>NC_137262.1:11490000-12690000 GCF_053477335.1 Acartia tonsa | reverse complement strand
TAGGAAACAATATTGAATAATTTAAGTACCAAAATAATCAAAACATTGACTCTACTATACTAAAATATTTGAATAGTTAAATGCTTTGTTTATGTCACATTTGCAAATAAAAATAGTTTATGTAATATAATATCACTAGCGGCTTCGCCCCTAGCCTCTAGAGGCTTTGCCCCAAGAGGTGATAAAAAAATTAAGGCGAAATTCGTTAAAGGACCAAGGAAATCTTAAGGGGAAAAAAAAAAAAAATGGGGCGGGGATTTTTTGTTTTTGGGGGGTTGGGGGTGTCCCACCCCCCAAGAAAATAGCTTAAAACCACCACAGGACCAATAGGTATATACCCTGAAGAGTAGAATCCGATCGGTTCAGTGGTTACCGAGATCTTAAGGGACAGACAGACAGACAGACAGACAGACAGACAGACGGACAGACGGACAGACAGACATCGTTCTACTTTGTATTATAGATATCTAAAATATAATCCAGAAAGTTTGATTCAAGGTTGGAGTTTGTTTTCTGATTGTTTAATTTAATTTATTATGATACTCAACATCAGTTTAAAATTTTGCAATTGTTATATATCAGAAAAACGAAATATAAAGTAACAACAAATTCAAATTTAAAATTAGGTTTAACATAATTCTGAAAAAATTATCCCAAAATTGCTTGTATATAGGATGCTTTTTATAAACATAGTTTCATTTCAGACTTATAGAGATGCTTCGCTTATAACATCACATCTCGTAGACCATACATTTCAAAAATCAAGTAACGCATGATATTTAAAATGGACTACAGGCTTTCGGTATTGATTTTATAGTTAGTACGCTTTCTGAATTGTACCTAAATACTATAGGAATCATAATGCTAGATTTGAAATAGATAACTCAATTTTATTTTAATTTTGATCTACCCTATATGTAGAAAAGCTTCGCTTTTAATAAACACCAATAAATGCTGCATGGCAACAATTGTAAAATTTTTCATGATTTGATAAATCTAGAATATAAATTGTTTATATTGAAAGCCTATGGATGGGTGAATGGATGGATGGAGCTAAAACTACCTTTGCAAAATTGATTAATAAGATTTGCACGATGCCAAATATTTTGTAGAGCCGCAGATTTATCAAATCTATGAATTCATATTTTGACACAAGTATATAAAAGTTGTAGATGGGTTAAAGAGTCACTCCATATTTTAAATGTATATTTTTACTAAATAAACAAAAAAAATCAGCCAATGCAATCCCCCTCACGTCTGATAATATATGTAGATTTCGTTATTATATAAATTTTGTAAACTAAATTTTTTGAATATTTTTTTTATAGAACTGTAAACTTTTAATCTAAACTTAGGTAAATAATACTTAGAATAAAAATATTTCCATTATCAAATTAAGTTTCTTTGAAAAAACAGCAAACATTGAGAAAAGCTTCGTTTAAGTCTTGAAAAACTTCGGTTGTAAAATTCAGAGCTAGGCAGCCGCTTGACAGCTGCAGGAAAAATCGACGTTTCAATACTTTGAAAATTTGCTGAATGTCTGAACTGGATATGGCAATCCGTCTGTTCATTAAAATTTGTGTGAACCCGTTAAAATTGTCCATACAATTTAGTATGCTTTTTTAAGGTTGATCATTTTTCTTGGGAATAAAGAATGGAATGGATATTTATAAAGAGGGAAGAAGTAAGAATGCAATTTAGGATTAAAATTTTGCACCCCTTTCCATCCATATGTTTCCATTCCTTCGTGCGACAAAGTTTTTGAAAAGCCAAGTTTGAGAAATCATCCCTAGGACTAGATTCAAAGAGTAATTTATTTAGAGCAGTATGAGAATAAAATTTGTCTTCTTAACATAACATTGCATCATATTGCAATGAAATCACAATAGATTATGTCGACTATAATAAATCATTAATCAAAATTAACATAGCTGAAAAAAGATCGACGTGCCGTCACACAATTGACTGTCAATTATGTCGAAAGCTTAAAACACTTAATTACAGGGTAAAGATTACGGTTCTTTTCATTTATGTCAGCTTGTTATTGCAACACTACTTTTGGACATAATTATCCTTGTTTTTTTACAAATTATTCTGTCTATTCTAACCCAAATAAATTTGTGGTTAAAATTTAGTTTGTGTCAGGGAGAGAGGGGACATTGAACGGGAAATTATACTGATGCCTAATACTTTATGAAAATTTTTCCTAATATCATGGCTAAGAAAAATCTAGGAACTTGAATTAAAACCGTGGTCGGTTGGTTCAAACTAGCAGTGTGTAAACTTTTCAACCACGGACAGAAGGGCTTATTTGTTTATAATAATTGGGGAAATATATATTATTTTATCATTGATTGTTCTATCCCTTGATATCCCTGAGTTTGTGTATGTTGGTGCAGGGAGTAAGGGAGGGGACAATGGATTGAATATTCAATTTTTTTCTCTCCAGAAAATATCATTTCATAGATAAAAACTTTATTGTGATATTTGTTTAATAAAAAATCTAAGAATCCAATTAAATTTTGGGTTATGGGGCTATGGGTTGAATGGATTCCAGGGAGATTTTTCTAATTATTAATTACATAATGGTTAAGTCAGTCTGATGTGCTGGTAATATAGTTTTCAAATGAATGCTTTTTTTCTTGGAACTTTCTTCTTATTTTATTGTTTTCTGTATTATATTATCTCTCCCTTTAAAATTTCTTACATATTCGCTGGATTTCAAGGCCTTTCAGCAAATACTCTTAAATTGAATTAATTGTCCATTGTCCCCTCCCTTACTCCCTGATGTTGGTGTGAATGCAGATAATCTACTATTCAAATGAGTCCAAGTCCTCCCCCCAAAACCAAACCCATGGGATTTTAAGGCTTAGCGTAAGGGTTTGCAACCAGTAATATGGGGATGGTTAATAGAATTATTTTACATTTACATTATTAGTACTTTTGAAGTAAATTCAATAAAACTATTCAGACCAACTTTTCAGATAAATAACCCTTTATTGCAAGACCGTTAATACTATTAATGATAATCAGTTGTGCCCTTATTATGTTAACACGTCTGACATAACATGAGTAGGTATAGCTTTTTTATTTTACTGACTATATTTTTGTCCAACTTTTTATCAGTAAACAAACTGTTGTAGAGTGTGCTATCCATTTATAAAGTTGCTACGCTTCCCTGTCCTTTTATGTCTAATAAATATGAAAAATAAAATCGATTACCTATCCATCCTATACCTTATTTTCTGGTTTGAATAAAAAAGAGACTTTTCTGTAAAGGAATTCAATCCAAATTCAGAAACATTGATAAATATTCTTAAGATCAAGTTCATTATTATGATTGGAGATAATAATTTTCTATGACACTAGGATTTCTTTAAACTTTCCAAAGTTTTTATTTACCTTTCAAAGATTCAATTTATTTTTAAGGCTCTTATTTATTTTTTTATTTAAGAAGGTAGTATTGGCTCTAAAGAGGGGTGACTTAAATTCTTAACCTCGTCTTAATTGCCTATAACATCACCTTGACTAATAATTAATTTATCTGAAAATTTTTGATTGTTCAGTCCAGATTTTACTGTACACACATACGAAGATGCAGACAATCATACTATTACCTACAGGCAATCCAAATAGGGTAGCTGCACTACAAAACATAAAATATTGAATCCTATTTTTTTCCTAAAAAACTTGCTGTTGCATTTTAGAGAAACAGTTGTGCTGTATTTAAAACAAATGTGTTTCTATTATTCATGTTGGATACAAGTAAACAACAAACAACTTTTTGCCCTGCTTTATTTTAACACCAAATATATCTTGTAAGAATTCATTTTTAAATAATTCAAATCTTTATAGTTCAATATGTTTTTTTTAGGGGGGGGGGTGGAGATTTTTTATGAAACACCTACCGGACATAATCTAATACTTACCTAAAGTTGCTCTGAAAAGCATGGACTTATCGGCATAGAGGATCATAATTAACAAGCATTGAGACAGAAATACATCCTACTCATTTCATAATAGTACTACTTTTTTCTCATATCATATCTTACTATTTCTAAACTCTTTTCTACTTTGACTCGATATTTTCCCAGATAATTCTATATTTCAATTTTTAAATTATTTTACGTTTATCCATTTTCTTTGTAAAGAATCTTTAAAAGTTCTATCAAATATGGTTTGCAATTTTCTTTCAATATCTTAACTAAAGTTTCTGTGTATCATTTTTAAAAACTGCTTCCAAACTCTTGCTATATGACATTTCTGATATTTATATTCCTCTTTGGTTTGCAAGAATAAAGAGATAGGTTTATGCTATAAGAATCTATTAAAAATTAAAAGATTTGCAATATCCTTTAGAAAAATACATCCATTCATCCATTGCATCAACTGACAATCATCTTATATTGCTATTATTAGGAAAGTGTTTCATCCTAGTATATAAAGTAGTAAGCTTTTTTTTGTATGAAGCGAATGATCTCACTAACCGCTGAACTGTTATGTTTCTCCTGTACAGTGAACCCTCTTGTAGTTCATGAGATGGTTTTAGGATATATTTCTGATGTTCTGTATCCCTTAGAATAAAGAGCCCCTAGATGACAGGGGCTCAGCTGCTAGTGATATTGATATATTTAGCGTTAATTGAATAATATTGGTAATATTGTAGAAGTAAATCTCAGGCAAAATAGCTCTTAAGACTGCATGCCAGTATTAACAACTTAAAAAAACAATTAAACAATTAAAGTTGTAAGTTATCACAATGCTAAAAGAGATTTGATTATTATTATTCAAAACAGGTTTGAATAAGTTTACTAAAGGGATGGTGGATAGATTTATCTCCCATTAGCATATTCCTATAACCCTGATTCTTGCTACTATATTTTTTGTGCAACTTGGCTGTATCAATAGATGCAGCCAGGAAACTGTTTTCTGAAGAAAAAAAAACAGTTTCTCGTATTCATTCGAATCCGGTGGATAGGAACCGGTTCTCATCCATACGAAAAAACTATGTCTAGCATCGTATTATATCCAGCTTTCTACGAATATAAAAACTGGTTTTAATCTAATAATTGTACATTCTATATCCGCGGAAAGCTGATTATAATACGATGCGAGAAATAACTATTATCTCACATATTCCAAAATAAATATTGTTTTAAAAAAGAACATAGCATAACGTGTTATAATGTGTAATCCATAAATGGTTTGTGTTTCTTTCTATTGTTATGTTACTTAATCAGATACACACATATAATAAATGCTTAATGCACAGTTTTACATTATTTCCTTGTTTATTTTAATATTTCAACGTTATTTGAGCAGCGATAGTAGACTATAAAAGTTTTAAAGATTTTTAATCAATATAATAGATTTGAAATCTGCATAAAATTTTAAGGATTTTTTATAAAATTAGTTTTTTATATAATTCTTTATTTAAAGGCGCAAATACAAATTAAGTTAAATAATTTTGAGATCTGTGATTGGTGGATTGAAAACTATCTGCGCTCTGATTGGAGAAGCTAAAGTGACGTACATCATTCAACCAATTAGAGCGTAGGTAGTTTCCAATCCAGCTATCCTATTGGTCAAAATTTATTAACTTAAATCGTATTTGCGCCTTTAAATAAAGAATTATATAAAAAACGAATTTTATAAAAAATCCTTAAAATTTTATGCAGATTTCAAATCTATTATATTGATTAAAAATCTTTAAAACTTTTATAGTCTAAGCGATAGGCCAGTAGTAGATGAAATAATATATTTGTGTACGTTTCTTAATTATTTCATTTTAACACGTTTGGGATCATTGAACATGATCGTTCATGTTTTTAACATATCAGTCTATGTACCTGGCACGATGCAGCTGGATGGAATGGGAAGACTAAACTCAAAACTCTCCAATCTAAATCTTTTCAATTCTTTATGAACTAGAAAGATCATTTTACACAAGTCTTATCTGAATAGGTGCAGTTTTTTTAATGCGAAGCATTTCCTCATTTATAGTGTGTCTGTAAGTTCGTAAAGAACAACTAAAAATTAATTTAAACACGCATGATAATTCTTGTATGCACATTCTTAAATCACATCTAAAGCAACTTTTGACAAATGCGTAAATAATATTACGTTTCTTTGAGTATTTGATTAGTTAATCTTCGTTTTTTTTATGGATTTTGTTATCCTTGTTTTTTTTGCAATCTTCTTTACGTTTTCTTTTTCCGGTTAAGGGTGAGCTTGCATTTCTTAAATATTGTTTGACGTTCGTGTTTTTTTTTGTGTGTGCGGATTTGTGTGTTTATGGTTGTGTGTGTGTTAATATGTGTGGGTGGGTTAGTGTGTTGGATAAAAAGGAAAACAAGGACAATAAAATCCATAAAACCAAGCTTGACAAGCAAATAATTAAACGTAGAGTCAACAGAAACAAAATAATATTTTAAAGTCTCAACAAAGTTGTATATAAATATGTCACAAAGAAACTATAATACAGTATACTGGATGCAGACATGTTGTACTTAATCGTCATAAGAATATGATACATAGGTTTCTCGTATTTATTCGAATCCGGTGGATAGGAACCGGTTCTAATCCATAAGAAAAAACTATGTCTAGCATCGTACTATATACAGCTTTCTACGAATATAGAAATGTACAATCATAAGATTATAACCAGTTTTTTTAGCCGGTGCCTTCGGCACCTCGAAGCTAAAAAAACTAGTTTTAATCTCATAATTGTACTTTCTATATCCGCGGAAAGCCGTTTATAATACGATGCGAGAAATAACTATTATCATCAATTGTTAAAATTGACTTTCTGGTTTCTGCTTTCTAAATTTAAAATTTGTCACAGTATTCATCATGCTGATTATATTTTGATAGGACTATTCTAACATGCATTAAGAATCAGAAAGAGATATTGTTTGGAACTGAAAGAAAGGCATTCGGGCGGACCTGACTGTAGATCAGAGCTTTAAATCATTTAATGGTGCGCCAGATCGGGGCGCGCCAGATTTGGCGCACCTCATATCAATCTTTAAATCAAAATGGCATAGGCGAACCGGCGCACCCAGTGGCGCAGCTCTGGCGCAGCAGTTACACTCGATGAGTGTAACCACCGCGCCAGATTGGGATGAACCGTATTTAATAAATTAATATTTTTTTCAATTAGTGTTAATGTTTTATTGCAAAACTATCGTGAAAACATTTTTATAATTATTTTTATAATAAATTATAAATTGTTTTATTATAAAACAATATATAACTAATATAGGGACCACCACTGGATCGCCCCGATCTGGCGCACCACTAAAATGATTTAAAGATCCAGCTCAGCTTTGCTTTTAACAAACAATAATAATAGATCGCCCCGATCTGGCGCACCACTAAAATGATTTAAAGATCCAGCTCAGCTTTGCTTTTAACAAACAATAATAATGTTCCTAGACGGGTAGGACAAAATTAAGGATTATAGTTTAAAGATTATCTTTAGCTAAAACTCATAAAATGTACTTTATCTAATCTATTTTGATTAAAATCAAAGTGTATTATATATTACTAGCGGCTACACGCCTAGAGGCCTCTAGTGGCACTTTAAATGTTTTTTTTTTGTTGAAGTCTTTACGATACCTCTTTATTGCTTTCAAATTCTACGAGTTCTCTTTATGTTTCGTTCAAGTCTTTTAAAAATTTAAATTTGTTTTCTGATTTTTTTATTTCTCTTGGGAGGGTGGTGGTACCCTTCCCCAAAATAGTTACTAACCTTCCCAGGACCTATGAGAAGATACCCTGTCAAGGAGAACCCGATCGGTTCAGCGGTTAGGGAGATCCTTCGGTACAGATAGACAGACAATCAGACAGACACACAGACAGACACACATCCTGTTACTTTATTATAAGGATTGTTTGAGATTGTAATTTTTTTAGGAACGTGTTCTCTTGGGAGGGTGGTTCTTCCCCAAAATAGTTATAATTCTTAATTATTTCCAGGACCTTTGAGAAGCTACAATATAAAGGAGAAACATATCGGTCCAGCGGTTAGCAAGATCCTTCGGTACACACAGACAGACAGACGTCATATAACTTTTATATAATGATTGTTATGGAAAACATATTGTTTAAAGTTTCAATAACACCTCTTTGTTTCAACTTTACCAATTATTGTGCACAAATTTTGTTAAACTCTCAAGTTTTCACAAGATTATAGAATTTAACAATTTTATTTTATTCGATAATGGTTAAAGAGTTTGAAGTAATTTAATTCCCAAACTACGTCAATCATCAAATATTGAATAAATATTAAATCAAAGTTTCAAGTAGATTTTCATTTTTCCCCACATTTAAAATGCTTAGAATTAATTGCTGAAAGATTATTTCTCTGTCCGTCCGTCTGTTAGACTGTTTCTAATAGTTTGATGAATTGTTTATAATTTATACATCTTGCTAGGTCTTATGCATGATGTCATACTTGTTAAAAGCGAAGTTTTTATGGTCGGTCCGTCCGTAACGGGTAGCTTTGATCATAAATTAAGACATGATATAATTGTCCTATAAATTTTAAACTTTGTATGGTGATTCCTGAAATAATTAGGTACAGTTTATTTCAAAATAGTGGTGATGGGGGGGGGGGGTCAGTGTTAGATAAAAACTTTAAGGGAGGGTACAATGTAATTTTCCTAAATATTCTCCTTTTTAATAAAGTGTAAAATATTGTATACCCGGCTAATGGATATATTATTTTCATTTTATCTAATATAGTGAAACTTGCAGCGGACTGAAATAATAATATATCCCTTTTACCTAATTATTTTACTCTCTTTCTACTGGATGAACGAACTAACCAATAAATAAGTTCCATATAAGCAACCTAAATTGACGAAAGTTTTTCTTCTGTCTTAATATCCAAGCATATTCTATATCCATTACCCTGGTACTCAGCGGCCTGTAAAATACTTTTCTTAATAATGTATAATTTTATCAAATTACTTTATGCATCTGAAAATGGATAAAATTAGGGGATGCTGTAAATTACATGGGCAGGGCCAGGGAGGATGGGGACATTGGACTGTAAATTATACTGGTACCCAAAGTTCTTTAATTCGTTGAATTAAAAAGTTGAAAAAGCCCAAATTGTGTTAAAATTGTGTCAAAAGTGATCCATGTGACGTAATAAAATGAGGGTGATGAGAGGAGAAGTGGGAAAGTAAACTCCTAAAAAAGAGATGGATAATCCCTCATTTTTATTACGTCACATGGATCATTTTTGACACAATTTTAATACAATTTGTGCTTTGTCAAAGAGTTTAAATCTTGGTTAGCTGGTTCAAACTAGCAGATTCAAATTTTTTCAAGTAATAATCATCATCAACAGAAGGGAAAATGCTTAACATCAGTGGGGATGTTCATCATTTTATGGTCCATAGTCTTATCCCTTAAAATCCCTGAATTGGGCCGAGTCTGGACACTTTAAAAGACCTAATTTAGGATATTTAGCCAACACTAAATATATAACTTTATAAACAAAGTTTTTTGACATACCATTATTTAGTCAGAAAAAAGGTAAATGCAAAAAAATGTTTTCAATTTATTATCAAACAGCTACTGAATTTAACCATAGCCGTTTATATTTAACAAAGCTGCATCCGCCAAAAAGTCAAAAAGCATACAGCCGAATTTTTTTTTTTTTTAAATTATTGATAATTCTTAGCCAAGCATTTATTAACAAATGCTCGGCTGCCATATCATATTGCCAATCCCTTTATTCCATATTTGAATATATAATTTTATATGCTTACATTTTGTATGATAACAAAATCTTATCCTTTCACCAGATTTTAGATACTTTATCAAGCTGCTGTCTTTAATCCATTTTTCAACAATAAAAATCATGTCCAAAAGAAGCGTAGCTTTAATCAATTAGGCATTGTAAAATCAAATAAAAACTAATGATATTCAGGGATCTTAAGGGATAAGACAATGGGCGATAAGTTGATGTTCCTCTCCAATTATGATAAACAAAATTACACCCCGAATTTTTAGTTTAGAAGTTTGGACACTACTAGTTTGGAATTATCCAATCAAAGTAATCAAAGTACCCAAAGTTTTTGACTTTTGTGTCAACGAATGATATAACGTTGATATTAAACTTTGAGTACCAATGTAATTTACAATAAAATGCCCCCCACCTTCCTATCTGAAGATATTAAAATCATTGTAATCGAACAGAGAAAAGAATTTTAAAAGCAAATTAATATCATACTTATCATACTACATGTGATGGACGGGAGAATGGAAATTAAGACAGACTTTTTAAAGTTAAGGAGTGGCTCCGCAACAAACAATGTTGACCTCTTTTGCTTAGCTTAATCTTGCATGTTGTATTCGGATTTACATTAGAAATGTGTCAAATAATCCCCAGCGGGTCAAGTGCACTAAGTAGACTCACCTCTTAATGTCAAAATATTTCTAGTTCTGGTGCATATTATGTTCACTTTCCTAGATTTTCTTAGTTTTACTTGGCTTACATATTAAAAGGTATTTTTAGATGAACAGCATAAATATATTTTTTTTTCAATATCAAATCTTTTGCCCTAAAACAAGTTAGCTCTTTTCGTTAATTTAGTTTCTATATTCGTTAACAAAATGTCCATACGTCCTTTATAACATGATAATTTTTAACCTTCTTTTACATTTTTTATGTCATATAATTATCCTATTCATCTGAATTTTTAAAAACTGAATACTAATACAACAAGGTACAATGTTATAAGCGAAGTATCTCCATAAACAAGTCCTAAACTTGTAAGTATGTCCTTTTAAAGCAGTTTTTAAGGATGTTGTTGTCTTTTTTTCTCTTCTATAACAAGGAAACATATAAGATCCAGCCAATGATTTGGAAAAAAAAATACTATTTTAATATCAAATATGATAGATTTCTGAAAACCTTTTATACTTAAAAATAAAGAACCCCCTTTAAAAAAATTGCCATCAATAGCATTTAACAACATTTTAAATATAATTCATAGTTTTAATTTTCAATATTTTAGAGTATAAAGTAAATATTAAGTTGATATAATAGAATGCATAAACATAAAATGAACGAATATTATGTACAAATATGCATAATCATATGTAAACCTCCCTTTAAAAGGATTAAGAGATTTGCAGGGAAAGAGTACGTTAACCCTGCTCAGCAAATTGTTGCCAATTTCTCCACAGTTAGCAAATAAATTGCAAAATTTTGCAGAAAAATGTAACTCACAAGTTTTCCAGTCTATTAATTGTTCAGAGAAGCCAATGTCTTTCTCAGAGTAAATCAGATAATTAAAAATTTAGATATTTTGGAAATAAAATGCTTATGATAAAAAAGCTATCCTATTATATAAATCAATAAGATTTTTTGACTGTAGCCTAAGTGATTGAGTTTTTCATTTCATGGGAGCGTCCCTGAACGGTTTTAAGCAATTTCATTTTTATATCTAATATTGGATTTAGGCTATTTTCCTACCTCCGAACTCCTTTGAATACATGCTAGTAGATGCTAGGAGCGCAGCAGATATTAAGTATAGAATGGCTTAATGATATTCTTAAAATTTATCTGAATGTACGTACAAGATCTCGTAGACGGACAGACCGATATAATCTATCAAAAAATAATTATTAAAAAAGTAAATAATATATTTTTTCAAAAATTAAAATCAATTTTAATTGATTTTTTTCTAACTATAAAAAAAAACATGTACTTTCTCGGTTATGGAGTTACTACATTTATCAGATTCCAAATAGCCGTAGAAATCATCATGAAATATCTTAAATAGAACTAATATATTACCAAAATTAGAACTATTACAAAAGAGTTTGGAATAACTAACATCCCATAGGACCAAAGCTATTTGTATTCAAATCTTTAATCAGCGCCAATAACAAAGCACTCTAAATAAAATACGTTTATATTATAGAACTATTCTTAAGAATAAAAGAAAAATCTAGAAAGTAAGTCCCAGAAAATCAGAGAAATAGACAAGGACAGCTAATGTGCAAAGTCAAATCACAAATGTAAAAAGACTATGCTCATTTGAAATATTATATGCTCAAAGAAAGCCTATAGGAAGGCAAAGCATCAAATACTAAAAATGGAAGTATGTCTTTTTACAGTATTCTGTATTTATCACAATTTTGCGACAAATTTATGCACATTTTGTTTAGACTTACAAATTAATGTTTTGTTATTGTTTGTTTGTTTTTCATTCTGATTTGAGAGCTTCGCTTTTATTGATGTTTTCGTCCTTGTTTTTTTTGTAAACTAACTCCCTTATGCATATTTACAAAAAAAGTTATAGAGTAGCTATCGAGTCAAGTAAGAAAACAAGGATGACAACATCCATAAGTAGCGAAGCACAAAAAATTGTGGATGGGAATACGTACATGTAGATTTGAAATGTGTTTATTGAAATCAAGAATAGATTTATTGGAGAAAATAAACACGAAATTATTGGAAAATATAAAAATAGCATAAAACCTGTTTAAAAGCCGTCCGACCGCTATTGATTTTTTATATTTAATTGTGCTCCTTTATGATGAAAATGTTGTCCAAAATTTTCAGCATTCTATATTTTATATGGGCTGAGTAAATCCCATTGCCCCAATTGCGTTACAGACTGACAGACGGACAGACAAAGTGATTTATAGTGTAGCTTTGCTACTAAAAAGAAAGCTAAAGAAAGATAGAAATATGGAGAGATTGTATCTTTTGATGCTGTGTATTTCTGGTATTTGTGTCTTGGAAAAATGACACAATAAAGCTTTTAGTATTCATATATTAGACCTTATGTCAGAATAATCATTATTCTTCATATATGTTTATGTGAGCTATACAATGACAAGAACACAGATAGGTTTAAACACGATTATGTCTAATCATAGCTACGAATTTAAAAATGTTGATTGATAAAAGGTGAAAACAGAACACTTTTGACGTACCTTGAGTGGGGCATGTAAACTTCAGTAGTATAAGAAGTTCCCCCTCAAACACCAAATTTCCAGGGCTTTATTATGGATCCATTAACACCCACCTCACCTCTTAAAGATTTTTTAATCTGTAAACTTATGTGGGTACCCCACTTGTGCATTATAGTTAGTTGCAATACTTTCCGCGGATATTAAAAAAAATATAAAATGTGTTGTTTTCAAGGGACCGAAGGCCCGGTCTAACAAAACCGGTATTAATTTTATGATTTTAAATATGATATTCACGTAAAATGGTCTGTAATACGAAGCTATACATGATTTTTCACTGTATCTGAGAATCGGTTCTAATCCAGTGGATATTAATAGGCTTTGAAGCCATAATGAAAACTTTTTTTCATAATTCTTGAGCCTCTCCGTATTTGAGCAGTAGTACAAATATCCTGGCTATAAAATGTTGCAGTGCTGGAATTTAATATTTTATCAAACTAAAATTATATTCAAAATAATATTACTATATGCATACGTTATAAAAATCATAGATACTTTTCATAATTTTCACATCTCAGAATAAAACTTCTTACAACAAAATTTTTTTGTTATTGTAAAACCAGGTATACATTTTGATGCTTGGATTAGGTTAGGTAAGTTAAGAAAGAGTTTGAAGAGACCTGCAGGGATTGGGCCATGCTGGGGCTAGACACATATTTTTCATAAATCAAAAAGGATATGGAGTGGATTTTTGGTGGTTAATTCAGATATATAAATGGTTGACAAAAATAAAAATAGAATAAACAAATTATATCTGTGTCGTGCACATGAATTTTAAGCTGGTTTCTATTCTGTAAGCCTAAAAACTTAAATTGAAACCATCCAGAGAGATATTTGAAGCTTCCCTAATATAGAAACTTAATATCCCCCCTTAGGACTTTTTACACCAAAATCGAGGGGGTTGTAATACAGGCAAGATAAAGGGGTGTAGACTGTTTTAGACCAATGTCAATTAGGGTGTATCCACCCCCTTATCTTTTACAGTGGATACATTCACCTATACCCCCCCTCCCCTTGTGAACGAATCTGAATATAATATTAATTTGGTACTATAATTACAACATTTTACGTGAATAAATCTCCTTTTCGTCGATCATTCTGATTTGAAATTTGTGAGATTAAAGGGGAAAGAGGTGAGATATTCTTGTGATGATCATGTTCTTCTCAGTCCTAATAATCCTATCATTGATCACGAAGTCAAGCACCACCCTTCACATTTTTACAATTTTTAGAATCGGGTCTATTTGTTTTTTAATCAGGAATTTAGTGATTTATATTTCTTAAAATTAATGTTCTTTTCCACCCCTAAAGAGATTTTGTATTCTAATTGTATTACAAGAGCAAATTTTTAAAAGATAGGCTTTTCTATAATCTGATTATTCTATCTGAGTTTTTGAATAATGATTCCTATTGAGGCTATTTCTACAAGGTACAATGTTAAAAACAATATTAACAAGTCTTAAAATGTAAGTAAGTCCTTTAATTTTCCTTTAACTGTAATTAAGTTGGAGATTTTTAAACAAATATACTTACAATTTTGTTTCGATTTTATACATTAATATTCTGTTCATTCAGTTCTGACACTCTACAAGTGTTAATGTTCGTTTATCCTACCATTTCAGAGCTGTGATTTTATGGATGTTGTCATTCTGTTTAATTCTAATGAGAAAAAAAGCCTAATTGATTTTTTTCTGTCAAAAATAATTTGATTATTTCATCCTTGTTAAAATAATTTTGTTGGGCTGTTCAATAATGCCTTAAACCTGATCAAAGTAAAAATCAATTTTTCCATTTATGGTGCAGAATACATCCAATATGCACTTTTGTTTCGCGGTCTTTTCTTGTCATTTCATCACTTAAAGGTTGAACTGGGACCTTTTTAAGCTTAAAATAGGTGTAAAGAATAATGTACCTTCTAATTTAGTTTCTTTAATATTCAAACTTTTTTTCATTGCTAAGGTGAATCATATTAAATGTCCTTTATGAAAGAAACAGGATGTCAGTGTGTAAGTATGTCTGCCTGTGTGTACCAAAGGATCTTTTTGACCGATATGATTCTCCTTTACAACGTAGCTTCTCATATGTTCTCTAACTATTTTTGGAGAGATTACCAACGTCTTCCAAAAAAATTAACCCCCCCCCCAAAAAAAAAAAAAATTAAAGTGTGAAAGACTCTTCACCTTTAAAGGCCTCTAGGGGGGGTAGCTTCAAGTTTTTAAGAAACAATTTGGACTTTTATATTCTGATGGGCACTCAACATTTGAACTTAGTTTTATATATGTGTATACCGGCTAGAAATCAACCTTATTAGACGTTCACTCAAAGCCCAAAAATAATGACTTAAAAGTGTATTAAACTGTATATAAGACATTTGCGGATATATTGATGCCATTAATTTGCCTATTAGATAAAAAAAAGTATGTTTTTTTAATATTTTTCTCTTGCTACAAATCAAATTTCAAATTTGAGTCACCAAAAATGCTTAACTAATTTTTGCTCTAGAAGAATCATTTTTTGGAGTTAGAAAGTGCTTAATACCTCATTTTAATCGCCTGGCATTGCTTTATAATGTACAGGTAATGACTTGGTTGTTTATAGAATAGTTGACTAAACAATCGAGGTTTTGTGATAATCCCACTTTTGTTGTTGCTCTATAACTGATATTTTTTTCTTAATTTTTTTGGCTGTAAAGAAGCTTTATATATTCATATAACATCCACCTAAATTTGACTTTTGATATGTTATTTATAACATCACCAGAAGGAATTGAATTTTGGAAAAAAAATATCAATTTATATTTTACACTGTTATGCATTGTTCTTGTTCTTGTTTCTAAAAAATATTTATATTATTAAAAAGAGAATTATTTAACGCTTCTATAGGTATGTTTATCATTTTTCTAGGCTAAATATAACTATAATTACACCATTTTAAAGTTAAACATCATAACATATAAACTCACTTATTGAATCGGTCTGTATTATTAAGCTGGCAACTCTTAAACCAGCTGCATTTCATTATTCTATTATATAAAGTAGTAAGCTTTTTTGTCTAATAAGGTTGATTTCTAGCCTACCATAACTTCTTTCAACCAGTTCTATAATTAACACGGCTTAATCTAAAAGTTCCTAAAATGCGTCTGATTGTTTATGGGAGAAGTTAACTTCCTTACTATTACATATTATAATAGCCGTAGAAGAAACCATCTTTAGCATTTTTGGGTATGGAAATTGTATGTGAATATTTGAAATATTTCTTATAAGTTTATTTTATTTGTACTTAAAAATTTAATCAATATATAAAAAACTCCTCTTTACGTATAATTACTGTACTAATGCTGACCAAGAGATGGTTTCAAAGTGCAATATAAAAATATAAAATATTTTCTTGTGCAAAAAATAAGTTTTGCAATAAATTGGGATAACTGGTCAAAACTATGGGCTGTCATGCATGTTAAGTTAACAGTCGATTTCCTAGAATAGAAAAATTACAAATTTGTTTACGATATTAGGATAAAAACGATTAAATATCTGAACCCCAAAGCTCATTTTGTGGGGGGTAATCATTATTTCATGAGGCATTTTTTTTTTTGGGGGGGGGGTAAAAATTGAAAATCCAAAATTTTGGGGGTGGGGGTAATTAATCTTTACCCCCCCCCCCCCCCTTGGACGTCTGTGTACGTTAGTCTATGTTTAGTCTTAAAAAATGCTGCAATGGCAATCAACAGACCCTCGACTATCAAAAATGGTTTTCAGTTTGATCAAGAGGTTGAAAATGTTACTAACTGATCAGCTACTGTTGTTTTTAATTTCACAGTAGTTTAATACAATCATTGCACCAATTTTACGTTGCTTATATTTTTATCTTGGAAAAAAACTAGGATGGTTACTTTTTAAAGCTTTTTCATTAATATTGGCCTCGCCCCTAGCCATTTAGAGGTTTGTCCCAGTAGGGTTCATTGCCCAATCATAAGTTTGCTTTAAACAGTAAAAGTTTTTGTATTGTATTCTAGTTTATCTAGTTATCGCCCCCTGAGCTCTTTATTCTTTAGACCTAAAAATCATTTTTTCTACTCTAAAAATAAAATGGCCCAAACCCAGTCTAAGAATTATGGAAATGATCGCAAAAATCGGTGCAGCGGTTAGCCTAATCATGTTTAACAGAAATCTTTTTTATATAATTTATATAATAGGATTATATGTGTAACGATTTAATCAGTCTAACAATCATTTTCCACGGAATTTTTTACGTTTTGTTTTGCTGTTTTAGAAGAATTTTAGAATATTGACAGATTGGTAAACCAACCTGTAAAAGTCTCCAGGAAAATGTTTGCATCCAAAAACCATCCTAATAAGATAAAATTTGAAGCCCTGCAGCTGGATATCTTATTTTGCCTTTCCTTTAAAATAAATTTTAATGAATGTTGCATTTTTCCTCCTTTTTTCTTCTCTTAGGGATAACAAAATATAAAGTTTCTGAGGAGTGACAATTTATATACCAAACTTTTTGTATTTCAAGTAAAGTTAAAGTTAAGTTTAAAATGCATTTAGATCGGTAGAAAAACTGCAATTTAACTAAAAAGTTGGGGAAGATAATACTTGATTTTTATGTTGTCAATTTTTCTCAACATAAAAATAAAAAGTTTTGATAATGTACACTTGTATTTGTATTTTTACCTGTGTTTAGTGCCTTAGGAAACTGTTGCTAGATGTCACCGTTTTTGGCCTACCTATTCTATTGACGCCAATGTAGAGTGAAAGAGAAAGGGAAGGGGGAAAGAAACCTCCTAGAAAAGAAATTGGGTATAGGATATTTCCTGTCAATATTATAGGTAGGTCAAAAGCAGCGACATCTTAATTAAAAAAAAGAAAAAAAGATTAAGTACTACTGGAGCTGCCACCGCTAATTTCAAATAATTAATAACTTTTTTTTTAAATGGGGGGGGATTTTGTTTTTTGTTTTTAGGGGGGTTGGAGATGTCAATTCCCCAAGAAAATAGCTATAAATTACCACAGGACCAGTAGATATATTCCCTGAAGAGTAGAATCCAATCACTTCAGTGGTTAACGAGATTCTTTGTATTATAGATTAATAAAAATGTTAAAAATGAAGGGTAGTTTTTTTACCCGAAAATAGGCTCTATCTAAAGAAAAATGTAATATGCGCCCATAACTTTCCTATGGTACTAAAGGCTTAATTGCACGAATGTAGTTTATCTTTCATAATTGATCCCTCGATCACTGACTAATATTACAAAATTTAAAATGACACTTACTTTGTTATAGTCAAATGTCCTTATTATTTTTTATTTATTTTAAAAAAAGTGGTGGAGGGGTTGAGGCGTGATTATTAACCGATTGGCTAAGACATTGTTACTTAAGTGCCAAAAAAGTCGGGTAGTTTTGCATTCAGACAGAAAAATAAATATTCTCTGAATTTAGAGCATGCCTACGGCTTATTTCTTTGAAAAGATTCGCTACCATCGGACATAATCATCCATACAAAATTAAGAACACACATTATTACAAGAAAACTTTATTATTCATTTCATAAATAAATATCAAATAAAGGCATATTACTTTCTAAAAAGAGGCAAATAAATTAAAATTTTAGTGCCTTTACAATTATCTATTTTATTATGTCTTTTTATTTACAATGTAGATGACGTTCAAACATATTTTATTTCTAAAATTTTGACTAGATTATATAATGAGATATATCACTGTAGAAATAATGAGCAAAACAAATTAAGTTTTGATTTTTTTTCAATCATTTGTAAGTGAGCAAAAAAATATGCTCATGATAAAAGCTTTAGAGAATGTTTTGAAACTTTTTTACTCTTCACTATTTTGATATGGTTTTATATAATTTTAACTATTTACAGAAATATTTTTTGTTTTATATTTGATTAAAATTATTATTATTTCCTTCACTTTTGCAGACAAATAATCTTGATTTGAAAAAAAAATTCATGAACAATATAGTAATGCCCTTTCCAAATTTAAACTCCAAAAATCAAATTATTTAAAAATTAGAATAAGTTTTTTTGTATCATTTTAGATTATAGGTATGGCAAAAGGAGAAAATCTAATTTGTCATTTTCTGTATATTTTAAAGTACAAAAGCTTATTGTAATTGTTTTCAGGATGAAATTAATATAAAATTTATAGGAACAGTCATTTTTAGCCCGACAGCAAAGTTGTAGGCAAAATAGTTATCCTCCTGGTGCCATATCCCTTCCAGGTATAAATCTGATTATGCAATGAATTATTAATGAATATATTATTCCCTGATTATTGCAGATATCTTCATCCAATTATTATTGCTCATCTCATATTCCAAAGTCACACACAATCATTCAAAATGTGCAAAAAAAAATAATTTAAAAAATCGGGGAAAGAAAGAGTGTAAGTTATTTTAATCTTACCACTGAACTATTTAGGTTTTGCAGATGGGAATGTGTTTGGTAAAAGTTTTGTCCTGTAATATATGACACTATGTGCACGGAAGTGTAGCAAAGTTTTGAAAATGCACATCCTAGGCCTGCTGTGCAATAGATCAAACTTTACCAAAGTTATTGTGAAGCACTATATACACAAACACACACACAGATATATATTCATTCAAACACACACACACACACACACACACACACACACTCACACATACTCATATACAAACAGAGTATTTTTCATCTTGTCAGATAAAAGAGGTAAAATAAGACAGGGAGGTATAAAACATACATGAAGTAATACTGCCACTAGTTATCACACTTTTTATGGCACTTTTCTTCATTTCAAATTAACAAAATCATTACATATAATTATTACATAATAAGGTTCAGGGCACAAAGGTGGGGGAAAGGTATTTGGGGTGATATAAGAATTAAACTATCATTATTGTTTGTCCATGTTTATTTATTGCGTCCATAGTATTCTCCTTTGAGAATTTAAAAGTAAGGTTTCTCAGTGTCAAGGCTAAAATCTCTCTCATCCATGAGATCTTTCTTTCTGTTCAGGTTAAACTTGGTAGAACCCAAGGTTCGGGTGGCCCCAACTTTACCCGCCAATGCTGCTGTTAGGCCCGCCGCATGACCGTTCTTTCCCGCCTTATGGCCGTTAGCAGGCGAAGCGGCGGCGGTCACGTGACTCCACTCAGAAAGCTGGAGCCCACCAGTACTGCGGATATGTAGGGTCTGGGCATTGCCCCCAGAAGGCCCATTGTCCCCAGCGCCTCCACCTAGGTAGTGGGAGTGATGGGGTGGGTGTAGGGGGCAGGGTTGGTGGTTCACAGGTGGAGCCATTGTCTCGAAATCACCGCAACTAAAAAAAGTTCAGAAACATTAACAAAAATATATTAAATAATAAATACATTTCAAATTAAATTTTAGCTAGGTTATAAATTTAAAGGTAAATTATTTAAAATCTGTACCTGTTATTTAATCTTCTTTGTTCTAAAACCTTGCCGTAATTAGGATCAATCTCCATGTAAATATGACCATTAGGACTCACGGGCCGGAAGAAATTATCCGCACTGGGTCCGCCGCCACCACCCTGTCTCCGCATTCCATCCCCGCCACTCATTCGCAGACTGGTGCCTTGTTGGGTTGCGGCGGAAACATATTCCATGTCGCTCACCGGGCCACCCCAACCAGGGGTGGAGGTCACGCTGCCCCGATGGTTCAGCGGTTGTTGATAATAGTCGCCTGGATATTCGGATACAACCAGAGCCCCGGGTCGGATGTTGCGAAGGTCTGTACCGCCACTCCCACCGCCGCGATGTGTGTTGAAGAGATGGCTGGGGTCTAGTGTGTTGAAAGTTGCGGAGTTTTGTAAACCTTAAACCAAAATAAAATTAGTTTTCTTGTTAATTATATTCAGATATTTTTTCGTATTAGCAGCATTCAAAGCAGTAGCGTGAACAAAGATTCACCAAATGGGTAAAAAAAGGTAAAGGCAGGCCATCCCAATTTTAATTTTAAGGGGGTGTTGGCATTCCTCTATACCCTTCTACCACGCGCTACCGATTTATAGATCTGTGTCCATAGATATTTTAAACAT
Organism: Acartia tonsa; assembly: GCF_053477335.1. Classification (NCBI taxonomy): domain Eukaryota; kingdom Metazoa; phylum Arthropoda; class Copepoda; order Calanoida; family Acartiidae; genus Acartia; species Acartia tonsa. Next base: position 12,668,935 of record NC_137262.1, on the reverse strand, counting down.
GCATTTTCATGTAGATTTTTTGACGTTGTCCTCTTCCATTTAGAGTTTTCTATGTTTTTAAATTATTTTATCAATTGTATTGTTGACTTTTGCATGGAATTTAACACAAACAGAAATTTATTATATCCTATACTTTTAACAGAGAAAAATTACAATGTATTTGAATAGTTATATTTATCCCATTGTATTATAGTCAGCTTTCCGCGGACATCAAAATGAAAAATTATAAGATTAAGTTTTTGATTTTTATTTTATTATTCGTGGAAAATTGTCTGTGCTATACTTAATTTTTCAGTATAGCTTAGAACCGGTTCTAATCCAGCGGATATACATTAGTTTTGAAGCCATACTGTAAATGTTATTCGCAACGCCCGTATTCATACTTCTCGTTCTGCCATTATTTAGGGTTAAGAGTTGAATAATTTTACATCCATTGTATTTCCCCTTATCCCTGGGTATGACATAAATAGCACAAATATATGATTAATTTTTACATGTAAAGGTCAAGTATTGATTGTAAGAATAGATTTAATTATCATGTGAGACTGACCATATTACTAGTATAATAATATTTCTTTGTACATAGTAAGTATGATTGTTATATCTGTCATATTACAGATACAATAAGCAGGGGCGTGCAAGTGTTTTTCTTAAGAGGGGTGTTTGGGGGGGAGGGAATTGATGACATTGACTTAAAGCCCTGCTAGTATAGTTAGGATTACCTTAATTTTAAAATCCATAAAATTTGAAAATTGTCAAAATATAAAGTAGAATATAAAACAAAATTGTAAGTAAATTTGTTGCAAAACTTCTTAAATAGATTTTTACGACTTGATTTGATTATTGAGATGCTTCGCCTATGATATTGCACCTTGTTGTAATAGGTAAAGGTTAAAAAGCAACATTTTAAAATAAACTTACGTACTTTTTGGTAACGATTTTGAATATGGTACGCTTCCTAAATCGTACCTAACTGTTATAGGAATAATCTTGCAAAGGGGCGGACATACCGACCTTAATTTTAGAAAAGCTAAACTTTTAAGAATATAAAATATTTTGAACAATGATAACGATTACCTTTATTAGTAGAACCTCTATACATCTCTAGATCTGTTTTAAGACTATAATTAGACCCCGTGGGGCAACCAGCTGTCCCATCCGACAGGGTTGTTGAGGTGGGGGAGGAGTTGATGTCAGGGTAATAGTCGTCTTCTCTTGAGGAGCACAAACATCCCACCAGGGGCATTCGTCCTTTCTCTTCGTTCTTCTGCCGGGAATATCTAAATTATGAATATATAAAAAGTATACTAAAATAACAGAATGTCTTTGAGTCTGTCTGTGTGTTTGTACCAGAGGATCTCCTCGCTAACCACTGAACCCATATTATTCTTCTTTACAATATAGCATCTCATAAGTCTTGAGAAGGTTTATACCTATTTTGTGGGGTACCCTCCCACGAGAAATCGCCCCTGGGAAAAAACTAATCTAAACCCCAAAACAGTTTTTTACTATTTTTTTTATAAAAGATTAAGAATGAAGGGGGTGGGGGCGACTCCCTTTTCACGTAGAGTGCCTTCGAGTCCTCTAGGGGCGTAGCCGCTAGTTAGTAAAAACCATGTCAGACCAATCGACATAGTAGATAGTAACCTTATTTTGTTTTGAAATGAGAAATATCATTTAACAAACCCTTAACTGCACAAAGTAAAAATAGTTTTATGAATTTTCTATCTCAAAATAAATTCAACAAGATATTTTTCCAAATTATGCAAATCCAACCAAAACAAAAAGAACTTTTTAAATTTCAAATAGAAACTTTGTTTTTTTTTTACAATTTTCTATCAGTTTTATTTGTATATGTTATACAATTATGTTTGTTTGTACAATCAAGAGTTTTCAAAAACAAGGCACAAAGAACGAAAAAGAATTTCAAAGAAGAAACTTTTTTTGCATTCTGGGGAATTTAGCGAGAATATTTGACTTCAATTTGTTTTCAATTTAGATTCAACATTTTCAAAGAATATCTCCACAATTTTTTCCCACATTGTTGAAAATATTGAAGTCAGGGATTGGCAGCTGACAATACTTATGTTAGTATGGCTTAGCCCTAGATTGATTCATTATAGAAAGCTATTTACTAAGCTGTGACTTTACAAATATTTTGGCTGCCAAGGTTATTTTTTGTGCAAAAAAGCCGCTGTTTTTTTATGGACTTACATCAATTTGTTTTACAATGATGCAGCTCGTCATAGCATTGTTGATCAATAGAACAACAGATTTTTGAATTTTTAGTGGCAGCAGATTGTTAAAACTTTGGTAGATGGCTGCTACTTGCTTTCAAAAACGGCTGCGGCTGTCTAATCTTGATTTAAGCCATCTTTTTGTTGTGTTTCTCACAATTCAGCATTAAAATAGCATGCGCTACAAACAAGTATTTTATTTCTATACAAAGGAAACAAACATGCTGACAAAATTGGGGACAGATTCTGAAAAAAAACCTAACGGTCTCTCAACGATTCTTTAAATTACTATTATATTTTTCTTAAAAGGCTTGTTTTTGACTATTGTTGAACTTTCCAGAATGTAAAGAAATATAAAAGCAGGCTTTCTTCTTAAAAATTAGGAAGCTTTTTATAGTGACAATAAAAAAATTACGTCATACTGGCCTACGAATGGTCAATTAAAATCTATACTGGCCTGCCATTGGTAATTTAGTCTTTATTTTGGCCTATCATTGGGCATTTGAATAATATGACATCATTTTTTATAGATACTATTCACAACTTCACAAATTAGATTAAATGTCCTAATTTTTAACAAATTATTTTCAGAATACATCCCCAGAACTTTAGATATTTTCATGTTTGCGAAAAAGAGTTTTGCATTGTAAAAAGATGAAATTCAAATAAAAATAAAGCTCTTTAATTATCTTTTACGTTATACAGTTAATTTTGAATATATTTTTCACAAATTTGTTCGCTCATTTTCTTACCAAAAAAGATTAGGATACTTATCAATCTGGAGATTAATTCTATTATAAAAAGTAGCAAGCTTTTTGTCTGTAGCGAAGGATCTCGCTAACTGCTGAACTGATATGGTTCTCCTTTACATTGAAGCTTCCTAGAGGTCCTGGGAAGGTTTATAACTATTTTGGGTTACCACAACCCTCCCCAGAGAAAACACCATAGAAAAAATTGCCTACTCTCAAAAAAATTTATCTTCAATTGAAAGTAAGAGGAGTCGACTTTTCCCATTCCACTCCCTCGAGGGCCACTAGATGCTAGTGGTGCAACCGTGCAACCGCTAGTAATTAACAAAGGAGGACAATTTTTCATCTTTCCTCATTTAACCACATGCCAAGGGATTGAAGTCTATCTCGATTCTATAAGATATTTGAATAGGTATCATATGTGATTATTAAATGTCATTTGAAGTCGATATACGGAAATTGTATGAAGTTTTTGTGCGCTCTTTTTAGGATGAACCTATCCCATGTTAGTATGCTCAACTAATATACAATTATTACATGTCCGTACGTTTGTCTTTCCGGTCATACGACAACCCTAGTAACTTCAGTTAAATGTAGTCCAAAGTAGTCACATTTGCAATCTAATTGTTGTATTGTTTAATTGTTTACTGCTTCTTTCTTTATATGATTATATTAGTATGTTGTGCTATGCTACTGGAGTTATAAATGTCCTTGTTAATATGCATAAATGTAACTAAGAATATACCGTAATGATTAATTGAACCAACGGCGTGTCAAAACTTTAAATTACAATAGACATATTGGATCATATCTTTGTTTAAAAGCTCAAACTTTTTTATTTACTTTAGCTTAACCACTACTTAAATCATAAAACGTAACCTTCTTTTTAAACAAAAGCTTTGATTTGACAGAATTTCATTTGAATAACCTTTACCTTTTATGAAAAGTAGTAAGGTTTTTTTGTCTGAAGCTTAAAATTTCAATAACTAATCAACTTATTGAGTTCTCCTTGTCAAGAAAGCTAAATATATATCCTGGATATTTTTGGATATTTTTATGCTTTCTACTAGATGCAAGGGGCGCATCCGCTAGTATAAATAAAAGTATCAGGATGTCTATCTATCTTTTTTGTCTGCATGTACTAGTTGTAGATAGAATTTTCATGTAGACATCATGAAAACACTAAAGTAAGAAAATTAATGTATCCATCCCTCTATTTCTCACACCTTAATTAAATGTTTAATAGTTCTTGTGACAAGTTAGGAAGATACTGATTAAAAATTGGCACACTCAGAAGACAGCTACAGTAACAAAAACTTTGCGTACATCATTAGCTTACATTCAATCTTTTCATACAGTCACAGTCAATTCGGAAATTCTAACAATAAACTTTAAAATTAAATAAAGAAATTAATGGTATTGTCGTAGAAAAAATAAAGTAAAAGTTAAACTAGAATGTCATTAGAATATCATTTTTCGATTTGGAGGTGGGGAGGGGAGTTTGTATAAGTTTACAGAACATGTATAAAATCCGAAACAGATTTGCCTCTATAGATGAATTTTAAGGATAAGTAAGTAATGGGATTAGGTCAGGAAGGGAGAGTACATTGGACCAAAAGTTTTATAACCACGTCATCTTATTCGTTGGCCCAAAAACTGTGGAAACTCTTATTTAATTTTGGTTTCAAAGTAGTAGTTTCCTTTCTATTCAAACAGTAATATTCTTCCACATAGGGGATATTTTGTTTATCCTCATTGGAATCCATATCAATTTATCGTCAATAGTCTTATTCCTGAAGATATTTGTATTAGGTTCAAGACAGAACAATTTTAAAACTGAGATACCAAATTTAAGTATACCTACTTTTATAATTTTTTAGGAAATAATGACGATAACGTCCAATTGTATTGAAACTATTCAAAAATCAACATTTCAATAATATTACCGACAGACATACACAAACACTTATACTTTCGCAACTAAATATTTCTTATTTTACATCAACATAAGACTAAAGTTTCACAGGTAAGGCGATTATATGTCAGCTATGACCACTTTTAAGTTATCCTATGTAATCTTAATATTTATTGTTTTAAAATATTTATAAATGTGAATTTAAAAACAAACATAAAATCTTTATTAAGAAACAAAGACAGAATCCCTTTCCAATTTTCAATATTAAAATTCAAAATTCCCAATCGACTTTTCATGGTATTTAATCAATGATGAATTCAAATTTAGAGAAAATTTTGATTTATGAGCGATTTCATAAAATCCAACAGATTTTTCTCTGTTCACTTTTCTTTTTTTCTCTCACATTTTTCCTTTGACTTGGCTCTCTCACTCTCCTTATATCACCCTATCTCTCTCTCTATCTCCCTCCTCCTTTCTCTTATGCTCTATTTTTTCTGCCTCTCTCTATCTATCTCTCATCTTCTTTCTCTCGCCCTTCCCTTCTCTCTTTTCTTTTTTTCATTCTCTCTCTCTTTGTCTGTCTCTTTCACTCTCTCTCTTTTCCCTTTACATTATCTATATTTTCATCTTTCTCTGGTTATCTTTTTAGTAGCGAAGCTACTCTATAATTCGAAATGTTCGTCCGTCTGTCCGTCCGTCTGAGACAAAGTGGGGGAAACGTGATTTTCTCGGCTCCTATAATGGATAGACAGCTGAAATTTTTAGTGAAGATTCTTATAACATATGCCCATCTAATCTATACATTGTTTTGTCCATCCGTCTGTAATTTGGGGTGCTAGATCGATTCCTACATTTTCATGTTTTTCTGATTACTTAAATTTACATTTTACACATTTTCCTTAAGTTTTATTACGATTTTTATATTAATAGGGGTGCTAGATCGATTCCTAGATTTTTAGGTTTTCTATTGTTTTCTCAATTCCTATTCAGGATTTGCGGCTGAAATTATCAGGGATTGAATATGCTCATATTCTACATATTTCCTTCAAGTTTCATTAAGATTTGTTTATAAATTGTGGTGCTAGATCGATTCCTAGATTTTTAATTTTTCGTGATTTAAAGGTTGCGTGATTTTGAAGTTTTCGTTATTTCCCTAGTTCATCAAATATATAGGATGACACTGGTATATTGTAAATACATTCATAATATACATTCATAATTTCTGAGCTTCGCTACTTATGGATGCTGTCATCCTTGTTCTGTCTCTTTCTCTTCCTCTGTCTCTCTTTCTATCCATCTATAAATATTAAATATATCCATCTATCATTCTCTGTCTATCTCCATCTAACTATCTATTTTTCTCTCTTTTTCTTTATTTCCCATACCCTTTTTATTCCCTCTTCTTCTCTCCTTATCCATTATCTCTATCTTTCTCTCTCTTTTTATATCTGTTTATCTTTTTTTTATTTTGATGCCTACCTCCAAACAGTTGTGACAATGATGAAAGTGACAAGGATACCAAGTAGGATAGCCAGGAGGATACCAACAAGGGCGCCATCCACATCTACATCACCTAGGATAGCAATAGTATTAAACAAGGATACCAAGAAGGATAGCCAGGAGAATACCAACAAGGGCGCCATCCACAACTACATCACCTAGGATAGCAATAGTATTAAACAAGGATACCAAGAAGGATAGGAAGTAGGATACCAACTAGGGCGCCATCCACATCTAGTCACCTAGAATAGCAAGAGTATTAAACAAGGATACCAAGAAGGATAGCCAGAAGGATACCAACAAGGGCGCCATCCACATCTACATCACCTAGGATAGCAATAGTATTAAACAAAGATACCAAGAAAGATAGGAAGTAGGATACCAACTAGGGCGCCATCAACATCTACATCACCTAGGATAGCAAGAGCATTCGACAAGGATATCAAAGAGGATACCCACGAGGATACCAACAAGGGCGCCATCTACATCTACATCAAATAATATAGAAAGAATATAAAAAAAACTATAGACAGCAAGAATACAACCAATTAATCTAAATATTCTTCATATATAAAAGTTACAGGATGTCGTTGTGTCATTCTGTCTGTGTTTACCATAAGATCTCACTAACCTTATAAATGTCATTATTAATTTATCACAAATCATTAACAAGAAAAAATTCTTTTCTATTTACAAATTGTGAACTTTTATACTCATAAAGTAAATAAACTAAAAATTGTCGTTTGTTTATGGAGAAAATGTAAAAATATTCCTAATTAAAATTCAGTAAACCAACCTTGTATATCCGTGGACCTAGGGTCTGTGTCGCCACCACTCCTACCCCCGCTAGCAGGAGGACCCCCCAGCCCACCACCACCACCAGCACCCCCTGTCTCGTCGTGTCTACCCAGCAGGGCGACAACACCGAAACTGTGACATAAACATGATGTGGATGATCTATTTGACTCCACAGTTTGGCATTTACTCGGGTCCCACCGTCCTACACAACAAAGTTATTCTAGTAAAGTATTTTTTTTAAAGGACTATCATGTTCACAAAAAAGTATTAATCAATAATATTTCTTAAAAATAAAGTGCAGTAAACTGTAATACAGTAAAATGTAAGATTGAATTATTCAGAGAATGAAATGTTAAAAATTCGTTAAGTGTTTGCATATTTGCTTGTCCTTGTGTGTAGTTTACACCAAAGAGAGAGTGACTGCGTAGGGCCTTAACTGTTTAATACTTGAATACTAACACTACTAAATAATACAAAACACTAAAGTAAGTGCTTTACAGACAGAAGGACAGACAAAATAATTTAAGTAGCTTTACTAGAAAAAAATAGATAATTTAGAATTAATTACAGACAGACTTTTCCTTTTTTCATTTTTAAAAAACTCCGCTTTGCAAAATTATGCATCAAAAATGCACAATTTTTACTTATCAACTTTGAAAGAATAAGATTTCCTGAATTGTTGTCTAGAATAGCACAAACACTCTCCATAATGTTGTCTGTCTTGTGAGAGAATTTTACTTGGAAATGGTGACTGTGACACACAGGGGATTCAAATAAATTATTTTTTATACTTTTAAAAATTGCGGGAAATGCAAAACATAATTACATCTTTGGGACTAAAAGATAATCTAGTTTAATTAAGACAAAGAAATTAAAAAAAGTCTTACCAAAAATAATTCAACTGTATTGTTAATAAAATCAGAATTTTGTAAAAAAAAACATTGGCAAAAAAACTGAACTTTCTATTTCATTGGGAAAAAATTATAATTTTCTAATTATTTTGAATCGCCTGCCTTGATTCCGCACGTCCTTGATTATGAAAGTAGCTCATGGTTGCCGCGTCACTTGTCACACTTACTATCTCAGAGTTGACCACGTGGTTCTTGAGTGGGACTTGGGCGGGAAAATTCACCTGGATGACAATTACGCGTGTAGGAACATTTCTTTCTCTAACAGCTATCAGACTTCCTTTGGGAATAACCAACTTCATCTCTGTATTGGGATAGTCTAGGATCGAAAAAACTTGGTCATTTTCATCAAAATTTTCACTGAGAATCCTAACAGCACCAGCTACGTTCTGTGTTCTTAAATCAAATTGGAAGTCAGTTTCAGCATTGTCTGCCAGAATGGAAGCAGCTGTTTCTAATTCTTCTAGAACTGAACTCAAGGATGATAGTCTAAGTTCAGATGGAAGGTCAAACCAAGCATTGATTTCACGTTTGTTTATGATATTGTTAAAGATATTAACTAAATTTTCCATTAATTGTTCAGATATGAATCTACGGTCATTAATATCAGTTTCGGAATTGAGTTGAGTCTCCAAAATTCGAATCATTCCCTCGACAAGTTTAATAATTTCTTGGATATCCCCACCATACAGAGGTTGTGATTCTGTCAGGACGGATAGATCCATGCCAACTTTGTTCAGAGCCTGACCTTGGCCCAGCTCAGCGGCCAGGTTGGTCAACCAGGTGGACACACAGTCGCTCAGATCAGGACCGGACGCAAGCCAACCGTCAGCTGTGCACAGCCAGGTAGCCCGGCCCAAAGTTCCAGACGGACATTCCTGTTCAATAGCTCTGTACTGTTGGGGGATTAATTTTGTTGACCCGCTAATGCTATATCTTGTGTTTGTAGAAATATATCTTACTTCTGGTGAATTATGTCTCATCGCATCTGACATAGTATTTCTTCTTGTCAGCTCATTCTGCGGGGGGTTTGATGATGGAGGGTGGTTGCCAGCCACCTCCCCCACCCGCCAGGTAAGCCCTCTTGAGACCTGAGGATTACATTGTGAATCCTTCTCTGCAAATAATTGGTTTGTGTCCTGGGTAAATATTGATTCTTTTTCCATTTCTCCTCCACCACCTTGATTTCTAGTTTGGTGCGGGTTCTGGATTCCAAGGATTCTTTCATCTTCTTTAAACAAACACACACATTCACATCTTGTGTAATACACAGTGATGGAACAAAAGTATTTGGCGCATTTCTTATCGCACCAAAAATATTTGTCTTTTTAGATTTTTCACTAGGTATATCATGGAAAACAAAATTGATTTTATTTACAATTCAATGTTCAAAAGTATTAGATAAGTATATCTATAATACAAAGTAGCTTGATGTCTATCCTTCTGTCCGTCCGTCCGTCTGTCTGTCCCTTAAGATCTCAGTAACCACTGAACCGATTGGATTCTAATTTTCAGGGAATATATCTACTGGTCCTGTGGTGGTTTTAAGCTATTTTCTTGGGGTGTGGGACAACCCCCTCCCCCACCAAAAATTAACAAAAAATCAAACTTATTTTTTTTAATGAAGTTAATTTAAAATGTGGTTGTTGCAGCACCAGAGTTATTTAATGTTTTTTAAATTACCTCTTGGGGCATAGCCCCTAGAGGCTAGGGGCGAAGCCGCTAGTAGCTATATAAAGCAGACGTTATGAAATACATTTGACAAATCTTTAAGTATCTATGTATAAATAAATAATAATCTTTGAAAATATATGTATAAATAAAGCAGCTTAAAAACAAACCGCTTTTCATGAGTTATGCTAGACACAAATGATGCAGGTTTTAAGATTAAGACATTGTTGCAGCACACATTTTAGAAACTATTCATTCCAGGGATTTTAAGGGATAAGACAATGAACAATAAATTGATGTAAACCCCAAATTTTGGTGAACAAAATTACCTCTTCTGTATTATAGAAATATTGATATGGAAAATTAGAATGCTGCGAATTTGTACAAACCAATTAAGATTTTAAAGAAGTTTTAAGCCAACGAATGAAAGAATTTGTTTTATGACTTCAAAGTCCCATCCCTTCACAATTAATTCTAAGGAACATAAGAATAAATGCTCTAATCAAAAATCAAAAAAGCAAAATCATATGTTATTGGAAAGAATCTATGATCTACTGGGGATTAAATGGCAGGATATTTTTTTATTCAATATGCATATCCCTAAACTATCCCAATGTTACCATTGCTCAGACTATGGGAATACTTCAAGTTTCTTCACCTTTTCATTTCAAAATAAGACTTTGTATTCTAATGAAATTTCACATTTGAAACAGGAACAATGACAAAATAATAATAAAATTGTTTTGAAAATAAATAAATCTTTTATTTTTTTTGCTTAAAATCCCTTAAATTTGAATTGTTGTTTATCCAGTAAGGCGTAGAAATTAACTAATATCCGCTGGATTAGAACCGGTTCCAAATCATACGGAAAATCATGTATTGTATCGTATTGTAGACAACTTCCCATGAATAATAAAATAACAATTAATACCAATTTTGTTTGCCCGGTCCTTCGGCCCCTCGGGGATGAACAAAACTTGTTTTAATCTTATAATTTTTTATTTTAATACTCACGAAAAGCTGTCTATAATATGATGCGACAAAAAAACTATTAATTAATTAAACTAAATTGACTAAAAATAATGGTCAATATGTATTTGTGTAAATTGTACACATTTTCTTGAGAGGTTTCAACTCAAAATTCAGAGCTTTTTACAATAATACTCTTCTTGCAAAATGAGAATGGCTTTGCAAAAAAAACGGCTCGGCAACCGCGCTATGTTATGGTTTAATGTAAAAGCCGTCACCAAACAAGCAGCAAAAGCCTTCAGGAAATAGCTGTATATAGTGCCCTAGCAAAATGGAGATAAATGTCACTGCTTTTGGTCCACCTATTCTATTGACGTCAGGAAATATCCCATATCTTTTCTAGGGGGATTATTTCCCTGTTCCTCTGCTATGATATATGATAAAATAGGTAGGCCTAAAGCTGTGACATCTATCCCAAGGAAGTCAACAACTGTAGCCAAGCAGCATTTTTCCGGGCTTTCTTCGGTTGCATTCGATAAACCTACAGCTATTTTTTCAACGGGCTTTCAATTACATCCGTAGCTGATCTACACTTAAATTAATAAATATGCAGCTGCAGGGAAGCAACTCTGAAACTTGGCGACTGCCGAGCCCTGGCTAAAAATGCATAGTTATTGCTGGGTGCAGAAAAAGGTAAAGTAGCTTAGGGAGAAAATGAAAATAATTTTTATAATAATAATCATAACTGGGTCAAAGGCAATGTTGTAAAAAGATAAGTAGCTCCAATATAACTTTTATATTATTCCAAGATGGAGAAAAACTTTTTGATAATTTTGCAGTTTTTCTTTTTAGCTTGACAATTATGTCAATATAAAAGAATTTTGCATAACTTTGACAACAAAATTTTGTTTGGAGAAGTCACTTTTATACGAATAATTAAAGTGATTTAAGATATCTTTTAACATTTATAAAAAAATATCATTAGGTTTTATTCAACTTTTTTTTAAATCACAAAATCTTCTAAAGTTAAACCTTTCCGACCGAATGTCTGTTCGTCTGTCCATAAGTCCGTAACGCTCTGTTGAAAAATTACATTTACTTTTTTAAGATCGAAGATAAATGGCTATAAGCGCGCAATCAACACACAACTTATAACTTACTTGATCAGTTGGTCTATCTTTCTTGCTCCAAAGAGGACATGAAATAACTGTATTAAATATGATTTTTCAAGATTTCTATTATAGATAGAGGTGTGAATTTTGTTATGAAGATTCTCCTAATCAATGGGCACCTACTCACTTTGTCCACTTATATATCAATTACACTTTTATTTAAGTAATTTGTTTTTATATTTATGTACTACTAATGGTTGTTGTCATCCTTGTATCAATATGAAATAGGAAGTAAAATTATGCAGAATAGAAATTTTAGAATCTAAATTGTATGCTTTAATATTGAGATATGTTTGTTCTGCGTGCAACCAATTTTAATATTTGATTTAGATCTACAAATTTATATAATTTTATATAGGATTTAGAATTCATATTTTTCTATTTTATATACATGAGGCTATGCCCCTAGAATGGGGGGGGGGTTGTCAGAGGCTGTTTCTCTTTGGAGGGTGGAGGTAGAATCTCCCAAAATAGCTAGAAACTTTCCAAGGACCTATGAAAAGCTTCACTGAAAAGAAGGACCATATCGACTAGCGGTTAGCGAGATTCTTTAGTTCACACAGAAAAACAGACATTCTGTTACTTTTAAATAAGTCCAACAATGATGTTTTTAAGAAAAGCTTCGCTGATAATAATCATATTCATGATTCGCAAATAACTTGGAATTAAAGTGAAAGTAGAAAATTATTCAAATGAAGAAGATATAAGAGACAGAGAGTTTAAAGTGAGTTAATTTGATTTAGCTTAAGTTAATCTTCATTCATATGAGCGTGATTGTATGCAGGGAGACGGGGCTAGGACATTGGATGATAAAATAATCTTCCCTATAACTATTATGTGTGAAGTAAGGACTTTGGTAGCTGAAATATTTAGAGGGAAAGACAGAATTGTAAATTTTCCCTCCATTGTCCTCTCCCTGCCTGGATTGAGTGATATATATATGAAGAAGCAAAGATGAAAGAGAATTGATAAAACTGAGTAATCATTTTATAAATACTACACTGTCAAGTCTATACCTAATATATAACATTTTTATTACAGTCATTATTTAAGTATCATCAATTAAAACTTAAATAAAAACAGACACAGGACTGGACTAAAAAAATCATTTTTATTTCAAACTATAAATATTGACTTAAATAAAGAATTGTAAAATGGATATAGAGTAGGTGGATATATTTACAAGGGAAAATTGTCGTTAATTTGGTTGCTAATATGGACCACATTTATTGGTCAGTTCGTTCATCCAGTAGCAGGGGAGCGGATGGGGTAAAGGGGGCGGATGGATTTGGGGCATCTATCGTTGTCTTAGCCAGCTGATCAAATCAATTTATTAGAGTACATGAAAATATTATGCACCATAAAAATAATTATATATCGATGAATGTAAAATTTAAAATGACAAAATTTCGAATAATTTTTACAGTGTAAAATAGAGACAGACACAAAGTAAGAAAGTGTTGTAATAAAATTAAAAAGTTAAACAGTCACAACTTTCCAATGAATACCTTCATTTTAAATGGCTAGATGATAGCTTTTAGCTAAAGAAAAGTATCCGATATTTTAAGACTATTTTTAGAAAGTATTATATTTTACAACTTCAAAAGTATTTATTTCATTGCATGACTTTTTAAAATAGTTGTCATATTCTTAAAAATAGTTGTCATAATTCTGTATAAATACTATAAAATAGATTTGAATCAGTGGTGACTAGCAACAAGTATGAACAGTAAAACAACATATAGTTGCCCTGTTCTAAGTTGCTTGAAAGGACACTCCATTCTTATTTTTGAAAGACAAAGAATTAAGAACAGTTTTTATCTATAAGTGAATGTGTATTAAATGACATCGTTTTCGGCTATTTCTGACTATTCTATATTTTTCTTTTTTTTATAAAAAATGCTGTGTTTTATATTTTGTGTATGTTAGTGTTATATTTTCAACTAAATCAATCGATTAATATTTTTTTTAATATTTAGTTCTAAATAATTATGTATTTGCCTAGTATTTTAAAAGACAACACTTAAGCTTACTTAAAATTTAAGCAACATATACAAACATCCATCTACTTTATCACAAAAAATAGCTAGAACAGCAAAAAGACTGTCCTTTTAAATAAAATATGCTACATGTGTGTCACTTGATGTGCAAAAAATATTCAACAAATTTGCACATACTACTATACTATACAATACAGGCCTTTATAGCCGCAAGCATTAATTCAACCCTAACCGTCTAAATATTCACTCCCTACCTATCTGCCCAACTTACTCCCTCTTTAGGTCATTTTTATATAGTAGCGCTGCTGCTTAATAGTTTATCCATTTCTGTCTGTTCAAATTTGAAATTTTAAAGTTATTTTTTAATTTGTACAAAGTCTATTTTGGTATATTTTTTTCTTCAGTCAACGTAGTCACTTTAATTAATAATAAATAGTAAGATTTTTTTCTGTAGCTTAAGATTTTGTAAACTAATGATCCGATTGAATTCTCTATTTTAGGGGGAAGCTTTACATTGGATCTTGTGTGGCGTTAAGCAATTTTATTTGTTAGTAGTAAGCATTAGGTGGTTTTAGTCTATTTTCTTTCACTCCCTACCCCTTTCAATAGATCCTCTAGATGCTAGGCACGCATCCGCTAGTAGTAAATACAGCATTACAAATATCGCTAACATTAAAAAAAAAACATAATGTCTCCAAAATAAATAGAATCAAAATTTTTAAATTGTAGCAGTGCTACTTTGAAATGATTTTATCCTTGTTCGCATTTAAATGGGAAATATAAAATTTTGGTCAAAATGTTGAATAAAGCAGTGATAACATCTGACAATTTAAGATCTCTTGTCTTCTACGAATCTCAGATAGGGTTTCAATTTAATAAGACTGGTTCATTTTAGACATATTACCTTTTATTATGTCATTGTCTTTTGTAGTTTTAGAAATGACATAGACTATTTTATTCAATTGAATAGATAAATTGAAGTAAATGAAACATTTAAAAATAAATTTGTTTATAGTTTTAATACATCTTAAAAATATGAATTTATAGAATTGTATAGCTCCTTAGACAAATGATTACCTAAAGCTTTATTGTAAATATATTTATTTTTGGTAATAGCTGTGTTCAAAATTTGATTTTCTATGTTCTAATAGCAAAAGATTCTTAAATACTAAATAAGGTTTGCGCTCGATATGGTTTGTGGGGAAATGCAGAAAACAAATAAAAAAAATTCAACAATTTAGAGTATCTACCTTAGAAAATTATGCTTTAAAAATTATGGAGCCCTGTAAAAATACAGAAACAAAAATCCTTTCCCTTTTTTGTAACTTTTGACTGAAAAAAATTTAATTTTTAAAAATAAACAGGTCTAATGTAAACATATGCAAATACACTTGGGGAAACAGCATGAATAAATAATCACTTTATATCATTTCTGCGCAAATATCAAAATTCGCAACTTGATCCTACTAGTCGCAACAAATCTAGTTTAAACGTTTGCGTCTGGGCAAAAAAATCTGCAAAGACAATTATCAAATTTAAAATGACGGTGTAATTTAATTTTTATGTCTATCTTCAATTTGGGGTCTGTAAGTCAGTACTTCGACAAGTCTATGTAGTTTGTCATTTGCATATAAGTATAAAAGAATAGTGCAATAGATATTAAACTATGTATATAAAATCAATTGAATATAAAGAAAAATACTAGTTAAATATCACCTATCTTCCATTATGAATAAATTTTCGTTTGATTTATTGACATCTCCATTTTATGAATGCTTCCTAAAGGTCCCGGGATGGTTTTGGTCTATTTTACTGCCCTCTCCTTTTCTTTTACATGCTAGATGCGTAACCGTTAGTTTAAATACATTAGTTAAATGTACACACAGAAAATACATAAATATTTTTCAAAATTTAATTCTCACTAATGTCTTTATCCTGGAATTTTTTTTATCCTGTTGCAACTTTTTTCTCTTAGCCCTTAACGGTAGGGGGGTGGGGGATGAATTGACCCCTGACCGATTAAGGTGGAGAACGGGGTCCGACTTTTAAGGGTTAATATGTGTTTGTGTATGTTTGCCTGGAGTAGAGGAGGTTGAAGAATAATCTTCATTATTTTCCATGGGCTTCAACGCATCAAAATAAATTGGCTTCCTGAAATAAAAGTAAATTTATAATACGTAAAAGTAAAAATATTAACATTTGGTGACAGTAAAAAATGAGGCCTAACTAGTGTATTATGAAATGTTAGAATTGTCCATCAAATTCAAACTTTGCATAAGGATTAATGTAACAAAAAAAGGGTATAATCTGGTATCATCACAATATTTAAATTTTTTATTAACATCTTAATTACGCTTTTCAGGGAAATTCTATACTAAACCAAGCTTACATGTTGGTTACATTAAAGATAAAGGTTTTTTTTTATATAAAATTTAAAAAAAAGTTTTATTAGTTTAATGGCATCATGATTATGTTATTTAACTTAAAAGAGACACATTTAACATTTCTGCGATGGCAGTAATGTTAAATGTAATGTTATAATCTAATATCTTGTCGAGAATAGAGTGATGGTGTTCAAACAATGATTATGATTTTATTTCCACATGAATTGTGATACGAACACAGATAGTTGCAGAGTAGATGCAACTTGGTTAGGGACTCTTTTATAATAATAAATTTTAATATCATCTTTATGTAACATAAGGGTAAATGAAAAAATTCTTCATAGCGTCCTTAATGGACAGACGGACGGACACTCAAAATGTATTTTCTAATTGGGCACTAAAATCTCCATAAAAGATTCAGATGCCTGCAGCTATTAACAGCTTTCCAAGGAAATGATAAGAATTATAAGAATAATGTTTTTTTATTTTAATATTTGTGGAAAATTGTCTGTAATACGATGCTATGGATGATTTTTCAGAATGGCTGAGAACAGGTTATAATCCAGCGGATATTAATTAGTTGCAAAGCCATATGGGAAATATCGTTTTAATTATTTAAACAGAAAATTAGTTTGTTTTACTGAAGAAACACTAGAATTGGGTTGGATGGATGGATGGAAGAGAGAGGAAGGAGTTCAGATGATGTTATTTCTTGTGATGTTGTGTTTATTGATATGATTACATATGACACTTTCCTCACACAGTGATGTGGAGCCACTTAAGTTTTTGGTAAAGAAAACTTAGAAATGAAACTGTTTAACTATAAAGTGTTGTTATTTTACGCAAAGCTACTCTATACTAACTTTTTTCCGTTTAAGCTTCTGTCTGTTATTAGCTGCTCTAAGAGAAAGACTGTTGAATTTTTTGTAAAGATTTTGCTGGTATGTTTTCGGTATATCTGTAATGCCCAGGAGGACATCAAAATTAAGATGTTGAATTTTTTATGCTATTATTAAAGATAGACGTCAAGATTTTAATGACCAATCAGTATTTATTCCATTACTTAATAGGTCCGTCGGTCAAGTTAATGTTCTTTCTTTTTCTTTTAAATCATAGCATTTTCTCAAAAGAAGAGATTCTTTAGATTTAAGGTTCCCCAACCCTGGTCCAAAAACTCTGAGTTTTAGCTCTTAAAGTTGAAATATATTCCGTCAAATGTCTCTCATAAAATTTTCTGATTTTTCTTTGTTCAAATTTCTTTGAAAGTTTATGTAATTTATAATCAATTTATGAACAACTTATTTCATGGGGAATTATTTTTTGACGTAAAGACCAAATAGAGTTTTAGGAAGCGCAGCTACTTCTGTCTATCTGTATTTATGTCAGATTCTTCAACAAATATGATTTTTTCATCATAGCTCCTTTTTCAACTGTTATAAAACTCGGTTCTTTTAATTTGTTACATTGGTAAAATGTGGATCTGATTTTTTATGTAGATTCCTCAGACCAAGGACAAGTTTAGGTTTGATAGCTAGGTTTAATTGGATAAGGTAGACATTTTCATGTTAATTTTTTTTACTTATTTGTTGAAAAGAATGTGTTGTTAATAGATGTAATGAGACATTGGCATCAAATTCCTTATTTAAAACAAATGAATGGTTCTTACTTGTCTGTTCTTTCTGATATCAACGTTGTTGTAGTTGAAGTAGTTGTGGTAGTAGTTGTTGTTGTGGTAGTTGTCATAGGTGTTGTTGTGTTGTTCAGCTCCATCAGATGTTTGACCTGCCAGGCGGGTTCTGGAGTAGCGGTCAGCTCTAGTAGCCATGGAGGTTTCTCCTGAAAAAAAAAGATATTAGTTATGAATTCCAATCAAAGAGTCGTTTATCCTATAATATAAAGTAGTAGTTTTTTGTCTGTAGCTTAAGATTTCTATAACTAATGAACCGATTGGGTTTCCATTTTAGGGAAGCTTCACATAGGTCCTGGGATGGTTTTAGGCTCATCTGTTTTTCAGATTCAAGTCTTGAATTGGTTTAAGGATATTTTTCTATCATCCCTTCTAGATGCTAGAGCGAAACCGCTAGTCTGTAATATAATAGAATTATCGAGCGTTACTTATAATTTCTAATTGTATTACTTTTATAAAAAAAATATTGTTTTTCTTCTAATTTTAATATTTTTTGTCAAAATTTTGCTATTTTTTATGCCTTGTTTGTGTCATTGTATGGACAATTAAATTGGCAGAAGCGCAGGGCAACCTATAACTAGATCTTTAATTAAATGCCATGCAGTGTAAACACAAGTTTTTCAGGGATAAAGAGGTATGGGAATAGAAGATAAAATAACTCCAAGTATGTACAATGATATCTCATCCACGTGAAATAAGCGGTTTCTGAATAGATGATCTAACCCAAATTAACCTAACCTACCTATTCTAAACTAGAAGTATTATGACAAAAATACAATTTCGATGCATTTTAATGGCTAAATAGTACCAATGAAAATGGCTATGTATGATAAATATTAACTATTGTGAAATGACACTTTTAAAATAAAAAAAGAAACATTAAGACTAAATCTTTAGGTAATAAGAATATAATAGTACTATTTTTGCTTTTGTCTTCAACAAATTAGGAAGAAGATGTTGGGATAAAATTCCTATTTCCCTTTATCACTTTATCCCGTATGCGGAATATATACAATGCATGCACAACTACTAGCAAAGTAGTTGTACTTAAATTTAGATTGTCAAGTCACACAGAAAACAGCTTTTGGTCATGGTAAAATGGTCATGTACTTTGTACTTTTATACATATTTTAGTAATGTTATTTATTAGAAACACGCTTTCCATACAAATATTTAATTTTTAAGTATTGCAGAATTTTTAGTAAATTGTTATTTTTAAATGAAAACAGTTTTTGGTTACATGAAAGTGGTTTAGTTTTTTTGTACATAAATTTTCAATATTAGGTACTTTTTAAGATATTGACGTAGAAATTTTCGATTTCTTACTCAACTCTTTTTATCTGTTTTAAAAGTAGAAACAAACAAAAGTAACCATTTTACCAGAAACCAGATTTCATTTGCACATTTCCTAGATAAACAAAACATACACACAAACACAAAATAGAATTATAAAATACAATAAACCAAATGTTTTTTTTTATCTTTTGGCCGACTTGTTTAGCAAAATCGTGAATAATATTTATATAAATGGATTTATTATTTCTTGGATGTTACATCAAATTTTCATGTTCACTAAGAAAGTTAAACTCGCAGCGGGCTATAATAACCCTTCGAACCATCCACTGACTTAACCCCTATCCCATCCCCTCCTATTGAACTGACCAATAAATGAACCGACCAATAAGGCCAATTTTTACTATGTCATAATATTCAGGTATAATCTATGATCTATATCCATTTTTATACGTCACTTCGTCTTTGATAATAATTTCTTTAATTGATAATGTTGACATTACCCACAAACATACAGGAAATATATTCTTCAATACACAATTAAACTAAACTGCAGCAATAGGTTGTTCAAATGAATTTCTTGCATTCAATTACATTTTAATCAAGATCATTATGGACTATTGCAAGTCATGTATGTTTATTACAACCTTAATCTACTTAAATGCTATTAGGATCGGGGCTGTAGTACAATTTTTCTTTGTCTGTTGATCATAGGTGGCTGTGCTAATTATAATGTTGTCATCCTTTTCATACATGCACTATGTACATTATGATAATATATGTTCAGAATTATGTATACAAACAAACATACAAAGTTTTGTTGTATGGGAGAGCAGGGCACCCCTCCATCCCCCCCCCCCTCTTGTGCATGTCTTTACCCCTCTCCACTGCATAATGAAATGCAACATTGACTTTGAAAAGCTCATAAATTCTCTGCCTGTTTGGTTGAAGGCTCCTGGGTTGATTCCCTTAAATGTCAACTGGAGAATCTTACACCCCCCCCCCACCCCCCAAACATGAGGTAAAAGATTAGATTTACTACCTCAAATTTTTTTGAAAGGTAAAACAATTTTTAAACATCTTTAAACATCTCTAAAAATTGTATTCACTCCAATTTAAAATTTTACCCCATCTCCAAACAATCTACCATAAAGTTTGTTTTTGAATGGGAGTTAAATTTTTTCAATTGGCAAAATATGAGATTTTTCCAAGGTTCCTGCTTTTAAAATAGAATGTGTGTTGTATCTGTATTTCGCACATTCCTCAACTCTTTCAGTTTCTTTCAAACTTTTTCCAATGTATATTCATCCATCTTTCTCATCCTTTTTTCTTCCACTTTCTCTCTTTTTCGTTGGGTAAAATAATATTTTATCTTTCTTTCTTTTTTAATCCCACAAAACCATTTATCTGTCACTTGTAATGTTATTTTTTCATCTATTTCTAGTTTTTATTGTTTGTCATACTTTTATTGCACAAAGATCGTATTTTTAAATGCGAAGCTTTTCTATAATTAGGGTCGGTCCGTCCGTCCGTCCGTCCGTCCGTCACGGATAGCTTTTTTCGTTACTTTAGACATGTTAGAATTGTCCTATCGATTTCAAATTTTGCATGGTGATTCCTTTAGGAGTTAGGTACGATTTAGAATGCGTAGCAACTCTAAAATCTTTACCAAAATGTCCGTACGTCCATTTTAAAAATGTTGATTTTTTTACTTTTTTAAATAGCATTTTTCGTTAATTTAGGCATGTTAGAATTGTCCTATCGATTTCAAATTTTGCATGGTGATTCCTGTAATAGTTAGGTACGAGTTAGAAAGCGTAGCAACTCTATAATCATTACCAGAATGTCCGTACGTCCATTTTAAACATGTTGATTTTTTTACATTTTTAACAACAAATTTGTATGTGACCTAATTATCCGATTGGTCTGATTTTTGGTATACTGATTCCTGGGACAACAAAGTACAGTATTATAAGCGAAGCAACTCTATATTCAAGTCCTAAAAATGTAAGTATGTCCATAATCATTATCCTGTATCAAGCAGTTTTTCAACAAATTTACTTACAATTTTGCTTTGACTCTTATACATTCGCATTCTGATTATTCAGTTCTGACATTATACAAGTGTTAATGTCCGTTTGTCCTACTTCGCTTTTATGGATGTTGTCATCCTTGTTATATAATATGTACTTTTAATGCTCTCAAGAAAAATGTACAAAATTTCAATTTTAAATTGAATTTTTTTGGCCATACTTTTTAAATTGAAAATTCTTAACAAAAAAAATAAAATAAAAAAGACGAATAAATAAAAATACAGATAGAAAGGTAAAGAAAGATGGACAATCAGAAATAAGTCGATAGATAATAGACGGATGGATGGGTAGATGGATTATTAGATGGATGGATGTTATACCTTGACTGTAGCTGAACAGGTGTAGTGATAGATAGGCAGATATAAAAAAAGGTAGATGGATATAGATAAACACTGAGAACCAAAAAATAGGCAAATCCGAATTTTCAGAATAGCAGCTTCATTATTCATTTAGGATTATTTTACTATAAATATAAAATGTAGATGCATCTATTGGTTACAAGTTTTCACTGTTAATATTAATATTAAGTTAATGAAGCTGCTTTTCTAAAAATTCAGATTTGTCTATTTTTGTTGGTTCTCGGTGTAGGTAAATAGATTGATAAAATACCTAGACTGTAGTTGACATATCTACAGCTGTAGCTGTACAGCTGTAGTGATAGATAAATTGATAGATATACATGTAAATAGATAGATACAGTTACAGATAGATAGATATACAGCTGCATATAGATAGATATACAGACATATAGATAGATAGACAGATATATAAATAGTTAGATATTATACCTGGACTGTAGTTGACATATCTGCATCTGTAGCTGTACAGCTGTAGTGCACTTCCACGTATTTCTCTGTATCTAAACATAACAATATCTAATAGATCTCAATTGTAACTTTAATTGCCCCGTCCCTATTTTTAGTAAGAAGTTTAAAGTATTTAAAATATATAATAGCTATAAAAGGCAGAACTTAATGAATGACTAGTTGTTTGTATACTGTTTGAAGATAAAAATAAATAAAGAAGGGGTGGTTTTGGATCATATGTATCCAAATTGGGGAAATTTCCAGAAATATAATTAATTTGTTTTGTAGAGGATATATCTGTGGTATTCGGCAACCGTGAGCCATGCCTATGGCACCCCTGACCGGGGTTCGGGGAAGGGCCAAAGGCCCTCCCCCGAGTCCTGGGGAAGGGGTCTGCCGACCCCCTCCCTATGCCTAAAATTAATGATTGAATCTGACAGCCTTATTATGGTTAAGCTGCATTGTTAATTCCCCCCACCCTTCTCAGGGATGGGGGATCATTATTGCACAAACTGACTATTGTATATGTATTATATTGCTTTTATTTATGATTATTTATTCCTATCTGTGTAGCTATTGTTTGTTGTATATAACTTTAGTAATCCTTAGACCTTCAATAAAGGAACAACTGAATAGATGCTGTTTATTATTTAGTGATTGCTAGAGAAGCGTAGCTTCTCTATAGTATAGGTGTCCACGTCTGTTCACACTGCCGTAGTCATTTTGAACTCTGGTGTCTGCCATTTACCCTAGGCGGATACCACAACTTTTGGTGACAGCTGTGTGAGATTACGGCAAACCACAAGTGTAGAGCAGACGCAAACGGAGAATTGAGCGCTCAAGGGCTGAAACAGGCCTGCGGACTGGCTGAAACAGGCCAACTAAGTGCAAACGGCTGAAAATAGGCCAACATTTACTGCAAGAGATAGCAGGATTCGAACCAGCGGCGCTGCAGGACGGGACATTCCCTGCCGCCATCAGCCGGATTCGGATACACGGCGCTGCAGGACGGGACATTCCCTGCCGCCGATAGACTGAAACAAGCCAAGGAT
Organism: Acartia tonsa; assembly: GCF_053477335.1. Classification (NCBI taxonomy): domain Eukaryota; kingdom Metazoa; phylum Arthropoda; class Copepoda; order Calanoida; family Acartiidae; genus Acartia; species Acartia tonsa. The sequence continues at coordinate 12,645,701 of NC_137262.1, read as the reverse complement.
TCGAACCAGCGGCGCCGCAGGACGGGACATTCCCTGCCGCCAACAGTCGGATTCGGATATACGGCGCTGCAGGACGGGACATTCCCTGCCGCCGATAGGCTGAAACACGCCAAATAGCTGCGAGCTGCGAGCCAACATACGAGTGTAGTGTACCAAGCAGAAGAAACTACGTCAACTCCAAGTATCCTGAGAGGCTACAGCGCAGCCACCCATCTAGAAAAGTAGATATTATATCACATTGTAGGGATTACCACCCTAGTGTGATGGCTAAACAATAGATTTATGAGCAAGGATTGGCAAACAATTTGTTGTGTATTGTGATAAAACTAAAAATAGAACAGGCTTGGTAAGCAAATCTGTTATGTATTGTGATAAGGCCAAAAATAGAATCTAGATGTAATATAACAATGCCTTGATAAACAATCTAACCACCCAAGCCTCCAGCACAACAAATACACCCCTTATTCCAGAGGAAAGGGAGGGGCCCACCATCCATTGAAGAGAATACAATCAAGGTGACATAACAATAAGCCCAGGATTAAGGAGAAAGGGCACCATTACCTCATCACACAGTTACCTCAAACCCACAGCACTCCCCCTTCCTCACAGGGGGAACGGACGGTTTTACCCCGTCCCCTCACGCGCTTCCCCCCTCCTACCCACACTTGACTAAGTCCGCCCACGGTGTGGAGCTAGCGATCGGGAGAACAGAGCGCCATTTACGGGTCGCGCAACAGAGTTCGGGACATATCACAAAATTCAACGGACAAAGCGGACCAAGTTCAGACCCTCAACAGCTATCTACCCCTACCAGCCTACTCTACAAACTCAGAAAAAAACTAGTGACAAGTACATCTAAGTTATATCTTTGTAGCTAAACTACCAACCTAGTGATAAACAGTGTTGGCTGCTAGGCTAGAAAGCCTCAAGTGTAAACCATTTATAATATTGTCTTACAGCTTTGTGTCCCGCCGCTGAACCGTTGACCCGATGGAGCAGCCGCAAGCGCCAGGAGGCGACCAAGCCCAAGGATGGCTCCAGGATGACCCCCAGCCGGCTCCAGCCGAGTACCGCAAGCTGATGCTGAGTAACCTGCCGGAGTATAGAGGACCGCCCAAGCAATCCTGGAGTTCCCACATCCGCAGACTCGAGATGTCATGGGCGGCTTACCGCAAGCCGCCCCATGACACCCTCAACCGCCGCAACGCCCTTTTACTGTCACTGGTAGGGCAAGCGGCGGAAATGGCTTCTCATCTGTTTGGCGAGGCAGGCCAAGCCTTGACATACGAACAAGTCAAGGCCGAGTGTGAAATGTTATTTCGTCCAGCCTTTGAATCCCAGACTTTGAAGCAAGCCTTCAGGGATTACAGGCAACACTCGACAGAACCTATACAAGCATACATATCCACAAAGTGTGCCTTGTATAGGGAGGCCTACAGCCATGAGGATCTCGAGTTATTAATCGATGAATTAAATCGTGGCATTCGTAACGCTAATGTGAAACGTGAAATGATGAGTCATGAGATCGCCTCTGTACCTGAGTACACGAGGCGAGCCATGTTCACCGTCACAATGATTACCAAGCAGCTGAAGGAGGGTGTGTGCCTAGTGGACGCCACCGACGGGCTCACGGGATCAGCCAGCGTCCAGTTGCCCAACTACGACGAGTCGGAGCCAATGGAGATTGGCGCCTTGGCTCCGGGTCTCCACCAGATGGGGAAGGTCGCCCCAGATGACAAGACTTCAGGCCGTTGTTTCCGCTGCCAAGGGAGAGGCCACCGAGCTCGAGACTGTCCGACGCCTATGGAAGTCAGCCTAGAGGAGAGACGCACCCAGCCACGCCGTGACCGTCCTGCCAAGTGCGAGCGTTGCCACTATGCTGGCCATTCGGCGGCCGAGTGCAGAGCCGACTGGGACCAGGTAGCCGGCCGGAGGCGCACTGCAGACAAGGGCGCTCCCCCAGGAAAGCCCAGCAGAGTAGCCAACATGGAAGGGAGTGCGCCCCCAGCACCACCGCAGCAAGCAGCCGCCCCCAACGCAGCGGGCCGAGCCGACGGAATGCCGCAGTTTGGGACCGTTCCAGCTAGAATCAACGTACTGGGAGGCGCGGCTGAACCCAACCGGGTTGGCCTGGGCTTCAGTCTCAACCACCTGGGGCCGGAGTTTGTGCAGCCCAACAACATTGCCGAGCCAGAAGTCCTGAGGCCCCAGCCCTTTAGCCTGCCCGACCGAGCCTATCCAGCAAGAGTGGAGGGGCGCTACCCAGCGTCACTGAGACGGTGTACGGGGAGGCCCTGGCGGCCGTTGAACGAGAGAGGCAGGAGGCGCTAGCCAGCGCATCAGAGTCGATGTATGGGGCGCCACCCGGCGCCGCCACCTGCGATGACTGGGGGGTGCTATCCAGCGCCTCCAACCTGGTGCCTGGGGCGACAACCGTCGCCGCCACCGAGATACCTGGATCCTGGAACGAGCCAGCAGTCCCAGAGGAAGGGGTGACACCCGTCACCCCCAGTCAGCCAGCGCCACCAGCCTGTAGGGAGAGCCCAACTATACACCATCCAGCGCCCCCTGCCAGCCGAGGGAACCCAGCTGCCCAGCACTTCCAGTCGAGCCAGGATAAGTTAAATTTAACAAATGTATTGTATCCATTATATTGTAAAATCCCAACCTTGCCTGTGCACCCTGCACCAGAGGCTGGGGAGATTGAAATTTGGGGATATAAGGACTTGCCTGTGCCACATGCACCTGAGTTCCTAGGGCAGGGGAGGGACGTGAGTCAGGGCGAGCCTGTGCCACACGCACTTCAGCCCCATGCCACTGGGCATGCCATGGACAAGGGAAGGGACCCCTTGGGGCTAGGGGAGCCGACACCCAGGCAAGCGCCCGTCGCCTGCCAGTCTGTCATTGGGGAGGGTATCGGGGTGCCCCGAACACACAAAGATAACGCTCAATGGAAATTTGTATCTAGCCAGGAGCAGCCCAGCCGTGTCCAGCCCCAAGAAGCAGCCGTGACCCGAGCCGAAGATCCCCAGCCGCGTGCGCGAGGTAGATGGCTGTCTGGTAGCTTCTCACACTGGTGGATGGTTCTGTGGGGACTACTGCCGGCAGCCGTGTGGCCTACAACTAGCTACGTCCTGGTAGGGTGGGACTGCGCCAACCCCACCCACGTCACAGCCTACAATAAGGAAAAGATGTGTAGCACGGAACCGCTACACCAGGAGGTGCCCCTGGGCCATGAAGTACATGTCCTGCAGCAAGTCAAGATTAGGGAAACAACAGGATACAGTTGTCAGCTCACCGTGTCCCAGTGGACATTCAGGTGTGGGGTATGGGGTCACCTCAAGGTGACCTCGGTCCCCACCCTCATGAGGCCAACCAAGATCGATCCAGAAACGTGCCGAGACCTGGCCAGGAACCGAGTCTACACGCTGCCAGGCAAGACCCAGCCACTGACGTTCCAGCTGAACCATCCCCTGTTCTTCACCCTCGATATGGTGGGCGCCTTGGTCAACAGCCCCGAGGGGGTGGGTTGTGAAGGGGAGGACGTCCACTTCGAGGGCCAGCTGTACCGCAATGAATTAGTGCTCCAGGAACGACGGCTGCTGGTCAAGGAAGAGACCTACGTAGTAGAGGATGGACGGGTGGAGTCCCAATCTGACCACCTGGCCTTAGAATGTCCCCATTCTGAGCTGTCTTGCATCACTGGGGAAGCAACCTACGTGTGGGACCACCTGGGGAGAGATTGCCCCTTGAGGCTGATCCGCAGCCTCCAGCCTAGCCTAGTGATGGATGCGTTCCTGGTTGACCATCAAGCCCAGTTCTTCATCAACATGACCACCCCCACCTCAATAGTGAACTGCGACTTTGAGGCCCATGCCACCAACCACCCAGCATTGTTCGTGGCAGCTGACCCGGCCGCGGCAGCGCTGCCCAGAGTATCGGCCAGGGATGTGGATGTCCCCCTGCAGGCCCAGATACATGCAGGCTACATTGGATTTACCCTGGAGACACGCATGAAAAGCACAGCGGCAGAAGAAGAAGCAGCCAATTGCTGGAAGCTCCAGCAACTAGACCCGGCCCACCCGGTGCGTGTCCAGGGGAGCACGTTCTCTGTGCTGAGGGGAGATGTCCTGCTCCAGCTTACCTGCCAACGCAACAAATACGTTGTCCGTGAAAGCAAGGAATGTTGGGACAAAGTGCCAGTGGAACCCACAGGATTTGTAGACGCCGTGACACGGGTGTATAGCGGCCACGCCACCAAGATTCCCTGCTCCTCCACCTACCCCCTGACTGTGCACGCGGAGGAAGGCTGGATAGAGCTAACCCCCGCACCTAAGAAGAGGCCACCCCCGCTGGATACGCCCAAGCAGCTGCTGACAGAACCCTTGGATGACTTTAGTTCGGGAGGCTTGTATTCGCAGGCTGAGTTGAACGACTGGCAGCAGCTGCTAGCGTTCCCAGCGTATAAATCCGCCATGCTGACCGGCCTGTCCTATGGCTCATGCGTTCAGCAAGGTAGCTGTTCAGCCACCGGAGACCATGGGATCGTGTCCTACAATATCGACCGACTGGCAGAGGAAGGAGAGGCCGCCCTGGATGTCTGGGCTGGGTTCAGACAAGCTATTCACGAGTGGGGAGATGGCGCAGCCATACTGTGTTTGCTGTTGTTGATCCTCAAACTGCTGGGGGATCTGACCATCATTTCCCTGGCAGCCGCACAAGGAGGTGTACGGGCCGCCATGAATGCGATGTCACAAGTGTTCCTGTACCATCCAACCTTGTACAGGAAGGCCTTGGCCAGAGCCCGGCACATCCATGCCAAGTCCCGGGACTTTTCAGTAGACTGGGATGCCATTCCCATCGGCCGGGAAGCCGCCGAGGAAATGGTGTCCATGCAATCAGCCGATAGCGGGCATGACCGCCCAGGCAGGCCTGGACCGCCCTCTGGAAGACCCCGCGGCCCTTCGGGAGGCCAGGCTGCCGCTCAGACGGTCAACTTGGCAGCCAGTGCCCCAGCCGCTGCCAACAACAACCAGAATGCCCCGCTGCTGACCGGCCCCGCAACAGCTGTGCCCCACGCCAACCTGACACCTGCCGGCGCCGAGCTACGTGCCCAACCAAAGCCAGCCTCTACCTTCTATCCCACGTTGGGAGCCCATCAGCCCTGAAAATCACCACTAGGATTCCATTGAATCATTATCATTTGTATATATCTTAGCCCTAAGGAGCGGGCCGAAGGCCTCAACCACTGTCGGAAGTCTGGCAGGGAGACCCCCTCCCAGCCTTCCGAGGGGAGAGTTGTGGTATTCGGCAACCGTGAGCCATGCCTATGGCACCCCTGACCGGGGTTCAGGGAAGGGCCAAAGGCCCTCCCCCGAGTCCTGGGGAAGGGGTCTGCCGACCCCCTCCCTATGCCTAAAATTAATGATTGAATCTGACAGCCTTATTATGGTTAAGCTGCATTGTTAATTCCCCCCACCCTTCTCAGGGATGGGGGATCATTATTGCCCAAACTGACTATTGTATATGTATTATATTGCTTTTATTTATGATTATTTATTCCTATCTGTGTAGCTATTGTTTGTTGTATATAACTTTAGTAATCCTTAGACCTTCAATAAAGGAACAACTGAATAGATGCTGTTTATTATTTAGTGATTGCTAGAGAAGCGTAGCTTCTCTATAGTATAGGTGTCCACGTCTGTTCACACTGCCGTAGTCATTTTGAACTCTGGTGTCTGCCATTTACCCTAGGCGGATACCACATATCTAAACAGGATGGCAGCTAGACACGTGATATTTCTCTTTATTTCACTTTCTTTTCATATGTTATATAATTTTTTTCTTCATTTAATCACATCATGTAAATAACCAGAGAAAATTTTTTGGGTATTTTTTGGGGGAGGACAACGGAATTGACATCCAACTGCTTCATGTAACTACTTGATTTAGATTTTGTACCCTCAGTGGAAAGAAAATTTTAAAAAAACGTCTAATAAATCCTAAATCACAAACATTTTTGTGATATCAATATTTTAAAAGTCATTGAAACCACACAAACGAGTTTTAAACAATAATATTGAAATGTTTGAACGTTAAATTAAGAAATTTAATCAGTTTATGTTGATTTTATAACAAAAAGTTAAGAAACTTCTAAAGTAAGACGAATGAAAGAGAGGTCACGTGGACACCTGCCAATTTAAAACAAGGACATTAAAGTTCAAAGATGCAGGATGCACTCCATCCAAGCTGAACCTGGCTGTCACGTCTGCCAATATATACAACATATTGCAAGATATTGCAAACTCTTTAACAGTTTAATGGAATGTCAGGGATAAAGATAGATAGAAAATTGTTATTTTGGTGAATTTTTTAATGTACTGTGGAATCAAAAACAGTGATTAGCCATGGACTTAATAATCATTGCAATTAAAGTTCTTTATATAAAACAAGATTGACACACATCCATTATTGAAAGGTTTATAAAGAAAAGTTAAACTAATTGACGAACATAATGTGTTGTTGGAATATTCGACAAACCCCAAACTGTCCAGTTTTGAGCAAGACGATTCCTGTGACGTCATATACGTTTCGGGAAAGAAAAAGGGAAGGGGGGAAGAAAATCTCTTCAAAAGAGATGGGAGAAAAGGGAAGAGATTTTCTTACCCCCTTCCCTTTTTATATGACGTCACAGGAATCGTCTTGCTCAAAACTGGACAGTTTGGGGTTTGTCGAATATTCGCATAAAAAAAACATTCAAAAGGTTACTTTAAATGCCCCCCTAAAAATATAATACGTACCCAAAAGAAATTATATTATGACAAATAGACAGCATTTAAAAAGGAAATTTTTTTTTGACCTCTAAATTATCAATCATAAACTGCATTTGATTTTGACCAATAAATAAAACTGAGATTGAAGAGAATGATAAATAGTATGACATTCCATTGCAAAACTATTGAAACTGAAATGAGAGTAAAAAAGGTTGCTGGGTATTTATAAAGAATGCAAAAGCGAAAGTGAACCACTTTGATCTCAAACAATGTGAAACTTTTATTTTGTTCGTAATATAAAAAGTTTTCATTTTTCAATACATAAAAAATATAATAAAATAACCTTAAGTCGATAAAGGATATTTTTTCACACGCCTCGTGTCATGTGTTCATTATAAAAGCAAAAGTATGTCTGTCTGTCTATCTTTCTGTCTGTGTGTGAAGCTAACTGCTGAACCGATTTGGTCTTCCTTTTCAGTTATGTTTTTCATATGTCCAGGGAAGGTCTACCCTTCAAAGAGAAATCGCACTTAGAAAATTTTGGCAATTTCGCCTCGTACTTGAACCACATACAACTTTTTATAGAAATATTTTCGGTGCTTAATTTTGGATTGGGTTAGGTTTTGTTAAGGTAATGAGAGATCCACACTAGTGCACCGTTTAGAGGTCCACTTTTCCGTTTGGGGGATTATACTTATATTGTATTGCTAAAAGTAAAAGTACCAAGGCAGACAGGAAATAATGTAGATGCTAATTATATTTTTTGTTCCTTAGTTCTTTTGTTTTATATATATAATATATCCTGAATACTTATTGATACAGGTAAAAGACATCTATATTATTAAGTAGCTTGATGTCTGTCCGTCCGTCTGTCTCTTAAGATCTCGGTAACCACTGAACCGATCGGATTCTACTCTTCAGGGAATATACCTACTGGTCCTGTGGTGGTTATAGGCTATTTTCTTGGGGGGTGAGACAACCCCAACTCCCCCAAAAACAAAAAATCCCTCCACCAATTTTTTTCTTAATTATTTAAAATAGTGGTGGAGTGGGGGCTCTCCAGGTAATAAAAGATGTAATTATACCTCTTGGGGCATAGCCCCTAGAGGCTTGGGGCGAATCCGCTAGTAAAATATATTACAATTGTAACTTGGAACAGAGAGGGAAAGGACAATAGCCAAAATCTTACAATTCTATGTTTACAAAGGCTGAATTTTACATAAGAGAATTATAGGAGAACATTAATTTAGATCATTTATTTGATTTACACACAATCCTATAATATAATTTAGTAAGGTTTTTTTGTCTGTTGCTTAAGATTTCTATAACTACTGAACTGTTTAAGTTCTCCATTTTAGGGAAGCTTTACATAGGTCCTCACGGTTTTATGCTAACTTGTATTTTAGGTTCAAGTCTTGAATTGGTTTTAGGCTATTTTCTACCCTTCCCTTCTAAATGCAAGAGGCGCAAGCACGAGTATAATTACAAACCATTTCTTGCTTATTATAGAAAGAATCGTCCTAGTTTATTGAAACTAAAACTTTACCTGGACAAGGATCTCCAAAGATGCCACTGTTCACTTCTACAGAACACTCAGAACTTGTTTTACACCTGAAATATAAATTTGATCAAACCAAAAATTAAAAATAAACATTGAATAAAATTAATTTGCAATTCTATTATATAAAAAAGCAAGTTTTGTCTGTAGCTTAGGATTTCGAAATCTACTGAGTTCAACATTTAAGGGAAGTTTCACATAGGTCTTGGTATGGTTTTAGGCTATTTAAGTTTTAGAACTAAGTCTTAGGATTGCTATTTTTCTGTCTTTCCCTAAAACTTCAAATACAGAGCTAGATAATAGGGGCGCAACCGCTAGTAAATACATAAAACATCATTAATTTTTTAGTTGGACTGATGAAATTGGGTTGAATATGCTATTGCTATGTATATCTTTATGGCAGTCCCCAATTCAGACCTTTTCAAAGCTATTGACATTCAATCGATATGTCAAATTCAAGGGTTTATGTCATTGTTAACATAATAACGACGCATTTTTGGCAAGGAAGGTTTAGACGAAAATGTGAAAGTTGATTGAAATAACTCTCACACTGTATCTAGAAAAGTTTCGATTCTAAAAATTTTTTTCTATATTTTTTGTCAATCTTAACATAAAATGTATTAATCTAAAAATAGGTCGACACTAAATAGTAACTAATGAATGTGTATCCCAATATTACATCTAATTTATTGTATACATATCTGTAGCGAAGTCACTCTATGCATTAGGTATGTCAGTCACTCTGTAATAAAGATAATTTTATAAATAAGACACTGTCTATTATTAATGGCTTTGATTTAAAAGTAATATACATTATACAAGCATGCACATTGTTAATGAAGATTAACATTGTAAGTAAGGTCTTTTGTAATTTAGACCTTTTATAGCTATGGAGCATTTGTAACATTAGACCTTTTGTAGCCCTAAACCTTTTGTAAATTTGATTCGCTAAAATCATTACTTACTCTTCGCTATCTTTAATTCATTTCAGAATTTAGTTATCTTGTTATTTCTGCGCTACTTATGAATGTGGTTAATGTTATCCTTGTAGTAAATAAATTAAATATATATTTGCCCTTGATTCCTTTTTACCTCTGAGACATGTAGAATAGTATTATTCTTTAAATAGATCTATTCCCATAAATGGGCTGTCAGTCAAAAAAGGAATTTCTAGCAGACAAGCATAGACGTCCATACTTTTTATTTTGGAGGGGTAAAATTTTTTTAAAGGGGGGTAATTGGCTTTGGGGGGGGGGGTAAAATGGCGCGCGAAGCGCGCCGCAAATTTTTTTTACCCCCCCAAAATTTTTACCGCAGGGGTAAAATTAGCTAATTACCCCCCCTGAAATCTGTTGGCAGGGGTAAATTTAGTTTACCCCCCCAACAAAAAATTTACCCCCGGGGTAAAATTTTTGGGGGGGGTAATTTAAATTTTATTAAATATTTAGTATTAAAAATGCGCGCGAAGCGCGCAAAATTTTTTTTTATTAGAGACTTTTTATTTGGGGGGGTATTTACCCCCCAAAAATTGTTTGGGGGGGTAAATTCCCCCTCCTAAATAGTTGGGGGTGCCTACGGCACCCCCAGGGTAGGGGTATATTTTATTGCAAAAATGCAAGGGAAGAAATTTTTGAACTATATCATTTCTTGAAAGCTAATTTTGCCCTAAGAAATTCTACTATCTAAAGCTGACTTATTAAATAAGAAAAAATACTGGCTGTTTGTACAAAATATGCACACATTTTAACCACTAACGTCGCCTTATTCTTCTAACATTGTCTTCTTATTGGTACAACTTACTAATTCAGGATCTAGAACTCCTATATTTATTTTGTAATATTACGAAAATAAATATAGACATGTGTTAGCACAAAACGAACAAGAAAAAAAATTAAGAAAACAGCAAGATTATAAAGTTTTGTTTGTTTCAAACAAAAATGATTCCATTATTTGGTATGTAAAAGACAATCCATTTAACAGATTTTTAATCAGAATTAGGGTTCGCCAATAATCAGAGATTAGAACCTGTTTCTAATATGGAAATTCCTCCCACCATAAAGTACCCGAACGGTTCTAAATCAGCAGCTTACATGCAGCTGTAGAATCCTGATAACATAATAAGTAAATGAAATAATTCCCATTGTATGCACACCCAATGTTAAGGTTATATAATAATATCAATGTGAATAATACCTAGAACCTCAGAGTTAAGGGATAGGATAATGATCTAATAATTAACCCCTCCCCAAAACTACATAATAATAATTTATTGCACCAAATTATAGACAGCTTTCCCCGGTTATTAAAATGAAAGACTTGCACCAGTTTTGTCAGTCCTGGGGTACCAAAAGCCCGGATTAACAAAACTGGCATTAATTTAAAGATTTATATTTTAATATTTGTGCAAATTTGTCTGTAATACTATGCTATACATGATTTTTCAGTACGGCTATAAACCGTTTCTATTCCAGCGGATTATATTCGGTTTTGATGACACACCAGAAAGTGTGATTTTAAGTTAAATTTTAATGAAAAAAGGGTTGTAAATTGTTCTCTTTTTTGTCTATTTACATATCCCGTACCTATGATTGTGAATAATACTGACTTTTTTCTATTTCTAGACATAGAGAGACAGACAAGAATTATATATTATTGTCTTATTGCTGAGAATGGGTTGTAAAAGCATTTATTTTCATATACGAGAATACATTTAATCTTGTAAATGTATTCTTCTATACCTTTTCTTTTATTATTTTATTACATAAATTAAAGGCTTTTTGATGAATTAGAGGTCGTTAGTTGCTTGCTTGTAATTAAATTGTTTCTTCATACCCATGTGGTGCATTTAAACACGTTTGTTTAGAAGTCATTGCCACTTTACTCGCCCTAATGTATTTCACACCTAATAGTTTTACTATTTTTAACGTCTTAAATATGATACAGCTTTGGCAGAATTCAAACCAGTCAGTTAAAGATATGAAATCAATTTGTTAATTTGTAACGTAAATCCTTATGAAAAAAGTAACAGGTTTTCTGTCTGTCTGTACCCAACGATCTTGCTAAAAGCTGAAACGATATGACTCTTCCATACAGTGAAGCTTTACGTTTTAATTGATTTTAAAAAAAACGAAATTTGGTGTGTTCAAAGTGCTCCTAGAGGCCTCTAGGGGCGCAACCGCTATTATAAACTAAAGTGTTCCCTTTATATTGCTTTAAATAAATGTAAACTTTTCTCTAATCCCAAAATGAAATGCGGTGCAGTGTTGGTATTTTATTTATACATATGTGTTGGTATTATATGTCCAGACAGTTAAGACTAAATAAACCATAAACTTTGATAAAAAAGGGATATAGGATACAATTATACGTGAAAATATGGAATATTGACTTTATTTATTGGTCAGTTCGTTCATCCAGTAGGAAGGGGAGATGGTAGAGGAGAATCGGTTTTATATCATTTTATCAGACATGAAAATCTGGTGCAACATACAATTAATAATGTATCGAATCATCGATTGCTAAAATCCATTTGCCATGAGCTCTAAGTAAAAGAAGAGAGAATACCTTAGCCAAGAGACAGACAAAACACATAACCTTGCAAAAAATGTTTTAAAATATTGGAGCGACTTATTCTTTTGGATTACTACGGGTCCCGTATATAAGTACGGGTCTATCCCTTTATACCTTGATCAAAGAGGGGACATCTAAGTCTAGACCTTTTCTGGAAGTCCGGTAAAGTTTAAATTTGTATCAAAACTAAATATTTTAAATTCTTTAATTATTCATATGAAAAATACATTTAAAATTTATACTCAGCCTATGGACAGAGATACAGCATTGGAAGAAAATAATTCATTTTTTTGCAATTCAGCTAAGAATACCAACAATTAAAGGACTGTTATGATGGATTTATTATTACTTTGATCTTACACCAGATTATAATGTGATCTAACAAAATGAAACTTATAGGTGGCTAGAATAACGATCCATTCATCCACCCCCCTCCTCCCATCCCTTTCCCTACTACTTGATAAAAGAAATGCCCAATAAGTGATGTTAGCAACCTAAATAGACTAAATATTTTTCCCTGTCATAATATCCACGTATATTCTGTATACTTGTCATACACTAAAAAAATTACATGTCATCAGAATGATGAAAGGGAAGTTTTCTTTCTGATGGCTCATCCCTCTCCTTGTGTAGACTTCTAATTAATTTGATAGGTGCAAAAAATATGCACACAATTTTTTTACAGGAAAAATTTGAAAAATTAAAATTAATTATCTTTTAATTAAAAAATTGTTAAAAATATGTATAATTTATTTATAGAAGGAGATTATCTAAAAATGAAAGTAAACAATATCATATTTTTCAAAGTAACAAGAACCAAGATATTCATAGCAAGGCTAATAAAGCATATTTTGGTTAATACAGCAAGTGAAGATCTTAATGATCAACCATATAAATTAGGTTCATAGAAATAGTTTAATCTTAATAGGTTATTTTTGGCACCGTTAAAAAATTGTATGTTTTTTCTTGTATGGCTTCGAAACCGATTAATATCCGCTGAATTGGAACTGGTTCTAAGACATACTGAAAAAATATTCTTAATTAATTATAATTAATCTAATATGTCTTTTATTTTACTATCTACGGAAAGCTGTATATAAGACGATGCGAGAAATAATAATTTTGAGAAAGATTAATTTTTCTTTCATATACCTAAACTTGCAACCCTGGTCAAAATACATTAAAGTAAGAAAAGGGGAGAATTAAGTGCGAAGTTATTCTTTTTACACTTATATTGGAGGGAATGAAGTGGCAAAAATATACTCCAACATAATTTATGTATTTTGTGAAGTAGGAGTTTTAAATCTTTGACTAAATAGTAATTAGATAAAAAATAAAATACAGAATTGGAGTGAATTATCAAGAGAAAAAGGGTTTTATGTAGATTAAAAGGTTAGGGTACAGAAGTTAAATTGCTTCAAGGCTAACAAAACTGGTTTTAATCTTATAATTTTTTATTTTACTTTCCTCGGAAAGCTGTCTATAATATGATGCGATAAATAACTATTTTTGTAAACTTTTGCACCCTAACCTTGATAACAATTTTAATATTCGGTTATAAGATAATACGAAGCTTTACATGATATCTAAGTATAGCCAAGAACCGGTTCTAATCCTGCGGATATTAATTGGTTTCGAAGTCATACTGTAATAGTTATTTCTCGTATCGTATTATAAACGGCTTTCCGCCTTCGGCACCTTGGGGCTAAAAAACTAGTTTTAATCTTATGATTGTACATTTCTATATTCGTAGAAAACTGGATATAATACGATGCTAGACATAGTTTTTTCGTATGGATGAGAACCGGTTCCTATCCACCGGATTCGAATGAATACGAGAAAATACTTTAAAGAGACTTTAAACTAATCCTTGTCTTGTATTCAAATAATATTGTTTACTAATCAATTAAAGTATGTATAATTGAATTAGGACTATAAATAAACAAGAACATTTTTATTTGCAATGCAATTTTAGACTTGCTTTGTTATTAATATTTGATCTCTGAATATAACAACTAATTCTTGGATATAATGAACCTCGTCTTATACACACCACTAAAATAAATTGAATATTAGATGAAATGGCAGAAAAAGTCCTTGCTACTCAAATTTTCTGTTTATTTACCATTTTGCTATTATGAGAATGAAATGTAAATAAACAAACAAATTCTCGGAATATGAAAGAGGTCTTGCGTAATATATTTTTGAACAGTAGGGGCTTCGCCCTTAGACTTTTTACTTATTTTCTTACAGAGATAATGGTAGGTAAGGTAACTATTTAATATTAAGAACTCTGAAGACATACAATTACATTTAAAATCAGCTATCTCTGATACAGAAATCCATCCCTTCAGTGAATTCCTAAGCACCCAAGCGAGTTTTAATCAAGGCTTATGAAAGACTTACGCGCGGCAGCCGAGCCAAAATGTTTCTTAATTTTTGGAGAAAAGGAAAATACAAGAAAATCGAGGAAAAATTCCCCCCGCCTTCCTTCTTCCTTAAAAAATCTGAGAATTAAATCACAACCAGCCACAGACGAAGTCAATAATATTATAATAGCCAAGCCGCCTAAAAGATAATTTGTTAAATTTTGTATGTTCAAAATTAACTAATTGAATTTAAGGGGGGTTATTAAAAGAATTATATGAAGGGTTACAATGTTACATACCGTAAATATTAAATTTATAAAGATAATGAACCGAAAAGCATGAAAACTGAGCACAATTCTTTGTATATAGCCAAAAGTTAAACCCGTAGTAAACATTTTAAACTATGAAATAAAATATTTGCATGTTGTGAATATGGAGGGCGAGGGGCAACATAAACCCTAGCAAAAATTGAAGTTAATATTAGGCTTACTTTTTTCATTCTTTGTATCTTAAATGAGTATATTGGCTGCGCCCTTAAAAAAATATCTATGAATTTATCTATGAATGTATCATGAAAGGATCATGAATTTTAAATCATATGTTTTAAAAGGCAATTTCACCTAGGATTTTTAAAAAATCTTTCTCCTGTTATTTGTTCACAACTTCATGAATAAGTTGGTAAAACAAAATTAATAAAAACACTTTTAGACTTTAGTTATTAAGAAATAATTTCATAAAATTTGAAAAGAATGTATTTGATTTTGGTAGGGTAAGGTAATGGATATAGAATACGTGGATATTGTGAGAGGGGAATTTTCGTCGTCAATTTAGGTTGCTAACATAGTCCTCAAATATTGGCCAATACGTTCCTCCATGGTTACTGTTAGGGGAGGGGATAGGGTAAAGTCAAAAGGTGGTTAGGGGAATCGTTCTATTAGCCAGCAGGAAAACACATTTTATCAGGGTATTCGAGAATCTTCCACAATATCCACGAATGCTATATACATTTGAAAAGTGCATACAAAGGCACACAACATACTCATATTAGATGATCAGGCACAAAGAAATGTATGTATGCAAAAATTATGCAAAAATTATATGGACCCTTTTATTCAGCAAAGGGGCCAAAAATGGCGCTCTAAGGATCAACACACAACAAAAGTGTTGTTGGAGATCAAAACAAGGATTACCACATCCGTAAGAGCGAAGCTTACCAATAAAAAGAAGGATAAATAATAATTATAGAGTGAGAGCGCCCTTAAAATAAAATAAATATTATCTAAAATAATTTAAAAACAACTGTGTAACTGTTTAATACGACGTATGTAGTTCTGCTTTAGTAGTTAATTTAAGGATTTTTTTGTTACATTATGTCTAATAGTCCTCAGAATCATGCCTCAAGATAAATCAGATAAATTATATGATTAAATCATGATTACATGATTAAAATTCAAACATTTAAAATGTGAGGACGTACCGACCTTTATTTTAGAGAAGATTAGATAGCTTTAAAAAGAGGGGGGGGGGGACTATGTGGGGGGATGGATAAAACGGTTAAGCGGGGTGTGGGATGTTGTACTCGCGGTTCAGAGGTTAATCATTTAGAAGGAAGTATGATGGAAGGATGGACTAAAAGCTACAAAAACACCCCATGTGAGCAAGCATAAAAGGGTGTGCACAAATAATTGCAAATTTAAGATTTGCATAAAAAGGGACCATGTTAAATCAGTCAACGTTTTTGCTTTTGCATGTTATAACAAAGTGGACATAGATTTTAAAATAGAAAATGACTGAAAATATTTTAAAGCATAAAAGCACAGATTAAAATAATTATTGGGTATTGCTGGCTTTAGGGTTGTCGAGATCGAGTTCGAACCACATCGCGTCATTCTTGACATCTTTTTCTGACAAGTGACATAAGTAGTAAGAGTAGGAGAGGTGGGGATTCCTGTGCTTATTTAATTATAAAATGTCCATTATAGTAATCAAATATAAAACATAACTTTAAGCAACATCATTTGTGGTTTATACCACTTTTATTATTTTAAAAGACAATTTTGATAAATTTTAAAATGGTAATTCTTATATTTTATAAACCTTTTCAAAATGGATAATTGTGAATTTTTAAGCAATACTCAAGATACAGTTGACTCTTGATAAAAAAAAATCCATGAATAATTAACCAGCCATAAACTGAAGACACAAGAATCTTAAGGGATGAACTAATGGAGAAAAATTAATAAAAATCCCCAACAATGATAAACAAAATTACCCCCTCTGTAAATAAATTTTTTGGTTGCAATGTTTGGACATAACTAATTTGAAATCAACAATTCATAAATCATTAAAAATACCCAAAATGAAAACAATAACTCAGTTATAAAACTTTGGATACCAGTGTAATTTTACAGTCCAATGTGCCCTCCCTCCCTGCTGAAGACTAGACTATTTTATTTTGCATAATATTCTAATGTTGTTGTGTTATTTGATCCTCTGGTATAAGCTGATGTAAATCTAATTAAAACCATCAACAAAACTCACGAACACCCTGGTCTTTAGGGTGTAATTAAAAACTGACCAAAAATATTTTTTTACTCGTATCTACTCTTAACATAAATAAGTGTCGGTTCGTTAGTATATCTCGTTGTTTTCTAGAAGTGCTTATCGAGCTATGAACCTCCCCCCCCCCCCCCCCCACCTATATTTTTAATATATTGTAAATAGGAGGGGGAGAGGTTTTTTATGTCCAACCCCTGCGTGGAACCCCAACCCTAAGGGGTCATACCTGGCTCTATTTTTAAATATTTTGGACTTTGGTTTTCTCTATCTTAAAGAAACACTAAAGTGTTGAGGAAAAATCCCCCAAAATGTTGTTATTCATATAAAGTTAGCTATAATACATAAACACACCTATAGTCTTAAGGTTGATGGTCTGCAGATGAGAGATAAAGGTCTAAATCTAAATATAATCTTCTGTTTGAGCTTCACTTAGATATTATGATGAATTAGGAGGACATTCAAAACGGCAAAAAAATGTATGAATAACTACTATTAGCTTTATACTTTTGAAATCGTGTCGTTTAAAATTAGTATAAATTAGTGGTTAAAACGTTTGGACACTCAACTTAATGAACCAACCAATCAAAATTCAATAAAAGTCCCTAAAGTTGTAAGCCAGCGAATAAGAAAACTTTGGTGACTAGTGTAATAAACAGCCCAATGTCCTCTTCCTCCCTGGTTTCTTTCACTATAGATAAAACTTTAGAAAGCAGATATATTTCTACGTTGTTTTGTATGGATACTAATAAACTCTGGTCTATTTAAACAACCAAACTTTTAAGTATCTGGCGGAAGTAATTTTTAAATAGTTTTAACTTTTCAAAGTTAACAGAAAATTTTTAATGGAAAAATACTTAATTCATATTAAAAAATCTTGTTCATACTCAAATTCAGTTCAGGTCTAGAAGTCTAAACAAATCTAGTTGCTATGCTCTGCTAAGCAGCCGCCATAGCAGTCACAACAAAAGTAGCTGATGGCGGCTTGATTTGCTATTTTCCACAAAAAGTATTCAAATTTGAAGCTAAAATATTGTTGAAACTAAGACCAACCCTATGCTGATTTGCATCTAACCTTGAATTTGATCTATCTCTATCTTGGTAAAAAATGGTTAATTTGCCCATTTTTACTATTTTGAAAGTGTGAGGTTTCCGAGTTTTTAAGATTATTTAACCTAACGTAAAAGTTTTATTGATCGTATCAATCAATCATAATTAAATCTTCTAAATATGATATTAAAGATAGAGAAATAGTTATTTATCACATCGTATTACTATTATAGCAGCTTTCCGCGGATATTAAAATAAAGGCCAAAGCTAACAAAATTGGTATTAATTTTATGATTTTTATTTTAATATTCGTGGAAAATTTCTGTAATACGATGCTAAACATCATTTTCCAGTCTGGCTAATAACCTTTTTCCTATACAGCGGATATAAATTGGTTTCGATGCCATACTGGAAAATAATTTAGTATTTAGATTAACTACTTTTTTGGTTATAAAATTAAAAACCTTTCTTTTTTTTCAATGTTTGACATATTTTTTTGGTGCAAAAGGTTCGGCATTGAAAAGGATTCTACAGCCATAAATTCTATTTTTCTATGCAGCAACAAATTTGACAAAAAAGGTATAAAAATGATCAGCAATAAATCCAAGTTTCATCCTTATCTTTGCATTACATGTCTCTAAATGCAATTTTCTGTGTCCTACAGAGTTAAGAAGAGTAATCAAGCGCGTGCATTAAAAAAGTCATATAAATGTTTATATCCAGCCTTCAGCTACACTTATTTCCACAAGATAGCCGCACTATATCTGGACAATTTCAGCTTCTATCACTCAATTTGAGAAAATTCGTAACCGCAATAAAAATTTTGGACAATCTTTAACAACAGTCGAAAAACAGCTAACGGTTACAACTGCCTATTTACAATATTTTTCTATTATCGTTCTAAAAAAAAGCGAATGACAAACCCTTTTAATCCTTATATAAAAGTAACGGTATCTTTGTTTGTGTGTGTTTCTGTCTGTCTGTGTGTACCGTAGGATCTCTGTTACCGCTGAACCGATATGGTTCTCTTTTACAGTTTAGCTTCTCATATGCCCTTGGAAGCGTAACAAATATTTTGTGGAAGAAAAAAATGACCCTCCCCCAAACTTTTTTTAAAACTATAAATCAAAGACCCCTATAGGCATCTTGGGGCGTAGCCGCTAGTTAACAAAAAAGTAAATTAATCTTTGATAACTAAAAAATGTCTAAATTAAACTCTACAATATATGTACAGTTATTTATCCTTTTCAATTAAGGTAAATTTTATGCCTAGAAGATATTTAGTACAATAATGAACAAAAAATAAAGTTGCTGTAATTAAAAATTAGTGCTGCTCGAAAAATCAATTTTAAAAATGACCAAAGGCATAAATTCAAACAGACAATACTGATTGAATTTGCATTAAAATCTTTGTAGTTCAGGTTTTTAATAAACGAAGATTTTATTTTATAATTTCCGTCCAAAGAATTCCTAATCATTAACTCTAATTTATGATGTGTTTATATATGTATGAGTGTGTACGTGCTTTTGAGTGTGTATGTGTATGTTTTTGTGTGTGGGTATCTATAATGATGAAAAATTCGCCACACTCCTTGCTTTCATGCAAAATTGTGAAATGCACCCACAAAATACACAAAAAATTCTGTGTGAAAAATGTGAATGGTTTTAGATATTCATAAACAACAATGTTTGTGTGTGTGTTTGTGTGTGTTATTTGTGTGTGGTTGAGTTTCCATGTAAACAAGACAATAAATATATTCCAGAAACAAGGATGACAACATCCATGAAAGTTTGTAATTTCAAAGTTTTCAAGAATTTCTGTATTTCAAACTTGGTCGTGTTCATGACCACCCCCCCCCCCCCCCATCTCCACGAACAAATCTGATTCAATTTTGTGTTTACCATTCCCCTGAATCAAATCAAAAGTTAAAATCCCAATCACATTTTTGGTTTTTAAAGAATATCTGTAAAAAATCATGCAAGGAAAATATCCAAGGCAAAAAGTACCCGTAACAAAATTGAATTACAATATTAATGTATATACCATATATTTTGAAAAGCTTTACATCTGAGAAAAGTTTGTGGGACAAAGTTGAATAATTATAACTGCACACACACAGAAATATATATCCTGGCATGTGTTAAAATATGCCCAAGCATATTTATATGTGTATTTGTCTTCACTAGGGATGGGAATCCGTCGAATTTATGGGCCGGATTCGGATTCCGGATTCTGAAGGAATCCGTCAAAAAAAGTGACGGATTCTTGCGGATTCCGGATTCTTATTTTTGGCGGATTCCGGATTCTAGCAGTATTTTAAAAGGCCGTCCGTCACAGAGGGATAGCTTTTTTCGTTAATTTATCACTATGTTACTTGGTTGAAGCCTTGATTTGTTTAAAGTGTTGACTTCCAGCATAACTAAAACATTTACATCACATTAGTAATTATTAAAATTTGTTATGTAGAAAATTTTTTTTTGATATTTGCCTTCAAACAGAGGGAGTTGTAAGAAAAAAGACGGTAATTTTAGCCTACTAATTTAGAATCCGGAATCCGCTATAAAAAACGGATTCCGGATCCGGATTCGGATTCCAAAATTGGCCGAAAATTGGGCGGATTCCGGATTCCAGATTCGGATTCCGGATCCGGATTCCCATCACTAGTCTTCACATTTAGATTTTTTATTAATTTCAAAAACCTAAATTGTCATAGTATTTTATGGCATCAAAATCAGTTTTACAAAGCTTAGTTTCCATTAAAAAACGTATTGAGTTTTTTTTGTATAAAGCTTACACAAGGACTCTGGCAGGAAATTGACAACTTATTCATACGTACTGTACTAAATCAATCTTTACGTGGACTAATTTAACCAAATTAGGTTTTTTTTTAGGTTTTTTATAATTCATACAACCCCCTTAAGTTATTCATTACAATAGAATACAATTTTAAAATTTATTTACTGTGTAAATATGCATAAATATGACGTTTTTACTGACAATTAGGTTGATTTTTACTCAAAGCATTTTTCTTGTAGACAATAAAATGATTCTAACTTTCGTTCTATTTAAGATAAATTGATGAAATAAAAAGTATTTTCAATTTTATTATGCTGAGAAGTCACTTATTGGTTTTAAGAAATAATAAACCCCTTTGAGTTGGGGAGGGGGGGGGGGGGGGGCGTTGAGTATCAAAATAATGAAACTAGTGTAAATTTCTTTTTATGGTGGGTTTTAATGATTCATATAGCAGCCAAACTGTTTTTAGGCAATACCCCTTTGTCTGTCTGTCCCTCTGTCTGTCTGTTTTTTGTCTGTCTGTCACTCCACTTGTCAGTCTATCTGTCTAACTGCCTCTTTTTCGGATTTCAATGAATCATTTAGCATAGCCTAATTCTAATTTGTTAATGCCTCAAAAACTGTCTGTCTGTCCGTCTGTCTGTCTATCCCTCCATCTGTCTGATCATTCACAGGTTCTCTATTGGATTTTATTTAATGAATTGTCTATTATGGTCAAACTGTAATTTGATCATTCTTCTTGCCTGTCTGTCTGTCTCGTCTATCTGCTGAGTTTCTACCATTGGTCTAACAGACTGATTCACTTAATTAACCCCTTACGGTCGGGCCCCTTACCGCACCTTAATCAGTCGGGGGGGGGGGGGCGTCCCCCCCCCCTATTATCTCAGTTCCTATTTTTTGACTAAAACAATGCATTTTATCTTACCAAAATACTAAAATATCCTGTAGTAGTACATCCTCATATAAAATGTGTTCAAGTCAATTTCAGGTTCCAGATATGAACCTGCAGATCCTGATCCTCCAGGTCTCCAGAAATCTTTAAAAGGCTCCTCTGGCCGCAATTTTTGACTTAGAGACGTAAAAGGGGGACATAACTGAAGCTTTTTTGATGCTGGGGGGGGGGGGGGTTTCTCCAGAACCACTTGATGAACCGTTCAAATTTTTTGGACTTAAGCTTTTAGGGGTATGAACATATTATGGTTTCAAAGTCAACCCCCCTACCCCCACCCCCAAGTCCCCCGGGGCTCAAAACCGACCTAAAATGAACCTAACCTTAATTTTCTCAGAAACCATTTGACCAATAGGGATGATTTTTTAAACTTAAGTCTTTATGCTTATAAACTAACTTCTAGTTTAGAAGTCACCCCCCTGCAACCAACCCCTAGCCCTCCGGGGCTTAAAAAAATCCTATAAATGAACCTAACCTTATTTTTCTCAGACACCATTTGACCAATAGGGATGATTTCTTAAACTTAAGCTTTTATGAATATAAACTAACTCCTAGATTATAAGTCACCCCCTGCCGCCAACCTCTAGCCCTCCAGGGCTCCAAAAACCCTAAAAATGAACCTACCTTTATTTTTCTCAGAAACCATTTGACCAATAGGGATGATTTCTTAAACTTAAGCTTTTATGGTTATAAACTAACTTTTAGATTTTAAGTCGCCCCCCTGCCGCCAACCCCTAGCCCTCCGGGGCTCCAAAAAATCCTAAAAATGAACCTAACCTTAATTTTCTCAGAAACCATTTGACTAATAGGGATGATTTCTTAAACTTAAGCTTTTATGATTATAAACTAACTCCTAGATTATAAGTCACCCCCTTGAAAATAAAGGTTAGGTTCATTTTTATGGGTTTTTTTGATCTCCGGAGGACTAGGGGTTAGCAGCAGGGGGGTGACTTCTATACCAAAAGCTAGTTTATAACCATAAAGGCTTAAGTTTAAGAATTCATCTCTATTGGTCAAATGGTTTCTGAGAAAATTAAGGTTAGGTTCATTTTTAGGGTTTTTTTGAGCCCCGGAGGGCTAGGAGTAGGCGGCAGGGGGGTGACTTCTAAACTAGAAGTTAGTTTATAACCATAAAAGCTTAAGTTTAAGAAATCATCCCTATTGGTCAAATGGTTTCTGAGAAAATTAAGGTTATGTTCATTTTTAGGGGGGTTTTGAGCCCCAGGGGGCTAGGGGATGGGGGTAGGGGGTTGACTTTGAAACCATAAGATGTTCATACCCCTGAAAGCTTAAGTCCAAAAAATTTGCATGGTTCATCAAGTGGTTCCGGAGAACCCCCCCCCCCCCCCTCCCAGCATCAAAAAAGCTTCAGTTACGTCCCCCTTTTAAACGTAAGCTTTTCTTATATGTCAACATAACATATCTAAATTTCATAGAGATCCACAGCCGTTTTCCCTGCTGACCGCCTGCTGCGGCCGCTGAAATTTATATTTGATATTTCTAATATAAAATTTACTTAAAGATAAACATTTTCTGTAAAAAAATTGTTCTTCTAGCTTCAAAAATAAGAAAATTACAGATGTTTAAAATTTTTAAGTAAAAAAGGTTGTTAAATAAAAAGGTGAACTAAGCAAAAATTGACTTTGACTTATAAAAGGTCGGAAATTTATTATCAAACAGGGGACTTGCACAAAAAAGATTTAGCCCTCTAGGTCTAATAGGAACTGAGATAATAGGGGGGGAGCGTTGAACGCCCACCCCATCACCAACCGATTAAGGTGCGGCAAGGGGCCCGACTGTTAAGGGTTTATTAATACATATTTAATAATTCATATTAAAATCGATAATACTGTAAAAATGGTTGAATGCTTGTTTCAATAGAAAATTAGATTTAACTAATAATAATGTTGAATCTTGTACCAGGAGATAAACAAATAACCTTGTGTTGCAATAAAAAATAAAAAAAATTATCCAATTTACTTATGAAAAAAAGTGTAATACTGTATCTATAATCTTTTTGTACATAAATGATAATAATATCAGGTTATATTCCATTAATTTATAACCACCTAAATTTTTTGACACTTACAACTTTTAACAGCTCCCTTTAACCAAAATCAAGGATAGTTTATTTAAGTATGTCACCAAAACTTCATTACATAAGTAATACATTTTTACAAACTTTAAAAAGAGGATTGGGAAATATCTCCCTCCCCAACATTAACTTTAATCACTATTGTAAACAATATTAAAAGTTATAAATATATATCAATCAAGATCTTTAGAGGTATTAACTGTGGTTTAATTACATATGTATGAGAGCTCCTTCTTGTGTCAATCACTTTTATTTACTGATTAAAATTTGTACAGTACAGTTGTACAGAATATTGCAAGATTTTTTTTAGTTAAGTCTGGAAATTAATGATAAATTTATCTAAAAATAGATAGCATAGAATTATCTTAATCAGTGGCTTAATTTTATACACCAGCCTTAAACACCTCCCCCCCCCCCCCCACTCTTTATTTTAAGGGGTGTAAATTTATTTCCTTTACACCCCCTTGGAATTTATAGAGGGGTGTATCTGAGGGTGTAGGCTCTTGTCAAGAGGGTGGACATGGGTGGACACCTAGGGAGGTGTATCCATCCCCCTTAATTTTACAAGGGTGGTGTAAACAACCCCTACACCAACCTTTTGCACGCCTTTGATCTTAACTATACTTTTAGTGTACATAAAGTTGTAAATTCAGTAACTATTCTACAAAAATTACCTTCCTAAATTGATATATGATTTTCAGGGTAATCTCCGGTGGACTAAACATTAAAATTTTATGGAAGAAAAGATATCTTTGGAACATGCATGACTTGAAATTATCCCCCCTTTGTACTCAATACGCATTTTTTATTCTAAGTGCGTCAATTTTGCGTTTAAAAATACCCTTAGTTTAAGCATTAATTTCTCCAAAAAATGATGAAAAAAGATAAATTTTTTTTTGATAAAATGATAAAAGTATATGTAAAATGAAATAACCAGCAAAAAAAATTACAAAATTACGTTAAATAGAACAAAAATTAGAGCGTTTTGTATGCCTTATAAAATGCGTATTTCTCATGAAAATTGTAACGATTTAATGTGTTGAGTAAAATATTTACAAACTTCCCGCTTTTATAAGAAGCTAGAGCCTTTGTGCTTAAGATTTCAATAACCGAAAATAACTATAAGGGTTTCCCGTTTTTTAAAAGCTTCACATTGGTCTCAGAAATTTTAGGATATTTTTCTACTATATTTAAGTATTGGGATAGTTTCAAGCTTTTTTACACCTCACCGATCCTTCAAATACAGACCACTCTAGATGGTAGAGGAGCAGCAAGCTGACAACACTAAAAATGCAGTAATAGACAGATCCGTTTGGCTTATAAAGAAGCTTTGCTGCTTCTAAAAAAAGCAAATATTAGTATAAATAGTTACTAAAATATGTATGAACAAACACAGGATTATAAACTACACAGAATCCAAGTTTTACACATAATAAACTGGCAAGCAAGAGGCTCTCAACAAAAGATATCAATTTCAGTATCTTGAATATGATAATGCAGTTGCATTTTTCTCGTCAGTAACCTTCTAATTTAAATCGAGCCTTGTAAAATACCCCTTTCATGTGATTTTGACATTAAAGTTGTAATTAGAACCTTAAAAAACAGGGAAGGAGGGGGGGGGGTGAAGGAGTGTATATCCACATCCCAAGGAAAATTATTGGGGGTGAATACTGAGCTGCACTCCCCGACACCCCTCTTAAAATCAAAATTTTGAAAAATATCAAGCGAACGAACCAAGTATTTTATACAGTACATGCACATTGATCAAGAAAATTTTATTTAAAACAAGAAGCCGAAAAAAATTACGCTTCCCCAGCAGAAATGAAAATCCTCTTAATTGAAAACCTAACCTAATCTAAATCACATACATATAACTCTGACGTTATGACAAAGCAATTAGAAAACATTAAGACCTAATTACTATTTAGTATAATTAATTCGTAGAAGAAAAAGATTTATTTTTATTTTTATTTGTACAGTCTTAGATAATTAATGAAAAAAAGATAAAAACTCTTAATTTTATTATATTACATTGCCAATTTTACTATTAAAATTCATTAAAAATTAATAATGTGCTAAGATGAAGAATAGGCCTTTTGTTTACGCGGATTTTGCGCCCACCCAAAATTGCGTCAAAAGTGAAATATAGACAAAAAGCGCATCTCTAATAACAATAGAGGTATAAGAAATAGAAGAAGACTGACTTGAAGTCTATTATCCTTAGCATGAGCTATGATTTTTAAAGCAGATTTGCAATAGATCATAAAATAATGATATTTATCTGCAATGTGCTATATAAAAGAATAAAGAAGACTAAGTTTAATAGTATTAAAGCAGAAGTGAAAAATACGGTGGCTAGTCCAAAATGTACCAAGATACCAAGATAACCCCCCCCCCCCCCCAGGTGCACGGAGTGCTATCTATCTATTCTATTACCTGTCTTTCAGAATTCTGATAGTTCTTGGTTCCATACAGTTTACTGACCAATTTGTCCGCCCTTCCCTAAAATAATTCATTAGGTAAGAAGATGGATAGATAATTAATTCTAATTAGTATAAAGGAATCAGAGATAAAGAAATATGTAAGCGAAACAAAAAAGCCTCCCAGATATCATGAAATTAAAACACTTTTTCAAATAAAAATTTTAGTAAACTGACAATAAAGATAAAAAAGCTTGCCCAACAAGGTTGACAACGTTCATAAGAATAGAACAAACAAACATTAACAATTTTACAGAGCAATTTTGATATACAGAATATGTAAAAGAAATCTTGTTGTGAATTTTCTTAATAAAAAAGATTGCTTATATGCTGATAATATTCTGCATTATCGTCTATGGGATTACCAAAATCAGAAAATTATAAAAATGTTCTGATTTTTACTAATTTTTATTGTGTAGCTATGTTTTTAAGATAATTTCTTTTCATGACATATTTGTAAATTAATCATTAAAAATTTAAATTCAGTAGAACGATTCTAACACGTTTCAATTAACGTTACTAACTCATGGTATGCTGACTGTTAATGCTTATTTTCTATACTTATTACTTATCCATTTTTCCCGTGTGGCGGAACTCATAAAGATGACGACAGATTTTGATTGATTAAGCAAATTATGCTTCGATCCTTCTTAAGGAATAATTGAAAATAATACCTTTACACCTATGCATTGTTTCAAAATTAATAATTAATTTTTAAAAACAAATAATTAATTTCAGGCATAGTGTCAAGAAAAATGTGGATAAACAAAATGTAAGTATTGAAGAAAGGTTAATCTAATTTGATTCTGTCAAAAGAATTTGTATGTAAATTCCTTTACTAGATCTTTGTATGTCCTGTTTTAGTAGCTGTCTATAGTGCCCTTGCAAAATAGGGATAGATGTCACTGCTTTTGGCCTACCTATTCTATTGACGTTAGGAAATTTCTTCTTTCCTTTCTCTTCCCCTCTACTATGACATAAATAGAAAAGGTAGGCCAAAAGCTGTGACATCTATCCCCATTTTTCTAGGGCACTAAACACAGCTACCCTGTTTTACTTTTTAACAAAACAAAAAAGATTAAAATTTTATTCAAAGATTAAGGCAAAAACTTTCTTATGATTATTAAAGCAAGATTGAGAGTAAGAGTAGCTACGCTACCAAAAATTATGTTTCTTCCTGATTGTTAAGATTTATTCTTTAGAGTTGGATTCTTAAAAGAAACGTAATCGGCTAAAGAGTAGCGGCATCAGCATGATGATTCCTTCTTATAATTTCAAAAAGGATTCGATAAAATTATACAATAGTTATTAACGCTAAGTAATTGATAAATGTTTTCAGTATTTCTGAAGTAATACTACTTTGTAGTCGATTATCCGTTTTTTTTAGAACCCGACCTTAGGTGTTGATATCACTAAAAGTATCAAATTTTAAATTTGTCACTCTGTTGTGCGTATAGTAGCCAAATATCATTTCCTTGTAACAGAGAACAAGTTTTTTTTCATCCATTGTCTTTTATTTGATAAATTATGAACTTGTACATTAAATATTGTAAGATGAGAAAAAAAGAGGAACAAGGAAATATTTCACTTTTTAAAATCATGTTAATATCCACAAACCAAAGAAAGATTAGAGAATTGATAAAAAAAAAAACATCAAATGATTTAAAGATGTAAAAAGATTTTTTTTCTTTAAGGCTAAATAATAATTTTCAAACAAATATTTTGTTCTCAGTATATTTGTGTAGTATAATTAAGGTCTATTATCTAAATTTACTTCAGGATTTCCAAGCCAACTTTTAAATTTAGGCGCTGAGTAAATGTCTGTCGGTGTTTTAGTTAATTTTAATTTTATACAACATTTCCTAATATTTATAAGATTTAAATTTTAGAAAAATATCAAAAACACAAAAGATTCGAATAAAAAACATAATGAAAAAATACTATCTACAATAAGGTATCCTTTTCTTTTTAAAAAAAGCCTATATCCTATTTATCACTTTTGTAGAGTTTTCTTTTTTTCATTTTTTTGCAACATATTTCTTTAAATCTCATAAAAATGTTAAAATTTAAAGGTGTAATTTTCTATCCTAATCTTGCTTTCATCTCTGCAATGTTTTTGGTAGAATCCCCCATGTTGCTAGTGGACATCCCCAACAAAACTTATTTCTAACTATGTCTACTTTAATACCAATTGAGGATTTAGAACTGTAAATTACAATCCAACGGGGTTTTCCTATGAATGCTTAACCTAACCTAAAAGAAGCATCAATATTGTATGTCTTTAATATGAAAATAGTGAGGTTAGGGGGGTATATTGATGCTCTATTGGCAATTTAAGGGATATTTAAACCCTGCAATGTTTTCCAGTTTAAAATAACTTTATATAATTTGAAATTTAGAAAGTGTGTAAGCTGAGATATTCTAATTAAAGTCTTGATAAACATGACTTTCACTTTAAAAACAAATTCACCCAACTTTAAATTCAAAGTCAAAACATCCAGGTAAAAAAAAGTGTATGAGAAGTGTAGGGAAAATGTTGTTATTGTTGTTTAATTTAAACTTTGCCTCATGTTTATGTTTACAGGTTTATGAATATATTTTACATCACTCTCTAAAATGAACTAATTTAGATACATTTGACACATAAAACTTCCTGGCTTCAAGAAAGAAGAAAAGAAAAATATTTTGGGACATTTTTTACTATTGCCTTTTTAGTCGGGGACATTGAGTCCCTCCTGAAGCTCAAACGTTCCAGCCGTTTCCAGATCTTAGAGGACACACATACATAGATATGTTTAATTGAAGAAAAATCATTTTGAGTTTGCAAATGGCTTTTAATGTTTTTTTTATGAACCAAATTTTTTTTTTATTAATTATAGCTTAGATAGATTTTCCATTTGAACAGATATTAAGATATGCTAAATTTTATAATCAATTGATAATATTATGTTAATTTGAATTTCATTTGTATCACGTGTCACTAAAACTTAAAATTAAGTACCTTAACTCTTGCATATAAAAATGCTAACAATATTTTTTCCCCCTCTTTATTTAAACCTTTGTCTTTGTTGCTAAAATTATTCTTTTTATATCTTTCTATCTTTCTATATGCAATTCAACCTCTGAGAATAGATTAAAATCAAGGAATGTAAACATAAACAAGCAGAATTAGTTGGGATTGGAATAAAACAGCGTAAGAAAAAACTATTTTGCCTGCAACTCGAAAAAGTTATGAGGAATTGCTTGGCTCACCTCATTGAGATGTTGCACAGTTAAGACTTCCAGACAAAGGTCATGTAATCAAAAAGTTGGTTACTTACAAATAATTATATGTTGGGTTATAAGAGTCTTGGGACTTACTACAAAGGAATTACTTCAAGTTGTTATAAACCGTCCCCGAAGTATTAATCAGGCATATCATGATATAATTCATGTAAGAATACACAAATTGCTGGCCAAATAGTATTTTATTCAAGTCCCTCTTCCTGAGAATTAAGTAGGGAGAAAATAAACATTGCCCAATTAATTCAAAACTCAACAAGAGGTCCTTCATATGAAACCATTTTAATTAAAACTACTAGCCAATTTAAATGATATTTGAGTCTTATGAAATCCTAACAATATTCGTTGCGCCACGCAGTAACCTCGATGCTCATAGAAAATAAATGTTTTTTTTTTTTAATTTCAACTTTTATTTTTATTCTCTTCATTTCTTCTTAATCTTTTATATTTTATCAAATTGTCTTTTTCTTTTTATTTTTTCCATAAATACATATGTTGTTAATAACTATAGTGAGCAAGTTTTTGATCTAGTACAGTTCACGGTATAGTTTTGCTAAAATCGATACTTTCTTTGAAAAAATTGAAAACTTTAAAGCTTCAAATCGCACAAAGCATGTTTGCAAATCGTCATTACCGAATTTGATTTTCCTACAAATAATCAGGAATAGCCAAGAATCAATAATGTAAAATCATAATTTTTATCTTAGCACACGAAAATGCGCGAGAAGGAAATATTTTACGCGTAATTTCACTGGCCAGGCGCTATACAATGATGTCCGAACATAACAACTACGTTCACGTCGTTCAGCCGTTTGGCTCAGCAGCTGGTTCTTGGTTTTAAGGAATTGCTATATTTTAGCAGCAGTTTACCGCGAACTGTACTAGGTCCCAAGTTTTTGTCTCTCCATCTCAAACTTTTAATGAATCTTTCTCAACATGTCTTTCATATGATTCTATAATTCTAGTTTTCTTTTTTTTTGCAAAAAGAGCTTTTCCGTTTTCTTAATAAAGTTCAGCCATTTTTATTGTTCATATTACATAACCCAAGGAAGGGATATTAAAATGAGGGAAAATATTTTATCAAAATGTCAAAATTATTGATATTATGATTTGTAAATTAAAGAAAAGCCTTGCTCCCTAAAGATCTTCATATTTAATCCAATAAAATTTAGGCTACACTTTTTAATTGGTATCAAAAATTTTACTCTTTTATTGCTTTTTTACAATTTTGTTAAAAAGATGCCGTTGAAGGCATATTTTTTGTGAGTTTCGTCAATCGAAAATTAATTTTAGAAATGCTATTTTCTAATTGAATTAAAAATAATTTATGACTACGTGCTGTCTACGTTCTATTAGAATAAGGAAAAGCTAAATGGAAAATATCATCGTTATTTAATATTTATCCTTAAAAATGCAGCGAACCTTCAACGGCATCTTCTTTAATTCAGGCGCGTTGACAGAATAACAAAAATTCTTGGGTTTAATTGGTTTATGTTTATGGCCCTATAATTTTAAAACAAGTATGATTGCTTTCAAAGTAAGTGAACGAAGAAACAAAATCATAAACTAATTTGCTGTTTTTGATTACAAAATTAATAAGTTGAATCACATGAAAGTTATGTATCAAAGTAAAGAGGCATGGCTACCTATAAGAAGATAGGTCTATATTTTAAAATTCAGGTTTAGGTTGATTCAATCATCAAATAATATTATATTTTAGTATACTTGCAATTTGATTTTACTTTTTATATTATTTTTCTCATGAAGTTCGCAAATCTCAAAGATTTGTTGAAATGCAGCACAAAGGAGCTTTTTTTGATTGAAATCTTAAAAATGTTGAGTTTATTTTTATTACACTTGATATGTATGTTTGAAATGAGATGTTCCACAGATATAAAAGTCACAGGCCCCTTGTGATATTAACAGTGGAGATTTTTTGCAGCACAGCTACTCTTCAATTAGATGGGGTTCGTACGTACGTAGATTTTGTGTATGTGATTTTTCAGTTTTAAATATGAAGATTCATTAAATGATGAGGCATACTCTAGGAAGCGCAGCAATTATATAATGTTTAGTAAGTTATAAGCTTAACTTTGAGAGTATGATTTTGAGATGAAATAATCAGATCAATATGTCAAAATATTTTAAGCTTAGCTCCCTAAATGCTTTCTTTGATATTAAATGCATGTTATCATCCTTGTTTTATATTTTGTGTGAGTCTCCAATTACGGAAGATATAAGTTGTGTGCGCGCATGTATTTTAAGATATAAACATATACACAACTAGCAACTTTGGCAAAGGTTACCGGCGGTATCATATAGGCAGGGAGTGGACATTGGACTGTAAATTACAATGGTACTCTCTTTGGCCTAAAAACTTTGGTTACTTATATTGAATTGTGATCAGTTAGTTCAAAATTTTTAACCAATAATCAGAAGGGTTAAATTTTATTATTATCATTGGGTATGTACAATAATTTTTCGTTCACTGTCTTATCCCTTTTTGTCTCTGGGTATCATATAATTAATTAAACAGAATATTTGGAGTTTGATTTATAATGGGATAATACAATTAACGATAAATTAATATACATTTCCAATTATGATAAACTCAACCATTCCTTCTGTATATTAAAATTACTGAAAGAAAAATAAGACTCTGCTAGTTTAAAGCAACCAATCAAGATTTATGAAATTACCCAAAGTTTCACAACAAAAAAAAATATAAATCAAGGATCATAATATTCAGTAGTTTCTCAGGATTTTTGAAAGATTAAATTGCTAATTAATATAAAGCAGTTTTTAGGTCACCTGGGTTATACTTCATTTCAAATAAGCTTAAGTCTCCAAATAATAATTTAAAGTTGTTCTTAGCTTTAAGATATGCCTAGGCTTTTATAAAAATTCAGGCAAGAGAGACAACGGACCAAAAGATAAGTACTGATCAACCGACAAACAAAACACCTTACAAAGCATTATTAATCTGATTTAATCTCTTTTTTTGAGCTTCATAATTATTTTTTTTAACAACTTACTTGTTACATATGGAGATGGAGAACCTGCCATAGTTGGCCCTGACCAGGTTGATGGTGGTGCCAGGTGGACACTGGATACGCAGGATCTCTCCTTCACATCCATACTCCGTCAATCTTTCTTTACCTAAAATTTAATTTATCATTAGTAAACAAGGATGACAAATCCATAAAAGCAAAGCCCAGAAGAGTGTCAGGACTAGATAAGAAGAATCAAAATTGTAAGAAAATATGTTGCAAACTACTTAGATACAAGATACTGTTTAAGGGCATAGTAACATTTTCAAAACTTTGCTATAAAATGCTTTCCTTATAATTCTAGGAATTATTACTCCAAAAAACAGATGGATAACATAAAAAATTGTTGTTAAAAATTAACATTTTGGGAACGATTTTAGAGTTGCTACGTTTTCAAAATAAACATAAAAATTACAGGAAACACGTAGCCAAGTTTGAAATCTATAGAACAATTCTTAGTGTCTAAATCAACGATATAAGCTATCAGTTACAAACAAACGGACCGACCCTAATTATAGAAGCTGGAACTAAATTTATTGATTTCTTAGTGTGCAGTGGTTGATGTGTAAAATAAAATTTCCATTAGTTTAAATCTTTGAGTTTTGTTTATTTTCTCTTCAATTTCAAAGATAAAAGTTATATGAAATCTGAAGGTAAAAAATATGCCTATTAATTCAAAGAGCTTTGCTTCTATTTTACGTAATCGTCCATGTTTTATGTAAATACTAGCAGCTGCGCCCCTAGCATCTATGCGTTCTATATTCAAAGGAACGGCACAAAAATAGCCTAAAACCATACCCAGACTTTTTATGAAAATGTAATAGCCTAAACATTCCTGGGACCTATCAGAAACTTTTATTTAACGGAGAACAAAATCGTTTCAGCTGTTAGCGAGATCCTTCGGTACAGATAAAAAAAGCTTACTACTTTATATAATACTAGTGGCTTCGCCCCCTAGAAGCCTCTAGGGGCACTTAAGGTAGATATTTTAAATTTGTGTTCAAAAGAATAAAAAAATATTTTTTAAAGGGAGGGGGGTGAAGACACCCTCATCAAAAATAGTTTAAAACCTTCCCAGGACCTATAAGAAGCTTCACTGTAAAGGAGAACAATATCGGTTCAGCGGTTAGCGAGATCCTTTGGAACAGACAAAAAAGGCTTGCTACTTTATATAATATGATGATAAACATATGATTTTCAGTGGCATCAATAAAATAGTTCTCTTATGTGTAAGTTGCGGAAATAATTTTTCCTTGTATGTTAAATACCTTAAGCACTGAATGATTTCCCCCCAACTATCTTTGTGTTATTAAATATCCATGTAAATCTACCTAGGGAGAGGGATAGGGCAACTAGAAAAATCTTCAAAAAATCTATATCTAGACAATATTATTGGGTTTTGCATCTTGTGATATGAACGTGTGTTGTTATTACTACCAATTAAAGCAAACAATAATAAAAAATGATGTAAAAGTTAGTGAAAAGATATTTATTCCTGGTGATATGCCCCTGTCCCTGCTACCATTTCCCCCGCCCCTGTTGAAGTCTAAACTTTATTATTAACACCAGAATCCTCAAATTAAAAGTTATAAGATAATAAGAAGAAAAGAACAAAGATTTATTTGCTCTGGGGGTAAAAGGTAGCAAGGATAATAATAGTTATAAGAAGCGTAGCAAATAAAACGCGCATGAATAGAAGAATTTATCTGTAAATTGGGAAAGTAATGCTTTGTGTGATACAAAATATTTAGTTTCTGCTGCTACGTCAGGCTAGTGAAAAGTATTTCATCGAACTGTTAGCAGAATAAATTCCTTGACATGAATGCAGATCTGTTTGGACAAAGGTTATTCAAGATGGATTTTTATTAATCTCTGACTTATGTACATCAATAAAAGAATAAAAGAAATGCTATCATGGGTATGGATAATCTAGCCCTGACTGATACTTTACATCTGTTACTATTTACTTCGTTCCTAAAAAGTACAATATTTTTCGAGGTCTATAGCTACAAAATATTATAGGATTTAGAAAATTAGCTAATTCAATACAACACACATAACAGGATATTTATCTTATATTATAGAGTATGCTATGCCCCTCAAAAAGTATACAGAAAAGTGACAAACAGAAACGTACAAGGAAGTTAAAACTGTATAGGGGCTAAATGTTTCAAAGAGTTAAAAAGAAAGAAAAACAGAAAGTTTGTTGTGAATATTTTCCACTTGTCTTCCTCAAATCAAAAGAAAACTTGTGTTTAAACTTCAGAGCACTATTTCACAGGTATAAGGAACTGAAAATGTCAAAACAGTTGGACAAAACAAAAAAAAGCAGCTAAAAAAGGGAAATGTCATACAAAAAAACTACTTTCAAACTTTCCTCATTGGGTATATGAAATGATACTTATAATATTTTCAACTAGAGGATAGATTGCTACCAAAAAAAGTGTTTTTATTTAAGCACAGAATCCTCCAAATTTCTGCTAATAGACCCTTAAAAACAAACATTTTCAATATTTACGTACTAGCTAAAACCACCACAGGACCAGTAGGTATATTCCCTGAAGAGTAGAATCCAATCCGTTTAGTGGTTACCGAGATCTTGAGGGACAGGCGGACAGACATCATTCTAATTTGTATTATAGATGTAATGATTCACCAAGAAGATGTAAGGATAAAAAGAATCGGAAGTAAATATTTAATTGTCACAGGAATCTTCACACACTCAGACACCGCAAATATATTTGTTTTTACTCATCCTTATGCCCTGACCCACCCAATGCACATGAGAACTAATATGAGACAGTACATAGTACATAACTCAACTTATATGTACTTAAACAAGAACAAATATGTCCAGTAGCTAACAATATTTTGGGCGGTGAAAAGTGGATTATAGAAATGTCGTAGTCAATTAGATGTTTTCCTTCTCAATTTGTACTATAATATTTATCCTTAAAAGTTTTACATTTTGTTCCCTTTCCCCCACCCACCTATGGTACCCCTAGAGGCCTCCAGGGGGCGTATCCGCTATTTTTTTTTATCAGATAAAAAAGATAAGAAAATCATATAGCAAAAGAATAGTTTGAATTATTACAAAGAATTGAGGCTTAACATTTTCTGAAGTGAAGGTCTCAGTTTTGTGTGAATAAACTTTCCTTAGCTATAGAGTAGCTTCGCTACTA
The DNA here is from genome assembly GCF_053477335.1 of Acartia tonsa. Lineage (NCBI taxonomy): Eukaryota > Metazoa > Arthropoda > Copepoda > Calanoida > Acartiidae > Acartia > Acartia tonsa. The sequence continues at coordinate 12,609,990 of NC_137262.1, read as the reverse complement.
CTAAATACACACATTTAAAGTTGTATGAACAATAGTTGAATGCACTTTATAGCATAATAATCAGGACATTTCTACTATCATCATTCACAGAAAAAAAGATTGAATAGGCTATAAATTATAAAAAGGTTAAGACCAACAAATAAATCATAAAGAATGGTTGTTTCTTTAACCTCTTTACTCAAAAGTTATTTATTATTTAACTTCTTAATGATAAAGATAATATTCCATTTTAGTTCGTAAAAATACTTTCTAAAGAGCTAAAGATTACTAATTTTAGCATTACTGTTAACTTACAAAAAGCAAAAAGCAGGTTGTACTGTACATATAGTAACTATAAAAAAATGAATATTATATTACTTGGATCTTACATCAGATTTTCATGTTCTCTAATAAAGTGAAACTTGCTGCGGGTTAAAATGACGATTTCCCCCGTCCTGCCACTTTACACTGTCCCCTAACTTCCTACTTTATGAACGAACTGACCAATAAAGAAGTTCCATGTTTGCAAGCTAAATTGACGACAATTTTTCCCTGTCTTAATGTCCATTATATTCTACAGCCATTGAAAAAAATTAAATATTAGCTAGATATTTATAACATTTGACAGGGTGTCCGAAATTAGGGATTTGAAAAAAATCAAAATTGAAACTTGGTCCCCAGGGAGTAAGGGAGGGGACAATGGATCGAATATTCAATTTTTAGGAGTCTCAGACTTTGGGGACTGGCTTAAAGGGAATGTGCAAGAATTTAGCAGTTTCTGACTGAGTTTGGGGACTTGCGCATAGAATGCCGCTACTCGTTATGCATTTTTTGAATATTGCAGACGGGGAGAAGGGATAAGGGAAGTGGGGGGAAGGGAAATAAACACTCGTTGTGTTAGTTTGGAATGTAGCAGACGGGGAGAAGGGATAAGGGAAGTGGGGGGAAGGGAAATAAACACTCGTTGTGTTAGTTTGGAATGTAGCAGACGGGGAGAAGGGAGAAGGGAGGTGGGGGCAAGGGGCAAGGGAAATAAACAGAATAAAAAGGGGCAGTCATTTTCTTGCTAGCAGCTGGCCGGGTCCAATAATCTTTTAATATAAAAATCACACCAAAAAACCTCAAAATATTTCATCAAAAACAAGTTGTGATTTCACTTTACATGACGCTATGGAAATCTATTATTCAATTAACAATCCCTTTATAATTTCCTACAAATTTATTGGATTAAACTGGATTTCATGCCCTTTCTTTGATAACTCTTATATTGAATTAATTGCCCATTGTCCCCTCCCTTACTCCCTGCTTGGTCCCACAGAATACTGTTGATCAATTGATCAACTGGTTACAAGATCATACTGGATATGCTAGCTAACTAAGTATAGATAAGAGTACTATCAAACTCATATGTCAATAAAATGCATGAAATTATTATATGAAAAATGCTGGAAAAAATGGAACATTGTTGCAGAACACCCTGCAAATATTTAAATCTTCTTACCTAACCATTAATACCTAACATGTGGACTAAATTGAAATATACATATTTAGAGATAGACCAGATTATATCACCTTTCAATCCAAACCACATTCAAGAAAAAAAACTTTTAAAATGTTTCCCCTGCGCGGTGTAACCATTATCCTACAACATTGGGCAATTTTGTTTAATCTGTAGTTGACGTCATTTTCACAGAAACACTGAGGTGGATTTAAACAATAATATCAAAATCCATAATAAGTGAAGAATATAATTTAAACAAATATAAATGCACTAACAAAGTGAGTTATTGACTTTGTATATATTCACTTACAACAGTAGAGGAAAAGGGGTTAAATAACTGTTTTTCCAAAGAATAACCTAGTGCTAACTCTCAAATGGGTCTTTGAAAATCAACCGATTCTGTCGGGAATATTAACACCGTCAAGTAACAGAAAACAATTTGCTGGCAGACGAAAAAGGTCATTGGAAAAGGAGGGGAGGAATTTATCTGTATATACATCTATACTATAGATCTGTTATTTCACACATAGTCGTTAGAGAAAGACGAACTGACAGACAGATGAAATTAGTTACAGAGCAGTTTTGCTACTAAAAAAGAATTAGAGTCTATCTAGGGGTAAGATCAGATTAAGCTGAATTCGGTATCTCTACCTCTCTCTGTAGAAAACAGTTGGGATCGCGAAATCAAGTCTTATTAAATAAATATTCATGAATATATCTTTTTCATTTTGCCATTGAATAAATATATTCTTTATCCCCTCTTAATACACAGAAGCTGTAATCAACACTTTAATTTGGTACAAGAAATTTTCCAAAAATTTAGATTTTTATATCAGATAAATCTAAATGAAGAGAAATAAAGAAATCTTTTGCTTAAAGTTGCTTCCTTTTCAAGTTAAATTAGTTTAAACTAAAAAGGTTTTCGTTAATATCCTGTTTCTACGTAGTAAAACTTTATTTATCGCTCCAAACTGTAATTTACTGATATAAAGAGAAATGAGATTAAAATATTTTCCTTGGAGAAAAAAGTCTTATCAATTTTCCTCTCATATACAAATCTAAATTTTGAACTTGCGTAGTTCTTAGTAGGACTATTTTTAATCTTTTTTTGACAAAAGGAAATTTTTTGCCCATCAGTTAAAATTCTTTCTTCAAAGATAATATATATATGCATTTGGACTAAAAGAAAAAATCGTATTATAGTTATTTATCGCATCGTTTTATAAACAGCTTTCCGCGGATATAAAATGTACAATTATAAGATTAAAACTATATTTAGCCTCGAGATGCCGGAGGCACGGGCTAAAAAAATTGCAATTGAGAAATAATATTTTCTTGTAAAAATTTTAAAACGTGAATTCTATGAATCATTCTAAATAGTTAAACAATTTCAATAATGATTTAACAAGAATGTAACAATAAAAAGAGAAGCGAATTAATTAACCAGATCATGGAAAGAATAGGAGAAAGGCTACAGTAAATATACGACGAAACCCGCTATACTTTGTTTTCTTTCCATGATCCAATTAACCTTATTACCACCTAATATGGAAATCTTTGTATTTTTTAGTGGCGTTTGCTCCTCTAGTGCCCAGGGGAGGAAGCTGTAAATCCACCAAAACCCATCCCAAGACTTTGTTGCAAAAACATAAAATAGCCTAAAACTATCTCGGGACCAATCTTAAGCTTTTCTCATATGAAGAACTTAATTCATCAGTGGTTTGCGAAATCTTAACGGACAAACAAAAGCCGTACTACTTTGAATGATAGAACAGTAAATCATTATACAGTCCATGACAAACAGACTTTGAATATAGACAAGCATTGCTGTAACCAAGAGGTGTTGTTTTTAAACAACAATCTATAATGAAAATTGAAAAGAAGCAACACAGCCTTTGAACAAACTTCAATAAAGAAAATTTATTGGAATAAATTTAGTAAAACAAAAGCCCTGATAACAAAAGAAGGTATTGATCTAGAATATTCTGTTTCTATCCTATTGACAACAGATTAGGATTGCTTAAGAAAGCAACTTATAATTATCATCCTTCCAGCTATAGTGTCGAAGCTTATCATCAAACAATTTTGTCCGTCAGTCTGAAAAGGTATCTAAGCCAGGCATCTGATTTATATCTTACATCTTTCACGTTTACACCTAGACGTAGCTGACAGACGGACAGACATACATTTGGAGTTATAAAGCAGTTATAAGTTGATAAAAGTATTTGCTTCTTGTTCTATACCCTATTTAGGAAAGATTTGGATCCCACTTCCCATCTATAGCTAATTTTCTGAGAGGGAGGGGGGTTGTTATACCCTCCCCTAAAAAGACTAAATAGAGACCCTTACGAGAAGTATATTATGATCAGTCGTGCGATTCGCGAAATCTTTCAGCCTTTTCTTGGAAAAACATTTATTGCAAAAAAATTTAAAGAGGAAAAGAAATTGATATGAAAGTTTGAATTTTATTTTATTGTGCTGTCACATTTATTGATCTTATTGGAATTTCATTCTCCCAATATTTCAGGAATTTAATGATAGGCCAATGGACAGAAAAAAAATCAATCCCCCAAAGTCTTTTTTTTTGCAAATTAATGCTTTTGTAGATTTGATGAGTTGGTGGGGGAAAACGGGATGTAAATTAATTAAATCTTCATTGTTCCCTTTCTCCCTGCAATATTCTCTCGTCTATAGGCACACCATGTGTAAGACTAAATTTTATTGCAATTGGTACCATGCAATAAAGAATGTTGGATATTTTTTTCCTGATAAAAAAAATATCCTAAAAATAGCAAACCTAATATAAGACCAATAGTGTCCGCCTCTGCCATTTTTTCACAAATATCTTATTTAAAGCATCTTATTTTGGATTATTTTGTTTATAAAACTAATGAAAAGGGTTTGAGCTTTATGCAATCCAATGAAACAAGGATGACAACATTTATAAAAGCGAAGCTATAAAACGAACATTAATTCTTGTAGAGTGTCAGAACAAAATGTAAATATAAGGACATACTTACATTTTTAGGACTTGATTATAGAGATGCTTCGCTTATAATATTGTACTGTGTTGTATTAGGAATCAGTACTCCACAAATAAAATCAATCGGATTATTATATCACATAAAAAATTGTTGTTAAAAAAGTTAAAAATCAACGATTATAGAGTTGCTAGGCTTTCCAAGTCGTAACTAACTACGACAGGAATCATCATGCAAAGTTTTAAATCGATAGGACAATTCTAACATGCCTAAATTGATGAAAAAAGCTATCCGTAACGGACGGACGGACCGATCCTAATTATAGAAAAGCTTCGCTTTAAAAACATTTATTTTAGGTCTTATGTTTTGACGGGCTTTTCTACCCAAAATAGAAATTGATATAAAATAATAAAGTTTAAATTTGAATTTGCTCAAACATATTGTTTTAATCTGCCTCTTGACCTCACTTAAACCATCCTCTACCCATCCACCCAGCCTCCAACCTTTCCTCCTTCCTGAATTAAAACAAAACAAGGCAAATCCCTGTTGAAACTATAGAAAATGTGTTGACTTGCAATAAACACTTGTAAAGTCGACTACTTGGCATTAAGTATATAGAAATGTCTATTTTTTTAGGGTTTTAGATTTTTTTTTCCTCCTTCTAATAGTTTTTATTTTTTAAATTTTAAATTTACATTGGGGAGAGGAGAGGGATGAAAGCATTTCAATGTGGGCATTTACCACCCCCCACCCCCAAAAAAATGGGTGGCCATTGACGACCTCATGTGCAGGGTGTAGGGGGAAGAGTATTTACCATTTTTTTGGGGTAGGGGATGGGGTATTACCCACAATACAAACCTCCCCCTGTTGAACTTCCGATAATTTGCTTAAAATACTATCCCAATGATAAATTTATTTGTTTTGTGGTGATATAATAACAACCTAAAAGTTTGTAAGGGTATGTATTATGAAAGCTTTGTTGTATTATCTGTTTATAGTTGTATAGTTAAGTAGAGAGTAATTATAGAAAATAATCTACATCTCATTAACACATTTAACATGTTCTTCTCAATCTTTTCAAAGCTTTGTTCAACTTTTATGCTGTTATTTTATAAACTTAGAAATATAGAGTTCTAAATTTGGTTTATTATAGGATCTCAGTCATAATCCTAATGTTTGTTGATTTGAATTGTGCCTACTCTAACTATAAGTGCACACATCTGCTTAGCAGAAGAAGGAACTAATTACAGCGGCATTAGTTATGACGCGATTTTGGACAAATATCGAACCCATAACTTACACGGCATAGAGCGGATACTTGTGACACCATAGTCGTGGGAGTATATATAATGTTTTTCACAGCTGGCTAATATTACGATACCCCGAATCCCCCCAGACCCCTTCCCTGACCAATACCATGGAGGAACGTATTGGCCAATATATAAGGACTATATTAGCAACCTTAATTGGCGACAAATATTTCCTCGTCACAATATCCGCGTATTTTATATCAATTCTATATATCTTACATAAAAAGACTTTTTAGTTTTTTTTTATAATAGTACATACAATAATTAAACTTTTTTTTTGTAGATACAGTGTACTTTTTGAATATTCCCTATTTCAAGATATAACAAAAATAGTTAAAATTAGAATATTTTTTGGTAAAATATTAATAATCCTTTTGAAAATTGAATAAAGGAGAAACCTGTTGTTAATATGTTGGATAATGTATTCATTTGCAAGCACATATGTTACCATTATATTAATAGATACAATATATGCATATTATCATATACATTGTCTAAAGGATGATCTAAAAAAAACTATTTTTGTTTGCTTTAAAACTTTCAAAAAAAGATTGAATTGAGACAATTTTTGAGGGACCTACAAAATGTTATTTAAAGGAGTAGGATAACTTATCTGCGGGTGGATATGTAACCCCTAACCAAAACAGGTTAAACCATATTGTCCCCTGATAAAAAAAACGGTAGAGAGATTTTAAGATTCAATCCGAAGGACGAACGGACATCATTAAACTTTATATAATATATTTACTACTAAAAAAAGTAACAATAAACTTTTTTCTAGATCACCCTGTAAAAAAGTACATACACAAATTATATTCATTATCCCACCTTAATGGTAAGGAATCATTATTTCAAAAAATGAGGGCCAGGCCTATTGGTTGCTAAAGAATAAGAAAAGAATATTGGTTTTTTAACATTTCAGCAAATAATTTATATAATAATAGCTAATGTATCTTATTAAGTAGAACCTAAATTTTCTTTTAGGTATTTGAATACTTTTTGGCACTTTTAAGTAATCGATTAAACATAAGTAACTCTCTCTTTGTTTGGAAATTATTATTTAGCTAAAATATATGGATTCTATAATGTTGGATATTAATCAAAAATTGCATTTTTGGTGAAACATCTGAATATAGATTGTATATGATCATAGACATAATGTTGGTGCTCTATAATGATTGTATAACAATACCTGTATACATTATGCACAATACATAAACAATATGGGTTGTCCCATATCTCATAAATAAAAGGGCTACAAAAGACAGAAATGGGGACAAACATTCTATGGTTTTAATCTTGGTAATATAAGTCCAAAATCTTTTTAAATGGGTGGGGGGTTACTTTTCGCGCGGCAAGTTATTCAAATTTTGTAGTTTTTACCTTCGCAGAACTCTTATAAAGCTTCTATAAAATAAAGAATTCACTCAGTTCAGTCGCTTTCGAGATATTAAATAACATACAAACTGACACACAATACACTCTTCCTGTTTTATATTGTGATAGGTCTTAAAAATTCTAATTTTGTTGGATAATTCTACACAAATATTTCAAGATTTGAATTGATTAAATTAATGAATATTTTTGCATTTTCACAATAGAAAATATTTAATAAAGGTTTGATAAACAATAAATTAATTAATGAGATTTCAAGGCTAGCCTTGAATAAATTTGCAAAATGATTAAAAAAACAAAAATAGGAAGGATCTAATTTCAAATTATTCTTATATTTCTTTTCATAATTTAAAGACCTTCAACATTGTTTTAAACCATACATTATTATGTACCATGTAGTTTTTAAATATGGAGAATTGAAAAGTGTACAGTTTTTTTAGATAATAAACATTCTCTTAAAAATATATTTTTCTTTTTCTGACTAAAAGATAACTTCAATAAACCACGAAACCTTCTGAATTATATTAACCTAGCGGCTTCGCCCCTAGCCTCTACGGGCTTTGCCCCAAAAGATTTAATCAAACCAATTTTTCATATTTTAGATTTAAAATAAAAAATAAAAAATAATTTTTTTTTTTTTTGGGGGGGGGAATTTTTTTTTTTTTTTTTTATTGGGGGGGGGGTAGTCGACCCCACTATTTTAATAGTTTTAAAAGAAAAGAAAATTTTTTTTTAGGGGGATGTATTTCAAATTTTTTGGGGGGGATTCGGGGTGTCCCAACCCCCAAGAAAATAGTTATAAAACTTCCTGGGACCTATGAGAAGCTACCCTGTAAAGGAGAACCCGATCGGTTCAGCGGTTAGCGGGATCCTTCGTTACAAACAAACAAACAGACACAAAGACAAACAGACATACATCGTTCTACTTTGTATTATAGATTAATCATGATTTTGTATTTTGTAAGATGGTAATAAATGGTTAGATATAGATTATTGTTCTAATCCTGGACCAAAGTTGGAGTTATCTATGTTCCCAGTAACTTTTTCAATTTATTATTAAAAGCGTAGCGTTTCTTAATTTAGGATCAGTTCATACGTATGACGGATAGCTTTGAAATTTGATTTGATTTAGTAAATTAGAATTTCCTATCGATTTCAAACTATGGATGCAAATTAAGATTCCTCCAACAATAAGGTACAATTAAGAATGCGACGCAAATCTAACATTATTACCAGAAAGTCCGTATGTTCACTTTAATTATGAAGATTTCTATGCTTCTCGATATTTAGTTGATTTTTGGAAATTAAAATTCCTTGGGAAAATTAGCACAATGTCAATTTTCTATAGCCAAAATTTATACTGTTAATACATTTATATTAGGTATCCTGTATTTTAGCAATTTTTTAAATATTTGCATATTGTTTCTGTACATATTTTTCTCTCTTATTCATCGATCTTCGCTTTCGCGGATATTGTCATCCTTGTTATTTGTAGAACAATCTGGAACAACTTTGATCATATTTGCAAATCTATTAAACAATACCAACACATTTTCATACAATAGTTTTCTGAGGGGGGATATATACAATACAGGGTGCTGGATTACTAAAAATCTTCCTATTTTTACCGTCAATATTTATGCAAGAAGGAAATTTTTTTAAAATCTCTCTAGCATTATACAATATCATGCTTTAATTGTTATCAAGGAAGAATATTTTTAAAACCTTTAATTTTATTGACAGAAAAGTTGTATGCAGAAGCGTTTTACTTTTTTTATTTAAGTAAAATAAGGGGAAGGGGTTAAATAATTGTATGTTCCCACCAAATGCCAACTCTTAATTGGGTCTTTTAATATCAGCCAATAGCGTCGGAAATACTAACACAACCAAGTCGCTACAAAAGAGAGGAAAGTAATTTGGTAGCAGACGAAAAAAGTCCCCAACAATGGATCCAGTTTGTTATCTGGATTATATACTTATACGTTTATTGTACCTTCCTTTAGTCTGTAGGTAATATTTTACCCATACATTTTTCAATGCCATGAATTTACTCCAACCACCCTGTATGTATAATTTAGAATTAGGTTAAAGAGATTTACAAGGCTAAAGTCATATCAAACAAGGTTTTAAAAGTTAGTCAAAGTTTAACATAATAGCCAGATTTAAATTTCATTTTAAACAAGGTAAATTTAATTTAATTGGGGCCAGCAGAATTATTGTTGTAAAGATATAATCGACAAGGATAACAATATCCAAAGCACAAGAACAACACATTGACGGACAAAGTTATTTATAGAGTAGTTACTTACTGGTCACAGTATCGGATCTCAAAATTTCAGTCATCTGTCTATATTAGATGCCAAGAAAATGATATATCTATAGTAAAATTACCATCACAGCCTCATGGACAGACAGCAGATAAAGTTGGTTATTATGTAGTTTATTGTTTTTATGACCACTACTTCAGAGTTACGGACAGACGACAAACAACGTTAATCATAGGGTAGATACGCATTTATACAAATTCTAGTCTTCTATCTTTAATGGCTGTTGATCTTTCATGTAGCTAACGGACAATTGGAACAAAAGAGTAGCTTTGCTCGGAGATCTAAAGGAATAGGACAATGGCCGATAAATTGATGTACATTCCCTACGATGATAAACAAAATTACACCTTCTGTAGATTACAATATGAGGTTGAAACATTTTGTCACTCAACTTAATGAACCAACCAATCACAAATATATAAAAGTCCCAAGTGTTATTAAGCCATCGAATAAGAAAACGTTATTATAAAACTTTGGAGACTAGTGTAATAAACAGTCCAATGGCCCCCTTCCACTAAAACTGGGAAGACATATTTATTCTAATCCTGTCTCTGTCATTCCTTTGAGAAAATAATTAAATTTTCAAACTATAATCTCATTTTAAAGCAAAGTTTTTAATTAGGAATATCATAGGAAGAAAACACAATATTTTGATATTATTTGTACTTGTAAGACAAAATACCATTAGTTCAATAAATACATTTTACATTTTAGGTAAGATTTTTTTTATAAGGGAACAATGATGATAACATCCACAAATACAGAAGTTTCTGATAATAAAAGTAATAAAGTACAATTATAGGTCAGAATTTTATTAAAAGCAGCCGAGAATGGTTTGACAGGCAGACAAAAAAAGATTTATAAATCAGATGCACTTTGGTCAGAAGAATATTCACAATTATCATCCCATAGCGTGACAAGTCGTTGGACAAACAGACTGACTACGTGAATTGCAAGGTATCTTCGCTCATAATGATTTACATATACACCAAACAAAGTTTTGATAAATAACATGTCAGATCAGGCTACCTTTTTCCCTCAGGGACATTTATGTGTACAAATAAAAATCTTGTTTGTGTGTATTTTTGTGTATGTGTGTGTGTGTTGTGTGTGTGTGTATATGTGTATTTTTGTGTGTGTGTGTGTGAGTTTGTGTGGTTTATACAACCTAAAGTATCAATTACATCATGTTCCAAAATTTGATATCCTAATTGAAGCAAACACGAAAGAGATTTTAAAATTGCAAGGGGGGGGGGTAAAGGATACAAATATGGGGTGGGGGATAAATTAAAGCTTGACCTTTGTAAGTTGAGGCCCCCAAAATTGGTTGAATTATTTACGGTAGGCAGGCAGGCAGCTTAATATTGTTTAATAGCTCTAATATCAGAGTGTGTGTGTGTTTGTGTTTATGTTTGTGTGGTTTCATTAGACTAATTTAAAGACTTATACAATAAACAAAATAAAAAAAGAATTTTAGACCATTTCAGTTAAATGTCTAATGTAAGGATAAGTTTTTAGAATTGTCTTTTATTGATTAATTGGAACAAAAAAGAATTTAATTGCCTAAACAAAATCTGGGATTTTAAGTCCAATTCTGATTAGATACCATAAGAGATATGTGATAGGGGGGTTATTTAAATATTTTCCATTGTCCTATCACTCTAAATACATCTAACATCTGCAAAAACAACAAATTTTGTGATTATGTTAAATAAAAGTTAGATAAAACAAAGTTTGATCAGTCTATGTTACCCCAAATCACTGTTTCTAGGGCATAAATAGTGTCATAATTGTATGGTTACTAGGCAATAGTGGATTGTCAGAAAAAACTTTTCAGATAAATTAGACCCAGAATCAAAAGTCAGAAACAACAAGTGTTTAGGAGATACCGAGAAAAAAGCATAAACGTCCAAACTTTTCCACCAATAGTTTTAATCTATACAAGCATAGAACAAAAATATTTTACATTACTGAGAACTAGGGTCTACTGGGAAAACTAGGGTTGTCAAATAAACAGAAACTTCTTAGGTAATTTAGATCTAGGATTCAATCTTTGGAAGGCAAGAATATCAAAAATCCTAGGTGAAAAAAGAATCTTTTTAATATTTTTGTATTTTAGGAAGCAAAAGCCATAACTTTTAAGATCTTGACCTAGTATGAAATTGCATGCTAATGTCTCATATAAATAAAACTCCTGTGTATATGTGTTGCCTCCGTAATAAGACGTTTTCACCAAAATATACAATTTTTCCTAGTAGCAAGTTTAGTATAATTTTTTCGAATTTAACCATTTTTTACACTCAAAAATATCATAATCCACAAAAATAATTGTACCAAAATTTGCGTAAACCCTGTCTACATAAAAAGCCTAATATTTTTTTTTCATTTTGTCACTAAAATGTATGAACACTGTAGATTGCAGCATGATTGAGTATTTAATTAATTAACATGCGGCCACTTTCATGCACAACACTCATTAATATTATATACCTTGGCCAATGGTAAATCTGTGTTTTTAGGAATAATATTACTTTGCTGTTGCATTTTTATTATAGTACACCTTTTCGACATTGAAGGCAAAAAAAAGTTAAGGGATTTTGTCATTTTTAAAAATAAATTTTCCACTTCTAGATACAATAAAATGTATATAATAGTAGACTAGCAAAGAAAAAGTCTACATATTCATTGTTTTTAAGGATAATTACAAAATAGATTTGCTACACATACGCATAGAAAATACTAATATGAACCATTGATCAGCAGCCGCCATTTTTACTGTTTTTCAGAAGCTTTGAGATTTTAAACCCACAGCTTAAAAATTATATAAGTAGAGTATCTCATTGTTGGTGTCGGGTTCGAGACAAAACCTCACCGCGTTATACTAGAGACATTATATGGTACATTTTTAGGGAGATAAAGGTGAATATCTCAGCCTGTAAAAAGACACGACTCATTACTATGCACAGTTAGGACTTTCAGTCAAAACATTTAAATTGACGATGTTAAAAAGCCCTTCGACGATCACTTGAAGTCAAAGAAGACATATAGATGAATCTACTAGGTATTAGAAAGGGAAAAAAGTTTTTCACTAAACTGTCTAGCCTTTAATTTACTATTAGATTAATTTGATTACGAGTTTAGGAAATCGTTTTACGGCCTGTATGCGGCTTGATGACCAACTGCTGAATCCTGATTTAAACATGTCTGTTGAAACAGGAAGCAAGAATTCTAGAGAGAGAGGACTTGGTAAATTTGATTAGCCAGATTCGACCCTACAGTCAAAGCGCCCATTAAGTATCACAATACAATCTCAGCCTCTAGATATATAAAATTTACTGTTATTGACTAGTATGAAAATAATCCGGGAACCAGCTCAAATTAAATTGACCCACATCTACTCAGATTTCAGATATAATCATAGTTGATAGTCATTTCATTTTATCAACCACATAAAAAACCTACAGAAAGACAAAAACACAATCTCGAATAGACAGACAAACTAATATGTTTAAGTAACCTTCTTTCTGATTCGGAGAGTCAAAATAGCCAATAATAATATTTGTTTGTCTTCAGAATTAGAGTAAATCAATGGATGTAGAAATTGTAGATATTATGACAGGGGTAAATTGTTGCTAACAGGGACCTCATTTATTGGTCAGTTCATTTAATCAGTAGGGGGGTAGAAGATGTGTTAATGGGGGTGGATGGAGGTATCGTTATTATAGCAAATTGAAAGTATCAACTTATTAGAGTTGATTAAAAATGTGATGCAACATCCAAGTATTTATATCAATTAGTAAATTAACTTGTTTTTTCAAATAAAATTTCTTTTATTCTATAATAAATATGCAGAATGAACATTTTTCCGGACGTTTTGACGTTCTTTTTTTTGGGTGAAATAAATTCTTTTTTATCTAAATGTTGGAACAATTGTTTACAGCAAAATAATAGCGTATTTTGTATTTTTAGTGTAGTTTTGAGAATATTTATTATTTACTGCCTATTTTTGTGCTAGTTTTGCTCCCATTATTATACAATTTATTGCTTATGGAACCAGTTATAACTTTAGATTTCTCTCTATAGCTCTTTCCTTTTTTTTTATTTTTTTATTTTTTTGGTCAAGCACTTTTTTTCATTTCTTTAAAATAAACATATTTTTAATCTTTGATAGCATACGTTAAATTAGGCCATTTATTTTACTAAATAATGACTTCAATATTTTTTTATTGCCAAAAATTGGTGTAAAAACACATTAGAAAAATAAATTAAGTTCTTTACATTTTTAATATTAGCCTCTAGCCAAGAGCCTAAAAGGTGTACACAGATAAGATAGTAGTAAGTAGTTCAATTAAAGTAAATTTGCATTTTAAATTCTAGATATTTAAATAGTTGGTTAGTTGCTGAAGGTATGAATGTATGCAGCATTCAGTAAGATCTCTTAAACGGTTAGAACGTTCCTTATAAGGAATTTCATTATTAGCCAAGGGCTGCTGGCATGTTTTAGACTAAATTATTTGGCAGGAAAGTGCATCTACCCTTAATCCAACAAGGCGGATATTCCCTAGAGGCTTTGTAAATGGTTTGTAAAAGATTGGTTTTATGCTATTTTACAAAGGGTGTTTATGATGCAAACAGTAGTTGTTATTCGTTGTTTACATACCTGAAAAAGATAAAAAATAATATTAACTTAGAATTTTATTTTTAAGCATGAAAACACATTTTACATATCTAAATCCATTTTTCAAAAATATTTGAATTTGTTGTAAAATACTTGAAAAATTGAGATTAAAGTTGGGGCACTCTATCTCTCTTTCCCTTTCCCAATCTGACTCGTCTCTAACTCTATCCCTCTCTCTCTCTCTCTCTCACACACTTATTCACAGATTGAGACAATTGAATCAGTGACCCAAACAATTCAATATTTTCCATAGCATTCAAAACTATCCTCCTTTAACCCAACCAACCTTTCTTTTTAAACAAATATGTAGGGTAGATGCTAAACTTGTATTATGATATAATGGAAAGTATTTTCTCGTATTCATTCGAATCCGGTGGATAGGAACCAGTTCTCATCCTTACGAAAAAACTATGTCTAGCATTGTATTATATCCCTGATTATATCCAGCTTTCTACGAATATAAAAATGTACTATCATAAGATTAAAATTTTAATCTTAAAATTGTTCATTCTATATCCGCGGAAAGCTGTTTATAATGCGATGCGAGAAATAACTATTATAAAATTTCATTGGTTCTTCTGTCTGACTAACTTTAAACTTAGGTTTGGTTTTATCTCAATGGAATTTTAATTTTTATTTATATCTTATAATTTTTTCACTAAAAGAAAAAAGGAAGGACGTCCAAGCTTTATTTGCTTGAGGTGGGAATTATGAGAAGTTTCAAAATTTGATGGGAGTACTTACCCCTTGTGACGTCTATGGAAGTACCTTTTTTATTTTAAAGGCATAAAAAGTGGGTTCAAAATGAAATGATAATGGAAATTGAACCTAATCCTTTCCTCTATAATCCAATCCTGTACTTATGTTACATATTCAATGCTCGACAAATAGATTTATAAACATTTCAGAAAGTTTATTGGTTCAAATTATTAGTAAACATATTTTGAAAATAATCATAACAAATAAGCGAAAAAGTTCTTTCTTCTACAAGAAAATATAGCAAAATAATTTGAAAAATATTGTTTAACCATTTATCTATAAAGAAATTATCTAAATATCTGAAAAACATTACAAAAACTTTTCCATGGAATTTGTTTTTCTTTACTTATACATGGTTTTAAAATGTTAAAATATAACGTTATTAGATCGAAAAATGTTGTCATAATTTTATTTTAAAAATAAGGTATGACGTAAAAATTTCTTGTAGCAATGGTTTATATTGGTCATAATATCACCTTAATTATAAGGTAAAAAGGTGCTTATTTAAAGAACGTCGTTTATGGATCAGCAACGAACACTTTTAAAAATTGCAATGAGACGAAATTAACTGTTGACTACCCCTTCCCCTTTATTTAAAATTTTTCCAAATGAGGGGTTAAGTTATCTTTGCTTCACTAGGCATTTTGAGGAAAACTCAGGAAAGTAGGTAAATTTTAGAGAAGCTGCGCTTATGTCAGTCTAATTTGACATTTTCTAGTGCATTCTAAAACAAATTGAGCCCCGAAGATATTTAAATTTGTGATGGAGTGCAGAATTTTCCAGGGTTCTTAAGGATAGATTATGGACGATATATTGACTTACACCCTCAATAGCGATTCACAAAATTACCCTTTTTGTAAATTAAAATTATTGGTGGCAAATTTTAGTCTTATAAGTTTGCAAAATCAAATCAAACTAAATTTTGTCATGAGTTTTTCAAGCCAATGAATGAAAAAACGTAATTACAAAACTGTGGTGACCAATATCCCCTACCTCCCTGAGCATTTCCCCTCCTCTCTTCTGCCTCCTACCATCTTACCCCCTTCTACCCACTTACCCACTGTCTTACCCAGCAGCCCTACCCGTCAGACCCTATCCATCCACTCCAAGTGTACCCACTCCAATGGTTCTTAACCTAAATCTTATGTGTCATGTGGAATATTTCAATTTTATCTTTAAAATAAAATAAGTATGACAACATCAATAAATAGCATTAAATTTATAAAGCGAAGCTTTTCTACAATTAGAGACCGTCCGTAATACAGAGCTCTGTTTGTTTGCTTGGGCATAAATCCCTGTATGATGATTCCTGTGACAGTTAGGTAAATTTAGATAGCATAGCAACTCTATCTTTATCACGATAAAATCAAACGTCCCTTTTGTACATGTGAATTTTAAAATTCTTGACATCATTTTCTATAGGACATAATCTATAATACAAAGTAGAATGATGTCTGTCCGTCTGTCTGTCTGTCCATCCGTCTGTCTGTCTGTCTGTCCGTCCGTCCCTTAAGATCTCAGCAACCACTGAACCGATCGGATTCTACTCTTCAGGGAATATACCTACTGGTCCTGTGGTGGATTTAGGCTATTTTCTTTGGGGGTGGGACACCCCCAACCCCCACAAAAAAAAATCCCCCCCATTTTTTTTGTAGGGGATTTCCTTGGTCCTTTTTTTTGTAGAAGACTTCCTTGGTCCTTTGACGTATTTCGCCAAAAAAAATTTGTATTTCCTCTTGGGACAAAGCCCCTAGAGGCTAGGGGCGAAACCGCTAGTTTCTTTATAAACTATAACTTAATTTTGAGAATTGGTGATTCTCAAGACGGTTAGGAACAATCTGTATGATTAAATATTTAAATAGAATATTGGGACAAATTTAAATTTAATTTTTTGTGTCCTTTTGTTTGTTGAGATCTTAACAGATTAAAAAACCTTGTACTTTATATATTACTAGTTGCTTCCCCCTTAACCTAGAGGAGACGGCGGGGGAGATCAGAAAAATAAATAGCTTAAAACCCCCTGAAAATATTTATAAAGCTAATCTGAAAAGTACAACCCATTCGATTTAAACAGAGAAAAAATTACTACTTTATATTTAAGGGTAGTACTAGTCAGTGTCACCTCGTAATAAATTATGTAAATAGTGATAAGTATCCATATCTTAGCATCATATCTTAAAATACAATTCTTTTTTAACAGTGGTAGTTGGAAATTTAATCCTTATACCTATTTAAAAGTTTTAGTTTTACCCCTAAAAAAATATATGTATATCCAGGAAACAAGGATAGTTCAATATGGGATGACTTGTTCTTAGTTACCTTTTTTTGCAATTATATTCGTCGAACATTAATGGCTCATCCTTTGTCCTATCTCCCATTCTATCCTAATACTCCAAAGTCATTCAGAATCCAGTGGGGCTTTCCAAGGTTTTACCTAACTTAACCCCAAAAGGTCTCATGTGATTCCTTAATTATTGTCAGGAAGAAAATGTTACACAATATCTTATGTTCACCCATCCCTGTGTCACTAAATATATACCAAAGTTTTTATTGTTTGGTCACCCTAAAGTATTTATTTTCCCTTCTGCCTTATATTTCAAGCCTTTCATTTTATTCTTTCTCCCCTTTAACTTTCTTAGTCAAGGTTTTATATTAAAGTACCTCGAAATGGTTAAGACACATTGTCATTATTAGAATAACGTTAATTGTAGCTATTTTTAATAAATTATCACCCATGAAAATTTTAACTATATTCTATTAAAATGAGTTTTATAATTCATTGCTTTGTTTATGAGGAGGTGGGGGGGGGGGGGGGGGGGTATATGTTTATACTCGTAACATTCAATTATATCGACAATATGGTATTAAATAAAAGTGTCATATATTTTACATCAATTAAAATTGACATATTATCGATATTTTAATGACATTATGAGTATATACTAATTGTTGATATGCTAAATACACACACAATTTTAACGGTTTGTATGCAACATATGGTTCTTCACGTGCTATAGTTATTATTGACTATTAAATTATATATTTTAACGTAACCCTGTTCCATTTTAAAAGTCTACTTGGATGCAAAATTTTGAGAAAATGCTGGGAACTTTCATTCTGAACTCGTAAATTAGATTTATCTTTACAAGTAAAATTTTGGTTCTACCTTTCATGCACCCACTATTTACTATTGTAGTAATAACCACTATGGTGTGGCTTTATTAAAGCAAGTAGGAATTATTAAACTGATACCAACTCTATAAACTTTAATAAAATATCAAGGATTAATCATTTTTACAATACTGAATACAGAGTGTTTTCTATTTCTGTGCACCCGCTATTTACTATAGTAGTAATAACCACTACGGTGTGGCCTTATTATAGCAAATAGGAATTATTAAACTGATACCAACTCTATAAATTTTAATAAAATATCATGGATTAATCATTTTTACAATACAGGGTGTTTTCTGTTTCTGTGCACCTGCTATTTACTATGTAGTAATAACCGCTAAAGTGTGGCTTTAAAATATCAAGAAGGAATAAATAGTTGTCAACCATATAAGAATTAAGAATTAAACTGATAGCAACTCTATAATCTTTAATAAAATATCAAGGATTAATCATTTTTACAATACAGGGTGTTTTCTATTTCTGTGCACCAACTTATTTACTATAGTAGTAATAACCACTATAGTGTGGCTTTATTAAAGCAAGTAGGAATTATTAAACTGATAGCAATTCTATAAACTTTTATAAAATATCATGGATTAATCATTTTTACAATACAGGGTGTTTTCTATTTTGTGCGCCCGCTATTTACTATCGTAGTAATGACCACTATAGTGTGGCTTAAAAATAGCAAGGAGGAATCATTAGCAGTTAACAGTATGGGGTGTTGTCACAAAAAGGCTGATTGCAACCCCTAGTAAACTATAGTAGAAATAATTACTATAATTGAGTGTAAATATAAAAGGAATAATCATTTTTACAATATATTGTTTTTCACATATTTCTATGTACCCACTAATTAGATTAAGGAGTAATAACCACTGAAGTGTGGCTTAAAACGAACAAAATGCATGTTTTTTTATCAATATTTACATATGTAACAATATAGTGTGTGGCCCTAAAAAAGCAAGGGTGAATTATTAATAAAATGTGGTGATGTTCAAACAAATATGAAATCTGTACCATTTATGTACTATTTGTTTGTTAATAACTGCTACTGATATTATTTTAAATAATTAGTGATAATTTAGTTTGTGTAGTCTTAATTTAATATAATAACAGAACAATAATGATAAATATGATATGCCATTCTTAGTTATAATTTACAATAAACTTTATAATAAACTTATAATTTCCGTTGAAATGTAATATTCATTATCTAAATAATGTTACTTAAATATCATCATTTAATATAAAATATTAGTATGTAAGTAATGGATGATTTTATTACATAATATTTGTATCCAATGAAACGAATGTGCCAAAAAATAAAATTTTTGTTGCAGCGAGCCAAGTAAAATCAGAATTTAATCTTCAAGTCTGCAAGTCATACATGTACTAGAGGTGCAGGGAAATAACAACGAAAGAAAACTTTTTCAATAGTCAAAATTGATATTATTATTATTTTTATTATTTGATTCATTATGTGTCCAAATATAAGATTTTACATGTTTTTTTGTTGAAAAAATCAATTCAGACGAAATAGTTTTTCTTTAGGTGTAATAACTTTGTTTCTGAATGAATACTTATAAAACATATGAATAGTAATTTTAAAAAAAAAATATAAGAAGATAAAGTTATTTTAATTATTAATCATTCATTTGTAAAAATTGCAACTTTCTTTAATTATTCAGTTTTAATTAAAAATGTATAGAAAAATTCAAAGAGATAAATTAATTGTAATTAAAATGTAAAGTAAATACATCAGAAATGGAAATTCGAATTAGCATTCTTATTTTTTTTCTTGTGAAATGATGAAAAAACAAAAGAAAGAGAGCCATAAAACATTTGAAAATGTTCTACTCATCAGACAACTAATCCCCTGTTGTTTCAGAGAATTAGTGTTTATAGACTCTCCCTCTAGAGTTTGGAGAAAATTTTAAATTTTTACAACAGGCAGACGGATAAATATTCACAATGGTCCTTGAAATAAAAAATTGGCAAAGAATTAAACTTATAAACTATTTAAATATCTAAGCAATACGTTTAGACACTCGATTGATAAATAAGGTTAGGAAAATTAGTATGAGGATCATTTTTAAGGAGATTCGGAAAGTGTCATATTTGACGTCATAAAAAAATACGTCTAAATCTATCTTTTTTGGGGGGGTTTACTTTCCAATTCTCCTTCCATCCTACCTATTGAGACGTATTTTTATGACGTCACACATGACACTTTCCATATCTCCGATTTTAGATAAAGAACATTAAGTTAAATGATGAATAAGCAAAAGTAGCTCCTCAGATTTTTTATTATATTTGTTTTGTCCAATTTGAACCACTTGTGTATATAGATGAGGACACACACACAACTTTCCATTATAGTTGTTTAAAATTTGGTAATAGCCTCAGTTGGGACATAATTAAATTAGACAACCCTTCCGTGGTAATTATACCCCCACAGTTAAAGAAACTATGGGTAGCGACGATACTCTTTGTATGTTTGTTTTTGTCAGTAGTAGTCAATGTAAAATTTAACTGCTATACGAATCATGTTAAGAAATATGAATTGTAGTAGTACTTAAGGGCTGAGGATCTTAATGAAAAGACAATGGACGATAAATTAACTTAAATCCATAATGATGATAAACAAAATTACTTCTTCTGTATATCAAAATTAATGTTTTAAAGATTGAACATTGCTAGTTTGAGCAAGCAAATCAAGATGTTCTAACCCTCTCTGAGAAAGCTGAAGACATCATAACATACTAAAATATTTAATTCCTGATATTCTTAGCTGTGCTATTCATGAACGTTGTTATTCCTGTGCTTCATTATGGCTATGGGATGGTAGCCCACTAAAATTAGGTTGAGGATGTCATAACTCTTTTTCAAGAGCATAGCTACTACATAACTAGATTCTGTCTTTCCGTCAAAGTTACTTAGATGTGGTTTTCTCTTGCATCATTTTATTTGTGTATGTCAATTTAATTGAAGTACTAAATAAAAGTTTATTGTTTTTTTATAGAAGAAAATAATTGGATTGTGTTGGCATTATTAACCTGGTTGGATGGAGGCATATTTAACATTGTGTTAATTGCTATGTTAATAATTATACATTATAATAATTTTAGCCTAATTTGAGGTGTAAATCTCCTATACAGTTATTCATAAGTTAAAAGCAAATGTTTTTTGGCAAGTTTATTCTTACTCAGGGAACAATGTCCAACCCCTAGATCAATGGCCTAAAACCAAGTAAGGAGCGGCCAGCCTATAGAAAATTACATAAAATCATTTTTCTGTGGCTTAAGATCCCGATAACTACCGAACCAATTAAGTTCTCCATTATAGGGAATCTTCACATAGATCCCAGGATGGTTTTAGGCTATTTATTTCCCTTGCCTACCTCTTGAAATGTAGAACTCCTAAATGCTAAGTGCGCAGCCGCTAGAATCATCAGAATATTTTAATTTAAGTGAAAGAAATTTATCCTATGGGTAAACTTAATTTTGTTTAAGAAAGTCCCCCCTTTATAGAGGGTTCTTTGTTTGAGAAATATTTTGTGTTTATGGTTAGTTATATCTCCTTCATGATCTACTCTCTTCCTCACTTTAATTGTTCTTTTATTTTATTTTCATTGTATCTATACTTCCATGAATAAAGGGATAGGAGTATAATCTATATATTCTATTAAATAAAAAAACATCTTGGTAAAACTAAAATTCATCTATTTAATTTTCAACTTTTTGAAAAATATCAAATTTGTATATGAAAAAAAAATTCTGATTAACATTTAAGGCTTCGAATTCTATTAATTTCCAAACGATAAAAACCGGTTAGAAACCATACTAAAAATTCAGCATGTTATAATAGTTATTTCTCACATCGTATTATAAACGGCTTTCCGCGGATATAGAAAGTACAATTATGAGATTAAAACTAGTTTTTTAGCCCCGAGGTGCCGAAGGCGCCGGCTAAAAAAACTGGTTTTAATCTTATGATTGTATATTTCTATATTCGTAGAAAGCTGGATATAATACGATGCTAGACATAGTTTTTTCGTATGGATGAGAACCGGTTCCTATCCACCGGATTCGAATGAATACGAGAAAGAATTTTCCACTAATAATAAAATTAATATCATAATCGTAACATGTGGGTCAAACAAAACTAGAATTTATTCATTTCAGCTATCCGCGGAAAACTGTCTGCATTTAAAGGTATTTAATAAGTAACTATTCCTATATCCGTGAACCATATAAAACTAAAAGCTAATAGTTCCTTTCTGAATATTTATAAGCACAAAGGTTTTTTTTATTGAACAAAGAAGAAATAAAGCATTTGTTATGAAAATAAAACATGATAACCATATGTAGTAATATGATATATCTTCTAAATATGTTATTCAACAAAGATGACAACATTTCTAAGAGCGAAGCTCTGAAATGGTAGGACAAACGAACAAAACGTACGTACTTTCTGGTAAGGATTCTAGAGTTGATACGCTTTCTAAATTGTACCTAACTGTTATAGGAATCATGATGTAAAGTTTGAAATCTTTAGAACAATTCAAACATTTCTAGATTAACGAATAAAGCTAACAATTACGGAAGGACGGATCGACAACAAATATAGAAAGCTTCACTTTTAAAAACTGTAAACGATAACATTTTAAAATGGTTTCTGTTTATAGGTTTGGTGTAAAAAAGGATTTATTTTTGTAAAAACAAAAGACGATCATTAAAACTTATAGGATGTCAGAACTTAATAAGCAGCATATTAATGTAGGAGTCTAAACAAAACTCTTAAATACAGGATACTGTTTAAGGACATAATTACATTTTTAAGGACTTGATTATAGAGATGCTTCGCTTTTAACATTGTAAGGACGGACGCACAGACGGGCCGTCCTATTTATAGAAAGGTTTCGCTTTTAAAAACTGTAAAGGAAAACTTTAAAAAGATTTCTGTTTCTAGGTTTAGTTTTAGAAAAGAATATTTTTTGTAAAAAAAGGACGACAACATCCTTGAAGCAAAGATAAAATCAGACGATAGGACAAACTTGTAGTGTCAGAACTTAATAGGCAGTATAACAATTTATAAGTCTAAACAAAAGTGTATTAATAATAACAAAATTATTAAATTATCGTGTTACTGTAAGCATATTTGCCTAAATTAATCAAATGATTGTTTGTATAAAAACAATCTGTTCAGAAAGTCAACAAGATTATAATTAGAAAAGAATCAGAATAAATCCCCCCTTCCATTATTAAATGATATTGACATTAATCACATAAAAGATCAAAAATAATCCATTTATCAATATTATCTCAAGCGTAGCTTTTATGCAATTATAGTGCGTCCGTTTGTAACCGTTCGCTCTGATTGTTATTCAAGTTATGTTAGAATGATCCTATCGATTGCAAACCCTGCCCTAAATTTTTAGAAATGTGACAACAAAGTTTAAAGCGTAACATCTCTTTAAGATAACTTAAGGTGTAAGTATGTCCAAATTAAGCATCCTTGATATAAGCTATTATACGAAAGTTTAATATTTTCTTTGTGTTTAGACATTTTTTTCTTCAGTATTTAAAGCTTTGGTATAACATTTGCAAGCGCTTGTTGTCAATTTGTTGAGCTCTGCTTAATTGCATGGGTATTTTCATTCTTGTTATTTTTCACTAATATGGAGATTATATCACAGTATAAAGGTGATTTTTTATCACAGCATCAAAAAGAATTCTTTTTTGATATTTAAAGAAAATTATGAATATTAAGTACATTTTGTAGAAAATTCTTCAATCCTTGTTTACATTTTTAAAAGAAAATTATATTTTCCCTTGAAGTGTTTTTCTCCCATTATGGCTCTTTGATTTAAATACTAATCTTTTTTTTTAAATCAAGAAAAAATTTATGAATGTATTCTATGAGTTTATTTCATCTAAGAAAAGATATACATTTTTATAAAAATAGGTCTTACAATAATTTTTTTCTAGTGTCCGGCTTCGAAACTGTTTAATATTTTCAGGATTAGTACCAATTCTTAGCCATACTGAAAAATCATGTATAGCTGCAGCATCTGGGCTAACAAAACTAGTTTTAATCTTTATGATTATTCATTTTAATATCCGCGGAAAGCTTTCAATACGATGCGATAAACAACTAATAACCATCAAAGTTGATGATTGCTGCAGCCTGTATTTATTATCAAACCAGCAAATAAAAAATTTATATTGATATAGTATTTTACTATGTTTGTTTACAAATCTAAAAAGTTTACCTAATATTGAAGGCAGAAAGATGAAAAATGTAACAATATTATGAACTGCTTTCATTTTTCCCAGTTTAAAAATCACTTTAAATAATACTATTCATTTTATTTACTTTTCAAAATTTCACTTTTTTCACTAGATATCTTTTGTAATAGTTTATATGTTTATGTTATTTTGTTTAACTTATCAATGATAATATTGTTAGTTTTTATGTTTATATCTTTTTAATTTTTGATTAACATATCTTTCTTTGACATGATGCTATAACCAACTGAATAGGTATATCTTAAAATTCGAGGATTACCATCCACCTTTCTTGTATTGGTATATGGTGGATGAAAGGCCGGGAATATTGTGGGAGAAGTGCCCCACCCACCTCCCTTTATCTCCTCTCTCGTACACATATACGTCCGTCTTAAATATTAACCCCATCTATTATTAGGCTCTCTTAGTAATATTCTTGTAACTACGCGGGCCGAATATTCTGAAAGGTAGTTACTACGCAGTTCATATCTCGCGGATTTCTTTACAGTTTATCTCACCAGCTTCATACACACACGCTCAGTGCAGTGGTTGAGAAATTGTCCGTCTCTTGTCCGAGGGATAAAAAATGTCTGTTCCCCATACTCTTTTATTCTTTGTTGTGGGGAATTTTTAGCGTATTACTTGGGGGATTCTATCTAGCCAAAACGGGGAAGGTTGTTAATTTTTTTGCAAAAAAACAGGGGAGTGACTTAATAATCCAGCATTCAAACACCTTGCTATCCCTAAAAAGGGTTATATGCCATAGAGAGGTATGAAAATGGGGAGGTGGCTGGGAGAGAATTTTAAGGATAAAGCATCAATTGAATTAAGCCACAGGTTATTATCCTTATTCGGTATGATCATCAACAGAAGGTACGGCGCACTGTGGAATAAATTACTTTAATTTGGAGATTTTTCATTATATTTGTATTTAATTTACAGTTTGTATTCAATCAATTTAAAACTTGAGTTAGAATAGTCATAACCCAAAAACGAAACTAAGTAATTTGATTGTTTAGCAACACTTTCACAACCTAGGAATGTCGATTTGTTCGTAATGCCTTGTTTTTTAATAGAAATATTTTGTATGAAAATAAAAATTGCCTTCCTTTTATTGTAAATGTTTGTCAGTGTTTTTTTTTTATAAAAGAAACTGGTTTATTTTGATGTATTCATAGATAAAATAAAAGCTTCAATTAATGAAAAGAACACACGCCTGTGGCATAAATCAATTGTTTTTTTTTTTACTAAATATCTTCTTTATTTTGTTATTCTTACTGTGTCCTAGAGTCGGAGAGTTTTAATAAAGTTAAGGGTTGCTTTTTAACCCAGGCTTCAATAGGCAGTGTTTCTTCAAATCTACGTAAAGTTTTCAAATAATAAAATAGAAAATATTGCTTCACATATAGTAGCCAATTAATCTGATTTTAAACTAAATACTATAATTCTCACAGAGAAATAAAATTACCATTAAGGCAGAAATAAACAAATGATAGGAATCTTCACTAAAAAATATCCTCAGTCTACAACAAAGAAGATTATACTACGAACAAAGCTACGAAAATACTTTGGAATTGTAGAGTATGTTTGATAAACAAAATATTAAATATGGGAAGAGGGTGTTTATGATGGATGCGAAATGTGGTGAAGACGGGTATAGATATTGATTTAATTCTTTCCCTCAAAGTGAACATGAAGCACTTAAACCCCACCCCCTTATTTTAAAATAAAAAGAAAAAAGTGAGAGGTTCTGTGCATCTTAAGGTAATTTTGCTATTAGATTCTTTGATTGTGAAAAAACAGGTTCTTTTGCAGTTTTCATAAACACAAACAAAAAAGACGCACAGAGATATATTGTATATTGGTACTTGGGGCCGCACGATTCAATTACACAACGGGTGTTTTTTTACCCATTTCAGTTTGATTGAAAGCAGGTGTGTATATGTATGGAATTGATGGGGGATAAAAAGCCCCAATTATCTTTAAAAATAACAAAGAAATATACTTCGATTCTTTCAAAAAGCATATGAACCCAAAAGAGTATTTTTTCTTCTTAATATAGGTTAGGTTATAGTTGGAGGGGCCCTACAGGGATAGTACTCAATTGAGCAGAGTTAGAACCTTGAGCCCTGCCCGCCTCCCCCCCCCCCCCCCCTCCACACCGCAGTTTTATTTTCAATTATTTCATCTCAGTAATTTGACGTAAAAAAAAAATTCGTTTCAAACTTTTTTTGTCGTGGCATTTTTTCCCTCTATCTTATGATTTGTATAAAATGAATGTGTGTGCGTATTATTGATTCATATTTGGTTGAAACTAGGCTTTTTAATATAATAAAATTTTAAAAAGCCTGGAGATTGTTTCATGAAAATATTAAATAAATCGAATTATATTATTATTTTAGTTTGTAACTTTTTTTTTGGGTGGGGGCTAGGATATTTGGAACAAGCGCCCTTCCAGGGTAAGAGAGTCAGGAATAAGACAAATAATTTTAACTAAAGTATTTTGGAAAAACATAATAACTAAATCTGTATTGTACCAGTCCCCCCACCTAAAAAAATGTTCTACCCTGCTTCAAAAAACTAACTTTTTCCACCGTAATTTTTCGTCTGTTTGTCAATCAATTTAAGGTCTTTTTCAAGTTTCATGTTAAAAAAAAACAAATACAATTTTTTTTTTGAAATTCTATCAGAACACTATTAAACCTTCTTTATCCGTCACAAATTGGTTACATCATCATCATATCTGTATCTCCAAGGATAAGGACATGACACCCCAAGAATACTTTTGTCTAGGGTTTGGCAGCCGCTGCCTCTCGACTAGATTTGTTCACTTAGCGCCTGGTTAGTCATTAATTTGCGGCTGATTGTAGCTGAAAACATAAAATAGAATTACAGCTACAGCCGCCCCAAGTCCACAATTTTTATCCGCAGCATTTTAACAATTATGATAATACGCTGTATAGCTTTTCATTTAATAAATAAAAAAAGGTGTAGTAAAATTTCTAATTTAGGATGCATTTAGGCTATTTTTCAGCCCCTCTCCGCTATATAGCATTGACGCTAGTGAGTGAAAAAGAAAGGTGTTTGAGGTAAGGAAATTTAAGACATTATACTTTTTCATCAGGTACATCATCCCTGTCTGATTGAGAACACTATTGTACACTGTACAGATATGAATGTGTTGTACAAATATGGATTTTACATTTTTATTTGATTTCCTGCATATTCAACTACAGTACATTTTGCAGTTATACTTTAATATATATGCATATAATACTTTTTAGTAATACTAGCGGCTTCGGCCCTAACCTCTATGGGCTGTGCTCCAAGAGGTACTTAAAAAAAAGATTTAGTACCTCTAGT
Source organism: Acartia tonsa (assembly GCF_053477335.1). NCBI lineage: Eukaryota > Metazoa > Arthropoda > Copepoda > Calanoida > Acartiidae > Acartia > Acartia tonsa. The sequence continues at coordinate 12,582,230 of NC_137262.1, read as the reverse complement.
GCTGCGCCCACCACTTTAAAATTTTTAAAAAATAGGGAGGACTTTTTTTGGTTTATTGGGGGGTTGCGGGTGTCTCATCCCTCCCCCCCCCCCCCCATCCCAAGAAAATAGCTTTAAACCATCACAGGACCTGAAGGTATATTCCCTGAAGAGTGGAGCCCAATCGGTTGTGGTTACTGAGATCATAATTTGCACATTTTACCCAAAAAAAAACCGAATTACCCCCCCCCCCCCACCTAAAAAAATTGTACCACCCACCCCATTTTACTACTTCTGACTTAACACTTGTAATATGTGTTTACTAATATGTTGTACAATTTTCGAAAATTACCATAAACGGCAATAAATCAAAAGAAATGTGCGAAGTCATACAACAGCTAGATCTTAGGGTTTTTTTGCTAAAGGGGTTCAATGATAACGTATGACACAAAATTAGATAGGGGTCTCACCCTACTTTTTTTTAAAGCGAACCTTTTTTACAGTAAGGGTAGCATTCTTTATGAATCCGTCCGTCCATCTGTAGCTGTTATTGTTAGAATTGACCTACAATTTTCAAATTGGCATGAGGTTTCCTGTAAAAAATTTTATTAAAGTTTTATTTTATCTGAAAAAGCGTGGCAGCTCTGTATTCATTACAAAAAGACCGTTTAAACCAAGTTATAGATATGTATGTCAAATATGCAACTTTTGAAAAAAATAGAGAATATGCCTGGATCTAAAGTAGGCGAATCTCATTACAATGCAAAGTTAGGACTATAAAAAGAGGTCTTGCAATCAAAGTGTTAGTTGACTGCAATAGTGTCTTCAACCATCCCCAGAGATTTAATCAATTAATAGCTATTTCTCGCATCGTATTATAAACAGCTTTCCGCCGATATAGAATGTACAATTATAAGATTAAAACTAGTTTTTTAGCCCCAAGATGCCGAAGGCACGGGCTAAAAAAAACTAGTTTTAATCTTATAATTGTACATTTTATATTCGTAGAAATCTGGGATCAAGTCAAGCTGAGTATGCCAATAGCCTGTTTTGGCACACACTACTTGACTTGGGGGAATATTGGCATACTCTACTTGACTAGGGGGAATATTGGCACACTCTGCTTTACTTGGCGTAATATTGGCATACTCTGCTTTACTTGTCAAGATTTGCTTTTCCTAAAATTTTGAAAAAATTTATGTAGATATACTAGCGGCTCCACCCCCGCACCCCCCCTTCCTCGATGTCTCTAGAGGCATTTGAGGGAAGGAGAGAGCTGAAAATCTTCTTTACATTTAAGTTTTAAAATAAAAACTATTGTAACAAAAGCATGGTATTTTGAAGGACCAATAAGAAGCTTCATTGAAAGAAGAACCCTAACAGTCCATCGATTAGTGAGATCCTTTATTTTAAAATTTTAATGGTTTTAGGCTAATTTTCGTAACTTTTCTACTACTTGGAATAGAGAACTCCTAGATGCTAGGGACGCAACTGCTAGTTTATATATTTTACGTACATAAAGTAGTAAATTTGTAGGTTGAATTATTATAATATAAATTGGAAAATACGTTAAATTCATCTTTTTTTTGTTATGCTGCTTTGTTTGATAAACTATTGGCATACTATGCTTTACTTGATGAAATATTGGCATACAATGTTTTACTTGGGGGAATATTGGCATACTCTACTTGACTAGGGGGAATATTGGCACGCTCTGTTTTACTTGTTGCTATTGGCACACTCAGCTTGACTTGATCCGAAATCTGGATATAATACGATGCTAGACATAGTTTTTTCGTATGGATGAGAACCGGTTCCTATCCACCGGATTCGAATGAATACGAGAAAATATTAACTTGATTTTTAGAATATTGATCCCTAAGACGATTAGATATGATGTTTTAAGCAAGGCAAAGTATCCTGTATTCGTAATAATCTAGTGTATTGAATGCGTTAATATTCTTTATTTGTTTATGTTTGTTTGTTTGACCGTCTGATTTGTTGATCATCACTACATGATAGGAAGTATTTTAGTATTCTTATCCTTTTTAAAAGCAAAGCTTTTCTATAATTAGAGTCGGTCCGTCCGTCCGTCCGTCCAAGACGAATATCTTTTTTCGTTAATTTAGGCATGTTAGAAATGTCATATCGATTTCAAACTTTGCATGGTGATTCCTGTAGTAGTTAGATTCGATTTAGAAAGCGTAGCAACTCTATAATCATTACCAGAATGTCCGTACGTCCATTTTAATCATGTTGATTTTTCTACTTTTTTAACAACAAATTTTTATGTGATCTAATTATCCGATTGATCTGATTTTTGGTATACTGATTCCTGGGATAACACTGTACAATATTTTAAGCGAAGCAACTATGTATTCAAGTCCTAAAAATGTAAGTATGTCCATAAACATCATCCTGTATCAAGCAGTTTCAAATTTACTTACGATTTTGCTTCGACTCTTATACATTTATATTCTGATTATTCAGTTCTGACACTACACAAGTGGTTAATGTCCGTTTGTCCTACCGTTTTAGTGCTTCGCTATTTTATGGATGTTGTCATCCTTGTTTCTACATCTTCACTGGTCGCCGGAAGGGAAAAGCAGTTTTTTGAAAGGGGCTATCTGAGATTATTACAGATTCTGATATATACATATATAGACTAATGAAAAATGCAAAAAACGAAATCAAAAGCGTTCCTTCTTGGGAGAAAATCCGGGAAAAAGATTTTAGCTATTTTTAACCTAAAATTCACATTGGCAAGCCTGCAAAAAATATAAATACATTTTAAACATGTCATTGCTCAGGACCTAGAAGTGGTAGAAAAATGCTATGCATACCATTGGAAAGCTCATAACCTCTAGTTTTCATAAATGTATATAACTTTTTTTGTACTATTATTAGTTTTTGAGCTATCCTCTGAAGTATACACAAGTTTTAAAAATGCAGTTTTTTCTTGAATTTTAAGTTTGATACTTGTTACACAAACATTTTTAAAACTATATTGCTTAGCACCTAGGAGTTATATATATTATTTTATATAGGTATATTTGTATATTTTAGGTACTTTCAATTTAAGCTTTGAAATGTGTATAGTTTTTAGTAAGAACCAAGGTGGAGGGGGGGGGTTATACACTAGTAAATGAAATGCAGTATAAAATTTTGCCATGGTTGTGTTATAGTTATTGACCGGATTCTTTTTGTAAAATCTTTTATATGATTAAATTCACCAGTAAAACTCTAAAAATTTTATTTTGGCACTTTCCTTCTAGGGGCTAGTGGGGTAAAACAGCCCCCAAAACACTAAAATTATAAGATATGAGATTATTTTTAAAGACATTAAGTTAATTTTTTTAATGTAAACATTTTTGGACATATTTAATGTCAAGCTAATTTTTTTAATATAAATTTTTTTTGACATATTTTAGCAAAGTAGTCACTAAAAATTTCATTTTGGCACTTTCATTCTTGGGGATAGTGGGGTATTTCACCCTCCAAAACACTAAAATTTAAAGTTATGAGCCTATTTTAAAAGATATCAAGATGATTTTTTTAACTTAAAATTTATTCTCATAATTTAGATATGTAGCCATATGTGGCACTTTCCTTCTTGGGGCTTCCTAAAACATTTTAAAATTATAAGTCAGTATAAGATTTTGCCCTGGCTGTTTTGGATTTGTTGTTATAGTTATTTTTTTAAGTTGGTTCTTTGATGTTATTGGTTATAAGATATGAGATTATTTTTAAAGACATTAAGCTAATTTTTTTTTAATGTAAACATTTTTCACATAATTGAACTAAGGAGTTATTACAGATTTCATTTTGGCACTTTCCTTCTAGAGTCTAGTTGGGTAAAACACCCTTAAAATACAAAAGTTATGAGTTCTGAGCTTATTTTCACAGATTTCTTGTTGAACTTTCATGAAAACTTATTTCACATCATAGAAAAAAATAATTTAGTCCTTGAAAGAGGTGCCTAATTGAAATCTATAGTGATTATTTAGTTAAGTTATTTGAAAATAGCTTTAAAAATAAGCCCAGAACTTAAAGTTTTAGTAGTTTTGGAGAAAGTTTTACCCCACTAGCCACTAGAAGGAAAGTGTCAAACTTAATGTTTATTGATAATTAATCAAGAGATTTTACAAAAATAATCAGGTTAATAACTATACCAACTTGCCCAAACATCCAGAGCAAAATTTTATACTAAATTTCATTTCCTATAAGTGTATAAACCCCCCCCCCCCTTCCTTGTATTTTATAACTTAACAATTGGGGGTTGTTTCACCCCACTAGCCCCGAGAAAGAAAGTGTAAAAATGAAATCTTTAGTTGCTACATTGATCAATTGTGTAATAAAGTTTACATTAAAAAATCAGCTTAATATCTCTAAAAAAAACTTAAGTCTAAAATTTTAGTGTTTTGGAGGGTGAAATACCCAACTGGCCCCAAGAAGGAAAGTGCCAAAATGAAATCTTTAGTGCTACCTAGCTAAATTATACAAAAAAAAGGTTTACATTAAAAATATTAGCTTGATATCTCTAAAAATAAGCTCAGACATTAGATTTTAGTGTCTTAGGGGCTATTTTACCCCATTAGCCCCTAGAAGGAAAGTGACAAAATTCAATTTTCAAAGTTTTACTGTTATATTTAATCATGTAATTTTACAAAAAAAAAATCAGGTTAATAACTATAACAACAAGCCCAAAAACATCAAGGGCAAAATTTTATACTGCATTTCATTTCCTATAAGTGTATAAACTCCACCCTCCCTCCCTGGTTCTTACTACAAACTATATGCATTTCAAAGACAATTTTTTATTAAGCTAAAATTGAAATTACCCAAAATATACAAATGTACCTATATAAAATAATTATATAACTCCTAAGTGCTAAGGAATATAATTTTAAAAAGGTTTGTGTAACTAGTATCAAACTTAAAATTCATGAAAAAACTGCATTTTTAAAATTTGAGTATACTTTAGAGGATAGCTCAAAACTAATAATAGTACAAAAAACGTTATATACCTTTATGAAAACTAGAGGTTATGAGCTTTCCAATGGTATGCATAGCATTTTTCTACCACTTCTAGGTCCTGAGCAATGACATGTTTAAAATGTCTTTATATTTATTGCAGGCTGGCCAATGTGAATTTTAGGTTAAAAATAGCTAAAATCTTTTTCCCGGATTTTCTCCCAAGAAGGAACGCTTTTGATTTCGTTTTTTGCCTTTTTCATTAGTCTATATATGTATAAATCAGAATCTGTAATAATCTCAGATAGCCCCTTTCAAAAAACTGCTTTTCCCTTCCGGCGACCAGTGTCTTACAATATAATCATTCCATGCCTGTATGCCTAACCAAAGGATTGTATTAAATGGTTAAGAAGTATATTTGTGTTCAAGTTTTTGTTGGTCTCAACTCATCACAACATTTAACTATTCCTAACCTTGGGTGCCTAATCCAGGAATAAAGGTATCTTCAATCCTCCCAAAACCTTAATTTTATGTTTTAAGTGAAGCATTATTGACTGACAGCCACAAAAAAAAACTAAATTATAAAACGTAGAATGTAATTTTTTTGCAATTAGAATACTGTAAGACAAAGCAACTATTAAGGTTATTTATGCAGCGAAGATCTTATATACAGTGTGTTTTTTTTATGAGAACTTTTTTGAAAGCAATTTTACCCCACTTATAGTTATCAGAATTTAATGATTAATGGCTTATTTTCTTCGTTTTTTAAGGGAAATTATGAAACAACCAAAAAAAAATTACAGTTTTTTTTGAAAAAGTACAGTAAAGTTGAAAATTAAAAATGGTTTTAGCGCATTTTTCTTATGTTAAAATATTCAACCTTTTGCAAGAATGGCTGCAAAACGCTTCAAAGTTGAGATATAGAGCTATAAATTTATACAGATACTATTAGGGACATGTACTAGAATAGGTCAAAGTTTGAAGGCCATATCTCAATCATGGAGAAAGTACTGGCCCCCCAAAGTCGACTACTGAAAATCCAATTTTTTTCTTGCAAATGGTTGAAGATTTGAGCATGAGAAAAATGCACTAAAACCATTTTTAGATGTTGTCACCTAAGTTTTTAATTTTCAACTTTACTGTACTTTTTCAACAAAAACTGTAATTTTTTTTGGTTGTTTCATAATTACCCTTAAAAAACGAAGAAAATAAGCCATTAATCATTAAATTCTGATAACTTTACCTAAGTGGGGTAAAATTGCTTTCAAAAAAGTTGTCATAAAAAAAACACACTGTATAATTAAATCATTTTGTCTGGATGTTTGTTCGTTCGTCAGTCCGTAACACTATGGCCGGGGAAAATCGGACTAACGGGATTTACCAGGCTGCTACAATAAACAGAGTTTTGGAAATTATTGTGTATATTCCCCCAACACTGAATAAGAAACATATGACTTTTCTTTCCTATCTGCATTTCCTTTCAATTCCATGCATCGCTGATTTTTGGTACTGTCACCCTTTTAAAAAAATTATAATCTAATTTAAGCTTTAAATAGAATTTATTTTTCAATGAATAGCGTGCCTTTATTCCTGGCGTAATCAGCAATTTGTTGGATACAACTTTAACATAAACTTTGTCTGATGGAAAACTTAAAAACAAACTTCACAAAAATTAGCTCGTTTAAAAGTGCGCAAACTTTAAATATTTAGTTTTTAAGTGTTTGTGTGTGTGTGAGAGTTATTTGTGTGTGAACAATTTTATTTTAAATTTATCTTAACGAGGAAGTAAAAGCTTGAGGGATTTTGCCAAATAGAGTTGTGAACAAGAGCATAGATAGGTTTTATAATTAATATTTTATAATCAATTTGTAGTTTATGTAAATTGTAAAATAAAAAGTTAATGAAATGCACTATGTCAAAATTTAGGTTCTGACACAAAAGTCAAAGCACCTTTTAACGCACTGTGACAGGCAGAGGAACCATCTTGAAAAATTTAGAAGCTTACAAAATAAAGCAATCTAGAAAATAACATTTTTTCAAGTATGGCAACCATGTGATTAATATCCGCTGGAACAGAACCAGTTCTTAGCCATACAGATAAATCATGTATAGCATCGTTGTAAAGACAATTATCCATGAATATTAAAATAAAATCATAAAATTAATACCAGTTTTATCAGACCAACAAAACTGGTTTTATTCTTACAATTTATCATTTTAATATCCGCGAAAAGCTGTCTAATTATGATACGACAAATAACAAATTGTGGACAAACGGACAAACTGAGACAAAGTCTAGAAGCTCATTAACAATGTGATTTTTATAGAAAATTACGCTATCAAAAACTTTTCTTAAAGAAGTACATAAAAACATTTGAAAATACAGATCAGAGGTGGATTTTGTTTAATTTTTTTTGTAGATTTTTATGTGATTTTAGAGGATTTTTTGCAAAAAACTATTTTGCCTCGACCTCTGTTTTCTTACTAATTAAATTTTTTTATGTGTTTGTATCTCTGTCTAGGGTTGTTGTTGCATTCTCTGTAATGACGTGGAGAAATTTGCAACAATTTTCAAGTTCATTTCAGAAATAAATCTAACAGCAAGATTTACATTATTAATTTAGATTTATATATGGACCTATAGTAAGACTCCTTTCTTTGGAATACTGAATGATAATATCCAGTTCTTGTTCTAATTGGAAAGGCTAGCATAAAAATTTTGGATGACAACATCTTTATACATTTTTTGAGTAATTTCAAACTCTTAATCTACAGAAATTTATCAAATGGATTTTATGTATACTGATATATAAACTTAAATGCAATCTAAATCCTCAAAAATTTTAACCACAGTAGGCAATACTTTTAAATCTCAGAAAATTTAAGCAATAAAACAAAAAGTTTAAACTCTGATGCCAGGGAGAGAGGACAATGGAGGTTAAAAAATAATTTACAATCCCTTCTTTTCCACAAATATTCACAAGCTATCCAAGGTAGAATTTCACTCTTTATAACAAAACATGGAGGAAACATGTTTTCTCGTATTCATTCGAATCCGGTGGATAGGAACCGGTTCTCATCCATACGAAAAAAAACTATGTCTAGCATCGTATTATATCCAGCTTTCTACGAATATAAAAATGTACAATCATAAGATTAAAACCAGTTTTTTTAGCCGGCACCTCGCGGCTAAAAAACTGGTTTTAATCTTATAATTGTACATTCTATATCCGCGGAAAGCCGTTTATAATACGATGCGAGAAATAACTAATCTTTTATTGTGCTATCCCTTTATCCCCTATGTTCTGTAGATATTGTAAAGAATAAAAGAGTAGTGATTCAAGTTTAGATTTATTTGCAAACTTTAATGGAAAAATGGGTAAAAAAGGTAGAATTGCCAATACATACCATGTTCGTTCATTGTATTTTAATATTATACCAGCGGCTCCGCCCCTAAAGGCCTCTAGGGAACCTCCAGGACTTATCGGTACTGTGTTTAGCAAGATTCTTCGTTACAGACAAACACACAAACAGATACACACACGGAAATCCTGTTACTTTTATATCTATAATACAAAGTAGAACGATGTCTGTCCGTCTGTCTGTCCGTCCGTCCGTCTGTCTGTCTATCTGTCTGTCTGTCCGTCCGTCCGTCCCTTAAGATCTCGGTAACCACTGAACCGATCGGATTCTACTCTTCAGGGAATATACCTACTGTGGTGGTTTTAGGCTATTTTCTTGGGGGGTGGGACACCCCCAACCCCCCCCCCCAAAAAAAAAAATCCCCCCAATTTTTTTTATTTTTTTTTTGTAGAAGATTTCCTTGGTCCTTTTACGTATTTTGCCAAAAAAAAATTATCACCTCTTGGGGCAGAGCCCCTAGAGGCTAGGGGCGAAGCCGCTAGTAAGGATGCAAAGTAGGATATAAAAAAAAACATTAATTACTGTTTGTTTTAATTAACCACAATAAGGCAAACAAACTGGTAAGTTAGATCACGTAAACAGATGAATCAAATTGTCCAATTCCTTAAATCGAAGATTCAATATAACGGATAACTCTGATTGGTAAAATTTGGAAAGAGTAGCAACTCTACAATCATGAACACAAAGTGTGTAGATTTTTACCTGTTTCATCTTATTTTTGTAATAATGGTTTGTAGGTCGATTTTTCTATAAGGAAAGCTTCTCTGTAACCTGCAAGAACAAGTTGTAAGTATATACATATCCAGCATCCTGTATTTAAGTAATTTTAATTGTACACAAGTTTTGTTTAACACTTCCAACATTATACCTTATCATTATAGGAATATTTATAAAAGTTTTCTTATTAGAAGGACCATTCTACAACTCATAATTTAAAATCAGATCTATTCAAAATCTTAACTAAGCTGCCCTATTGCCTATGACTATGTAGGGCCTTATATGAATAATAGCACATGTATGTATGTATGTATATTGGTTAGTTTATATTTATTGTATAGAATGATGATGATAAATGATTTGTTTGGCCAATTTACTGGCACCAGCGCAGTACAATGCCGCACTTCTATATACTCAGTTTAACTGTGGTGTTGATATTTAGTCAACACAAGTCTAAAGTCTTAAATGTATAATAACAATGATGAAAAAGGGGAATATAGAAAAAAAATTTCAAGAGTTTTTGTTAAAATCAAGAACAGATTTATTGGAGAACGAAACCTTACATCACGAAACCTTTCTCACGTATTTTTACATTTTATAATATTTGTTTTGTAGCATGACTGACAGACTGACGGACAAAGTAAATTGCATACTGGATGCTCAATGGTACAGGAAATTTTCACAAAACAATTCAGGTGGGAAAATCACATTTTCCCCATAGCGTTACGGATAGGCGGACTGACAGACAAAGTGAATTATAGATTAGCTTCGCTACTACCAACTGCAACACGCCAATGTGCTCCATTATTTACTAAACACTTTTAAGGAACTAAATAATCGACCAAGCTATTCAAATTGTATGTCAGCATCTAAATTCAACACGGCTACACTATTTCTAGAGTCATGAAATACCGTTGAATTACAATATGAACTTATATGTATTTGCCTTCTATTTTAATGTAAAAATACCCATTTTTATCTAAAAAATTTTAAAGTATCGCAGCTTTTATATAATTTTACAAAAACATGTTCTTACATAATTTTGACAGTCAGGCTGACAAAGTGTGGGTTATAACTTGATTTTGACATGATAAAATTACATCATGTTCATACTTATGGACATTATTGACCTTGTTAAACCAGAAACATTAATATTAGCGGGTACGCCACTAAAGGCCTCTATGGGCGCGTAAATTTAAGATTAGCTGTTTACCAACAAATATTTTTCGCCGCTAAATAAGGTTATATATGTTTTTTTCTCTTTTGCGATTTCTTTGGGAGGGTGGTGGTACTTTCCCCCAAAATAGTTATAACCCTTCCCGGGACCTATGAGAAGCTTCCCTGTTAAGTAGAAACCGATTGGTTCAGCGGTTAGCACAAACATATAGACGGACAGACATCGTTTTACTTTGTATTTTAGAATAAAGACATCAAATAAAGCCTTTTTTCCTGATTTTTTAAACTTAACATAATAATAATACATATATTTTTGATAAGATTCCTAAAATATCCATGATGGCTGTAATTGAATTGAATACAATAAATTGATCAGTGGATAAAGATCTGACCAGAAGGATCTATTTTGTATCCACACACAAAAATACATCAAATACAGTATGACTATATAAAAAGGACTTTCAAAAGTTTTAATATAGCCTATTCAATTCTGTTGACAGAAAAATTATATCTGCATATTTTTACAAAATATTTAAAATAAATCATCTTATGAATAAAGAATGTATTTATCAAGTTTCATTTAGGTTAGGTTAAGTTGAATAGAAAAATAAGTAAGGTGGACGGGATTGTATCGGATAAACATGCTCAATGATTTAGACCGTTTTTTCCATTAAAAGCACTTTCAACTACTTTCTTTGTGTAAGGACCATACTGTACATTGCATCACAAACCCACAGTTACACAGACACAATTAAAATGAAATGACAATATTGGAGTCTTATCTAACCTGCTATACTTCCAGATTTAATCTAAACAGGGATAACAAAGAGTAGTCTGGATCCAACCTCAACACGGTATACAACCACACAGTTACACAAACACAATTGAAATGAAATGACAATATTGGAGTCTTATCTAACCTACTATACTTCCAAATTTATACTAAACAGGGATAACAAAGAATAGTCTGAAAAATTAATTTACATAATTCTAAAATTTTAAAATACTCCGCAAATACTGATACTTAAATGGACACAATAAAAACTGTCCCGAATTTGTATTAATTTTGAGGAACACAACTCCAGTGACGTCATATTTTTCTTTCCCGAAAAAGGGAAGGTGGGAAGAAAATCTCTTCAAAAGAGATGGGGAAAACCTCCTTTTCTCTCATCTCTTTTTTCTTCTCCCCTTCCCTTTTTTTTCTTTCCCCCTTCCCTTTTTCGGGAAAGAAAAATATGAAATGATGTACATTCACAATGAGGATAAACAAAATTACCCCTTATGTAGAATAAAAGTTATTGGTTGAAAAGTTTAGACACCAATCACAACTCAACAAAAGTACCCAAAGTTTTTAATCCAAGGAATAAAAAAAAGTTAGATTTGTTAAATTATATTCAGCTTAAATAGAGAATGGATAGACCCTTTATAAACAAGTGCAGTAATTTTGATTATAATAAAATAAAATTTCAAATTGTTTAGCTAATCATAAAACTCCTTTATTATTATTAAGAAGAAAAAAGAAGTTTATAGATTGCTCAAAGCAACCCACAGCAAAACATTCCAATTGCAAAAAGCAAGACGATCTCATGAGCTTCAATAATCAATTTATTATATTTGTATTGACAATGGATATAAATAGAATATACGTGGATATTATGACAGGGGGGAAATTGTCGTCAATATAGGTTGCTAACTTGGATATCACTTATTGGCAGTTCGTTTATCCAGAAGGAGGGGAGGGTACGTGTTAAGTAGTAAATAAAGAGAATCGTTTTTTCCGCCAGCTACAAGTTTCACTTTATTAAAGTACATGATAATCTGGTGTAAGATCCTAGTAATAATTAATCCATTGTATTGACGCCTTGAGGAACTTTAGAATATGCTTCATTTTTGTTGCCTTCCACAGTGACATTTTTGGTACAAAAGTTTCTGCTATTCCCGACCATTTCTTAGTCAAATGCAATAGATTTTAACTTTTTCATTTATGATTTACTTTTCAGTAAAGCTATCTACTGGAAATCTTTGTCTGTAAGAAACAGCATTAGAGTTTCAAGAATTTGTACATAATATAGACGGCTACTCTTTTTTGGGAAGATTCGCCATACTTTTTCTTTTAAAAAAATTTTTTCAGGCCATAGTGCATGACCGTGTGTCCTATGATTTATTGACTCTGTTACTTTGCAACTATCTCAAACAATCATCTCATTCAGAGCTGCAAATTTTATTTGAGTTGGATTTAAAATGTTTGCAAACTATATTATAATGATAAGATATTTGCGGTGTTTGCTTTTTTAATTGCATTATATGCAAACAAGGACCATTATGTTTAATAGTAGCGAAGCTGTTAAATAAGTTCTATAATAGAAAATATATTGAAGAGAAAGAGAGATAGAGAGAACATACATAGATGTCCAAGGGAGCCCCCCTCCCCATGATTTGAATCTTCTCATTTTACCCCCATAAAAATAAAAAGCTTGGACATCCCTGAGACCATAAAAAAAGTGTTTTGCCACACATGAAATTTATTTGCAATATTGCATAACTGACAGACCAGCGAACCAAGTAAGTTATATACAAGATGCACTTTGGTTTGGGGAATCATCACGCAAAATTACAGCTGTATCTCAAATAGCAACCAAGAAAATCACATTATCCACTAAACATTGCTGACAGTTGAACAGACGAACATTTGGAGCTATAGAGTAGCTTCGCTACTAGAAAGGGTGTTACTTGAAGTAAAAGTAATAGTTTGTGGTTAATTTTACTTATTTAGGTTTTTCACAGTCTTCATCACAGTATCTAGAGAGACAAGAATTTATTCAGGGTTGCGCATTACAAGGAACGTAAACGCGACCTCAGTCTAAATATTCCGCGAAACGTCTTCTACGTTTAGATTCAGTATATATTGAGACTGACAAAAGAAGGGTAGTTGTTTAAAAGAATCTATAATTGGATAAAAGTCTTGAAAATTAAACTCTTTCATGATTAATTTCAAGGGGCAGAGAATTAAACCATGTCTGCCTTTCACTCATGAAAGATGTGATCTTTACTTCAAATGATGACTTGGAAGCTACTCATCGGCCGATGACTTGTAAGCCGCTTGAAATGACATTTAATTAATAATCATATTATTGTAAAACTACGCTGCTGAATATATCAAGGAAATTGTAATTATTTGGTGTAATTTAATTCTTATTTTTTTTCTAAATATTGGGAGTGAATGATATAATTCAATTGTCTTTCAAATTTCGTAATTGAGGAAATGGTTTTTGTTGTTCAACTTCCTTACCCCTAGAGGTAAAATTCTAATCAATATTGCCAATTTTTGCGTAACTATTTTAAAGCATTTTGCACTGTTATTATGTTTAGTAATTTAATGTTATGTGTTTTTAAATATCAAGAACATTGAAGAAACAAGGATGACAACATTTATAAAAGCAAAACTCAAAAAAATCTGAATATATAGAAATGAGAGGTATTAAAGCATTATTTAGAAGTCTTAATAAAAGTTCCGTATAATTCTATCAAAAAATTACCAAAATACGTAATGCTTAATAGGACATACTAACATTTCTATTCTTAATTATAAAAAGAAAGCTATTTTACCTACGAAATAACTCTTACAGTATAGTAGCTATGCTTCTAATAAAACTGTGTATCATATATTGTTGTAAATTCTCTCCAGCATGTAATTATAATTAATACCTTACTGTACACTGTTATACTGTTTTCAATTATAAAAAGTTGCAATTCATGAGATTAGCTTAGTTTGTTGTTATTTGGTAATAAAGTAGGCTCATCTTTTTATGACAAGATATAAAAGATGGACAAGTAGCGAACCAAAAACATATGAATTAAAAAAAAACAATAGCTGCGAAATTATCTTTTAATACAGTGTGTTTTTTTTTATGCGAACTTTTTGAAAGCAGTTTTACCCCACTTATAGTTATCAGAATTTAATGATTAATGGCTTATTTTCTTCGTTTTTTTATAACCATTTATAGAACATCAAAATAATATTTAAGTTTTTATTAAAAAAGTGCAGTAAAATAAAAAAATAAAAACCTAGGTGTCAACATCCAAAAATGGTTTTAATGCATTTTTCTCATGCTCAAATCTACTACCCTTTGCAAGAATGGCTGCAAAACGCTTCAAAGTTGAGATACAGAGTTAAAAATTGAATAAGATACTTTTGGGGACATGTTCTAAAACATATCAAAGTTTGAAGGCCATATCTCAACCAGGGAGGGAGTACTGGCCCCCCAAAGTCGACTACTGAAAATCCAATTGTTTTCTTGCAAAGGGTAGAAGATTTGAGCTTTAAAAAAATGCGCTAAAACCATTTTTAGATGTTGACACCTAAGTTTTGAATTTTTGATTTTACTGTACTTTTTAAATAAAAACTTAAATATTTTTTTTATGTTCTATAAATGGTTATAAAAAACGAAGAAAATAAGCCGTTATTGATTAAATTCTGATAACTATAAGGTAACATTGCTTTTTAAAAAGTTCTCATACATAAAAACACACTGTATAAATTGGATTACCACAAGAGCATTACAGACGCGCCGATGGACCAAGTGCAATATCAAGTAGATGCTTATAGGTCAGCAGAATCTTTATAAAAATAGCCATATATCTTTAATAACAGCTGAGAATTATTCCTTCTTACATTTTATATACACCAAAAAGACCAGAATCAAAATGATATCATAGTTTTAAGATATGGGTGAATTTTATTTTACTTCAATCGTAAAGTTTTTGAATCATTTTTTAAGGTAAACTCCATTTTTTTTCACTGACGGAAAGGTTCAAGGGAAAAAAAGTTCCTGCAGGTGCCATACTCCTGCCCATAATTTTAATACGTAAGATGCGGAAGTCTGAATAAAATATGAAGTAATCTGATATCTTTTGATTAAACACGACTTACCAAGTGTCAAAATATTATTATTTTAGGTAATTTCTGGCAGAATATTCGACAGGATCCGGTATCTTTTCAAGAGGACCCTTACTCCTCCTCCCTCTGGCCATATCAACAAGTATATAATGATGATTCTTAATAATTTATTTCATTTAAACACAAATAACATGAAACAAACTATAATATTTTTGGATTTTTATGTTAAAATACAGAAAATTATTTAACATTACACAGATAGTTATGTTTTTAAAGTTCAGTTGATGTTTGATGTTTTTAAAAGGATTTTTATTTCATGTAAAAAAAATCATTCACAAAATAAGTAAATAAACAAACATTTAACTAATGAGTACAAGTTATTATTATAGTTATAACACAATGGGACAAAATCATGATAAGTTAGAAGGGTTTAAAATGAATAATGTTTATGAGATTATCAGCAACACAATGTTACAACATAATAATATACAGGCAAACTATAATTGTGAGTTTGATCTTGTGTAACATAATATGATAATTAACAGATGATAAAAGTTTTCCTTATTTAGTTTTGTTTAGAAAGATAAATTTAGCTATTGTCACTTTTTACACTTTATACATGATCCACATAGACAAATATCAATGCTTCTCTCTTTGCTGATTTCTTCCGCAGGATACCATGACTTGAAAGTGTCAAGGATGACCACAAATCGTCGACACATCAGTGAAAGCACAGATAAAATCAATTAAAAGTGCCATTGCTCTTTGTTTGAAAAACTTAAACCTTTTAAGAATAAAAAATGAAAAATGCCAAAAATAAGTAAATAGCACTGAAATTAATCTTACTCCTAATAAAGATAATTTTTTAAAAATTTTGTAGAAGATTAATTTTTCTCCAATATTGATAATGATGACCCCTAAAAGAAATATAGGAATAAGCCCTTGAATTTAACCGTTACTCCGTGGGGTTTTACCTTTCTTTACCTAATGTAACACTTGAAACCAGTTTTAATCTGTACATTCGCTAACCACTGGACTGATTGATTTCTCCATGTTAGGGAAGATTCACATGGATGGTTCAAAGCTATTTTATTTCATTTCTAAATAAAAATTTGGGTCCACTTTAGGAGTGGGGGATTTTGCATATTCCCTACGTGGGTGTATTTTACATAATAATGACATCACAATGTTTGTGTCATCATGATAAAATCTTCCATGTAATGTAATTTGTATTCAGAATACACTCACACACACACACACACACACACACACACACACACATACACACAAACAATAACTTGTACATAAATAAATACACATATTCTACTACTTTCAAAGTTTAGAAAATTTAAAGTAGAAACCTTAAGTTTTCTGAACATTAAAAATACATTTACTGGGTTTTTTAAAAAGTGTAAATAATACTTGCCCTGGAGGGTTTTTTAGGAGGGTCAAGAGGGAGGAGTATTAAGTTTGGGTAATACATGTTTAATTTTTGCCTGATTTTTAAAAACAAAAGGCTTTAAAGCATGGCGCGAAGCATCTTAAATTTTTTGAATGGCTGTACTTGTTTAAATATTCTTTGAAACTTTACAAATAAACTGAAAAAAATGATAGACCATGTTACTAATCAATTTAAAACCATAACCTAACATTTAAAACCAAACACAGAGTAATCCTTTTTATTTAAAGGAGACTATATCATTTTGATTAATTTCATTTGGGTAAAATCATTTTGGTGGGCTGATATTCTTTTAGATAGTGGTTATATGACAAGTTCGATTAAAAAACCTAATCTTTTTATTTGTGACATGGGATAATGTGTTTCTTTACTATTCGCATAAACGTCTTATTTCATACATTTGCTCGTTCATTTCACACATAACCACCACAGAAAGAGATAGATATTAAAAAATTTAAATCATGTAATATTCGTCTACAAGGAAACCATAATTTAGATCCGCAGCAGGGTTCAATCAAAGTTTACTCTTTAACAAGCTAAAGCAATAGGCGCAACCCTAGGCCATCCTAGAATCCAATACCACTGCCGAGCCTGAAAGTAAGTCAAAAATCTGTAATTTCCAAATAACCTGTTACCATAGCCGCCAAATTTCTACTTATAGAAACTGAAAACATCAGCTGACAAAGTTCAGGTTCTTATATAAATAATTTTAATATAAAAATTAAGATATTTTCGCAGCAAAACATGACTTTCTTAACAAACTGCAGATGATAAAAAAAGCCTTTAATAATCCGCAGCCACAGCAGAGCTGGTTTTAAAAGGATTATTACCTAGCAATCCTAAGATAGTTTAGAATGGCTGAATAATTATCTCCGTTTCTGTTGCATATTTTTATTTTCAGCAATTTATAAACAGCAACATTTTACACATACTTTTATTTAAAGTGTGTTACTTTTTTATATGTTTCATCATTATTTAGCCACAACTCAGTCAAAAATGCTTACAAAATAGAGCTTTTTCGACTTAAGATACTCAAATACTTCCTTTACAAGCCCCATCAATCAGTTTTGAGTTATCTCCATATTTCAAGGAAAATTGACAAAAAAGGCAAATTTGGGTGTTACCTTTTTCACTAGTCGCCGGAAGGAAAAAGCAGTTTTTTGAAAGGGGCTATCTAAGATTATTACAGATTCTGATATATACATATATATATAGACTAATGAAAAATGAAAAAAACGAAATCAAAAGTGTTCCTTCTTGGGAGAAAATCCGGGAAAAAGATTTTAGCTATTTTTAACCTAAAATTCACATTGGCAAGCCTGCAAAAAATATACAGACATTTTAAAAATGGCATTGCTCAGCACCTAGAAGTTGTAGAAAAATGCTATGCATACCATTGGAAAGCTTATAACCTCTAGTTTTCATATAAGTATATAACGTTTTTGTATAATTATCAGTTTTTGAGCTATCCTCTGAAGTATACACAAGTTTTAAAAATGCAGTTTTTTCTTGAGAATTTTAAGTTTGATACTTGTTACACGAACCTTTTTTAGATTATATTACTTAACACCTTGGAGTTATAATTATTATTAGTTATATAATTATTTTATATAGGTAAAATTTTATATTTTGGGTACTTTCAATTTTAGCTTAATTAAAAATTGTCTTTGAAATGTGTATAGTTTGTATTAAGAACCAAGGAGGGAGGGGGGGAGTTTATACACTTATAGGAAATGAAATTCAGTATAAATTTTTGCCCTGGATGTTTTTGGGTTTGTTGTTATGGTTATTACCTTTTTTGTAAAATCTCTTATATGATTAAATCTACCAGTAAAACTTTAAAAATTGAATTTTGGCACTTTTCTTCTAGGGTTAAAACAGCCCCCAAAACACTAAAATCTAAGGTCTGAGCTTATTTTTAGAGAAAACAAGCCAATTTTTTAATTTAAACTTTTTTTGCATAACTGAGCTAAGTAGCCACTAAAGATTTCATTTTGGCACTTTCCTTCTTGAGGTTAGTGGGGTATAACACCCCCCAAAACACTAAAATTTAAGGCTTGAGCTTATTTTTAGATATAACAAGCTGATTTTTAATGTAAACTTTTTCAAATACTTGAGCTAAGTAGCAACTAAAGATTTCATTTAAACACTTTTTTCTAAGGGATACTGGGGTGAAACACCCCCCCAATTGTAAACTTATAAGATCCAAGGTGAGAAGGAGAGTTTATACACTTATAGGCAATGAAATTCAGTATAAAATTTTGCTCTGGATGTTTGGGCTTGTTGTTATAGTTATAAACTTGATCATTGTAAAATCTCTTATATGATTAAACTACCAGTAAAACTTAAGTTTGGCACTTTCCTTCTATGGACTAGTGGGGTAAAACTGCTCTAAAACTGCTAAAACTTTAAGTTCTTGGCTTATTTTTTAAAATATCGGGCTGATTTTGTTAATGAATACTTTTTTTTCAAATCACTATAGATTTCAATTAGGCACTCTCTTTCAAGGACTAAATTATTTTTTTTTTCATTATGTGAAATAAGTTTTCATTAGAATTCAACATGATATCTTTGAAAATAAGCTCAGAACTCATAATATTTGTATTTTGGGGGGTGTTTTACCCCACTAGACTCTAGAAGGAAAGTGCCAGAATGAAATCTTTAGTGACTACTTAGTTCAATTATGTGAAAAATATTTACATTAAAAAATTAGCTTGATATCTTTAAAAATAATCTCATTATTTACAATTTTAGTGTTTTAGGGGCTTTTTACCCCAAAAGCCCCTAAAGAAAAGTGCCAAAATTTAATTTTTAAAGCTTTAAAGGTAGATCCAATCATATAAGAAAACAAGGATGACAACATCCATAAGTAGCGAAGCACAAAAAATCGTAGATGGGAATACGTACAGGTAGATTTAAAAGGTTTTTTACTAAAATCAAGAATAGATTTATTGGATAAAATAAACATGAAACCTTGTTTTATTTTGTACGATGACGATGGTCAAAGTAAATTATATTAAAGATAAAGAGGGAAAAATTATTTTGATACTGATATCCCATAAAAGGTTGAAAATTGGATCAAAATAAACAAAGATATGGAGAAAAATGTGAAAAATATAAAAATAGCCTAAAACTTGCTAAAAAGGCAGTCTGGCCTTCATGGTTGTTTCTTTAAACGACGGGAAATTTAATTTTGATATCTGTAACTGAAAAAATTTTGAAAATGGTACCATAAACACTGAATATATGGAGAAAAATGTGAAAAATATAAAAATAGCCTAAAACCTGCTAAAAATCGGTCCAACCGCCCATGATGTTTTATAGTCATTATGCTCCTTAATAATGGGAATGTTGTCAAAAAATTTCAGCATTCTATCTTTTATAGGAGCTGAGTAAATCCCATTTCCCCCATAGTGTTACGGACGGACGGACTGACGGACGGACAAACTGAATTATAGAGTAGCCTTGCTACTAAAAATATTAAAAAAGAATCATTTGATAACTATAACAACAAGTCCAAACAGCCAGGGCAAAATATGATACTGAGGTATAATTTTAATGTTTAAGGGGTTGTTTTACCCCACTAGCCCAAGAAGGAAAGTGCCTAAATTAATAAAATCTATAGTGGCTACTTATCTCAATTAGGAGAAAAAAATTTAAATTAAAAAAAAAACATCTTGATATCTCTAAAAATAAGCTCAAGCCTTAAATTTTAGTGTTTTGGGGGGTGTTATATCCCACTAACCCCAAGAAGGAAAGTGACAAAATGAAATCATTAGTGACTACTTAGCTTAATTATGTAAAAAAGGTTTACATTAAAAAAATTGGCTTGATATCTCAAAAATATGCTCAGATCTTAGATTTTAGTGTTTTGGGGGCTGTTTTAACCCACTAGCCCCTAGAAGAAAAGTGCCAAAATTCAATTTTTAAAGTTATACTTGTAGATTTAATCATATAAGAGATTTTACAAAAAGGTTAATAACTATAACAACAAGCCCAAAAACATCCAGGGCAAAAATTTATACTGAATTTCATTTCCTATAAGTGTATAAACTCCCCCCCTCCCTCCTTGGTTCTTAATACAAACTATACACATTACAAAGACAATTTTTAATTAAGCTAAAATTGAAAGTACCCAAAATATATAATTTTACCTATATAAAATAATTATATAACTAATAATAATTATAACTCCTAGGTGCTAAGTAATATTATCTAAGTAAGGTTTGTGTAACAAGTATCAGACTTAAAATTCTATATTCTATATGAAAACTAGAGGTTATCAGCTTTCCAATGGCATGTGTAGCATTTTTCTACCACTTCTAGATGCTAAGCAATGACATGTTTAAAATGTGTGTATATTTTTTATACAGGCTTGCCAATGTGAATTTTAGGTTAAAAATAGCTAAAATCTTTTTCCCGGATTTTCTCCCAAGAAGGAACGCTTTTGATTTAGTTTTTTGCATTTTTCATTAGTCTATATATGTATATATCAGAATCTGTAATAATCTCAGATAGCCCCTTTCAAAAAACTGCTTTTTCCTTCCGGCGACTAGTGTTTTATATGCTCAGATACCATAAAATCAATAAAAAAAAATTTTCTCTCATTTTTAAAGTTTTATTCTGTTGAAGTAAATATTCTTGAAGGGATTTATGCAATGATTTTACAGAAACATAATATTTGGTGGAAATAAATGATCTAAAAAAGAATTTTTTTTTGGAAAATAAGAAATTTAACCCCCATTGCCCTAGAGGACAGCTGCTGACCTCTAGTGCTCATAGTTTTGTCAAATACATGTTAAAGAAAAAAATAGCCAAAAAAGTACTTAAAAAAGTATCTTAATGTGTTAGAGAATCAAATTGTTTAACTTCACATTTGGGGATGCTGACCTTAAAGATACTCTTACTGGTGGTGATGGTGACTCGGAAGGCATTGAAGTGCATGAGCATTATGGCAACACAACTATTGATCTATGTTCTGATTTTTAAATTCCTAGCAGCTCCCAATGAAAAAATATTACCTTATGAATTTGAGAATCAAAAAATCATGACTGTATATTTAGGGATTTCTCCTGATTGGAGGCTGCAAGGAATATAACAAGGATGACAACATCCATAAGTAGTGAAGCACAAAAAATAAAATCATAGATGGTAATACGTACAAGTAGATTTAAAGTGTATTTATTAATTGATTTATTGGAGAAAATAAACACGAAACCCTGTTTTATTTTGTATAATGATGACAATCAAAGTAAATAACATAAAAGATGCTCATAACAATGGGAACAATTATTTTGATACTGAAATCCCAAAAAAGTTTTGAAATTGGACCAAAAACACTAAAGATATGAGGAAATATGTAAAACATATAAAAATAGCAAAAACCTGCTAAAAGGCAGTCTGACCGCCATGCTTGTTTCTTAAAACGACAGGAAATTTAATTTTTAAATCCTTAACTTAAAAAAATTTGGAAAATTGGACTATTTACATCAAAGATATGGAAAAATTTAAAAATAGCCAAAAACCTGCAAAAAGGAAGCCTGACCGTCATGGTTGTTTTCTTTAAACAACAGGAAATTTAATTTTAATATGTATAACTGAAAAAAAATTGGAAATCGTACCATAAACACCAAAGATATGGAGAAAAATGTGAAGAAAAAAAAAATAGCCTAAAACCTGCTGAAAGACAGTCTGACCGTCATAGTTGTTTTCTTAAAAGGACAGGAAATTTAATTTTGATATCTATAACCAAATAAATTTTGGAAATCGGGCCATAAACACCAAAGATATGGAGAAAAATGTGAAAAATACAAAAATAGCCTAAAACCTGCTTAAAGGCAGTCTGACCGTCATAGTTGGTTTCTTTAAAGGACTGGAAATTTAATTTAGATATCTTAAACTGAAAAAAATTTTGAAAATCGCACCATAAACACAGAAGATATTGAGAAAAATGTGAAAATACAAAAATAGCCTAAAACCTGCTAAAAAGCAGTCCTACCGCCATCGATGTTTTATACTTAATTGTGCTCCTTAATTATGGGAATGTTGTCTCTTTTATAGGAGCTGAGTAAATCACATTTCCCCCATAGCTTTACGGACTGACGGACGGACGGACAAAGTGAATTATAGAGTAGCTTTGCTACTAAAAATCAAAACATAGATCAATAGTTGTGTTGCCATAATGCTCATGTACTTCAATGTCTTCCGAGTCACCATCATCACCAGTAAGAGCATCTTTAAGGTCAGCATCCCTAAATTTGAAGTTAAACAATTTAATTTTCTAACGCATTAAAATACTTTTTTATGTACTTTTTTGGCTAATTTTTTTCTTTAGCATGTATTTGACAATACCATGAACACTAGAGGTCAGCAGCTGTCCTCTAGGGCGATAGAGGATAAATTTTTTATTTTCCAAAAAGAATACTTTTGGATATCATTTATTTCCACCCAATATTATGTTTCTGTATAAATCAATGCATAAATCCCTTCAAGAATATTTACTTCAACAGAATCAAACTTTAAAAATGAGAAAAAAGTATAAAAAGTATCTGAGCATATAAAAAGGTAACACCCAAATTTGCCTTTTTTTATCAATTTTCCTTAAAATATATGGATATCTCAAAACTGATTGATGGGGCTTGTAAAGGAACTATTTAAGTATCTTAGGTCGAAAAAGGTCTATTTTGTAAGCATTTTTGTCTGAGTTGTGGCTAAATAATGATGAAACATATAAAAAAGTAACACACTTTATAACAAGGACGACAATATACGTGCAAAGCTGAACAAATAGACAAACGAGGTAGAAACTGACAGCAATGCGCTTTATCGTGCATTTAGGAAATATAATATTGATTATTTTTTTATGCTATGTGTTCAACTTTACGCCTAATAGTCTAAAGAATCATAATAACAAAATTATTATGGACAATTATATAATTTTTAAATTTAGTGGCAAATTGAATAAAACATGAACGTCTGGACTTTTTGATATTTCTCACGGTCGAAGCTAAGTTATGGACGGTAGTACAACTAGGCTATGAATATAAAAAGTTTTGATTTTGACAAGGATGACAAAATAAATACATTAACTTCAATAAGCATAGAAATAAGTTGATCTCACTAAGGAATTAGTTGCAGCAATTGTAATGTAGACTTGAAAAAAAAATATTGTTATAATGTATTTATTGTATAGAACATATAATGTGTGATGTAACAATTTGAACAATACCAATAGTGTTTAATGCAAATAACTGTTATTTGACCTAAAAGTCCTATTGTCTGATATATTCAAAGTTTATATAGACAAGTATAATTTTTTTAATGGGGGAGTTGATACCCCCTCCCCCCTCGACAAGGGAATACAACCCCTTTGATAAACCCCCTTAAAAGCTGATGTGAGGGTCAAGTTAAAAAAAACTATAAAAATCACACCACTTTTGTTGTTTAATTCCTTTTGATTTTGGTTTAGGGGCGGGGGATCTAAAATTATGAGAAAAGTGTTAAAATTTTGTGCACTTAGCGCAGCCCCCTGATAAAACATTGCGCTTGCAACTACTACCAACCATTTGATTGTAGGACATTTCTTGAGAATCTAACTTTGTTTAATAACTATTGCACCTGTTTCTAGGCCTAAACATTTCCTCTGCTCTTTCTTTTAAGGTTACAAAAACACAACTTGTCGTCAATTTAGGTTGCTGTTGTCCCTGTCATTTGTTGGTTAGTTTGTTTATTTGCAAGAAGAGAGGGGCGTGGTAATGGGTGGATGGGAAAGAACGTTATTTTAGCCCGCTACAGGTTTTACTTTATTTGGAGAAAATGAAAATCTGGTGTAAGATCCAAGTTATAAAAGATCAATTATTATACTACAGTTTTCAAACACGTCATCCAACTATCAACAAAGCATGTATTAATCGGTAAGATATATACACTTTGAAATTTGTTTAATCTGAAGTACTACAAGTAAATAATCAAGAATAAGTATAAAGCTATCATTGTTGTACATCATTATTATAACCAGGTGAACCGAAATTAGTTTCCGAATGTGAACACATTTTCCTAGGTGTTTCCCAATCCTATCTCAATATTTGCTACTAGCTAAAAAAACCTTCAAACTTCCAAAAAAAATCAAAATTTGAAAAATTAAAACTTTGAATGTATAATGTATAAATCGTTAATACATTCAAATTTTGATTTTTTTTTGAAGTTTGAAGGTTTTTTAGCTAGTAGCAAATATTGAGATAGGATTGGGAAACACCTCGGAAAATGTGTTCACATTCGGAAACTAATTTCAGTTCATCTATAACCATGAACTTTAACATATAGCATATGTTCTTGCAATATTGTAAAAGCTTACAAAAGCATATTTATAAAGTCAAATAGCATAATATATAAATATATCCTATAATATAAAGTAGTAAAATTTCGTTGTACGTCCGTTAAGATCTCACTAACCACTGTTTAAACTGGTTGAAATATCTATTTGAGTGATGCTTCATTTATGCTTCAGGATGGTTTAAGGCTATTCTATTTTTTAATTCAACGTTTGTTAGTTTTACTATATTTTACTGCCCTCTCACCCCTAGATGCTTAATGAACAGTCCCTACTAAATTAAAGACATGATTTACATCTCTGTAAAACAAAAATTTGGTAGTTTCATGAAAAATCCCATTGTATTTGTTTGATTCTTGCCAAATATGGAATACTTTCATGAGTTTATGTATTATAATAATAACAAGAGTATTATTATACAAAGCAGAATATATGAATTTATGTATGGAATACTTTTATATTATTATTACAATAGTATTATTATGAAAGCTTTTTAAAAACGAGAGCTTGATTTGCCACCGCAGACGAAACAGTAGTCAACCGTCCATGCTTTACAAATGGCAAAAAAAAGTTGCGGCTGATCTACACAGCCAAAGCCGCATATCAAAAGATTTAGCTTAGCTGCTAAGACCTTTTTTGTAACTAAGCTTTCTTTAAAAATTGACGGTTTCCTAGTACTGTTAAGAAATTCCAGACGACTAAGAAAACTGCTGGAAAAGGTAAATTTTAGAGGTGCACCTCTTATAATAGAATGTTTGGTGCAGATCTTAATTGATATTATACAACTAATACACCAAAATAACAGTGTATGTTAGAATAACTGTTATTTTGGTGTATTAGTAAATCTTTATTTGGATTTAATGATCAATGAAAAAAAGGGCCTCACTCATTTTCATTCCTTTTTTATAAACAAAGAATTATATTTCGTTCATTATTATATTTTTAGTCAATTATTAATAAAGAATAATTAAAAAATAGTCGGGAAGTTGACAATAATTCTCCTCTATTAAATGACAATATGATCCTTAAGAATTATGAAAATAAAAAACATCTTAGCTAATAAAGATTACTAACAGACGAAAGCCATAAGTAGCGAAGCACAAATGAAAATCATGGATGGATAAACGGACAAAGTCAGTTAAAATTGAGATGTTCATAAAAAGAGAATATTCGCTCAAACATAAAAAACAAAGCCTTATAAGAAGTAAGTATATGTGACTTTGATGCATAGATAACAGCCGAAGCATTTTTCACATAGCGTTACGGACAGGCAGGCAGTACAGACAAGTTAAATTATGTAGTAGCTTCCCCACTAAAAATTGAAAATAAAACTTGAGAGAAACCTCTAAAAATGCAAATTAAATTGAAAATATAAATCCTAGATTAATTTTTAAAGAAAATAACAATTATTTAATCTAAAAGCTTAAATAACAACTTCTCTATATATGAACTAAATCATATTGCTACACCCAGGGATCCTAAGGGATAAGACTATGTCAGATGAATTAATGTACATCTCCAATAATGATAGACAAAATTTTCCCTTTCACAGACTGAAATAAAAGGTTGAAGAGTTTGGACACATTATTTTGTAAAAACAAAGACCTTAAAGTTTATAAACCAATGTATTTGGGAAGGTAATCTTAAAAGTTTAAGAGCCAGTTTACTTTAAAGTCCAATATCCCCTCCCTCCCCATGCATTACACCAGACTTTATAATCCGTTCTTGTATAAAGTAAAGCCCCTCTCTCATTCACTTTGGGTTTTGTAAAAATATTAGTTCAAATAGACACTCTTTTTTTAGAATCATGGAGGTTGGGTGACCCCCACCATTTATACCAATTTTATTTCTCTCACTCCAACCCCTCAAAATTAAAACTTAAGAGCTATGGATGTTACATACTTAAATATGCCGCATGATAATGGGAATGTTGACAAGAAAAGTCAGAGATCTAGCTTTAATAGCGACTGAGTAAATCACATTTCTCAATTTGTGTTACGGACTGACAAGTAGATGGAAAAGGCAAAGTTGATTATAGAGTAGCTTCGCTACTATAAAGATAACTAAGATGTTCAAATACTTGCTAGATCTTCAACGACAGAGAGACATACATCTTATCTTTTTAAATCAAGATTAATTAAAAATCTTGATACAATCAAAATTGTCTCTTTAAATTATTAACTACTATTTTGGATCAGTTTGTTCTTGATTAAAAACTGTAGCTCAGCTGATCAACTGAAAATTGATTGCCTATTTCTTCCCTAATTTAAAAAGTTGTACAACAGATAACCCAACTATTGCAAAACTTATTTTCAGCTACTCTGGTCAAAGGGAAAAGTGATATCATCTATAAACGATTTATACATTATACATTCAAAGTTTAATTATTTTAAAATATTTTTTTTAAGTTGAACCTTTTTTAGCTAGTGGTAAATATTGAGATTTGATGAGTGTGCTATGTACACAATCGGAAATTCAAATTCAGCTTTTATAATTTCCCCTTTGAGTGTAATTATAAAATTTTATAATTCCAAAGAGATGCAGGGATAGGGACATGGCAACCCAAAGAAAAACTACAACCTTCGTAACAAAATTATCTATTCATAGTAAAGTTTGTGACAAAATGAGCATCTCATTATAAAATTGGTTTCATGAAATTCTATAAAAACAACATCCATAAGGAGCGAAGAACAACATAAAATTATAGATGGACAAATGGTCAAAGGGATTTATAGAGAAGATATTTAGAGGTCATAAAGAGGGGGAAGATTAGATCAGAAGTAAAAAATCATAAACATTCAATTGACAAATACAAAGAAAGTTGTATAATGGATGCTCTTTGATAAAATCAGCAGTCTTTTTCTCATAGCAGCTGAGAAATGCATCAAGTTTTTTATGTTTAGAATAAAGCTGGTAGATTTGACTAATTAATCTTATTTTAACTTGCCAATAAATTGTAAACAAATAATTTTTCTTAGGGTAAAACATCTTTGTCCCTGACAAGAGGGGATTACAAGTTGACAAATCTTAACATAGATTACATTTGAAAGCATTTTACAAACTTTTTTTCTGTTGTAGACTAAAATGGTAGCAATTTTGGGTGGATTGAAAAATATATGGAATTTAATTGATTATGAATAACCATGTCCAGAAAGATCTCGAGCAATTAATAATTAATAATTAATGGAATAATCGCTTAGTTTATTTATTGAAGCATAGGGAGTTAGCAAACCTACACAAAAAAGAAATCCTTAAGAAAAAATTAAATTTGAAAGGCATTTGCCAAAATCTCAAACATTTTTTTTTTATTATTTTGTATACCTAGTTAAACTTCTCAATTGGTTTCTTTTTATTGATTTCTGACAATCGTTACTTCCTTAAGAATAAGTATCTATGAGTGCGATAGTAAGCTAATGTAAAAACATGTTGAAAAGCTTTGCTTTTATTGACAATTTATTTGTTTTGAAATATCAAAACACCCTAAAACAAATTCCCTGTTTAAATTTACCCCTCACTCACCCTCTTTGTAAATTACAAGCAAGAATGGACTGAAGAAATGTAGGACAAAGTGTCTAAAAAACTAGCCATGTGACGTCATGAAAAAAAAGGAAGATGAGAGGAGAAGTGCGAAAGCAAACTCCTAAAAAAGAGATTGATAATCCCTCATTTTTATGACGTCACATGGCTGATTTTTGAGACACTTTGTCCCACTACTTTAGAAATGGACAAAATACTCTTTTCTACAAATCTTCTCTAGGATAGTTTAATAAAATAATCCTAAATTATTAGAACTTTGTTTTATTAATAATTATGTTTTGGATTACAGTAATGATTTGTTTAGCCAATCTAAATGTAAGATTTTCTAGGTTTGGGTTATTTTCTCAATGGGCATTAGGGTGGGTCGATTTTGGAATTTCACATTAGTATACATTGGCAAGGGTTACTGGGCCAATATAAAATCCTGTGAAACTTAAAAGAGGTTTTTTAATCCAAAAACAACGGGCGCACGGGGGGTATAAAATGTGCCCACCCCCTTATAAAACCAAAAATTGAAATTCCTTCAAACACAGGCATGTTGCATATCAAAATGACCGCATTGAAATGCTGATTACAGATCTGAAAACCGCTTTGAAAAATATTGATTCAGTCTGAAATGATTTTCAAATAACCTACTAAAATGAACAATTATGACTAAATCAGCTGTTTTTAGGTACTTAATGAGATCTTATTCGAACTAGGAGCAATTTTTTTCAAAACGGTTTTCAGATTCGTAATTAGCATTTCAATGCGGTCATTTGATGTGCAATACGCCTGTGTTTGAAGGAATTTAAATTTTTGGTTTTATAAGGGGGTGGGCACTTTTAATACCCCCCGCGCGCCGGCAGCCAGAAGAGCAAAATCACTTTTGAAACTTGAATGGGGCTTATCATACATATATATGACTTCCACAACTTATGATAACAGTAAAATCCAAAAAAAGGGGAAATGGACCCAACCTAATGGGCATATCAATCATTTTCTAATTTTTTAATTGCGAAGCTACTCTATAATTCCAAATGTCCGTAATGATATTGGCGGCTAACGCTTACCCTTCTCTATAGTTAACAGATGTTGAGGCAATATAATTTAAATATCTATTTTTTTGTTTTAAAAAAAAAATAAAACTTTCTTTGCCTATCTGTCCGACCATAACATTATGAAAATAAAAATGATTTGTCCATTTATGTTGTATCCATTACAAAGAAAGTGAAATTGTATTAAGGTATGATTATCTAAATAAGCTGCGCTATATGCCTGAGTCCTACGCTGATAGGGACTGTTATTCTTAAATAATTTTCCGACATTTTTTAACCCATAACAGATTCAGTTTTTATATTTAGGGATAACAATTATTGATGATTTTGTCAGTGTATCCAAAGTTTTATAAACATATCCTATCATTAGTTGGCCTTAAACCGATTGGTTGGTACAATCTAGCAGTGTCCAAATTTTTCAACCAATAATTTCGATCCATAGAATGAGTAATACTGCTTATCATAATCTGGTATGTACTTCAATTTATAGTTAATTGTTTTATCCCTTTAGATTCCGGGCTTTTGTACATTACAATATATTTAGCTATAGTAAATTAAATTTGATTAAAGTTTAAATGCCTACGAAAGTTTTATAGATGTTAAAGGTTCAAATATCAGTCTAAAACTAAAGTTTATTTGCAAAGTTAGAAGTGAAACAGGCGCCCCAGAACAAAAGTAAAATTAGAAGAACATATATATAAATCTACGCATAGCATCGGTAAAGGTTGTGCAATCAAAGTTGGTTGGTTGTGTCGTTACTCTTTGAGGCTCTGCGTATAGTCTTAATGTTCAATTCATCTTACTGGTCATAATTAAATCATTGAATAGTCATGATTGTTAGATGAAAAACATTTTCCTTCATGTGCCCTTTCCGTGTTCGTTAATCCAGAGTGCCACTGCTCTAATAAAATTCTTTCCTTTGTAGTTAAAATTGAAGACAGTGGGAGACCATTTTATCATTCCCTTTCCCTCCACCATATTTCTGGACTATACGGGTGTTTATACACATCTGTACAATTAGACAAAAAAAACAAAGGGGATTGTGTTCTTAGTGTTCTTACACCAGATTATCATGTACTCTAATAAAGTGAAACTTAAAACGGGCTAAAATAATGATCCACACCATACCCCCCTTAACCAGATACCCTACCTTTTTCCTACTAGATGGACAAACTGGTCAATAAATGACAGGGGAAATAGCAACCTATATCAACGAAAATTTGTTCCTTGGCTTAATATCCACCTATATTCTACATCCATTCAGTGTTTTGATTACTTGATTTTGGAATTATTGATGGTTTCCTCATATCCTACATGATCCACAAAGATTTTTTTTGTTTTTTAGGTTAGATAAGGTAAAGTATAGGTAAGACGATCCCTGCAGGAATATAGCCCCCACAGGGTCTAAAGATAAGAGAATAACTAGAAACAAAACTTACTACTCATAATGTTGTTATGTATGTACAGCAACTATACCTGCTATTATTAAGATGATGGTGTTAGTAGCTTGCTTCATTGTATGTACAGCAACTATACCTGCTATTATTAAGATGATGGTAGTAGCTTGCTTCATTGAATTCAATGGAGTGGCACCATGATAGTATAACAACAAGGATAATTATTCACTATGTCTTGAAGTAGCGATGATTTTTAATAAATATAAGCTTAACGTAGGTTATTGGGTGGGTTATTACACAGTGGGGATATACTATAAATTATACTAGTGTGTTACCTATAAAGTTTCATAAATACTTTTTATAATTTATAAACTCTAAAATTATGGGTACTTTTATTAATTCGTGGTTGTTTGGTTCAATAGTAGTAGTGTCCAAACTTTTCAGCCAATAATGCTAATATATTTGGGGAAAAATGTCTCACGTAATCGTTTAGTACAAGAAGGAATGAATGTTTTGCAGAGTAGCTTTGCTCACATAAGGATAGTAATATGGTAATAATAAGATAGTAATACTCAATTTATTTATTTCAAAAACATTGGTTATACATTTTTTCTTTTTTATAAGCCTAAGAAAACTATACTTTTGGGACTATTTTTTCATTAAGACATCTTCAAAATCTAGAAATCCATAGGAAAAAATTATTTGGCCTCCAACCCTTCATTCTACAACTTTTCAGAAAGTATAAAATGTTATAAGATACTTTATCAAAATGATTTTTTTTCATTTTCAAAGATTTTTTTAGTGGAATTATGAAATAACCCTTGTATCCATGTATAATAGTTATTAATTCTTTTTTCCTTTTTTAATAATGGTTGAAAATCGTTACATAAATTTAATATCCTAAGATATGGTATAATCTACTAATTAATGTATGAAACATTTTACATTAAGCTTAAACCTGCCCATAATGTCAGGGAGGGGGGGAGGGGACATTGGGCTGTTTAATACACTAGTCCCCAAAGATTTATAATAACGTTTTCCTATACGTTTGCTTAACAACTTTGGGGACTTTTTTAAATTTTGATTGTTTGGATTATTAAAAAACATTTCAACCACTAATTGAATCTAAAGAAGAGTTAGTTTCGTGTATCATCATTGGGGATGTACATCAATTTATCAGCCATTGTCTTATCCCTTTAGATCCCTGTCCATAATGTTCACGTATGAATATGATATATATTAATGTTTAGGAACATTTAATGAATTAAAGTGAATAGTAATTAGAGAGTGTATGGCGCAGTAGGATACCTCATGAGCAGTTCTCTGGCGGTTTCCCTCAAATACAGAGTCAAACACAGATACCCCCGCCCTTCTTATATTTTAAATAAAGGAGTGTGGTTGTAGTTTTTCGTTTGTTTGTTTATTACTTTAGGACATATTAAATTAGGTTATATTGGATACAGGGTAGCACCGCAGGGTGAGGGTTAGGCAATGGTTGAAAATATCTACCCCAACCTTCTCATTTTCAATTTACTTAAAAAATAAGGGAGGGGGGATTTATTGTGATGTAGACATTTTAAGGAAAAGCAACGCAGTATTCGTACAAAACAACTAAATCTGCGAGAAGAAATCATGTACTATATAAATTATTGTCATCTGATTATATTTTACTTATAACGTATGGTTTTATCTGGGTTTTAAAATTTATCGGATTTGATGCCATATTGGAATATCTCCTTAAGAAAATATTTTGATTAAAAGTGGTGATTTTTTAAAAGTTTGATTTGAGATTTAATAAAATTTAAACAAATTGAATATGTTTATAAATTCTTTTTTATTCATCTTTAATAAATCTATTTTCACATTTTAATCCAGAGGTTTAAAAAGATTCATTGATGATAACTATTATTTCAAAGAATTTAGTAAAACGTTCTTAACATTTTATTGTTGCAAAATTATCTTATTTAAACAATAAATAATATGAGAGATTTTATTGCAATAGTTTTTTTTAGAAAATTATGAAATTAATATTTTATCACTTTAATTATTTACATTCATGAATTTGAATTGAATTGAATTTCCAGTAAGGCTTCGAAACCGATTAATATCCGCTGAATTAGAACCGGTTCTAATTCATACTGAAAAATCATTTATAGCAACGTATTACTGAAAATGTCCACGAATATTAAAATAGAAATCGTAACAGCTTTGTTAGCCTGGGCCTGTGGCCCCTAATGGCGTACAAAACTGGTTTTAATCCTAAAATTTTCATTTTCATATCCGCGGAAAGCTGTCTATAATACGATGCGATAAATAACTATTATGATTCTATGAATCATTCTATTTCATTCATTTATTTTCTTTATCATTAAACAAATACTAAAGAATTTTAATATTAACTGAATGGGTTTGACAGATGCCAAATAGTCGACGACGGCTACAATCATTTTTCAGACTGGCCACGGCTGAACAAATCTAGGACTGCGATTGTGTCTAAAATGCTCAAACATTAGATACTTTAATAAACATTCTACAAATACATATTTTCAGCGGCAAGAGTGCCGGATGCATATTTTACAAAATTCTACAGTCGGCTGCGGCCGCAGATAAGCTTGATGTTTGCGGCGGTGGATATTTTTGTTGAAATAATACGACTTGTTGAACTGCAGCAGAAAAACCCTGTTCGACCTCAAAGATAATAATAAATTAAAGGCAAATTTTAAATAATTATTCAGAGAGTTTTTTTGTAAAAATTTTTCCTTAAAGGAAAATATAAAAAAATCACCCAAAGAAAATGATATTCCTTTTTCTGTGTTTGACACTTTCATGGTAAAGTTCACAACATTTTGACAAATTTAACACTTTTTATATGTGACATCTAAAGTCAACTGCATGGTGTAAATAGGGTGATATCATTTTTACTTCTAAAATAACACTTTTCTACGAGGAATATCGAATTAATCCCTGGTTTGTTAGTATGGGCCTTTAGATTATCGGTCCAACAAAACAGGAATTAATTCTATTATTTTTTATTTTAGAGCCGCGAAGAGATAAATATATTAATATTAACTCCCTGTACTTTATATCCTTAAAATGCTAAGGGCTGAGTTATATGTGTTATGTAATGTACTAGCGGCTACACCCCTAATATTAGGGTCCCTGTATTCGAAGGGGCAGGGGTTGGTTTAGAAAATAGCCTAAAACCATCTAAAAACTCGAATCTAAATAATAGAATAATCCAAAACCATCACAGGACATACGTAAAACTTACCTAAAAGAGTTAGCCCAATATGTTCAGTAGTTTTAAAGATCGTAAGCTTCAGACAGAAAAACCTAATAACTTTATATAATAGGATAGTACATTAAACTCTACTAAAACCTCCACGCGAAAGTCAATTTTATGAAAAGATATAATTTGTAATAAATATTAAGTAACTATTATTATTTTACGCAGATAGTTATAAATGTGGCTTGGGATTCCTCATACTAGCTGCGGTTTGGAAATAGAAATTGTACACTATTGAAAGATACCTGTCACCAAGCTTTATTAGAGGCTTTCTGGGATTTTTTTATGACCGTTAAAGCAATTTTTGCTATATTGGAAAATTTTGAATCATAAAAATTAGATATTTTACAAGGGCAAACATTAAAATAATTTTTTTTCATAGAATTTAACGTGATTCGACAACATTTAAAATGAATGATAAGAATAAATTTTCTGTAAACAAAGATAAAGAAAGTTATATTATCAGCTAACTCAACTTTATTCCTCACTTGACGTGTAAAACTTTAATAGAAAACATTAATAGATCCTCTAAGGTCATAAAAATATCTAAAATGGAAAGCAATGGTCATGACGTTTGTGGTAATTATTCTGGTCCAACTCAAGTTGACCGACAATTTCGTCGTGGTTTTACATCAACCTCAAGTCCAAGAAGAACAGAAGTAGAACATCGAACTATCAATGAAAGTGTAGTTAACCTGAATGATCCTACTAGAGAAATAAATGATGAGCTGTTGAGTGCATTTCCAACTCTAATCAAATGTACTGGCAATCTAGACGATGAATATGCTTCTTTACAATCAAGACTGAAAACTTTTGAATCCTGGCCACCTAGTCTAGCCCAGAGGCCTGAAGACTTGGCTGACGCAGGATTTTATTACAGAGGATCCTCTGACAAGGTTCATTGTTATAGTTGCAATGCTGGACTCTGGCAGTGGGAGAGATCTGATGATCCTTGGGTTGAACATGCCAAAAACGCGCCAAAATGTACACATCTGAGACTGAAGAAAGGTGATGCCTTTATAAAATCCGTCATTGAACAATTGCCTACAGATGTACCTTCAGCAGCACCTGCAAGATCATTATCATCGGATTCTGGTATTTCAAATTCTTCCGAGTCATTAAACAACCAACTTGAAAGTGATAAAGATGATGAAAATCTTGATGAAGCTTTTAACAAATTAAAGCTGAAAAATATTCAGATGAAACAAGAGAAGAGCTGCAAAGTTTGTCTTGATGAAGAGGTGGAAGTCGTCTTCATACCCTGCGGCCATCTTGTTTCTTGTTCACATTGCGCGCCATCTTTGAAAGACTGTCCTGTATGTAGAACGAGAATATCAGCTGTTGTCAGGGCTTTTTTAGCTTAAACTTTCTAAAGTGTTTTACACTATCTACTTTTATTGTTATTTTTATTGAAATTTTATTATTTTCATACATAATATTAAAAATATTATTAATTGATTCACTCAATCTGTTTTTATTTATATTAATTATAGGAATATTGCTAATTTATCTAATAAATTTCTATATATTAAAGATTGTGCTGTTTCACTTTTTGTATAAAAAAAGCTTGTTTGTTTAATATTTAGTTTGTTGACGTGTGACCTAATAAGAAGTACCTGTGTGTGTGTGTGGTGTGTGTGTGTTGGTGGGTGTGTGTATGACCCTGTTTATAGTGCATTCGGACTAAAACAATTCTTAAACCTAAGTTTTTTTCTTTAAAAATTTTACAATTTTGTAATACGCAAAAATTAAAATTGTAAAGAAATTCGATAATTCTCCTCAGATGTATTAGAATAGGTTAGAAATGGGTCGTTATGAGATCCCTATAAAGATATGGTTCCTAAATGCCAGATATATGTATTAAGATATATAAGTTTTCCGGAATTTTAAAGTTAGGGGGAGATTTGAAATCTGCATCAAATTTTGAGGATTTTTTATAAAATTCGTTTTTTCTATAATTCTTTATCTAAAAGCGGAAATGCAATTTAAGTTAATTAATTTTGGCATCTGTGATTGGTGGATTTAAAAAATCTGCGCTCTGATTGGATGGCGTACATCATTCAACCAATTAGAGCGCAGGTAGTTTAAAATCCACCTATCCTATTGCCAAAATTAATTAACTTAAAATGCATTTCCGCTTTTAGATAAAGAATTATACAAAAACGAATTTTATAAAAAATCCTTAAAATTTAATGCATATTTCAAATCTCCCCCTAACATTAAAATTCCGGAAATTTTATATATCTTAACATGTATACAGCTGGTGTTTTTTTAATAGGACAAAAGTATTGCTTAATATAACCCACTTGCCATTGGCAGAAATTAATAATCTATATATGAATTTCTTCATTGGGTTGGGACATTTTGTATAAGAAAAAAATATTTAGCTATTTTCAACAAATTATGCCTTAAAAACCGGTTTTTCCAAAGTACCTATTTTTGGAAGATTTTTGGATTATGACCAATTTAAATAGTGTGCCAAAATGCGAGCATTTTTAAAAATCAAATTGTGCGGCTTGTGTTAATAGTAGAAAAATGTTATGCATACCGTTAGAATTGTCATAAACTCTAGTTTTTGGAAACATATGTATCATATTCATGCTATTTGTAGTATAGAAGCTATGTTGGTAAATGTGAGAAAAGTTGAAAAGTTTTAAGTAAGTTGGGACATTTTACCACATAGCTCCTAAACTATAGGTAGCACAGGAATATTTCTTAAACACCCAAAAACTAGAGTTTATGACGATTCTAACTATATGGATAACATTTTTCTACTTTAAACTATTGAATTTTTAAAATCCACACATTTTTGCACTCTTTAAATTAGTCATGATCCAAAAATCTTCCAAAAATAGGTACTTTAAAAAAACGGTTTTTAAGGCATGATTTGTTGAAAATCGCCAAGGATTTTTTTCTTATACAAAATGTCCCAACCCAATGAAGAAATTAAGATATAGATTATTAATTTCTGCCAATGACAAGTGGGTTATATTAAGCAATACTTTTGTCCTATTTAAAAAAAAACACCCTGTATATACAGGGTCACATGATCGTCTGTTCGTCTTTTACTGTACCTTCAATGCAACAGAGATACTCAACAATTGTTTTTATTTTTCGGTTAAAAGTGATTTTAAATTCAAATTCGCAATTCACAACAAAAAAATATGTTGTACAAGTTTAATTTAGTGTCATGGAAACATGGATACTGGTCAGGTAAATAACAGATAAATCTACAAATCTGATATAAGAAAAAGGCAATTTTTTGGTCTACTGAATAATAAAAGAAAAATGTTTTGTTTTCTGTTTAAAGACTGACCAGTATTGGAACTGTATTGGAAAACAAGGTAAATCTTATAGAATGCAAACAAAGGATTCTCAAAGAGTATATCATAGTAAATACACATAAACACACACACACACACGCCACACACACACACACACACACACATAGAAATAACAAGGATGACAACATCCATTAAAGCGTAGGTCTAAAATGGTAGGACAAACGAACATTAACACTATTAAAGTATCAGAACTGTTACTGAATAATCAGAATGTTGCATAGTTGCGTAAATACATGATACTGTTTAAGAAAATACTTATACTTTTAGGACTAGGTATAGATAAGCTTCGATTATAACATTGTACTATGATGTTCAAGGAATCAGTATTCCATAAATCAGATTAATAGGATAATAATTGTTGTCAAAAAAAGTTAAAAATCAACATGTTTTAATTGGACGTGCGGACATTCTGGTATCGAGTATAGAGAAGCAACGCTTTCTAAATCGTACCTAACTACTACAGTAATCACTATGCCAAGTTTGAAATTGATAAGACAACTCTAACATACCAAAATTAATATTAAGATCTATCTGTTACGTAGGGACGTACGGACGGACCAACCCTAACTATAGAAAAGCTTCGATTTAACAAACTCTGTTTATTTCATTATGCACCATGTCAGGGATTTACATATTTCAAATTTAAGCTTTACACCACAACTTTTTATCATATAAAATCCATATTTCTTTTATATTTTAACATAAACATAATATTTAATTTACACATTGATAGGAAGAATACAACTGTTCACAGAATACCAATTCTTGGGTTCTTGGGTTTAATTTACATCTAAATAAATGGATATACATATAATAGGTGGATCTATGGACATGGGAAAATTTATTGTCAATTTAGGTTGTTATTATGGATCTAATGATTGGTCAGTTCATTCCTGCAGTAGGAGGGAAGGAATGGGGTAAAGGTGGAGGACTGAGTGGAGATATCGTTATTTTAGCCAGCTGAGAGTATCACATGAGTACATGAAAATTTAGTGCAATATCCAAGTAATTAAATATCGATTTTTAATTATTGTTTGCTTCTTCTTCAAGTTTTAACTGCTAATTCATAGCTTTACCAAACGAAAATAATATCTCAATGAAGAGAGGTGGAATTGCAATGATTTTTCACTAAAAAATATTTTATTATTTGTTTTGATTTGATTATCGATGTTAAAAAGTATACTTCCACTTCTTATAGATATGGTCATTATCCTTATAATAAAGTAACAGGATGTGTGTTTGTCTGTTTGTCTGTACTGAAGTATCTCGCTATCCACTGAAAACGGCGCTCTGCGGACAAATTTGCAATTTGCTAAAAAGATAACTAACACCATCCATCAGAGAATAAAATATTTTTAGTCAATAGCTAATTTGAAAATAGATTGAAAAGAAACAATTTTATGTGTCCCTAGAGGCTTTTAGGGGCGTAGCCTCTAGTATAATATATTGGACAAGAATATGTCTAAACTTATTTTGCTATTCAGAAAAGTGATTGTAATTTGTGCTTTTTTTTCTACATTTATAATAAAAATCAATGACATTATAAATGTTAATACACTATTCAAATGTTCATTGCATAAAATAGTTAATTCAAGCGTAACAAATTATTTATTCATAAGTTGCACTTGTTAATTTATTAAATAATAGATATAAAAACAAATTCTATGAACTACTATTCCGCTGGACTTTAATAGGCTATACAAAGCCAAAACCTTGCCATTTAGTTAAACTAGGCTTGTGCAAAAATATCTACTATACACCAAAAGTCTATAGCAGCCTCTAGAGGTTCACAAAAGGAGGATGGGCTTGGGGGAGGGTCAACTCCCAAACTCAAACTCAACTTTGTTTGAAAGATAAACTGTAAATAATTGTAGGGCAGGGACAAATTTTGTTTGAGGGTGATGATTTTCTCCAGAAGGTAGAGTTACCCTCCCTAAAATATAATTTATTGGGGACTTCACTGTGAAGAAGGACAATAGACGTCCAAGGGGGGGGAGGTAATGGGGTGGTTACCCCCCCCCCCCCAAACGAATTTGGGGGTGCCCCAACCATTCAGGAGGGGGTATTTACCCCCCCAAAACAGTTTTTTGGGGGAAAATACCCCCCCCAAAATAAAAAATCCATAACAAAAAAAATATTTTGCGCGCTTCGCGCGCATTTTTACTACTAAATATTAATACATTATCAAATTACCCCCCCCCAAAAAAAATGTTTACCCCGGAGGTTAAATTTTGGGGGAGGATAAACAAAATTTACCCCTGCCTACAGATTTTACGGGGGGTAATTACCCCCCCCCCCCCAAAATAAAAAAGCTTGGACGCCCCTGAGGAGGACCATAAAAGTTCAGTGGGTATCGAGATATTTTGGTACAAACTGACAAACATAATACGTTTTTTAAAAGGGTTATAATGTCATCAGAAAGTTTCAAAGTCCTTTTAGCTTTGTCAACAGAAAAAAAACAAAGTAATAAATAAAGTCCAAAGATTATTCTTTATTAATGAAAGTGTACACTATTCGACAATAAATAACTGTGATAAGCTAAATATTATAAATATCAAAAGAAAAAATAAATAAAAAATCATGTTTAGATTATAATTTCTTTAGAGAATAATTTTAGAAGTTGTGTTACTTATGTATTTTTCTTGGA
Organism: Acartia tonsa; assembly: GCF_053477335.1. Taxonomy (NCBI): domain Eukaryota; kingdom Metazoa; phylum Arthropoda; class Copepoda; order Calanoida; family Acartiidae; genus Acartia; species Acartia tonsa. The sequence goes on along the minus strand of NC_137262.1, from coordinate 12,542,028 downwards.
TGAAGTAAAGATTGACGACCAAATGTTGCTGTAAAAGTTCTACTGAACAATAATTATCCAAAAATAACTTTAAATTATTTGTCTGTATTCTGTAAATTGCGTTGTTGCATTGCATAAGTAAAATTATTTGTTTTTATTTTATTATCTTAACTTTTTTTTGATGTTATCCTTGTTTTACCTTAAAATATAGTCCTTCTCTTTTTTTACCACGAGATCAAATAAAATTGTGTTTATGTATATCTTCATTAATTTCTCCTATATTTGGCCCTTTACAACCTGCGACTGTGGCAAAACACCAAGAGCATCCACTCGTTGGCGAGTAAGTGATGATGTACATCTCGTCTTAATACTGCGTCATAACTAAAGACGTTAAGCATTATTCTTATTGCCAACATATCAGGCGAGAGACATAAATAATTAGGTGAAACACTTTTACAAGCACAGAACTTCCAGCCAAGTTTCGTGCAATTAAAGGGTTGCCACACAATCCTTATGTTAGATACCTACTGTACAAAATTATTTGTCAAAACCCTATCCAAGAACAGTTACATGTATACATTATGTATGCATATAATAATAACTCCTATGTTCCCTCCCAGGGAAGGAAAGGACATTAGCAGATAAATGAATCTACAACCCTTTAATCCCCCAATATAAACCGCAAAAATTTGTATATTTAAGTTTTGGTGGGAAAAATAAATAATCGCCTGTTGTCCTATCCCCCTCCATTCATGTTCCATACTGTGTACAACTAATTCATGACTGCATTAATACATTCTTTCTACATACAATCAGAATGGGTCATTTCGCACTTATGAGCACGACTTTTCATCATAGATATATTGCTTAGGCTGGCTCAAAAAAAACTCAAATTTAAACTATGCTTTAAAAAAATAAAAATCAGAATAATTTTAAGCTTTTTACTTTTAGAAATTAAATATTTATGGAAATAAAGCAGGTACGACATAAGGAAAAAAGAAGGATTTCTTATTGTGTTTACACTATATTACACAACGTAAGTAGCATTAACAACAGACTTACAGACCAACATTCAATACAGTGGCGTGCATAGGGGGATTAAATAACTCTAATATCTTGGTTTAAAGGGGTTTTGTCAACCCCCTATACTCCCTTTCGAACGCCACTGTATAAGACATGAAGAGTAGCTGCGCTACTACAGCTTTGCCCACCCTTAATATAAGGAAGTTATAATAATAACGGGGTGGGGGGGGGGGGGATGACGAGGGGCACATTAATTGGCATAGGTATGCTGGGGGGTGACTTGTTTAATGTATAATGGTAGTTTTAACTACTTGGTTTAATTGGCCATAAAGCAATGAAGTTTGAAGCAACTAATCTGCTAATAACATTGCTTAGTTGGACCTTTCTTTCAACACCAGGCAACAAACATGTTTATGGTCATTGCTTTATTAACATTTTGGAGTTTTATACAAACAAGGATGACAGGTAGGAACAGTAGCGCAGCAATCACAGGAAAAACTATATAGAATAAAATGTTTTTACTTTCATGTACATGTCGTCAGATGTAACCAATAACTGAATTAATTTAAGAAGAAAAAACATTTATATTTTTTTCTGCGTTTTGGTTTATGATATATCTATAAGATAGCTAAGTAGAAAATAAATTAGTTTTCGTTTCAGAAGATTTTAAGAAAGAGTTTAATAAAAAAAAACATAACAAACCTACAGCATATAAAACTATAAACAAAAATGTTTGCAAAGATCAAACGAAATAGTCCTATTTTGGTTTTATGTACTTTTTTCACTTTTTTTCATTAATTTAATTAAATTAGATTACCTTTTTTGTGTTTATTTTTATACTGTAGAATGCTTATAATAAATACTATTAATAAGGCTGTTTGTAGGTGTGTGTAAGCCTTAATTAAGCCTAAGGTTATATGATCAATATAATTACTCTGATTGATTTCATACCAGATGAAGGAAGGCTAGACGTTAATTGCAACATTTAACAGGGAAGGTGCAAAAATGGGAGAGGGGGATGATTTATAAGTTTTCTTATAAAACAGAAAGAAAAAAGTTTATTAGCTTTTTAGAATAAAAGGGTAACATTCCCCTTTTTCACACCCTATAAAGATTATAATTGATCACAAATTGAATCATTTAATTTTGTCTTATTTCAGCTTTATTGAATTCACATACAAATCCCATCTTTAATTTCTGATATTGAGTATTAATGCTAGGATGAGAGCATTCAGCTTTAGGGCATTTTCTTAAATTTAACTGTTCTTGGATATTTAGCTTTTTAAAATAATCGAATAAAATTGTCATATGTATTTAAAGGTTTGATAAGCCATATTTGCGATTATTTAATAAAACTTTATTTAAAACTTTCGGCTGTGCCCCTAGAGGTCCCTATTGGCACTTTAGGTCTTTCGTTACAAACAGTCAGACAGGCAAAAATCCTGTTATTCAAGAATTTAGATCGCTTAAAATTGCTTTTTTTTCAGAAAACATTAATATTTTACAATTTCTTACTAAAGTGTGTTTTAATGTTTATTATTTCTAAGAATAAACGATAAGATTGTTTGGCATAAACTTACACATTTCCTCAAGTTTTGAATTATGAGTTAATATGTTATAAAATCAAATTCGTATTTGCAGTTTGGTCATTTTGATTTGAAACCTAATTTATCATGTGACATATCAACAAACTTATATCAAATCCAGAGGAAGGGTTGGAACATAGACAGTGATATGTTACCAGAAGAAGAAAAATATTGCCTCCAACAATTTATGTGAAAAATGGGTAGAGGGTTTGAATTCGTATCTTAAGGTCCACAACGAAAGACAAACAGACAAAAATATTTATAAGATCGACTATGATTTCAGCATACATTTTAAAAAGATGCAATCAAGAATAGACAATGTTTTTTGTAGTAAATTTTTTGTTTTGGTTGACATTTCCCTGTCCATGGGATTGAAATTGTGAAATTGAAGCTAATAAATTATTCATGTACGTGTCTATTGGGAAATATGTTCTCTTCTAGATTTGAATCCTGGGCTCATAATATTGTTACAATTTACAATATTCATATGTATTCCTTTATCATAGAATAATTATAGAGTTGCTGCACGATAGGTGTAAACGAATATCTTTCAAGGACAATTATGTTCGTAATTGTAATAGAGTATGTATAAATACAGAATTTAAGGGGATAGGTAAATAACCAATAAAAAGGGCCATCTAAGAATATAAAACACAACTGTATATCCGAAAGTAGGCAAGTACTACAGGGACGTCCAAGGGCGTGATATAAAAAGGTGAACCCTCTCCCAACCTTGAGAAAAAATTTTTGGCGCTTGGTGCAATGGTTAGAAGCAATATCACACCTAAAATGTAGGTTTCATCTCCCGCCAAAAAAAGTTTTATTCGCAGGCTGACAGATAAAGAGTCAGTGAGTAAGGGAGGGAACAATAGGCAATTAATTCAAATTAAGAGTTTTCGCTGAAAAGCAATGAAAACCAGATTTATCCAGAAAACTTGACCAAAATTGTAAAGGGATCATGGTAATATAATTTAGAACCAAATTAGTTCTAAGAAAAAAATCATTTACTTGAAAATTAAATTACCAGTACATTACAATGTAGTAAACATTTTGTAATTAATCACTAGAAAAATCACCCTTAGAACTTCGTCAACCCTTCTCATATATTTTTAACTGCTACCTAAATTCTAGGGGTTCTTAGATTGTTTAATACATAAATATCACAGTAGAGTTTCTATACATGAAATGACATTTTCTTGGGAAAAATATTTGCTAAAACCAGTCATCTTCTAACAAATTTTCCTGTCTGCTATATTCAAAACTAACTCAGCTAGTTAACGGGGCATTTATGCGCTAGTACCCAAAGTCAGTCAGAACCTGCTGAATTCTTGCACATTCCCTTTAATCCAGTACCCAAAGTCTGAGACTCTTAAAAATTGAATATTTGATCCATTGTCCCCTCTCTTACTCCCTGATAAAGAGTAGCAAATCTATATTTTACTTTTTAAAACTAAGACACATTTTTTAACTACCTATCTTTTTATCTATATAGTTGTCTATGACAGGATACAAACATTTCATAAATATTTACACACAAATTTTCATCTTACACAATTTAAAATTTTCATACTAACTTCAAACATTACAGAGATATAATAAGAATATTAAAGCAAAGTTTAGAAAGTAAAAGGAATAACTCTCCTATTAGAGTATACTTAATTCAGTACCAACGTGGCATTTTTAACTTAATTACCCTTTTTATTTAAGCTTGTAGATAGTGGTCTTCGAAAATATCACAAAACTCTTTTTTTTAAATAAAAAAGTAAAAATAGAACATAGGGAAAATAATATTTGTAGGTTATGTGTATAGTATATTGGTGTTCAAAGAAACCAACACAATTTTTCAAAAATTCGCGATCTATTGATTGCTTATTTGCGTTTTCATCATGATAAAAACAAATACGTCGGATAGTAGCAAAGCTGTTTAAAATATATTGGAAACAAAATAAGAAAACGAGGAAAGTCGCTCAAAAAAATTATGACGTCATAAAAATGAGGGACGAGGAGAGGAGGAATGGGAAAGAAAACCCCTAAAAAAGAGATGGATAATCCCTCATTTTTATGACGTCACATGCTGATTTTTTGAGGGACTTTCATCGTCTTCACAAAAAAAAACTTTCAACCATTGAAAGAGTAAGAGGAAAGAAGAAAGAAAAACATAAAAAAGACAAGGAAGAGCCTATAATAGTCAATTATTAGAACATATTTACATTTCATGTATGTAGAACAAGTGGGCATAAAGATACATAGGGGGACTTTTATTTTGCTCGTCATATCCCGATTAACACACATCTACCGAGCAGATGTTAGTTAAAGAGCTTCCACGTTTTGTTATCCCGAGTTAATTTTCTTATTTTGTACAATTATATGCATATGTCTGATGGACAACCCAATCATTAGCTACAGACAGACATGCAGAAAACAGACAGGCCCATGCTATTATAGAACAGTTTCGCTATTAAATAATGTTATTTTCATTTGCAGAAATGATTGAACATTGTTTCCATCCTTGTATTCTGTGCACGTATATAAAAATGGCCACTTCTCTTCTGTAATTGCTCAACGTTATTAATGTTTCACGCCTAAAATATCTTTATCAAACTTGCTATTTACTTTTTATATTTTTTATACTTTTACTTTTATTTTTCTTTTGTTTTAAAAGCAAATAGTGGGTGCGCCCCTAGCATCTAGCGGCTCTGTATTCAAATGGGTATAAAAGGGGTAGAAAATAGACTATTTGACCTATTAGAAGATTTTCTTAAAAGGAAATCTCGATCAGTTCAGTTTTGATTGAGATCTTAAGCTTCAGACAAAAAAAAACGTTATTTCTCTATATAATAAGATATTAATTACTGCTCTCCTGATTTAATTTATTTAAATCATTTTATTACCTAACAAAAATAAATACTTCAAATTTCAAAAATATGTAAAAAGCAGTCGTGGCCGAGTGGTTAAGGCGTCTGACTCGAAATCAGATTCCGTCTAGGAGCGCAGGTTCGAATCCTGCCGACTGCGAAAATTTTTAGAATTGAAATGTTTTGGAATAGGTTATCAGCAAAAACAATAGGAAATCTTAATTACAAAAAAAAAGTTTAAATGTATTTTATAAATATAAAAGTTAAGTTTCAGAATTGAATAAAATCTATGCAACTAGGTTTCGTGATTTTTATTGACTTAATTATATAAAATGAATTATACAAATTGACATTCAAATAGATACAAATTAATAAGCAGCAAATAAACAAGCACCATGATACCTAAAATAATATCAAAGGAAAAAACATTTCGCAGCCGGCAGGATTCGAACCTGCGCTCCCAGAGGGAATTTGATTTCGAGTCAGACGCCTTAACCACTCGGCCACGACTGCTGTTTATGTACATTTACAAAATATACGATAAAAAAAATAACAACAAAACTCGTAAAAATAGAGCAAAAATTCTATATTAGATAATATATGTACTCAAACTTTTAGGTTATTAAAAAACTTTTATAGAAAAATTTATCCTTTTCCAATGCATTAGACATGCTTCAACTTTAACATTTTTCCGTGACAATAGACAAAAAATAAGAAGTATGTTTGATTTCTTTTAATTTTCTTCATTGCGGCCCCTAAAGGCTACTAGTTGCTCTTGAAGGGCGAGGGAGGAAGTTGTCCCCCCCCCCCCCCACTTTAAATTTTAGTTAAAAAATATAATAGGGGATTTTTTTTAGGGATGATAGCGTCGGGAGGGTGGTGGTAACATTCCAAAATAAGAACAAACCTTCCCCATGACCTATGAGAAGCTACACTCTGTAAAGGAGAACTATATCGGTTCAGCGGTTATCAAGATCTCTAGGAACAGACACAAAACACAGAGCTAACAGAGCAATAATAACTACATCTGACTTTCTATCTACCGCTGTATTTAGCAAATTAAGACGATCTATAATTATTTGCGGCATATGAGCGGCTGTACAGTCCAGAAAACAACCAATTTCAATTCTATTGGAAAGAAATAGAATTTTACCGGAAGTTTTTTCAATGGATAATTTAATTTAATTTTTATATATTTTCCCTTTTTAAATGGTAATTTTGTATCCATGTTTAAAAGTATTGTTAGAATGCAATTTATATTGAATAGAACTATAACATTTGATTTCTATGCAAAAATATATCTTTTTAATGTCATATTTTATTCTTTTCAATTGGACTCTTGTATTTCTTTAACTTTTTAAATGTCACTTATTAAAAAAAATCTCATCATAATTTACAAATACGGGTTAAAAACAAGTTTGTGACTATAAAAAGTAGTAATGTTTTTTGTTTGTCCGTCAAAATCTCGCTCTAGCCACTAAACCGATTAAGTTCTCCATTTTAGGACTGCTTCACATAGGTCTTGGAGGGGTATTTAGCTATCGTAAGTCTTTAAATTTTTGATGGTTTTTGGCTATTTTCTGACCAAGCTATGCCCCTTTGAATGGAGAGCCCCTGGCTGCTTTGGGCGAAGCTATTACTATCCACTGCAGGCAAATTAAATTTAGAAAAGATTTGAAGATGAAATGTGAAATATTTCAATGTTTACGCAGTCTTATTGCCAATATATTACAGAATGCCTACACATTTTATTTCAATAAAATTTGAATATTATAACAAGGGCTCGGCAGCCGCGCATATCCTTCCAGTAAGTCGCTATAAATCGATTTTTATTAGTTTTAAGAATATCAAAATGGCAATCCTGTAGTTCAGTTTTTTTAAATCATAAAAACGGCTGTAAATTAGCTGCAATTTTGCCATTACCTTATCCAGCAAAATATGTAGAGCTGGATCTTTAAATCGTTTAAAGAAGACATGAATTTCTATAAAAGTATATTTATGTAACTTCTAAAATAATACCTAAGCTGGATCTTTAAATCGTTTAGTGCGCTGAATCGGGGCGATCCAGTTCGGCGCACCTAGATATTATTAGATTTCAATCTTTAAATCAAAATGGAATTGGCGAATCAGCGCGCCCAGTGGCGCGGCAATGGCACTCAATGAGTGACATTGCCGCGCCAAACTGGGGTGAACTGGATCGCCCCGATTCAGCGCACCACCAAACGATTTAAAGATCCAGCTTAGGTATTATTTTAGAAGTTACATAAATATACTTTTATAGAAATTCATGTCTTCTTGTTGAATGATTTCTTCTTTTTAAGATTGAGAAAAAATAAAAAAAATAATATTAAACCTATACAGAAACAGGCCTAACAAATAAAACAAGAATAATACCATAGTACACTGAATGCAAAATAAATGGAATAAAACCTTTTTGGATCTGAATTAAAAGATCTTGGCCTGATCGAAAAGATTTAAAAAATATTTGCAAACATTTTGAGATGGTTTTAGGTTTTATAGTACAATCCCCTTTTTTAAAAAAAAATTCTTGTTAATAAAAAAACAATACCAATAATAAGCTTTAAAAGTACATTCGTCCCATTATATAAAGTTTTTTTTGTTTTTCCGTTAAGAACTCGTAAACCTATTTCGTCTTCCTTTTTGGGGAAGCTTCTTATCGGTCATTAAAAAGTTTGAGGCTGCTCTTTTTTAGCTTTAGTCTTGGAATAGGTTTTCTCGTATTCATTCGAATCCGGTGGATAGGAACCGGTTCTCATCCATACGAAAAAACTATGTCTAGCATCGTATTATATCCAGCTTTCTACGAATATAAAAATGTACAATCATAAGATTAAAACCAGTTTTTTTAGCCCGTGTCTATAATTGTACATTCTATATCCGCGGAAAGCCGTTTATAATACGATGCGAGAAATAACTATTCCCTCTTTTTCTGCCCCTCCCTCCCACTTTAGCTCATCATGAATGTAGATAAACTAGGGATCTTGGGGATAAGACAATGGATGATAAATTGTTGGACATCCGCAATCATGAAAAAAAAATACCTCTTCTGTAGTTTAAAATTATTGGTGAAAAAGGTTTGACACTGCAAGATTGTTTGAACCAATAAAGATAGGAAAAAGTACCCAAAGTTTTTAAGCTAATAGTGAAAGATTGGTATATTATAAAGCTTTGGGTACTATAGTTTTATTTATAGTCCAATGCTCCCTCCCTGAGATGAACAGACCATATTCAAATCTGTGTCTACTTTGCATTGCCTGAAACTATTTTTGATTGATTAATTAACGGTAAATTAATAAAATATATATTTTGACTATTTACTAATAGGTGTATATAATATTCATTCTATAAGTATATAATAATTCTATAGTATGAAGTAGTAAGTATTTTTGTATTACATAAAAAATCTCCAAAAAGCATATTCTTAATGTTTTTTTCTCCCAATTTGGCTTCGAAATCGATGGATTAGAACCAGTTCCCAAACATACTGGAAAATCATGTATTACAGACAATTTGATAATTAAAGAAAATGTTTAATCTTATTCTTATAATTGTTCATTTTAGTTACCGCGGAAAGCTGTCTATGATACGATGCAATAAATAACTATTCCTTACCAAATTCTAGAGTCTAAATGACTCAATTAAAAAGTTTATTCTACACCAGGTTTATAAAGGATTAAAACTTAAATTTTGTTTGCACTGTGTATTCTGTATGCTACTTTTGTAACGAAGCTACTATATAACTAGGAGTTGTTGGATTATTACTTGGATCTTGCTCCAGATTTTCATGTTCTCTAATTAAGTGAAACACGCAGTGGGCTAAAATAACGATTTCCCCCATCTGACAAATAAATGAGTTCCATGTTAACATGCCAAATTGACGACAATTTTTCCCCGTCATAATATCCACGTATGTTCTACATCCATTGAATAATAAAGTAAATTAAAAAGAAGCTACGCAGTACTAACTACATTCCGTATTTGAAATAAACAATTATCATACAGTATTATCACCCCATAAAAATATGATATCAGGATTCATACACTCATAGTACTCCTATCTTACATATATCTTTAAGACAATCTTTATTAGCGTTGTTTGTGCAGCTCTTCTGCAACTTGCACGTTATCATATTGTATAGAAAAACTAAATGGGAAAAATTATATTTGTACAGATAGGTGATAAATTATCAATTTTGCCCCTAGCCTCTAGGGCGATGCTGCTGTCCATGACACTCTAACATCAGGTCCAACAACCAAGGATAACTAAAGGGTGCCAAATATCTCCTTTCCTGTCCTAACAACCGGGGTATTTGGTTAAGTAACATCTAACAGACAACCAACTCTTCGATAGCATGAGTTTTGTCTTGAAGTCCCTCCTGAAAAAAATTAAAAGTCACAACTAAATCGGATTTGTGGTTAATTAAAGAGGGAGAACCTTCATTTCCGCATATCCGTTATCATAACCGCTAATCATTTCAGCAACAACTCAAATGCCTCTTCTTGATCATGATGTGCTATTGTAAAACAAATGCATTAATAATAATATGCAGAATTAAAGACTAACCGTTGAAAATATTTTTTCCTTTGTATTATAGATAATGTTTCAAATGTATGAAGATTAATATAAATCATAATTTATGTTTTTGGTTTTAGCGTGGGTTTAATTAAAGAGGTCCAATAAAAGGTATGGGGGATTTTATTAGCATGTAAAGATCAACTTGTTATCTCTAAACTATCTCTCTCTCTCTCTCTCTCTCTCTCTCTCTCTCTCTCTCTCTCTCTCTCTCTCTCTCTCTCTCTCTCTCTCTCTCTCTCTCTCTCTCTCTCTCTCTCTCTCTCTCTCTCTCAAAGAGTAGCATCCGACCAGAGATCTAAAGGGATAAGACAATGGCGGATAGATTGATGTACATTTTCAATGATGACACTCAAAATTACCCCTTCTGTAGATTAGAATTAGTAGTTGAAACGTTTGTCCACTTAACTTAACAAACAACTCAATAAAAATTCATTAAAGTCTCCAATGTTGTTAAGCCAACGAATAAGAAATTGTTATCGTAAAACTTTAGGGACTAGTGTAATAAACATCCCATTATCCCCTTTCTCTCTCTCTCTCTGGCATCAGACAGAATGAGTGTAAGGGGCTGTAACTTTTAATTTAAGATTATCTTAATAGCATACATGCAATATACGCTAAAACAAGAGTGATAACATCCTAAAGTAGCATGTGGCGTTAATACAATATAAATTTTTAACAATTAATTTGTGTATGTCTAGTTGAAATTTGTAATCTGATGGGTCCACAATTTTATGGAAGCTTGATATTGTTCCTGTGCTAGTTTTAGGCTATTTAAGGGTGTGTTAGGTTAACCCAAAATGAGTTTTGATCCTAGGAAGAAAATTACAGCCAAAAACTTAAGAGCACACTCAAGTCATAAGTTTTAAAGTTTTTTTGTCATGTTTTTTCTTTTGTTTAAATGAAATTTAATGTATTAATTGTATTTCTATTAAAAGTTCTTATTTAAAGACAGGAAAAGTAAGTTATCGAGTAAAGGAGTCAAAAAGTTGGGCTCTAAATAGATTTAATTCAATTTGAAATAGTTGGCCGCGCCTATAATTTCTACCACCTACGTAGTAGTTCAGTAGGTAGGTATCTTTTTCGTGGCCTTATCAATATAATTGCCTAATTTTAGTTAATGCATTTCGCCAATTAAGGCGGAAAAGGGTATTACATACATTATACAGTGTAGTATACACTTAGCTTAGATAAAAGGTTGTAAAAGTAATCTATTGATGTTTTTCTGCCATGATATCTACTGTTATATTGGCTACTTTTTAATTGCCTTTATAAAAACATACATTTTTTAATCAACTGAAATATCTTATATAATAAGGATGTCAACACACATGAAATAAAAATTGCATAAAAAAGACTTGATTATAGAAATGCTTCGCCTATAAAAATGTGCCATTCGTCTTATAAATCACAGAAAATAAAAAAATTTAATTAAAAAAAACATATATTTAATAAATAAGTCTACCAATAAAATAGAACAGGATATTAAAAGAAAATGCAAATTTTGATGTATGGGTAATACTAAAATAGACCTCACCTTTATAAAAACTTCAAGGATTAAGGAATATAGATTAATAAGTTTAAATTTTGATGTATGGGTGATACTAAGAATAGACCTCACCTTTTTAAAAACTTCAGGGATTAAGGTTAGATAAGGTACTGTTCCATGGCCAGATAAAAAAAGTTTATTTTAGTGTTAGGCAAAAATGTCTTTGCAATTGTATCAGTAAGTAGGTCTCTAATTTTGAAAAATTTTAGTTTGAAAATTTCAAGTTTAAATTTCATCCCCTAAGAGCTTACAAATATTCGTACTTTTCCATTCTTTACAACTTTGCTTTTGTGAAGTCTTTTATAAAACCACTCTCTATATGATTTATTTAAGGGTGAATTTCAGTGACCTTAGCAAAGCAACTGATAAAAATGGCCATTGATTAACTCACTTCAGGAGTGGTTTTATGAAGAACTTTATAAAAGCAAACTTGTTCAAAATTTCAATTTAATAATCTTTGCTTTTCTTGTCATGATTGTTTGGTAACTCCTAGGGGATGAAAATTGAACTTAAAATTTTCAAATCTAATTATCTCAAAAATTAGATTAGTTGGGTTTTAAAATTAGCAAAGGGTGTTATTAGACCTACAAAATTAGATTAGTTGGGTTTTAAAATTAGCAAAGGGTGTTATTAGACCTACTTACTGATACAATTGCAAGGTCATTTTTGCCTAACACTAAAATAAACTTTTTTCATCTGGGCATGGAACAGTAAAGGTGAAGCAAAAGTGAGAAAAGCCCCGTCATGTTAGAGCCCTATCAAAAATTAAAATAAAGGGTGTTTTGGGGTTCGTTGGTCTAAAATTAGGTTAAGTTGACAACTTAAGTGAATTTTAATTGATTGCTTCATTAAGTTGAGTGTCCAAACGTTTCAACCAGTAATTCTAATCTACAGAAGGGGTAATCTTGTTTAAAATCCTTGGGGATTTACATCAATTTATCGGCTATAGTCTTATCCCTTTAGATTCCTGATTGTTTTGCCTATTTATGCGTCTAGAAACTTTTATAAGAATGAATTTTAAACATATTTGACTGGCATATATGCGCTGAGACTAAAGCTTATCACCCTCTGACAAAAAAGCAGTAGAATTAAAAGTATTTTTTAGCTAAAAAAGTTTGAAAATATTTTAATTATCCTTAAATTCCTGGGAAGAAAAAAAACAGTAAGGAAAAGGTTTGGAATTTGATAGATGATGAAACTTTAGATAAAACTGAAAACTTTTTAGTTTTAGTAGACCAACTTTACTAAGGAGATGGTGGAGAGTGAGAGGATAATAGAAAAGTAATTCAATATTTGTCTGCAGAAAATATGAATTATTGGGCGGTTTCCCTCAAAGTGCCTAGTCAAACCAAGAACCCCACCCCTTTATTTTTAACTAGCGGCTACGCCCTTAGAGGCCTCTAGTGGCATTTAAATGTTTTTTTTTTATTTTAGATGTCTAATTTGAGAAAAAATTTGTCTATGTTATCAGCTGTTAAATTCATGTCTCTACGCAGCGCGACTACGCTAGCGACACTATGCGGCGGAAATACTTCAATTTTTTTCGATTTTATTGTGATTTCTCTTGGGAGGGTGGTGGTACCCTCCCCAAAAATAGTTATAAACATTCCCGGGACCTATGAGAAGCTATCCTGTTAAGGAGAACCCGATCGGTTCAGCGGTTAGCGAGATCCTTCGGTACAGACACACAGTCAAATAGACAAAAGGATTAAATTAAAATAAAAAGGTATCTTCACAGGTTTAGGCAACTACAGGTATAGGCCCCCCAGGGTTGACCACTCAATTATCTAAAAATAGTGAGGGGAGATTTCAGTGTTCGCTGGGAACTTTAAGCGAAAGCAACAAATTATCAGTACGTCAGTCTGATTATAGTATACTGTTCAGGTATAGTTCCTTTCGTAACATCGCTCCTTATAGGGCGATTCTTCGTATTTTTTACAGTAGCTTTTCTCCTATTACCGAACCCAATATAACCTAACCTAACCTAAAATAACCTATAAAAAGCCATTTTAAAAATACGACGAATCGCCTTTTATGGGGGCGATGTTACGAAAGGGACTATTCCCTACTATTCTTATTGCTGCAGAACTTGTAATTTTAACAAGTACTTTGTAAAGTTGTCAAAAATTACATTTTTCGTCTATTGATTTCATTAGCAACAATCTAGACATTCATTCAATTAAACTTATCTGACCTAACCCTAATTTAGAAGAAAGGGGCCTGTCGGTGCTAAAACCTGCCTTACCTATAGTTAATGGAAATGTCAGAGAGGGAGGGGGACATTAGACTAAAATTATAATGGTACCCAAGGTTTAATATACATGATATCTCATTCGTTAGCATAAATACTTTGGGGACTTTTATCAATACTCAATTGAGCTCTGTAAACCAGCAGTCTCCAAACTTTTCCATCAATAACTTATTCTAAAGAAGGAGGATTTTTATCCTGATTTTGGATGTAAATGAATTTATCCTCCATAGTCTTATCCCTAAAGCTCCCTGGGATATATATATGATGTGTATAGATAGAGAGGCCCCTTGATTTAAACAGTATATTGTCTTTGTATCAGCAATAATTGGCCTTAATTCTTTGATCAAAACAAAGAGTAATCATGTCAAGAATTATTTCATTAAATTATTTTGATTAATCCAAATACTTAAATGAATAATTTTCCTAAAACAATCACTGTTTAATAACTTTAATTTTAATGATTTATATCGACTGTAGTTTATAGTGTCTGATAAATATATTAAAAGTCGACTTTATAAGCCTATTTTTCTCATATACACAATACACATAAATATTTAGATAAAAATTAATAACTGCTGTTATAATCTTATGCCTGCTATACATATATTATTTTTTTATAGTAATATTTTTCTTATGTTGTTACAATTACAGCAAAGTATTGACGTAATAGTTTTTATCAAATATCGAATCGTATTATAGACAGCTTTTTGCGGATATTAAAAAAAAACAGGTATTCATTTTTATGATTTTTATTTAATGTTTGTGGAAAATTGTCTAAAATACGATGCTATTCATAATTTTTCAGTATATACGAGAAATGGTTCTTATCTAGCGGATATTAATCAGTTTCAAAGCCATGCCGGAAATAAATATTATTGAGAGAAAATTTCTTTAAAAATAATTTAAATTATGTCTATTCTTCATGAAATAGATGAAAGCGGTCTTATCTAAATTGATTCGGACCTCACATGTCGCTGTGGCCTGCCTATCAAATCAACAAGGATGACAGTATTAATAAAAACAAATATTGGATACAAGATGCTTAATAAGCAAATACTTACAATTTAAAACCTTTCAATAGAAATACTACTTATATCATTGAACCTAATTATCATATGAATCACCAATCCAAAAGTCAGGTCATTAGAGTAATATATCATGTAAAACATGTTTTTAAATAGCCAAAAATCAACAGTTTAAAATGTTCTTAGGGACTTTCCGGTAATGATTAAAGAGTTTCTTCGCTTTTTAAATTGTTCCTATCTGTTCCAGTAAACATCTTGAAAATTTTAACTTAATAATACGATTCTACGATCTAACGGATGAAATAATGGACGGATATCGACGGTAGAAAAGCTTTGCTTTAAAAAATGTGTCACTTTCGGCATCAAATAATTGGTTAAAATACATATTTAGATATTTAAACAGAGGATAATGATGATTAAGTTGACAGCTTTGCTTTATCCCAGATTACCTATTTAGATTTGGTATAAATAGGCAAATTATTGTTAAAATATATATATATTTTGTTTATTTTTTAACATAAAACTTTGTATTATTATAGAAAAATATCTGGTAGGAAAGGAACATTGGACTGTTTATTACACTATAGTTCCCAAAGTTTTATAATAACGTTTTCTCATTCGTTGGCTTAGCAACGTTGTGGACTTTCATTAAATTTTGATTGGTTGTTTCAATTAGTTTAGAGTCCAAAAGTTTCAACCACTAATTGTAATTTACAGAAAGGGTAATTTTGTGTATCGTAATTGAGGATGTACATCAATTTAGATCCCTGGAAATTTGTACACACTTTCCTAAATATCATAGAATAAGCAGGATTTCTGTTTGTCTTTAAGATAAATTGATGTATATCTCCGATTTGGGATTAACCCATCTGAAGATTGAGATTAATGTTTAAAACTACTAGTTTGGAACCAATATAAGTATCCAAAGTTTCGAGCCAACGAATAAGATAACGCGGCCGGTGTATAAAACTTTGGGTACATTAACAAGTAAGCTTCCCTGAGAGGTAAAATCCAATTTGTTCTTCCGTTTTAGAGATCTTTTAGTTTGAAAAAAGGACAAAATAAGTATCTAGGATATTGTTGAAATAATATAGATAATCTGAGAAACATTTTCTAAATCAGCCAATAGGATAACAGAGGAAGAACAATCAGGCCATGGTATTGGTTGAAATTGTGTACATATTTTGGTAGAAATTGGCATATTTTTTCCCTTTCGTTCGCATGATAAGTCAGCTGTAAATGATGTTTTTGTTGGGTATATAATTTTATATAAAAAAATATTTCCTTGTATATAGAGAAAAATAGAAAAAATAAAGTTAGCTTTCTATAAATTATATAGACTAAAAATTTCGTCGCTTGTTTAACTTGAATGACCAAAGGTGTTTGTTTGCTAGAATTTCTTTTTTAAGTTTGACGAATTTTGGGGTTAGATAGACCATCTAGATGTATTATGCCTATTGTTGAAATATTTGTACATACAATATAAATTAAAAGATATTTGGTATGTGCAATATTTTGCATTTCAAAATTGCATTGTCACTCTTGCCATAAACTAATGGTACTTACGGAGAAAGGGATATGTTAATAAAAGATTATTTAATCTCCAGGCATAACATTTTGCAAACATAAACTTGCGTACTTTTAAATATGATACATACATGGTAAAGACTTTTTTTTACATGATATACAAAAATTAAAATTAAGGATTTTTTTAACTTTCTTGTTCTACTCCTTTGTCCTTAAATTGTCCTTGAAATGGATGTAGAAAATACCTGGATATTGTGAAAAATTTTTCTCATTTTATTTTGCTAACGCAGAACTCATTTATTGGTCAGTTCGTTCATCTAGTAGGCATGGAGAGGATGGGGCAAAGGGGTGGAAGGGGTGGATCGTTATTTAAACCCGCAGCGTGTAGAGTACATAAAAATCTGGTGTATGATCCAAGTAGTAATATATCCATTGTCCTTGGTTACTTGTTCTTGGGCACAGAAGCAAAACTAAATAATATTGCGTTTTAAAAATAGTTGGGTAACATTGGACAATGGCTTACCTTTTTATTCTTAATATGAAAATATATTCAAAAAGTATTACAACTTTCATATAAACAAGCATGAAAACATCTATAAGTAGCGAAGCATAAAAAATCTTAAATTGTAAACGGACAAAGTGAGTAAACTTTACATACATGTCAATGCAATATATTGTAGCATAACCGACAGTTTGATAGACCAGGTAAGTTGTTTATTGGGGGCTCTTTCTTTGTTAATGGGTTATCTCTACACACAAAATCAGTTATCTATATTAAATAGCAGCGGAAAACATCCAAATTCCATAATAGGTATATGGATAAATTGACGGATGGAATTACAAAATTAAATTACACTGACCAACAAATTGGGTATTTAATTAGGTTTGCTAAAATCACAAACAACCCACCTTGTCCAAACACATGTGTAAGCTAAAAAAAACATAGAGCACAGCACACAGGGGGGGGGGACATTTGAAAATGAATCTAGAATCAAGATGGATCCGCCCAAACTTTTGAATAGAAATCACATTATAGAAAAGACAAGGTGTGCTAGTTACATTTGTTCAAACAACAATTTATTGTCAATACTAATTTTGATTTTAACTAAGATTGGTCAATTACAGTGTATATTGGCCTCTCACTGGCTATTCTATCGTATGACGTCATAATCTGTTGAGGGACTTTAATCATCTTTACTAGATCTTTATATTTATTGAGAGAAAATTGGCGCTCGATAATTCTGCAATAGTAAGCCTAAACATACAAATTTGTACTGATTGTCACAGAGCTTAAATTAATTGAACCTAGTATTACTGTCGGACTGATTATGACGTAAGAAAAAAAATTAGCCAATAAGAGGCCTTTATTGACCAATGGTAAAATTTATAGTGGCCTCTCATTGGCTAATCTTTTTTCTTACGTCATAATCAGTCCGACACTAATACTAGGTTCAAATTAATTAGATCTAATGTATCAAAGAAGATTAAAAACCCTCTCCATGTGTGCTTTAAACAACAAGACATTTTAGATTACATTATAACAATGCACCAAAAGTTAAGTTTGACCTTCCCATTTTAAAATATTTTCTACACTTTTTGTTTATATTTGTGGTGTGTATGTAATGTATATACATCGATTGATTCAACACTTGCTTTGTGGAATTTTTTTGTTACAGCTTGAGCAACACTATAATCATTACAAGGAGGTGAGTACGTCCATGTTTAAAACACAAATACTTTAAGTTCTTGCACAGTATGTATCCTCCAAAACTCTAGTATAAGGTTTTGTCATTTTGTAAAATATGAAGAGCATTGTTGGATGTTTAATGGATGTTGTTATCCTTGTTTCTTCTTTGGTTGGTGGTGCATCTTTCTGATTAGCACATCTTGTAAATTGTTGTGCAATAATTTTTCTCGTATGCAATTTAGTTGGTTTTGAATAAGATTTAGTTAGTTATTATTAATATTTTTATCTTTTTTGTTTAACGATTTTAGAATTGCTTCGTTCTCTAAAGTATACGTAACTTTTACAGGAATTATCAGAAATCGATAGATATTTCAAGTAAGCTTAAATTAACGATTAGAGCTATGGACGGACGTACGGATTGACCCTAATTATAGAAAAGCTTCGCTTTTTAAAAAGAAAGAGTTTATAAACCCCTAAAACTGCATTCACTCATAAATATTAAGAACTATTGATGTTTAATATTGAAAAAGAATAAATATTGGCTGTAGATTTGGGCAATAAGGTCAAAATTATAGAGGGGAAAACGTAATTTTAGGGTTATCTTATGTGAGTGAGTTTAGAGTTAGAAGAACTCGTTTTGTCTTGAATAATACGATTTGTTTGTTATGAATATTTGTAAATAGTATTGGGGTGGGGGGGGGGGAGGTGGACATTACTCCAACAAAATTTGGATTGTAGTGGGGGTCTACCCCATGTTAAAAACAATGAGGTTAAGCTAAGCGCAGAAAAAAAGGATATACAATTCATATTTTTTTTGGGTGGGGGATAACCCTAACTACCCTCCCCCACACCCTATATAAATACCTCTATAAATAATAAGTAAATTTTGTGCAGAGCTCTCTCTCTCTTGAATATGAATGGTGGGCATTGTAAATATTTGTAAAAGAGGGGGACCATTGTATTCTTTTTACCACCTTTTACACAATGTAGTTCTAAAATACACTTACTTTTTTCCTTTTAAAATTTTTTTAAAGTTAGTTTTTCAACAATTTTTTCACTTACAGAACATTGTTTCCAACTTATGGCTTCGAAATCGATTGATATCCACAGGATTAAAACCGGTTCTCAGCATCGCATTACAAGCATTTTTTCACAAATATAAAAATCAAAAGCATAAAATCTGTTTTGTTAGTCCTGGCCTGCGGACCCTTGGTTTTAATCTTATCATTTTAATTTTATTATCCACGGAAATCTGTCTGTAGTACGATGCAATAAATAACTATTATCTAGAGTTGATGATGGTACGTGTGTTCAGTAAGATCTTGTAAACGGTTGAAGGTATTAATCAACAATTCTTCAAAAAGCTGTATTCAATCAGGTTTTATGCTATTTGGCAGAGAAATAGAAATAGAGAAATGCACAAAAATAAGGCATTACCTAATGAAAATACACATGAATTATCGAGAAGCTCTGTTAAAAAATTATTTACATTTAGGCGTAAAGAACTCATATTGTAAAAATCTATCAACCTGAAAGAATTTAAAAGAGGGAAAAGATTTTTAAGTAAAACTAATTTTTGTCAATGGTGTTATTGTTAATGTTACTGCAGTAAAAAGATCTCATCTTTTTAGCTACTAAATAGCGAAACTACTCCACACAATCTCATAATTTAACAGGTTGTTTAGAAAACTTCATTAGAGTCATAGTTAAAACTTTATAAATCATGTTTGACGGCCTGTGAAGGATACTAGGACGTCTAAGCTTTTACCTTTATTTTTGTGAGAGAGGGGTGGGGAACTCTCCTTTCATGTTTTTCCTTTTTTCTGTTTTTCCCTAAACATGCTTTTTTCGTCCTTGCTTTAAGGATTTTTTTGTACCATGCAACTTCTGCCAAAACTTAAGTGAATTGATAAGCTTGTTAAACCTTATAGTAAAATACAAAAGAGACACTTTTAGCTAGCTTCAGCACTTGGAGACACTTTTTATAAGCGCAGCCATTTCACATTTGGGGTGTATCTGTCAGAAATTAATGGTATTAAAGGGATGAAAAACCTCCCTCCATGTTAATCATATAAATTTTACTCCCCAGGAAATTATTATTTTAGGGGGTTAAGGGTAAACAAAATCTAGGCCTTTGACCCACATCAAAGAATTAAATCAATCCCCACAATTTCAATTGTCCTGCCGTTTTTAAAGGTTAAGACATATCTCCTTCGCTTTAATGGAATTTGTCTTACTCACTATAAACTAATTAATGAAGTATTTGCAAACAAAAAAGAAGCTTATCTTTATTTTCTTTAACTTTTAACTGATTCAAAACTTGATTATTCATATTATTTTTACAAAGCTATTAGACCTTTGGCCATATGATAATTAGGATGTCGTCCTGTGCTAATTTATAATATGCTGTGTAACAAAATTTACCATCATTGTTCTTCATTAAACTTTTTAAAAATTATACTCAGTAATATCAAGCTAAAAATAGTAACATATTCTACTGGTTTTTATTAACAAATTTTTATCTTATTTTTTATTTTCTGACTCTTCCACTAACAAGAATGACAACTTTCATACGCAACGCACAGTAACAACTATAGAGTGACTGCACTTTTAATATGAAATAACTAGTCTATAATTTAGAAATCTTTATGTAGATGTGTCTATCAGAGCTATCGTTCACAGACGGACCAACGACCCTAACAATAGGCAAGGTTCACTTTTTGAAATAGTAAAATAGATTTGTGCTGAATAAATGGATTAGGAAAATATGTGGATATTATGACAGGGGAAAAATTGTCGTCAAAATAGGTTGCTAATGTTGACATTGCTTATTGGTCAGTGTTCGTTAATCCCGTAGGAGCGGAGGGGATGGGATAAAAGGAGTGGATGAATTGTTATCTTAGCCCGCTGTGAGTTTCACCTTATTAGAGTACATCATGATCTGGTGTAAATCCAGTTATTAATCAATCCATTGTTGAAAAATACTTGAAATGTTATGAAAGTGACAGAATCCATAGCTCTGAGTACAATCAGGGTCCCATTGTTAAATATTCCTCTGTAAAGTGCTAAAATTGGTTGAATGCAAATGCGTTCTGTTCTGTTGTTAGCATTTTCTAATTTGCCTACCTACAGAATACTAAATAGTATACAACATGGATTAATAAAGCATAGAATATACACCTTGAGAAAACTAAATAGTAAACAACATGGATTAATAAAACTTAGTATATGCATAGAAATCAAATCATTATATCCTTTGATTTAATTCAACCGTAGTAATTATATTTATATTTAGGATTTTGTTTTTTTTACCCTTCTTGCTCTACTTATTAAATTATATTCTTTGTCTTCAATATTCTAAATTCTCTGTATTTAGATAATGTTTCTTTTTATTATTATGTAATTAGGTATTAAAGTCCTAAAAATGTGAATATGTCCTTAAACATTATCCTATATTTAGGCAGTTTTACAAAAATTTACTTTCAATTCTTATTCGACTTCTATACCATTATATTCTGATTATTCAGGTGTGACACTCTACAAGTGTCCTACCGTTCCAGAGCATCGCTTCTATGGATGTTGTCATCCTTGTAACAAAAGAATAAGATGATCTTAAAAAAAATATTTTAAGAGAATTTTTTATCAAAATACTTAATCAACATTTTCTTATTTTTTTATCATTCCACTATAAACCCTGTAAGGTAAATTAGTCCCGTAAAAAATGTGCATGTGGTAAAATTTATAACCTATAACCGTTTTGACCGTAAGAGGAAAAATCTAAAATAGATATTATTTATAGGTTTTGTGTTTGGCAATTATAACCCACTTTTATGCAGTAGATGCCATAAACTATGTTTTTGAAAGTGTGTGTATTCACGGATCTAAAGGGATAAGACAATGGTCGATAAACTGATATATATCCTCAATGGTAATACACAAAATTACCCCTTCTGTAGATTACAATTAGTGGTTGAAATGTTTGGACACTCATAATAATGAACCAACCAAAAAATCAATAATAGTTGTTAAGCCAACAAATAAGAAAACGTTATTTTAAAACTTTGAGGATTATAGTAATAAACAATCTAATGTTCTTTCCCTCCTGGGTGTGTATTTCAGGCATTAGAGAAAAAAGTAAATACTATAAATAACCTTACTTTTTATTTGACTGTGTTTTTTTTCCATGGAAGTACAAGATTTTTTGAGAGGGGGGTGGGGGGTTCTAAGGGGAGTATAACCCAAAGGAACCCCATTGGACGTTCTTGTTATGCTGAGCTGGATCTTTAAATCATTTTAGTGGTGAGCCAGATCGGGGTGAGCCGAATTTCAGCCAATCACAGCGCGGCTCTGGCTCACCACTAAAATGATTTAAAGATCCAGCTCTGTACTCTTTTATTTATATTTTTGTGATTATTCTGCTGACCAAAAAGCATATAGAACTCTTGAAAATACTTCGTCCGTTCACCTGTAAGTATTTATTGCTTTTTTTTTGTTCCAGTTGCTATTAAAGATAAAAAGCTGAATTTTATACATGAGTAATGTGCTGCTTATAAGCATAAACGAATTCTTTTCGTGGTAAGATTTTTATTGTCAATGACCGATCATGTTTTTTTATTGTTTCTCTACATATGAATGTTGTTATCTTCAATGGTTTGTTGTGTGTAATGCGTTATAAATCTTGTGACACACAGCAAGTTTTTGTCTTTTCCTTCATCCCTGATTCTTTTTTTTGTGTGTGTGTGTGTGTGTGTGTGTGTGTGTGTGAATGTGCATTTAGTAAAAATTCTCCACTGCAGATAAAGTCCAATTATTGTTCTCTCAAATCTTCACAATTCAGTCAAATTAAGTCAAGTGTGCATTGTAATCAAGAATGACAACTTCTATAACAGCGAAGCTCTAAAACGGTAGGACAAGCGAACATTAACACTTGTAGAGTGTTATAAATATATAAAAGTCGAAGCAAAATTGTGAGTAAAGTTGTTGGAAAACTGCTAAGGACATACTTACATTTGAGGACTTGTTTAAAGAGATGATTTGCTTATAACATTGTACTTTGTGAACCTAGGAAATTAGGAATCATTACAATTACTTGATTTTGGCAACATTAATCCCAGAACAATAAAAAAATAATGAAATTATGATAAATTACAATCAAGTTTTGTCAAGATTTAGAAATATATGTATAGCTTCACTGCTATGGATGTTGTCAAACTTGTTATCCTACGTACTTTACAAATTACAATTTAAAACATGTATGGCTATAAACAACAACAAGAGGGAAATCTAGAAAATTACACCTCATGTTTTAAATTTCCTTTTTAATATACTTTGCATAATATAATATTGTTGTTTTCTAATTTTACATATATACATATATGTATAATATAATTCATAGCAATATCCTCTCCCTTTATATATAATTTACATATTGAACCTTAAAGCTTGAGTTACCCTGATAATCTGATGGGAGACCAGATGCGTGCCCGCCGTCCATCCTGCACCGTGCATCAATGATCCTAGGAGCTACACTTGAAGGGTCCTACTGTGCTGGAAAGGTCCTAGGGTAGATGCCAGACTGAACTCTGGTCACTTCCCCAGTTCAGGGGGTTTGGGTTTGGCTAACAATACTTCCCTAGCAAAAAACCTGCTCACACAACCTGATATCTACATCGACACTATATCGTTGCATTAAGCATTGAAACCCGCGACTAAAGTTATTATTAGTTATTTAAAGGGAATACCTTGGCACAAAGGTCGTGTAATCAAAGGGTCGATGCATTGTTGAAATAATATCAGAACCAAAGTCTAACAGGATCCTTTAGTCATTTATACTTAATGTAAACAAGAGTTGTTTAATCGAACAATTTCCTCTATGTAAATGTTTTGGATGGGGAAAGGTATGGTCGAGATTCATTTTTAAAAAATTACACAGATTTTTAAAATACATACTTTTTAACAACTATAGCAGAATTTGTATAAAATTACACTTAATATTTTATAAAATGTCCACATTATGATACAGTTTTCAATATAGTTTATTGGAAAATATTAAAATTAGTTGAATTTGGAAATAGTTTTGTTTATTAAAATGAACTCGGCCCCTGTAATAATTTGTGCATACACATATGAGAAGAATAACAAGAGAGAGGGTATGCCAAATTCTTGATTGCCAAAACAAACAAATATAGATACAAACATCAGCCTTTTTTGTTTGTTTTCTTTTTACATATATGCTAATAAATACGTGTAAAAATACATATAACAAGAACGATTATGTTCATAAGTAGCGCAGTAATAATGAGGTAAAAAACATTTGTTGAATAAGTACAGTTAACTCAATATTTGGCAGGTATTGTAAAAGAATCGTTAAATTATTATTTCCTTATAGTTAGATAGCTAACCAATGAATTTTTAAATTTTAAAATCTGTCAACAAACAAGCAAGTTTTACATTAATTCTTTCTATGGAAATGACAAACTGTTTCACTCTAGTTATAGAGTTCCTAGGATAAAAAAAATATTTGCATATCAATTAAATGGGATAAATACTTTTGTCATTTGGTCCAACTATTAATAGTGTCATCTTACACTATCTACTTTTCCCAGTATATGCTCAATCTCAAAGCCAAATAAATGACCAATGTCTCTATAAGTATCCTCTGTCCTAACTGACTGACTACTTTCTTTACTCTTTCAACCATATAATTATTGGATAATAATTAGTGACATGTTAGAATTGTCATCACTAAATTCTTTTAATGATTTAGCCAAAACTTGTATTTCTTTGGTTGGCCCAATGCACATGAGATTTAACGTCTTTAAAAAGACCAATCCAAGACCTAACTACTGCTTTCCAAAAAAGCAAAATCCTTGCAGTTCAGCAGTTCCAGAGATATTTTGTTTAAGACAGAAACCTTGATGCTTTATATCATACCCTTGTGGCTTTGCTCCTAGTATCTAGAGGCTGAAAGAGGGGTTCATGAGTGGGGGGCGGGAAGATACCTAAAAACACCCAAATCTTTACTGAGAATCCTAAATCAATTTAAATCTACAAAATTTGTTGAAAATTATTTTAGTTCCAATAAAACTTTTGTATTTTTTTTTAAGTTGGAAGATTTCTATTTCATTGACCCATCTCTTTAAAGCACAAACACAATATATAAGTTTTATAATCCTACTCTCTAGACCTTTCATATTTTAAGTAAACAAAAATTGTCTGAAAAATAAATTTCATATGGAATAACAAACAACGAATAAAAAGTATTTTCAACCAGAGTTCAGAGAAAGAAGATTTATTTTTAGCAGCGAAGCTACTGTGTAATTTGAAATGTCTTAATGTTAGTCAGACACTGATACACGTAAATTTCTTGGCTGTTAATGAAGACAGATAACCAGAAGCGTGGTCTTACAGAGGGGTGTAAAGATTTGAGTGGATAAAGAAATTATGAAGGCAGTATTAAGAGGGGGTTGGGGAGCTTGACAATAACTCATGCATATGAATGATTATTTTTGTGAAGATTACTCAACCCCATTTGCCCAACCCCTCTAACTGACTTTATCCGTTTTACTAAATATGAGTTTTTTTCTGATTTGCTATTTATGGATATTGTCATAGAATATATTGATAGGAGTAGCTTTATAGTGGAAGATATGTATACCTATGTGTATTTCTGGCTATCTATAGATATTTCCTTGTATAGCGAAAGAACCCTCATGCGTACTTAGATGTACTGACAATTCAAGTGTATACAATATTTTGAGTAAATATTATTAGTCGTACAGGACAGTAAATTTTAATAGTACCCAAAGTTTTATAAAAAAATATTTCTCGTATTCATTCGAATCCGGTGGATAGGAACCGGTTCTCATCCATACGAAAAAACTAAGTCTAGCATCGTATTATATCCAGCTTTCTACGAATATAAAAAAAGTTTTTTAGCCCGCGCCTTCGGCACCTCAGGGCTAAAAAAAACTTGGGATCATATGAAGGAAATGAAGTCATTCCTAAAAAGGACAGAAATTCCCTTCCAAAAAGGACAGAAATCATCTTCCTTTTTCTCAGATATCTCAAATATGGACAAAAATCACTCTCCTTTTTCTTACATATCTGAAAAAGAAGATAAAAATCACCTTCCTAGATCTCACTTATTTTTCCTAATTCTAAGAAAATTAACCCAATACCTCCATGTTCTTCCTTATTTTCAGATAATCTACCTTATTCTAAGAAATTCTTCCTTGTCCTTACAAATTCTCCCTTATTCTCAGATAACCTACCTTATTCTAAGAAATTCTTCCTTATTCTAAGAAAATCTACCTTATTCTAAGACATTCTTCCTTATTCTAAGAAAATCTACCTTATTCTAAGACATTCTTCCTTATTCTAAGAAATTCTTCCTAATTCTATGAAAATCTACCTAATTATAAGACATTCTTCCTTATTCTAAGAAAATCTACCTTATTCTAAGATATTCTTCCTTATTCTAAGAAATTCTTAGTTATTCTAATAAGATCTACCTTATTCTAAGAAATACTTCCTAATTCTATAAAAATCTACCATATTATAAGACATTCTTCCTTATTCTAAGAAAATCTACCTTATTCTAAGACATTCTTCCTTATTCTAAGAAATTCTTAGTTATTCTAATAAGATCTACCTTATTCTAAGAAATACTTCCTAATTCTATGAAAATCTACCTTATTATAAGACATTCTTCCTTATTCTAAGAAAATCTACCTTATTCCAAAAAATTCTTCCTTATTCTAAGAAATACTTCCCTATTTCTAAGAAAATCTACCTTATTCTAAGACATTCTTCCTTATTCTAAGAAAATCTACCTTATTCTAAGACATTCTTCCTTATTCTAAGAAAATCTACCTTATTATAAGTAATTCTTCCTTTTCCTTACTAATTCTCTCTTATTTTCAGATAACCTAGCTTATTCTATGAAGTTCTTCCTTAATTCCCCTAATTCTTCCTTTTTCTCAGATAATTTTTTTAATTAATATTGGGATATCATAACTGAAATAGAGGTATAGAGAATATATAAATTCTGCCTTTTCACCTTCCTTATTCTCTCAAAATCTTGGTTTTTCTCACATATATTTCCTTATGTTTATTGGGATATCAGAACAAGATGTGTAGGATAAGTTTGGGTTGTATCTTTTGACCTGAAATATTTGTTTGTACTTTAGAGGAGGAACCCCAGTCTGTAAAACACACTAGCTGTATCAATAATCTGTTCTACTTGCCAACTGATACAAATATTAGACCAAAATGGAAAATCATCCCCCCCAAAAAAAAAAAAAAATTTTCTTTACAATAATAAAATAAAAACCCAGGCAGAGAGTCAGATATTTGTATATAATGAAAAGTACACCCCCCCCCCCCCTCAAATGGTTGGCAACTTAATTTTCAGTCTGTCTATAAATCAGCTGATAATTATGTAATGGATGCAAGGGCGTACTATGAATTTGTACTATTTGGGGTATAAAGAAAGTTTTTGTGTTCTCTCCAGAAATATTTAAATTAAACTTTTTGAACAGTGATCATCATTTATCTTTATATAACACGATAGCAATGTGTAAAATTATGCAGAATAGCAATTATTTATCGATAACGAACTAAGATTGCACATAAAAACATTAAAATATACAAGACTGGAGTTACGTAAGATTAGAATTATGTAAATTACATATCATGTAAACTGTACAAAAATTAGCATAGTATTTATCTATATATCTACCCTCCCCCACCCCACCCAATCGCTAATGTTAAATTGTATATTTTCTTTTAAAAATGTGAATGTTTTCTTTAACCTTAAAGTCTGTACGATACAATATGAATTCGGCAGCCGGCTTCAAATCAGCTATTTTTTAGCAGTCGGCTGCTAAAAAACGAAATCTTAAAGTAATCTGTTTTTACGGTGTAGATTTTACATTAAGAATTCGTGTTTTTATAATGCAGCCAGCTTCCAGCCACTTGCTTCAAAAGAAGCCAAATTATTATGAATTCCAACAAAATTCTACTTTAAGAATTCAATAATGCAATTGTTTATGCATTTTAAGGTATTTATGAGAGACATTGTCTAAATTCCTTTTGCATTTTAAGTATTTGTGAGATTTATAGAAGCTAAAAAATCACCCAACTACTCCAATCTATAATACAAAGTAGAACTATGTCTGTCTGTTTGTCTGTTTGTTTGTCTGTCAGTTTGTCTGTCTGTTTGTTTGTAACAAGGATCTCGCTAACCGCTGAACCGATCGGGTTCTCCTTTACAGGGTAGCTTCTCATAGGTCCCGGGAAGGTTTATAACTATTTTCTTGGGGGGTGGGTCACCCCTAATCCCCCCCCCCCAAAAAAAATACCCCCCCAATTTTTTATATATTTTCTTTAAAATCTAAAACACGAAAAGTTAGTTGAATCAAACCTGCAAAGTCTGCATATCAGCTAAGATCTCTTAAACCGCTGCAAAAAAAAACTAATTATACAATTTTCAGGGAAACTTTGATTTAGTCCAGGGTAGGTTTTAGGCTATTTTTATATATTGCTAAATATACGAAATTTCAAGCTAAAAAATCACTCAACTACACCAATATAATATAACAAAGTTAGAATGTCAGCTAAGATTTCTTAAACTCCGTGGCCTTATATCTTTAGGGGAAACATGATTTTCTCATATTAGTAGCTCAGCTACTCTATAATTACAAATATCCGTCTTTTAAGAAACTTTTATTAAATGTCTTCAATGCTTGTTTAGCCTTGCTTTTTCAATTGTTGCCATCCTTGTTTCTTCATTTCCGAAAAATGTTAATTTTAGCAGCGAAGCTAGTCTGTGATACCAATTGTCCGTCTGTCCGTATTTTCATATGCCCGTCAGCTACATTCAGGGGAAAACGTGATTTTCTGGGCCATTAGTTAAGATAGAGGCACAATTGTAAGAATATATAAACATTTATTTTTAGCTAATTTCTTTTTCATTCGATTTAATAGGTCAATGATTGTTAGCATGATGATTTCTGTGATATTTAAGTACAATTTACAGAGCTTAGGAACTCTATAATTGTTAGAGAAAATAGGTTGACCCATAATTTGAAAAATATTGATTTTTAAATTTAAATTAAGTTTAAGCATGTTAGAATTGTTATATTGATTTTCAAACTTTAAATGATGATTCCTGTAACAGTTTATAACAGTTGAATAAAATTTGTTTTTATAGAGAAGCAACTCCATAATTGTTATCAGAAATTAAATGTTAATTCAGATGGATAGATAGATAGATTTATTGTATATTGAATGTCATATATGTTGATAGGTATATGATTAGCGCACCTCCCTGGCAAAACCCTGTTCACGCCACTGAATAATGAATTCTACAGAGAGAGAGGAGACAATGGGCTGTTTATTACACAAGTACCCAAAGTTTTATGATAACGTTTGGCTTCACAACTTTGAGGACTTTTGATAAATTTTGATTGGTTGGTTTATCAAATTAAGTGTAAGTAAGCCTAGAGTAACCCTTGCCAAGCGGGAGAAGGTTAGATTACTCTACCCTACCGTCACCCGCTTATAGGCACCCTTTCTTTACTTAAACGTACCTAGACTACTGTAACCCAGCCTAAAGACACTCTTACTTAAGCCAGGAAACCAATACCCAGGTTAGCTGGTACCCAGGTGGGCCAGGGTACCCCCAACATAGCCCTCTCGAAGCTAGAACCAAAGATATTTAACTTTTGTTATAACCATAAGTTATAAGTTATAACCAACCGTTGTATACTTATAAGCTTCCTTTACTACGCTAAGAGGGCTCTATCTACCCTCTAAAGAGCAGTTGACTAGCTTAGTAGACACTTTTGTGTTGTAATATTACACTAAAACCTCTACCAAGTTCCTATAGGGTCACCGTGGACTTTCGGAGAAAGACGCACATCATAGTTCCCCAAGAAAATACACTAGATTTCAAAATTGCACTTATAAATGTTTAAAAACATTAAATACCAAATTGACAAAATCCATGTTTCTTCGATAACTAGCGAACGGATTAAGCTAGAATCGATGTTAAGGTGTCTAAAAGACCGTCTCGACCCCAGGGACTCACACAAAAAATTTGGTGGACTTAGGACAATTTTTAGGGGGGTAGACCAAACGATGTTTGATTTTCTGATGCAAGTTTAGGCGATTTTTTTATCCATTTTTCTTTAAAAATCAGTTTTTCCTAGGAAAACTTTTTTGTTTCTTAACCGATTTTGGATTTCAAGGTGGCAAAATGTCCGTCTCGATGAGATACACGCGTGTACAAAATTTGGGGTCAAGATTCCAACTCCTTCCCTGTCGGACCAAACGATGTTTGCTGAAAAAGATACGCCAAAACTTGTATCGATGGACTTACATCTTGTGATCCAGCCCCCTAAACGTTGAGCTATCAACCCCAATTTTTTTGTGTGAATTCTTCGCACTGAGACGGTCATTTTTCCGTGTTTAAATCTTCTGTAGCTATATCCTAGCCCAAATGAGAAAGAAAATTAGATTATTCAGTGTTTGATTTTCTGTTGCAAGTTTTGGCAATTTTTTTATCAATTTTTCTTTAAAAATCAGTTTTTCCTAGGAAAACTTTTTTGTTTCTCAACCGATTTTGAACTTCAAGGTGGCAAAATATTTGTCTCGATGAGATACACACGTGTACAAAATTTGGGGTCAAGATTCCAACTCCTTCCCTGTCGGACCAAACGATGTTTGCTGAAAAAGATACGCCAAAACTTGTATCGATGGACTTACATCTTGTGGTCCAGCCTCCTAAACGTTGAGCTATTAACTCCAAATTTTTTGTGTGAATTCTACTCACTGAGACGGTCATTTTGCCGTGTTTAAATCTTCTGTAGCTCTATCCTAGCCCAAATGAGAAAGAAAATTAGATTTTTCAGCAGCACCCTTTAGGGTTCAAGCCAAAACTTGTATCGATGGATAGATGACAAATTTTGCCTCACAGCCTCAACAAACTAAAACAAAATCAAAATTAATTTGCTTTGAAATTTAAATTTGCTAGACCGTAAATATACTACGAAAGTACCTAATAGTAAACCATTAGGTACCCAAACAATAATACAGGGTAATTTAGTTATCTTTAAACGAAAAAATCAAAGATAAACTAAGTTAAAAACTACAACTTAAAAACTGCTGGAAAGAAAAAATGTTTCAAACTGGATATAATACGATGATAGACATAGTTTTTTCGTATGGATGAGAACCGGTTCCTATCCACCGGATTCGAATGAATACGAGAAAATATCTTAATCATATCAATAAAGAATAATATCTATGTCATTCAATAAGAGCCTCCAAAGTTGTTAAGCCAACGAATACGAAAACGTTAATTTGACCCAATGTCCCCTCCCTCCCTGACTTGTTTTAAAGGTGGTTGACAGTAGACATAATATACATGGAGAGAGGGGACAATGGGCTGTTTATTATACTAGTCCCCAAAGTTATATAATGATGTTGTCATATTTGTTGGCTCAACAACTTTGGGAACTACATTAAAGTTTTATTAGTTGGATCATTCATTTGAGTGTTTAAACGTTTCAACCACTAATTTTACGCTACAGAAGGTTTTTTTTTGTGTAACGTCATTGGGAAATCAATTTATCGTTCATTGTACTATCCCTTTAGATCCCTGCATAATATATCTATGGTTACCAACACCCATCAGACAGACAACTTACCCTTTGATTGCATGACCTTTGTCTAAAGAGTTCTAACTGTGCAGGGTAATTAGTGGCGCCTATTTATGTTGCACACCTGACATAGAAGCAGTAGGATCCATTTTTAACGTCTTTAGTTTTAAAGTTATAATTTTTAGAAACATAACTTTATAAGAAATTCAACTATTTTCAGCTAACTTATAATATGTTTTGTCATAGGCTTCACTTTATACGAAACAATTCACCCAAGAAAAGCTTTATCCTAAGATATGCATTAATCTACATAGAGAGAGAGAGGGGACAATGGGCTGTTTATTACACTAGTTCCCAAAGTTTTATAATAACGTTTCCTTATTGGTTTGCTCAAGAACTTTGTGGATTAAAGTGAATTTTGATTGGTTGGCTTATTAAGTTTTGTGTCCAAACGTTTCAACCACTAATTGTAATCTACAGAAGCTTATAACGTTATACTTTGTTGTCACAGATTATCACTTCCTTAGATAGATAGATAGACAAAAAGATGGATAGATAGATAGATAGAGATAGATAAAGAGACAGATAGATAAATAGATAGATAAAGGGTGAGCAAAAAAAATGCGTACTTTTTTAAAATTAAAATTGCGCGGCTTGTGTTAATAGTAGAAAAATGTTATAAATATTGTTAGAACCGGTATGAACTCTATTTTTTGGAAATATAAGAACGGATCCTGTGCTACGTATAGTTAGGGAGCTACGTATTAAAATGTCCCAACTGGCTTAAAACTTAACTTGCGAGTAAATTTTGGGACATTTTAGCGGTTCTAACAGTATGCGTAACATTTTTCTACTATTAACACAAGCCGCGCAATTTGAAATTTGAAAATGTAGGCATCTCTTTTTGCAAAATATCTTAAAATTTACTCGTAAGTCAAGTTTTACATCAGTTGGGACATTTTAACACGTAGCTCCGTAACTGTACGTAGCAGAGGAATCGTTCTTATATTTCCAAAAAATAGACTTCTTAGCGGTTCTAACGATATGCATAACATTATACTATTAACACAAGCCGCGCAATTTCAATTTTTAAAAAGTACGCATTTTTTTTGCTCACCCTTTAGATGGATGGATAGATGAATAGATAGATAGATTTAGATAGATTGATATATGGATAGATAGATAGATAGATAGATTTAGATAGATTGATAGATAGATATATAGATAGATAGACAGATAGACAGATAGATAGATAGATAGATAGATAGATAGATAGATAGATAGATAGATAGATAGATAGATAGATAGATAGATAGATAGATAGATAGATAGATAGATAGATAGATAGATAGATAGATAGATAGATAGATAGATAGATAGATAGATAGATAGATAGATAGATAGATAGATAGATAGAATCAAATAAAAAGAAATAGCCTAAAACCTGTCCATATAACAATACTAAGCTTCCCTGACAATTTAACAATGAATAGTTAAGAAAGCGTCATCTATTAAACCGATTTTAAACTGATTTTTTTAAATCAAAACATAAAAGCAAAGTTGTTAAGCATGAAAAAAACTCTAGCATATTAAAAAATTAGCCAGATAGCTTTATTTTGCTTGTTTTATGATAAAATTGATTTTTTTCTGTTCTACAGTTAAAACATATGCAATAATTTGAAGAATTTTAAGAGTTTTTTTTCTGTCTAGAGTTAAAAATCATGTAAATTGGTAAACTCAATTAGTTGATCTTTTAAGGGCAGCTTTATACATATCTTACTTGGTGGATTTAAGCTATTTTCATTAAATCCTTCGCACAAATATATTATAATCTTATATAGGAAATAACTGCAGAGAGAGAGAGGACAATAGTCCCAAAAGTTTTTTATTCGTTGATTTAATAATTTTATGGCCTATAGGGAATTTTGATTGCTTGGTTTATTGAGTTGTGTGTTCAAACGTCTCACTCACTAATCTATAGATAAGGTAATTTGTGCATAATTTGGGATGTTTATCAATTTATCGAACATCGTCTAATCCCTTTAGATCTCTGGTTAAATTATAACAATTTGTTATTAAAAAATCCTTAAATGTCATTTAATGTTATATTCTTTTTAGTAGCAAAGGTACTATATAAATAACTTTGTGTGTCTGTCCGTCCGTCCATCTGTACGGCTAAGGGTAAATATAAATTTTGTAGAAAGCTAAAATTTTTAGTGTTAACCTAAGAGAGAGAGGGGACAATGGATTGCTTATTACACTAGTCCCCAAATTTTAAAATAAAGTTTACTAATTGTTGGCTTAACAACTTTGGGGATTTTTCTTGACTTTTGATTAGTTGGTCGATAAAGTTGAGTGACTAAATGTTTGAACCACTAATTGTAATCAACAGAAGAGGTTATTTTGTGTATCATCTTTGGGGTTGTACATCAATATATCGGCCTATGTCTTATCCGGTCCTACCCCAAACGTAAGAGTCCCAAACGTCAGAGTGGACAAACGCAAGAGTCCCAAACGCAAGAGTCCCAAACGTCAGAGTGGACAAACGTCAGAGTGGGACAAACGTCGGAGTGGACAAACGTCAGAGTGGACATTGCTTAAGTAAAACATCAGAGTCTATGCTATTTTAATTATATGACAATTTTGAAAGTTTTTTATACCACTGTCTACAAAATAATGGTTATGGCCGCAGCGCTCGGCCCCCTAGCCTGCCTAGCCGCAGCGCTCGGCCCCCTAGCCTGCCTAGCCGCAGCGCTCGGCCCCCTGGCCTATAACCTAACCTAACCTATCTAAGAAAAGTAAGGGGACCGAATAAAGGGGGGGGGGGGAGGGTGGATAAAAAAATTCAAAATTGAAAAAAAAATTCAAAATTGAAAAAAATTTCAAAATTGAAAAAAAAATAAAAAATTAAAGAAAAATTCAAAATTGAAAAAAAATTTTGGGACTCCTGCGTTTGTCCACTCTGACGTTTGTCCCAAAAATCCTGCGTTTGTCCACTCTGACGTTTGTCCCACTCTGACGTTTGTCCCACTCTGACGTTTGGGACTCTTGCGTTTGTCCACTCTGATGTTTTTCCACTCTGACGTTTGGGACTCTTACGTTTGTCGTGGAACCTCTTATCCCTTTAGATCCCTGGTTATATTATAACAATATCTTATTTATCTTTATCTTTAAATTGCCATAAAAATTATGCAGTATCAAGCAGTTTTTCATCAAAGTTACTTACAATTTTGCTTCGACTCTTATACTTTTATTTTCTGATTATTCAGTTCTGACACTATACAAGTATTAATGTCCGTTTGTCCAACCGTTTCAGTGCTTCGCTTTTATGGATGTTGTCATCCTTGTTTTTTATATTTAATGCAAGTATACTTAGAGATGGATTTTATGAAATAATATTAAATAAAGTATAATAGAATAATTTTGTAAAAAATAATACAAATTTGAATATGTTTTGAAAAATATTTGACTGAAAATTTGAAATCGACAAAATCTATGAGATTAAAATCTAGGCTTTAAAAATATTATATCCGTTGGCTTTGAAACATTTTGTTTGATTAAATGTTATTAGCAATACTTATCTAAACTTGAGTGTCTATGTTTTTCTACCAAATAGGTTTACAAATCTATCCCATAGTTTAACTTTTTAGATACATCTATTTTTCTTAATGAAATTTCATTTTTAAAAAGGAGTCTCTATTTAAAAGTATAGGTTGACATATCTTAATGATGGTGAAATGTGACAGCACCGTTTAAGTAAAATGACACCGGGGGTATAATGGAAGCGAACCGGACACAAACTATCTAACTTGAGGCCCTTTAATTTCAAATAAGATGGGAACAAAACAAGGACGTCAAAGCATTTTTATTTGGGGGGATACAAAATTTAAAAATATATTTTTTTTTTTGGGGGGGGGAGGAGGGGGGCGGGTAATCATTATATCACAGAAACAAGGACGTCCATGTATTTTTTATTTGGAGGGGGGGGGGTAATCAACCCTTTACACCCTCCCCTTGAACATCCCTGGAACAAAAATAAAACAAAATATTTCCTCAAATACTCTTCAGTGAGGGTTAGCTTAACAGGACAGGTTTTAGGCTATATTATAGGTCCATGGGAAAGATTATACCTTACTTATACAGCAATCTTCAAGTAATGCTACTAGGTTTTAAGATTAAAGGACGATTTTACTATGTCTAACATTTCATTTTAAATATGCTGTCAAAAAGAAGGGGAAGGGCTAGAGAGATGGAGTTTTGCTTACTTTCGGAAATAGCCTAAAACCTTTCCAATATATCTCTGTGTCTGTCTGTCTGTACCAAAAAATGCCACCCCCCTCCTCCCAATTATTTTTCTAAAACTAAAATAAAAATGGGGGTCGAATTTGACATCTTCCCCCTACCTCAAGTTTCCTTAGAAGCCTCTAGGGGCGTAGACGCTTGTATTGAGATAAACAGCTGAGAAAATTCGTTATTAAGCATAAATATTTTATAGCAGAGCAGCTTTTTAGCTTATTATCATTCTAAACATAATTCTGGTAAATCTATATGTCTATATACATATCTGTGTTTATGTGGAACAAGATCCCTGAAACAGCTTTGTTTGGAAATTTTTTTTCCTAAAATATCTTTAAAAATATTCACTATCTATCTATATACATATATATCAATCAAGCATTCTATCTATCTAACTAACTATTAATCTTATAGCACTTGCTACTCTGTAATTTCTAGTCCTTGTTATGCCTGTTGACTGTTGAAAGTAATATTTATGGCCCATATCCTATTATATCTCAGCTATAAACTCTCTTCATTGTGCAATTTGTGTTCTATAGATAATTGCTTTTAGTTTAATATTGCTTTCACACAAAGTATCCTGTTGAGCACTGGTACATCCCCAAACCCAACAAGTTTTTGAACTAATTTGAAAGTAAAGATTATATGGTGTGGGGAAGTTTTTTGTTTATTGATTCAGGTTAGGTTATACTGGGTAGACCCGCAGGGTTATGGCACTTACACCGCGGGGGTGGGGGGTATTAAAGTTCTAAAATGACACTTTGTGTGAAACCTTGAATAAGCTTGTGCATCAATCTAATTTTATTTTCTTTAGTTATGCTATAAATATGTGTTTCCTTGTAAAAATTTTTGTTTAACGGACATTTTTTAAATTCCGAAATTTGTAGATATTAGTATTACACAATTTCTATTTTTGTTTTTTTTCTCTTTCCAATAGCTAAAATATGAGAAGGATAAACAAACAGCTTGATAGATATTTAGATGATATGATTAAAAGGTAGATAATACATTTCAAAATGCTAAAATTAACAATTAAACAGAAAAAAACTCCCCCCCCCCCCTACAAAAAAAATGTTTTTTTACCTTTGATACTGGGAGGTCGACTTACCCTCACCTTAAGTGCCTCTAGAGCCCTCTAAGGGCAAAGCCGCTATTCTGTATTACAAATGTTTTTTTTTCAAATTAGATATTTAATTGTGCTGGTCTATGGTTTGTACTTTCCAGGTAAGTTAGATAGATAGATAGTAAGTTAGATAGATAGATAAATAGTAAGTTAGTTACATAGATCGATAGATATGTATATAAATAGATAGTTAAATAGGTAGATAGATCATAAGATGACTATTATTAAAAATACTTTAGGACCAGCAATTTCTAATAAAAAGATGTTTCAGGGATCTTGTATTACTATAAATTGATAAGTATACTGGCTTCTTAAATTTTAAAATGTTCCAACTTTTTAACCAATAATTTTAATCTAAAGAATGAATAAATTTGATAATCATCATTGAAGACGCATAATGACAAAGAAAAACGTATACAAAAACGCATACCCTTGATTTATTATATACTAGCGGCTACGACCCTAGAAGCCTCTAGGGGCATTTAAGGTAGGAGGAGGAAAAGTCGACCTAATCCTATTTTAAATTTGAGTTTCAATAGAGTAAAAAAAAAATATTCTTTTGGGGGGAGGGGGGTGAATACAACCTCCCCAAAAATAGTTTAAAACCTTCCCAGGACCTATAAGAAGCTTCATTGTAAAGGAGAACAATATCGTTTCAGCGGTTAGCGATATCCTTCGGGACAGACAAAAAACGCTTACTACTTTATATAATAGGATATAATTGATTAAATATAAAAGAGAGGCACAATTCAGAAAGCGTAGCAACTCTATAATCCTTACCATCCGTATATATTGTTGAAATATGCAAATTTTTCACAAATTTTTTATGTATGACATGATTATTATAATAGACATGTTACAATTATCCTATCTATTTTATGCTTCGCATGATCTCTCTCTCAATCCCTGTCTCATTCTCATATTTTTTCATTTTTAAAAGCGAAGCTTTGCTATAATTAGGGTCGGTCCGTCCGTCCGTCCGTCCGTACGTCAGTACGTCCGTAACGGATAGCTTTTTCCGTTAATTTAGGCATGTTAGAATTGTCCTATCGATTTCAAATTTTGCATGGTGATTCCTTTAGTAGTTAGGTACGATTTAGAAAGCGTAGGAACTCTATAATCATTACCAAAATGTCCGTACGTCCATTTTAAACATGTTGATTTTTTTACTTTTTTAACAACAAATTTTTATGTGATCAAATCATCGGATTGATCTGATTTTTGGTATATTGATTCCTGGGACAACAAAGTATAATGTAATAAGCGAAGCAACTCTATAATCAAGCCCTAAAAATGTAAGTATGTCCATAAAAATTATCCTGTATCAAGCAGTTTTACAACAAATTTACTTACAATTTTGCTTTGACTCTTATAAATTTATATTATGATAATTAAGTTCTAACACTATACAAGTGTTAATGTCCGTTTGTCCTACCGTTTCAGTGCTTCGCTTTTATGGATGTTGTCATCCTTGTTACACTTAAAATTGATCAAATTTAAATGGAAGATTTTTATTAATATCATTTGGCGGATTTTTAAAGTGAAGCTTTTTCTATAATTATGTTCGTCCGTCCGTCTGTACCTCCGTAACGCTTAGCTCTTTTCGTTAATTTAGGCATGTTATAATTGTAGTAGCGATTTCAAACTGTGCATGACAATTTAGAAAGCGTAGCAACTCTATAATCATTACGAGAAAGTCAATATATACGTTTAAGACATGCTGATTTTTTTTTTTACTTTTTAAACAACATTTATTTGTGATAAAATTATAAAAAAAAGATATGTTACACTTATTTCATCGATTTAAAACTTTACATGAGGATTCCTATGACAGTTAGGTACAATTCAGAAAGCGTAGCAACTCTATAATCGCTACCAGAAAGTCAATACATGCTGATTTTTTTTTACTTTTTAAACAACATTTTATTCGTGATAAAATTATAAAAAAAGACATGTTACACTTATTCCATCGATTTAAAACTTTATTTGATGATTCCTATGACAGTTAGGTACAATTTAGAAAGCGTAGCAACACTATAATCGTTACCAGAAATTCCGTATATCCATTTAAAACTTGCTGATTTTCTTGACACTTTGACAAAACAATTTTTATATGACATAATTATCTTATTCATCTGATTTTTTAAATAATGATTCTTAGGACAACAAGGTAAAGTATTATAAGCAAGGCAACTCTATAATCAAATCCTAAAATTGAAAGTATATATTAGAGAGAGGGAAGAATGGGCTGTTTATATCACATGTCCCCAAAGTTTTATAAAAAGCATTTTCTTATTTGTTGGCTTAACAACTTTGAGGACTTTTCCTGAATTTTAATTGGTTGGTTTAGTAAGTTGAGTGTTCAAACATTTCAACCACTAATATTAATCTACAGAATGGATAATTTTGTGTGTCATCATTTGGGATGTACATGAATTTAACAGCCATTGTCTTATCCCTTTAGATCCCTGCCTAACCTAAAAGTATAAAAGTCTGGGGCTATAAATTAATAACTGAAATTTCTTTAAAAGGATGTTTCTAATTTCATACCTATGGATGGGATACAATTTAGCACGGATCAAGTGATCGCCTAAATCCCGTGCTCTTTTGTACCCAACCGTAGGCATTTTCGGAAAAGATGTTTTAAAACTGGGATCCTTATTTGCAAATTTTTATGTGATGTAATCATCCGATTGATCTGATTTTTGGAATACTGATTCCTAGGACATCAAAACTACATTGTTATAAGCGAATCATCTCTATAATCAAGACCTAAAAATGTAAGTATGTCCTTAAACATTATCCTGTATGTTAGCAGTTTTTCAACAAATTTACTTAATTTTATTTCGACTTTTATACACATATGTTCTGATTATTCAGTTCTGACACTCTACAAGTGTTATTGTTCGTTTGTCCATCCATTTCAGGGCTTTGCTTTTATGGATGTTGTCATCCTTATTGAATTTAATATCCATGAGAAACTGTTTATACTACTATACGATAAATACCTGCTTTCCCAAATTACCTTAATTTATTAACTGCATAAGGAATTACAGAGAAATTTCGTGATTTTTTAAGCACATAAATATTCAGAACAAAATTTTGAATTCGTAATGTAAATCTGCAGCCACTTGTGCAGCCATTACTTTATGAATCCTGCAGCCATTACTTTATGAATCCAAGATTCTTATCATTCCATCTTTACATTCCAGGTGTCATATTTCATTTACTTTAAGAATTCAATCATTTACTTTAAGAATTCGAAAAAATCGGCTGCAAAATTGCATTTAGAAGCCGGCTGTCGAATTCTTAAAATATACATAATTTAAATACCGACTTAACTTATAGTTGAAAAATTGAACACATAATCTTATCCCTTTAGATCCCTGAGACTTCAAAGTGGTAGAAGCAAAGGTTTTCTATAATTAGGGTTGGTCCGTCTGTATGTAACAGTTAGCTTTTTTCGTTAATTTAAACAGTTAAAATTGTTTTATCAAATTAAAACTTGGCATGATGATTCCTATAACAATGAGGTCCTTCTGATTTCAGAGCTTCATTTTTATAGATATTGTCATTCTTTTTAAAAAGCGAAGCTTTTCTATAATTAGAGTTGGTCCGTCCGTCCGTCCGTCCGTCAGTCCGTACGTCTGAGAGAGATAGCTTTTTTCATTAATTTAGGCATGTTAGAATTATCCTGTCGATTTCATGGTGATTATTCCTTTAGTATTTAGGTATGATTAAGAAAGCGTAGCAACTCTATAATCATTACCAGAATGTCCGTACGTCCATTTTAAACATATTGGTTCTTTACTTTTTTAACAACAAATTTTTATGTGATCTAATAATCCGATTGTTATAATTTGTTGGTATAGTGATTCCTGGGACAACAAAGTACAATATTATAAGCAAAGCTACTCTATAATCAAGTCCAAAAAAATTAAATATGTCCATAAACATTATCCTCTATCAAGAAGTTTTTCCAACAAATTTACTCACAATTTTGCTTTGACTCCTTTTTTTATATTCTGATTATTCAGTTCTGACACTATACATGTTTAGTGTCCGTAAGTCCTACCGTTTTAGAGCTTCGCTTTTATGGATGCTGTCATCCATGTTTAATTTTGTTTATACTTTTATTATTTCAGGGAGAGAGGGGACAATGGTCTGTTTATTACACTAGTCCCCAAAGTTTTATTATAATGTTTTATTATTTGTAAGTTTATACAACTTTACGCACTTGAGTGAATTTTCATTGGTTGGTTAATTAAGTGTTCAGACGTTTCAACCACTAATTTTAATCTATAGAAGGGATAATTTTGTGCATCATCATTGGGGATGTACGCGCTACCATGGTTCAAAAAGTATTACATAAACAGAGAATATTGGTGTTTGCAGAGAGAAAGAGAGAAAGGGGACATTGGGCTGTTAATTACACAAGTCCAAAAATATTTACAATAACATTTTCTTATTAGTTGGCTTAACAACTGTGAGGACTTTTAATAAATTTTAATTGGTTGGTGTATTAAGTTTAGTGTCCAAATGTTTGTAATTGTAATCTACAGAAGGGGTAATTTTGTGTTTTAACATTGAGATTTACATAATTTTATTAGCCATTATCTTATCCCATTAGATCCCTGGGTATTATCAATTAACTCAAACGCCAGGTCCAACAAACCAAAATAACTGCCCAAACACCCGAGGTATTAGTTTAAGTAACACTAACACCCATCACACAACCACCATTTTGATTGCAAAACCTTTGTCGGAGAAGTCCTAAATGGGATTGGTAATGAGTTGTGACTGTTTGGGGCCAAGGCATTCTACATACTTTAACTATTAATGCCTTTAGTTTTTATGCTGGTTAATTTGATTTTAAATTTGTTTCTTCTCAGATTTTTCCAGTGATGTAAAGGGATAATACAATGGCCGTTAAATTGATGTACAACCCAATGATGATACACAAAATTACTCCTTAAAAATTTGTGGTTGAAACGTTTGAACACAAAAAATCAAAGAATCAAAATTCACTATATTCCACAAGGTAATAAGCCAACGAATAAGAATCATTATAATAAAACTTTGGGGACTATTATTAAACAGCCCATTGTACCCTCTTTATCTAAGTAATTTCTCTTGGGAGAGTGGGGGTACCTTCCCCAATTTATGCAAAGGAGAACCAGAAATTGGTCTAGCAGTTAGCGAGATCTTTCGATATACATATATAATCACAGGTATTGACAGATATACACAAACACACAATGTTAATTTTGAATATTGACTAGTAGTTGCGCTCCTCAAGGCCTTTAAGGGCACCTAAGGTGAGGGGAGGTCAACCCACAACCCTTATTTTAGTTTTAAAAAGGATGACAACATCCATAAAACTGAAGCTCTAAAACGGCGGGAAAGAAGAACATTAAAACTTTAGAGTGTCAGAACTAAATAATCCGACTATAAATGTGTTACTGTAAAAATGTTTAAACTGTTAAATACAGGATACTGTTTATATATATGTACTTTTTTATTAGGATTTGATTAGAGAGATGCCTTGCATATGATATTGTACCTTGTTGTCCTAGGAATCATTATTCCCAAAGTATGATGAATAGGATAATTATCCTATTATATAAAGATGTAACTCTTTTTATACATTTTAATTGGAATCGATGATCTGTTTAATAGTGAAACAATTGTCTTCCATTAATAAAATGTTAAAAAATAACCCATGTTACATATATAAATAAATCCTTATAATAAAGTAACAGGATGTCTCTGTGTTTGTAAGTTTGTACCGAAGGATCTTGTTAACCGCTGAACCGATCGGGTTCTCCTTAACAGGGTAGCTTCTCATATGTCCCGGGAAAAAAACATAACTAACACAATCTATCAGCGAAAAAATATTTTTGGTAAATAGCTGATTTTAAAATAGATTGATAAGAGAAAAAAAATTACGTGTCCCTAGAGGCCTCTAGGGGCGTAGCCGCTAGTCCTATTATATAAAGTAGTAAGTGTTTGTTGTCTGTCCCAAAGGATCTCGCTAACCGCTGAACCGATATTGTTCTCCTTTACAGTGAAGCTTCTTATAGGTCCTGGGAAGGTTTTAAACTATTTTTCGAGAGGGTGTCCTAACCTCCCTCTCCCCCAAAAAAATTATTTTTATAACTCTTTGGAAACTCAAATTTAAAATAGGATGAGGTCGACTTTTCCTTCTCCTACCAGTGCAGTGCCCCTAGAGGCTTCTAGGGGCGTAGCCGCTAGTATTATATAAAGTAGTAAGCCTTTTTTGGTCTGTAACAAAGGATCTTGCTAACCGCTGAACCGATTAGGTTCTCCATTGTAGAGAACCTTCCCATAGGTCCCGGGATGGTTTTAGGCTATTTTATATTTAAGCCTTGGGATGGTTTTAGGCTATTTTTCTTCCACCTCCTTACCCCTCAACAGAAAGAGTCTACTAGATGCCAGGGGCGCAGCCGCTATTCCAATTATAAAAAGTAAAGGATATCGCTAACCGCTGAACCGATTAGGTTCTCCATTGTAGAGAACCTTTACATAGGTACAGGATGGTTTTAGGCAACTTTTTTATCTTAATTTAAGTCTAGGGATGGTTTTAGTCTATTCTGCTCTTTTCTACCCATTGAAATACAAAGCCACCAAAGGCTAGGGACGCAGCCGCTAGTTTCATACAAAAAGTTGTAAAAAATCCGCATGTTTTGAATGTCTAAATAAACGAAAAAAGCTAACACATGGACGGAACGACCCTAATTATAGAAAACCTTTGCTTCCGTATGCAGTTTATGGGTTGGATAATGTGTGAAAACCAGTCTTCAAGATCTAAGGGATAAGATAATGGCCGGTAAAATGATTTTAATTTGCAAGTTTAATTAATCAATTACAACTTTCTATTTATTTTTTTTCTATTGTCTATTTATTGAACTTTTCCCCCCCTTTTGGTTAAATAGTAAAACTTCAATGTACGCCCTTGAATTGATTTCATAATTATCAGCTGTTTTGAGTTCAATCACTTCCGGCGAAAAAAATAAGTTGCCAACCTTCTATAGAGTTTGTACCACATAAATAGGAATGTGAAAAAAAAACATTACATTGGTTGAGACTAGCAGCTACGCCACTAGAGGCTTCCATGGACATTTAGGGTAATTAATCAAATAAAAATGTCTGACTCTAAGCCTGGTATTT
Organism: Acartia tonsa; assembly: GCF_053477335.1. Classification (NCBI taxonomy): domain Eukaryota; kingdom Metazoa; phylum Arthropoda; class Copepoda; order Calanoida; family Acartiidae; genus Acartia; species Acartia tonsa. Next base: position 12,497,675 of record NC_137262.1, on the reverse strand, counting down.
TATTTTTGACCAGGAAATTAATTTTTTTCTGATGGGTAGGGTAGGAACTTTTTCTTTAAGCAATTTCTCTTGGGAGCCCAGACAAACATCCTGTTACTTTTATAAAAGGATTGATAATTACATATAGTTATTGAAGAAAATATCAGTAAAAAAAACAATATATTTAAATTTGTTTTGAAATTATTACTTTTTTGGTCTTGGTCTAATATTTGTATGTGTTGGCTAGTGAAGGATTATAAAGACTCCTGTTCTTATTTTCTGCTATCCTGTTATTATAAGGTTTATTTCTCAGTAAAATTATGTTAATATTATCAATAATTTTATGAATTAAAACATAAACACTAAATGTCAAAAGATACAACCAAAAAAATACTGAATGTACTATTATTTCTTAAGATAATTTCATATTTGTTTTCCAGACTGGGGTTCCTCCTCTAAAGTACAAACAAATATTTCAGGTCAAAAGATACAACCCAAACTTATCCTACACATCTTGTTCTGATATCCCAATAAACATAAGGAAATATATGTGAGAAAAACCAAGATTTTGAGAGAATAAGGAAGGTGAAAAGGCAGAATTTATATATTCTCTATACCTCTATTTCAGTTATGATATCCCAATATAAATTAGGAAAATTATCTGAGAAAAAGGAAGAATTAGGGGAATTAAGGAAGAACTTCATAGAATAAGCTAGGTTATCTGAAAATAAGAGAGAATTAGTAAGGAAAAGGAAGAATTACTTAGAATAAGGTAGATTTTCTTAGAATAAGGAAGAATGTCTTAGAATAAGGTAGATTTTCTTAGAATAAGGAAGAATGTCTTAGAATAAGGTAGATTTTCATAGAATTAGGAAGTATTTCTTAGAATAAGGTAGATCTTATTAGAATAAGGAAGAATTTCTTAGAATAAGGAAGAATGTCTTAGAATAAGGTAGATTTTCTTAGAATAAGGAAGAATGTCTTATAATAAGGTAGATCTTATTAGAATAAGGTAGATTTTCTCAGAATAAGGAAGAATGTCTTATAATAAGGTAGATTTTCATAGAATTAGGAAGTATTTCTTAGAATGAGGTAGATCTTATTAGAATAAGGAAGAATTTCTTAGAATAAGGAAGAATGTCTTAGAATAAGGTAGATTTTCTTAGAATTAGGAAGAATGTCTTAGAATAAGGTAGATTTTCTTAGAATAAGGAAGAATGTCTTATAATAAGGTAGATCTTATTAGAATAAGGTAGATTTTTTCAGAATAAGGAAGAATGTCTTATAATAAGGTAGATTTTCATAGAATTAGGAAGTATTTCTTAGAATAAGGTAGATCTTATTAGAATAAGGAAGAATTTCTTAGAATAAGGAAGAATGTCTTAGAATAAGGTAGATTTTCTTAGAATAAGGAAGAATGTCTTAGAATAAGGTAGATTTTCTTAAAATAAGGAAGAATGTCTTATAATAAGGTAGATTTTCATAGAATTAGGAAGTATTTCTTAGAATAAGGAAGAATTTGCTAGAATAAGGTAGGTCTTCTTAGAATAAGGGAGAATTTGTGTAATTAAGGTAGAATTTCTGAGAATAAGTGAGAATTTGGGTAAATAAGGTAGATTTATTAAGCATAGTTGTAATAGTAAGGAAAAGGAAGAATTTCTAAGAATTAGGAAGAATTTGTAAGATGGTGGACAGAGGTCACCTTCCTTTAGTGAGAATTTGTAAGATAGTGGACAGAAATCACCTTCCTTACTGAGAATTTGTAAGAAAAAGGAAAGTAAATAGCCTTCCTATACCCAAGGAAGGGAATTTCTGTCCTTTTTAGGAATGACTTCATTTTCTTCATATGATCCAAAACTTGTTTTAATCTTATAATTGTACATTCTATATCTGCGGAAAGCTGTTTATAATACGATGCGAGAAATAACTATTTACCATTCTATGGCTTTTGGGTGCATCTAGCATGTCCAAACCAGGAATAAGGTATTACCAACAAGCGAAAAAAATCTAAAATAATTTTTGGGAGGCAAGTGGAGACGTCGTAAATTTTACGATGTGATGCCCCCCCCCCCCCCCCCCCAACGACAGCTGAAAAACACATATAGGTTTCATGATTTTTCCAAATTAATTTCATTGTTGGTATAAGCTTCGTTCAAACTATTTAATCAATAATTCTAATTTACAGTTGAGTTAATTTTGTTTAACATTATTGGGGGTTAACAATTTATCGTCAATTGTCATATCCCTGTGATCTCCGAGTTAAACCGACGTAAATAAGTATTGCATAAAAATTCTCCAATATTTAACCTTGTTATTAACTTACTAAAATTGCAACAAAAACAGGGTTACAGTGAGAAATAATTGAATGATAAATAAATAATTCTAAATAGATATTGGTTTTACCCAATACCTATGCATAAAAATTCTACAGTATTTAACCTTGTTATTAAATTACTAAAAGTGCAACAAAAACAGGGTTACAGTGATAGGTGAATGATAAATAAATAATTCTGAATAGATATTGGCTTTACCCAATACCTATGCATAAAAATTCTCCAGTATTTAACCTTGTTATTAACTTACTAAAATTGCAACAAAAACAGGGTTACAGTGATAGGTGAATGAAAGATAAATCAATCATTTCATCTAATTATCTTCAAGAAAATTAAATTCAGAATTGTGTATTTTTAAAATCAGAATTATTTTTTTGGGTTTAATTGTTCGAATTTATTTTAAAACGCATCATAGCTAAAGACCTCGTAAATGATTTCAACCCGTTTCATGCAGAAGGGGGATAATCACCACCATTAAATCGGAAATTTATACGGACTACCTTGTACAATTAAAGAGATTTGTATATTGGTTTTACCCAATACCTTGGGCGTCAAGACTGTAAAGACTCATTTAAAGTGTTATGCACGTAAAAGATTCCATTGTTCTCTTTCTATTTCCCTGATTTACAAGAATACTTGGCAGTTTACCTCATATCGCAAATGGACTACAAACGAACTTTCTAAAGAAAATAAACAATTTTTTTCAATGACTACTTTAGGTTAGGTAAGGTTAAGTAACTTTTATAAGAACCCCGTATGTTAAGTACCCTGAAGGAATAACGTTAGAGTTCACCGCATGGGCTCTATGTTTTTTCTTTCTTTAAAAATTCTAATAACGAATGGGATGGAGTTTAGTGGTCTCAAAAGAAGTTTGATTGAAAGTACCGAATAATTAGAAAGTGTCCTTGCAACTTTTTATGCATATAAAATGATTAAGACGAATATTGCAAAATCTTTTTTTGACCGTCCTTCCTGTTTTCATAGAAATGGTTGGATAGGATATACGTGGATATATTGACAGGGGAAATTGTCGTCAAATTTTGCTAATATGGACCTCATTTATTGACCAGTTCGTTCATCCAGTAGGAGGGGAGGGGATTGGTTACAGGGGGTAATTTGGCCGGGTACTGTTATTTTAACCAGCTGCGAGAATAACTGAATCATAGTAAATAACAATTTAGTGCAATATCCAAGTAATAATATATCCATTCTCATAGATATAGTCAGGTTTATCAGTACGTCAAAGAAAACTAAAGATAGGAAAACGGAATAGAGATGAAGGTAAAGGATGCTACAATTTTGTACTGCTTGTAAAATGCACAGTCTATAACGGTTCACAAATTTTTTTTTATCTTGATAATCTATAGTTTATTTTTGCATTTACGCCATCAATAAAAGTTTCATAATTCCTTTTTTTAGAGTTATTATTCGTTTTGAGCCTTTCGACTACTAGTCAAATTCAAACCAAATTAAGACTGATACATGTATCCCGTACAACCTGCTAACAGAATAGTTTGATTCGTTTAATTAAGCCAGAAATTATATAACAATGAATTTAAATCTCCCAAATCTATAGCATCACTGCTTTTTTAGTACTAGCGGCTACAAGGTTAGCATCTAGGAGCTCTAAATAAAAAACCTACTTCCCGGTGGCTAAACTATGATTACTGACTGTACCTTTTCACTGCAGAAAATTGAAGCACAACATTTGTAGCTAAGCGAAAGAGTACACTATAAAAGACAACTGTATGATCTACATTTCCCATATGAAATATAGAGTAGCTACGGTCCAAGATTCTCTGCAAATGTGCAGCAACCTCTGAATCTGGAGCATAGATTGAAATTTCTGTCTAAATATTTAATCATTCTGGTAAGAGGTGGAGAAAAGATTTGAGTATTCTGAGTAGGAAAGAAAAGTTTAAATTCTGCTTAGCCATGGTAAACTCCTTCTGTTTTCCTAACAATTTTATACTATTCTTGTACAGAGGAGCTTTTAAGAAAATGCAAATAGTTATATATTTTTTGCCCATGAAACACAAGTTTAATCTACTTAGGAGTTGAATTTAATTGCATAAAATCGCATAAAAAATCAACAAAATTTAAATAAGATCATAAAAGGGTTAATAACATAAGATTTTTTTATTATTGTAGTTTTTAATGTGATTTTGGAGGATTTTTCACAAAAATAATTTCGCCTCACCAGCGAATAGCGAGCCTAATTTTTCTTTTTAAAGAATCCACCTCAGTTTTCAAAAACATTATTCAATGTTTACAAAAACATTGAGAAAAAGATCATCGAATTGACAAACACTGAGAAAAAAATTATCCATGGAAACATTACAATAATCTTTATAGTGCTTCGTGAAAAAAACAGCTGTTTTAGTTAAAATTTGTTAAAACTTTCAATGTTTTTCTTGGTAGCCCCTATTTCTTTCTCTCCTTGGTATACTCTACTCCCAATCAGTAAACTTTTACTCAACAAGAAAACTTTTCAATTATTTGCTTCAGTTAAAGCAACGTAGGATATTTTATATTTCTATTCAAATTTTCTGCCTAATTCTTTTTCAAAAAAATGTTTTGCTATTAAGTTCAGACGCCCTTCAAAAGTAATTGTTCGTTTTCCCTTTCTTCAGATTTTAAGCTTCGCCTTTATGGGAAGTGTCATCCTTGTTTTAAATTTGAATAATGTATTGGTTTGAAATTTTCGAATTTGAATTTATGCTCAAGTCATTTTCTGCGTATTTTTTTATTTTTTACAATATTTTTTTAGTGAGCTCTTTCAAAAAAATGTTTTGCTAATTAAGTTCAGACGCCCATCAAAAGTAATTGTTCGTTTTCCCTTCCTTTAGATATTAAGCTTCGCTTTTATGGATAGTGTCATCCATGTTTTTAATTTGAATAATGTTGTGTTTTAAAATTTTTGAATTTCAATTTATGTTCTTTTGACTTACATATGGCATTTGATACAAAACTACATTTAATAGCTGACGCAGAAACGTTCTTTGACATTCTATATATTTAGTAAATAAATATCCTTTTCATGTGTCTAATAAGATTAACATGTCTAATATAGATGCAAGATCAAAATGGAGTGTGTCACCTAATTAACCAAGTATTTCTTAGTTCACTACAATCATAATGGTTAGAAAAGTGGAATCTGGTGCAGTTCACGATATAATGTTGCTGGTATCAATTATTTTTAAAAAAACTGGGAAATTTAAAGGCTCCTGGCGGCAACACGGTCGATTGCACATTATTATAACCGTCATAAGAATGTTTTACGGATGTTTTTTTAAGCCGTGCATTCCGTGTGCATAATTTGATCTTTGCTATTTCAGAGAAGTTTTCATTTTGTAGCTTTTAAGTATAAGGGAAATGAACAAGAGGGGAAAGCAGGCTTTAAAAATTTCAATTTTAAGGGGGGGGGGGTTGATACCCCCACACCCACCTTCTGCACGCTTATGCCATGCACTAGATAATGATATAATTAACCCAGCTCCCAAGAACTGATAAATTGAATTAAGTGAGATAATATTGTATAATTATATTAATATTACAGATTTCAGCTTACAACCATGGCTAACCAAGAAACCAACACATGGCTAATATGATGCAACATTGGCATAGAACAATATTGGATGTAGAGAGTTCATCTTCATTTAATTTTTTTTTATATAACAAATATTAAGTAAAAATAAGAATAATAGTTATTTATCGCATCTTATTATAAACAGCTTTCCGCGGATATACATAGAATGTACAATTATTAGATTAAAACCAGTTTATGATTGTACATTTTTATATTCGTAGAAAGCTGGATATAATACGATGCTAGAAATAGTTTTTTCGTATGGATGATAACCGGTTTCGAATGAATACGAGAAAAACTAAGTATAAAATTGAAAAATTGGATGCAGTTCAATTTATGAATGTAAATTATGTAGGTCCCCAGATTTTTAAAAATCATTATTGGTTGGTATAAATTAGAAGTGCTTCCAACAATTTTAATAAATAGAAATGGTATTTCTATTTACCATAATTGAAAGTGTACATAATATCTATTCATCATCCTATGTCTTATCCTTATGATAATACTTTAACTGTACTACAGTTTTACTTTCAGACAGTCATGTATGCTTTAAGTATATAAAAGAAATCTGGATGATATCATTATAACATGCAAAATTAAAATGATATAAAATCCTTGAACTAATTTTTTAGTGCTGGGAGACTTAAAATTTTTCTCCCTCGTTAAAAAAAAACAAACAAAAAACGAAGACTAATCTACTCAAGTAATTTAAAAGGAAAGGAATCAAATGCAATTGAAGGAGGAAAACGAATAAATACAATAGATTAATATCTAGAATCAAGTCGTTAATGCATGAATATCAAAGTAGAGGCTAGATGGAATCAGAATAAATATTCAAGTTAAAAAATCACTTTTTATCACAAACATTTTAATTTTCATTTTTATTTTCTCTTGAAATTAGTGAATATTTTTTTTCCAAGGATAAAACAATAACGATAAATTGCTGTACATCCCAAATACGAGAAACAAAAATCTCTCTATCTGCAGACTACAATTATTGGTGAAAATTTTGCACACTAAAGGTTTGTACAACCCAATCAAGAAAAGTAATCAACTAAAGAGAGAACATGTTTGCAAAACTTTGGGAACCAGTGTTATTTACAGTACAGTATCCCCTCCTTTCCTGCATTTTATGGCAGGTGATAGGCTATTATCTATAATACAAAGTAGAACGATGTCTTTCCGTCCCTTAAAATCTCGGTAACCTCTGAACCGATTGGATTCTACTCTTCAGGTCATGTGGTGGATTTAGGCTATTTTCTTAGGGGGTGGGACACCCACAACCCCCCAAAAAAACAAAAAATACCCCCACCATTTTTTCCCCGAAAATTTCGAATTTGATACTGGGTAAGCACCAGGAATACTTATTTTTTTTTAAATTACCATTTGGTGCAAAGCCCCTAGAGGCTAGGGGAGAAGCCGCTAGTATAATATAAAGTGATAAGATTTTTTTACGATCTTAAACCATTGATAGAAATGTTGATTCTTCTAAACTAGTTAGGAAGAAACTAAAGAAAAGGGGAAATAGTTTCCACTTCCCAACTGTTAAAAAGAAGACATGTAGCTAGGCTCGGATAAAATGTCTTGTAAAATAAAATTTGGTTAATTGAACGTTTTCTTTTGGGTACAAATTGCATAATTATGTTCAAATAAAAGTTGAACTAGTTCTTTTTGTAGTCAAAAAAGGAAATGGATTTATTTTATGACAGTAAGGCTTGGATCAAAAAATTTTTTGGGTGCTAATAAAATATGAGAATTGAACATTTATAAATAATCTTTGACTTCCCTGCTAAAGATTTCTTTTAAGTTGTGTTTTTAAAACTTATGTTTTAAGCGGTGTTTTAAATTAGATTAAATTCCGATAAAAATGTAGTTTTTATTTGTCTATATTTATTTTCAACTATTTTTGAGCAAATTCTAGTTTACTTTCAACTAGCCAGGGTAACAGTTAATTACACTTTATATTTACAACAATATCTAGTTTTGCAAATGATTGACATTTAAACTACAGTTAATATAAAAAAATAACCTACAGAATTAAAAAATATAACTATTGTTGACGTATTTATGACATTATGTATTTTTATAAAATGTATCTCCGTCAGTATAAATATATTTGATTATTCCATATAATAAGATAGCAAGGATAACTTTAGTATTGGCTGCAGTGAAGGGAGTGCAATCAATTTCGCACGAAACCATCTTTATATAACAGCCAAATTCAGAATGTCAATACAACAGTAAGTTAAAATTAACATTATATGGATATTTTATGTAAGACATTCTGCTTCCCTTATATAAAGAATGTTTCAGCTAAAACATTTTGTCAATTGTTTTTCTGATTAAAGCTTTAATATGATTTTGCGCTGTTGATTGCTATCCTAGCGGAAGAGATGGAACACCGAATTGAATACACAGATTTTCCTTAATCCTTCGCAGCCTCAATATTCCGCAACATTTGTCAATAAACCAACTCATAGTCATCTTAGATTAATTTACATAGATAGGAAATTAATCTTAGTTGTTCCATATGCTTAGAATAAATGTGGCCATTCAATTAAATCCTTATACTAAAGTAGCAGGATGTTTGTTTGTGTGTCTGTGTGTACCGAAGGATCTCGCTAACCGCTGAACCGATCGGGTTCTCCTTAACAGGGTAGATTCTCATGGTTCCCGGGAAGGTTTATAACTATTTTGGGGTAGGGTACCACCACCCTCCCAAGAGAAATGACAAAAAATCGAAATTTTTTAAAATACGGGAGACTTCAACGTAAAATAAAGAGGTATCGTACTAAAGAATTATCGTAGAGACTTTAACAAACAAAAACATTTAAAGTGCCTCTAGAGGCCTCTAGGGGCGTAGCCGCTAGTGAAAGATATAGTTCGATTGGGTTTATAGGCCAACACAATGATATTATTTTTGTGGAAAATTTCTGTATAACCATGTGTTTTCTTTATGGTTTAGAACATAAATCAATTTGATTCCTAGCCGTAATGAATCAAGTCACTGAATCTTTGATTTGAAGTTATTTTTGAAGGACTGTTTAGGTGTTGGGAGGGGGGAGGCATCGTCTTACCAAAAATCATGAAAACAGGACTACCATAAAAAAGTTTAACACTTGGTCGTTTCAGAGATCTTAAGTAAAAACACGACTAGACACACATCTACTTCATAATAAAGGAGAAAATCTATAAATATTTAACCAATGCTTTACGGTTGAATTAAGATGTAAATGTGCAAAAATATTCCCTGCTCACTTCACGCCAAGGGGAATCTGATCAATTCTCATTTTCCCGTAGGTTTTATAGTCACAAGAGTTAACTTAGAACGGTTGCTCTTTATCTATGGTATAAAGTAATTTTAAGAAAGTATTGTTTAAAATGATTTGGTTATAATCTCTACAAGCTGTTACGCCCCGAGAGGCCTCCAGAGGCACTTGAGTATAGAGGGGAGTCGACCATACAATTGAAATATTGTTTTTAAAGAGAAAATAGATACCGATTTTATAAATGTGGATTCCTTATATTAGGGGACAATTTATCTTGGTAAGGGTAGTAGTACCCTACTCAAAAATAGACCTATGAGTCGCTTCACTGTAAATAGTATAAATTTTGTTCAAACATAATTGAAAATATTACTAAGCTATAATTTGTATGCTTTTAGTTCAAAGAGTATAGTTATTACAATTAACATAGTGATCAGTCTATATCTTTAGATCTATTACAAGCTTCAAGACCGGACACATTTAATATAGTTAACTTTATAAAAAGATATATTTGATAAAAATAATTTTAAAGTATATTATTTTATTTAAGAAATAACTCAATTAAAAAATTAGAATACATAAAAATACTATAGAGGGATTAATATAGAGTAGTTTGGCTACCATCTAGAGAGGGTTAACAAGAGACATTAAGACATCTGGACTTAGGTGTAACATTTAACAATAAGCTATTTCAATACATCTTATATATCTCCTTCTGTTTGTTAAATATAACATACCATAAATAACATTTAACTTAAGCTTAACTATCCAGAAAAATTATACGCCTCTTTGCTGATTTAATTAAATTAAGCGTACCTATATTAAGAAAATAAATTAATAACAAAAAAAAAGAAAAATTAAATGGGGAGGCAGAACAGTGACGTGCACAGGGTTTTGTCAGGGAATTTTTTGAGATCACCTTAAAACGGCAAAATTGAAATGTGTAAAACCATACTCGAAAGTAAAATTTTCCGTTTTTCAATTGACTCTTTTATTGCTAGGGGGGGGGGGGGGTTGTGGGGGGGTTATCGACTGTTTCCTTTCTTCATTTTTGTGAAGCTACTCTACAAATAACTAAAAAATAATAATAAAATAAAATTTATTTGACAAAATAATGATCTAAAAATCAACAAAACAAATAATGCATACAATATAAAAATAAATTCTTAGAATCATAATTGATTATAGCATATTAAAACTGGTATAAATTAAATAAGTAAAATAAATATGTTGAATCTTTACAGTAGGTACTTTAATGTTTTTTATTTTTTTATTCTTTTATTTCACAATGAAATCATATCTATAAATAGCAAAAAATCATGAAAAGCTTTTTTAAATTATTGCTTCAACTTTAATGAGTAAGCTTATTTTAAAACTATTGTTGGAAGAACAAATCATATGAAAATTATTTATAGTTCAAATCCATAACGATCAATGCTTGCTTAGTTACAATCATACTAATTTGAATACACTATTTAAGTACAATAATAAACACTACAAGATTATCATTACGCGAGTAAACATGCTATTTCTATGTATCAAAGATCAACATCATAATTATATAAGTTAACGTTAATGGGCTAGGGTAATGGCATAAATAAATCGATTTTTATGTACCAGTAGGGCTAATTAAATATCACTTATAGGCATATTCAAAGTAGTCTTCGAATATATAGAAATCCATTCAAGTAACAAACTGAAAATCTTCATTAATATCATAGATTTTGACATCCAGGTATAATCTACCAGAATGGACACCATCCAATGTAGCACTGGCAAAGGTTCTGGTGGCTGGTTGCCTGCTCAATCAAACGGTCAACCTGCTCCTTCACATCAAGCTCCTCCTACACAATTTATTTGTTTTAATCTGATTTTTAATATCTATAATACAAAGTAGAACGATGTTTGTTTGTCTGTCTGTCTGTTGGTTTGTAGTGAAGGATTTCGCTAACAGCTGAACCGATCGGGTTCTCCTTTACAGGGTAGCTTCTCATAGGTCCCGGGAAGGTTTATAACTATTTTCTTGGGGGGTGGGACACCCCTACCCCCCCCCCCCAAAAAAAGAAAAATACCCCCCTCCAATTTTTTTTCTTAATTTTTTTAAAATCTAAAACACGAAAAATTAGTTTGATTAAACCTCTTGGGGCAAAGCCTTTAGAGGCTAGGGGCGAAGCCGCTAGTTAACAATAATACAATATGCTAAATTAATAGCCTGAATATATGTCTATCTGTATAAATATTCTCATAGATCTCGTAAACGGCTAGACCGATCGTTTCATAATTTTATTTTCTTAAACTACAAAAATATATGGGATGGAAGGGTATCCATTCCCAACCAACCAAAAAAAAATAATATGAAAGGGAAATCATCCCCCCCCCTCTTCAAGATAGGGTTAATTTAGGTTAAATTATTTATAAATTATTATTTATAATACAAAGTAAAAATTGGCAAAAAAAATGCCAAACACTGCAAATGGAAGATTATAGAGGAAAGTAAAGGAAATGATTACCTTTTTATCAAAGTCTCTACCAGTGAGTTTATCCCTGACTCTCTGAACAATATCCAGAGCCTTCTTATTCAGAGCTCCTTGCTCTACTGAACCACCTTAACATAAATCAGATACTTCATCTCACATTTGAACTATCAGAAATAAATACCTTTGGTGCTTAAATAAAATCTTCCAATTTTTACTTAATTAAACAAAGGTAAAAACATTTATAATCTTAGCAAATGTGAAAGTTAGGCAAAATATCTTTTTAAAATCTGTATAAATACATGAATACGGAATTTCTAAAATTTACATTTTAAAGCTTGATTACAAAGATGCTAATTCATAGGACATAAATAAATAGGACTATTATTTCATAAAAGTTTTGTGTATTTTAAAGCTAAAAATAACCTTTTTTAACATGAACAAATACTTACTGATAATGATTATAGCGTTACTAAGTTTCTCAATTAAACCTAGCACTGTTACAGTATCGATAGGACAATTCTAACATGCCTTAATCAACGCAATGACTTTCAATTACAGAATAGAAATTCTTCGCTTTTAAAAATCATTAAAAATCTTACCAAGACTCTCATTCTTCTTGGAGGTAGGATCCCTGTGTATTTCAGGTATAGTCTGGAGGTTGTCCCCGTCCTCTGAGAGAGCTCCAGAGCTGGCAACTATGGACTCCTCTCCTCCTCCGGCTCCACCAACATTCTTGGATTTCTTAGACTAAACAACGAAAAATTAATAAAAAAATTACACAAAATGAAATGCATAAAAGATAACAGTTTTCTATTTAATTATCTTGCAAGTCATAAGTAATAAATTAGTTTAAGTATTAAAGCATATTTTAGTTTAAGATAATGATAATAACGTAACACTATTTCAATTTTAAAAATTAAAAAAAAACAGGAAATGGTAAGAAAATTTTAGCTAAAATATTTCATTGGATAAATGAAGAAGTTGTGTTTTGTTATGAGACAAAAGATTTCTTGAATTGTATGTAAAAAAATATGTTATGATGATACAATATAAGGTAAAATGTATATAGACTATAAAAATTAAAACATTAATAGAAGACTGTACCTTAGGTTTATTCTCAATAAGCCTCCAAGCGAGGAGAGGATCATACACAAATGCCTCCAGGACTGCCATCAGTGAATCCTTATTCTTCCTGAGCACCTCCATAGTGGACTCACAGGTTGACCTGTAGGTACCCTCTATTCCTGTCACCTCCATGGCATTGATCAACATCCTGATTTTAATAGTTATTTATCGCATTGTATAAACAGGCTTCCACAGATATTAAAATGAATAAGTGAAAGATTTAAGCCAGTTTTGTTAGAGCCAAGGGACCTAAGTCCAGTGCAAACAAAACTGGAATCAATTTTATGATTTTAAGGGGGGGGGCGAAAGTAACACTTTTTGAAACCAAAACTAAGAGTCAACAAAGGAACTGAACTAAAAAAAGGGTTAAAGGTCTGAGATTTTGCTGTTTCCCGCTGTAATTTTTGTTGCCTTTTCTCGGCGGTTTTCGGCGGTTGCGCCGCCGTTTTTTCACAGTTCCATATTGTACCCCTATAAAAATGTCAGACCTGTAACACTTTTTTTAGTTGAGTTCCTTTGACTCTTAGTTTTGGTTTCAAAAAGTGTCACTTTCGCCCCCCCCCCCCTTTTAATATTCGTGGAAAAGTGTCTTTCAGTATGGCTGAGAACCGGTTCTAAACCAGCGGATATCAGTTTCAAAGCAACACTTAAAAATAAGTTACAAATATACTTTTCATTTGATGACAACACTAACACCTTAATAGGAATTACTTCAAAGGAATTAAAATTTTTTTTTTTTAATACAAATAGGTAGGTACTATACAAAGGATAATGAATATTTAAATAAATTCTTTCATACCTTGTTAGTCTGAAAGGAATCTTTTCAGGGAACTTCTCTCTGGTCATAGCAACCTAAATCATTATTTAATGTTATTATTTTAAACAGATGTACAGAAAAATGTTTAGTTCTTTACTTTTTAAAAAGTTTAATGTTGTCCTAAAAATCTTTACCTCAAAACAATCACCAAAATCAATATGCAAGATCTTTCCAGAATTTCTGTCCAACAACAAATTGGAAGGATGACGGTCACCCAGACCAAGAACATATCCAACCATAGACATGACCGCCAGCGAGCGGGTAAAGTTGGTCCTGCGGTCAAACCAGACCTCGCTGGAAGGAGACTTGAGCAGCAGAAGCTTGGCAAGATCATCCCCGGGTGTTTGCTGTAGGGAGTGCTCAAACACCTAATATCATGATTTTTATTATAAAAAAAAAGATTTTTGGCGGATTTTTCAAAAGTTTAATAATCGCACAAATATTTTTTTATAGAAAATGGATTCCAATGGAGATTTTTAGCAACAAAGTTAGAAAAAGAAGAACCATGAAATTATCACCTCAACTTTGTTAAGCAAGGGCAAATGCTCGTAGTCCCCGGTCATCTTTAGCATAATCCTGTGCTCCAGGTTCAGTACCACCCTCTTCTTGTCCCTGTAGTCTCTGATTAGCTTGTGAAGGGTATCAGACATAGGCACCCATCCAATAAGGCCGCTGTTGGTTGATAATGGGATCACAGAAAACCTAAAATAATGTTAATGTATGAATGGTAAATAATATATTTGCATATTTTAATTCGTACAAAGAATAGCAGTTAAATAAATAAAATGCCAACCTCTGAATAGTAAGATTACGCCTAAATGTCTCAGGATCAGTTGTGAGAAGACTGTTGACAAGAGAGAAGAACTGCATCACCCTCTCGTCCTGCCTCAAATCCTCGTGACCCTTCAGCAAGAACATATACTCCTTGCCGTTGGTTCCACGCATTGAAGTCTGTCTGGGACGCTGTTTGCTGGTAATTACCTGAATCAATGAAATATTAGGCATGTAAAACTTTATATTATACCACTGAAATGCTATGTGTAGGTGTTGTGGAACTTTACCTGGAGGCTAGGTGAGAATGAGCTGATCCTGTTGACAGGTTGTCCAGGAACGTAACTGCCAGGAACTGCAATTTCAAGGTCTCGACACATAAGCAACTAGAAAATGAAATATTTTTTAAACATTGCTAAAAAAATAATGGAAAAGGAAAAATAATTCTTTTCAACTTTTTTTCTGAAGTAGTGTTTAATGAAAATACCTTAGGTGATACATATTGAAGCTCTAGCTGTGTCAACTGGGGTAATTGTCTGGTTATTCTCCTAAATAAAACAAGAAAAAGTAGATTTACATTTTTATAACATACATATAATAATAATTTACTTCCTATGGTTCTAACTTCTAACTTCTAAAATCATTCTTTACCTGAAAACATGATAGTACAGGTCCCAGGCTTGGTTCAAGTCCTTGATATTGTTGGAAACCTTGTACCGTTTGCACCATTTCTGGGCCTCGATCAACTCATTACCATAATTCTGACTGAAGCTCGTTTCTTTCAATGTTTGGGGTCCCTAAAATTTTTGATTATGTGATATTGTTTAAGAAAGTATGTTAAATATTTGTAGGTAATATTATCTTTAATTTTTTCCTTTTTTCATAATTTCTTACTATTTGTTTTCCTCAATGTGCCAGGTCGAGCCACTTGTTATGTTATAATCACACCAGACGGGTTAGGTATAGAAAAAAGGCATTTACAATCTATTTAAAAAAGGAGGGGGGGGGGGGGAATTTAACTCGATAAGCACTTTGAGGGAAAGCACACTTTGTTTTCATCATATGCATCTTAAAATTACTCCTAACCTTGTCCATCATCTCATGTAGAGGTTCAAGAGTTTCAAACATTCCAGCCACATCCCTTTCACCAAAGAAAAGTCTGCTTGCCTCCTCAAGACCTTCGTGCCACAGTTCATGCCATAGGATCGCAGTTCTAAATAAATGCAAAAAATTAGGACATTAAACTGTATTAATGTTCGACGCATGACACTGCTAGTATAAGTAGTGAGGATGCCTTAGCTAATCAGGGTTAATTGAATTTACCTGATAAGTTCATCAGAAACCATAATGGCTTGGTTGACAAGGTTGTCACTGTGTTCTCTCATCTTGTTCAAAATCTTGTTAGCGGCATTCTTGCGCGTCTGGGCACTAGACTTGCTGGCTACAGTCAATGGGTAGATTAATGCCTAAAAATACGTTTAATGTTAACATTAAACAAACACACCCATATATTGTAACTTAAAATTAATACAAATAAAAAATATTATTTTGTATGAGAATAGTTTCACCTGTGGATGATGTTTGCCAACATCTGTCAGAATTTGATGAATCAGCCGACTGATCAGCGGTCTATTTGTATCAATCCTGGCAATCAGCTGGGGGATAACCTGAAGCCAGGTGTTAATATCAATAGTTCGAAGCCCCTCATTCAAAGCATCATACATCTCAGTGTAATGACCATAGTCGAACCACAAGGTCAGCAATCTTAGGGTGTCTTGTAAGCTGGAACCCTTGGATAGTGAAATGGAACGGATAAATCCTTGTAAAGCTGGCACACCATAGCTGTTGATATGTCCTGGTGATAGCCCATTCGTTGAGTGAGCATAGAACAGCAATGTTTCAAAGTTGTTAACAGCCCAGTTATGCCAGGCCTTGTACCATCCACTGTCATATTCAGTGGCTGCCTGGAAGTACTGCAGGACAGTTGCTATTCCTTCCTCTCTGGTTGTTCTGGACTCTGGCAAACCTTGTAAATTTTCTTGCCAGCTGCCAAGTTTTAAGTAGCAGCGGGCCAGCAGTTTTCTGGTTTCAACAAGCTGCTGTTCGGCTTCCAGGTCTGGAGAAGCTGCGCTTGTCAGCTGTGAGATTCTTGGCTGTAAGTATCGTTTGACAAAGTTATGCAGTTGAGAAAATGCATTCTGTTTCTTGTTGCTTCCCCAAAGGAATTTACAATATGCAAATGTTGCCTGAGGTATGGCCGTTGGAAGTGGATGTTCCAGATTTGTTGAAGGATCCGTTCCAAGTATTGTTACCAATGCCCTGTGACTTAGCTGTTGTCTGTTTGACTTGCGACACAGCGAAGCATACTTGAGCCAGGTCTGCTGGTGTTCAGATGGCTCCAGGACCAGGGATCGAACCTGCAGAATACGGTGCCAGTCTTCCACAACCTTCTGGCAGCCCTGAAGACGTTTCCACCACATTTCCTTGATTGTTTCACGCCTGTCAGGGTCTAGCTTATACTCAATCACCTCTTCTAGTTCACCCAACATTTGCACCTAAATATTGTAATATAGAAGTAAAATCTGTATTTTTATACAATATAGGTTATACTGTATAAAACTTGATTTATATACTGGGCTTAATAACAATTTAGATATCTTTGTTCATATCTTCTGCTACAAAAACAAAATATAAGATTTTATCAGCATCAAAAATATTTATTAAGATATCTAATTCAATTTAGATGCCACAATCCTAATTTTCCTGATTAACTTGAAAACAACTAGGTATTTTTAAATATTTGTTAAAATTTAAAAGAACTCATTCCAACCTGTATCATGATAGGATAAGCTCTCTGGTAGCTTTCAGCCGCCAGAGCGGTCAACTCCGTATCCAACATATCCCTGGTCTGTTCAATCAGCTGTTGGGCCACCTCATACTCGCCATGATGGATATTCAGCACAGCTCGATAGAAGGCTCCGTCCTGGCTGTCTCTGGGTAGCAGGGTGACTGCCTGCTTCATCCAGTTCCAATCCTTACGGCCCCAGGCGGCTGCACTTGACATTCGTGCCATCCGGTATTTGGTATCGTCAGTAACCTAAATAATTATGAATTTATGGGTTTATTTGGAAGATCATATATAAAAAAAGATCTAAATCATTTGCATGCATAATCTTACAATATTTATTTCTGTCATAAATGTCTTGTTCTCCAATTAATCTTACTGAATGATTATGTAAGTAAAAAATGTTCAACACTTAACAACTAAACAATACTGAACTATCAATACTATTTTATTTACTTTTTTTAGGGGGTATATAAGACTAACCTTGCTCCAATTACTACATGAAATATCATGAAGTTGACCCCACTCTCCCAGAGCCTCAAAACATCTCATCTGGCCCAACAGTATCTCAGGATCCACACCGTGGTCAGTGTCCATCTGCTCCTTCTTGTAGGCCTCCAGGGCCTTGTCCCACTCGTTCAGCTTCTCATACCATCGCTCACGTACCTAATAAGATTAATTTTACATAAAAAATATTATCCTATTATTATTATTAAATTCAAATCAACAATTGAGTCACATCAATAAAATCAACAATTGAATTACACCAAAGAATAGTCAACTTAAAATTTGTTTCGCTTTTTCACCTTTCATATGAATCTATATATCTGTAATCTGGTTCTTTTTATCACTTAGAGTACTCACTATTAGGTAGGTTAGGTACTTTTTTTACAAAAACATTTTATTTTACCTTTAGTTCTCCTTGCAGATTATTCTTGCCCCACTCTAAGAGGCCAGCAGCAGCCTCCTTTTGTCCAAGCTTGTTGTTGATAGAAATCAAGGATTCTAGCACAGGGACTGTTGGCTCCTAATTATTAAGTATGAATTAAATATCTTTTATAATGAAACTTCGTTAGATTTAGCGAAATAAGCCTAATCATTACCTAGCATTTTTAAATATGCCTAAATATTTAGCACATTTATTTTTAATTGTCTAAGCTAAGTATAGTTTGTTTTTTTAAATATTGTTAAAAAAATTCTTACATTATGGAATTCAGTCTCCTTGTAATGCAAAGCTTTTGCATACGCCTTGCATTTCATAGCCTGTCTGCCCAACAACTTCGGATCTAGAGGTAACGGCCCCTTGTCTGAGTGCTCCATAAACTCTGCCAGGTTGAGAATTGTTTGTGTGATCTCTGGTAGGTCAGGAACCTCAAGAGCTTGCTCCAGACTGGCCATTAGGTCATCCTGTTGGACAGCGTCCAGCTCAACCCAACAGGATATAAAGCTGGCGTTGAATAGGTCCCTGTAAACATTAGTAGACATAGAAAAATGTACCTACTTTATCAATAAAATAGAAATTATACAGATTATTTATATTAATTTAAAATCTGTACTTATCTACCTGGCAAGTTGACCCAGCTGAGTAGCCACAGTCCAGCAGGCACGTAGGGCAGGACTTGGAGATTCCTTCAACAACTCAATAGAAAACCTTCTATGCCATTCGATCCAGTCCTCTTTGTTGATTCTGAAAAAAAATATTTAGTTTTATTTTGGTTTTTTGATTTCTATCTTTAATTCATTAAGAACCTACCTAGTGTATAGTGTATACTATATTTCATTCAAATTTCGAAGTTATTTTTTATCATTACACTAAAATAACACTATATTCTATGATTTTTGAAAATACCTAGGTACGTTCTATATTTAAATTCAACAAATCACCTTTTACTCACAGTCCAAGCTCTCTTGAGGTTTGCTGCGGACACCTTGCACTGTTTCTTAGCACTGCTGGACTCTGGAGGTGGCAGCTTCAGGTTCTGCTGTGCTCTTTGCTTCAGCTTAATCTGGTCCTGGACAGAAAGGTTAAGCCATCAATAAACAATTTAACTTATTTTCTTTTTACTATTTCATCTTAGACTCGCGGTTACGTCTAGAGAACTCCAAAGTCACTTAGGGGGACGGGGCGGCATTTTATTCTAAAGGTGATTTCTCATTGGGTGGAGGAGGTGCCCTACTGTCCAATAATGGTCATAAACCTTTCCTATGCCTAAATAAGCTTCACTTTAATGGAGAACCATATTAATTAAGTGATATAGCGAGATCCTTTGCAACACACACAGAGACACCTTGTTATTCTAAAAGAATAAAAAATATTCCTACCTCAAGCTCAAAGTTGGATCCAGCCTTCATAACCCTGGCCGTAATCATCTCATACTTCTGGTGGGAAATTCTATGCTTTTTCAATACCTTAAAAGTATAACAGAAGTTAATTATAATAAAGCTGAAAATCTTTCCATCTTTAATGATACTGTGATTCCTCTACTCCAAAGAACTCAAAAAATGGAGGGATTTGCGGTTCCCCAATCCACATTCCACATTGTTCCATTTCTTTACATTGTATCACATTAAAGCAAGTGCAATGCCTAGTTTTAGCGTTCTAATCCAGTTTTAAAGTCTTGGAATACATAACTTTACTCCAAATAAGCATTTGCAACCCTAACTACCAAAAAAATGTTGAAAAGGGGGGGGGGGGGGGCGTAATGACATAAGCTCTTAAACCGTGAGCAAAATGGTCTAAATATTGAGCTAGACCCTTCAAACTTGGTATATAAGCCTAGTCCTATAGGTATTACATCTAAATGGCAAATTTTATTTTTAGGTTAGGTTAGGTAAGAAAAACCCTGCGGAAATGGGGTTTTTAGGCTTTTTTTGGTCTATTTTGATGTGGAAACTTGCCTTAAATTGTTTTTTCTTAGGGTTTTAACTTAAATACACTGTATCTATTCATATGGACATTATTTAAGATGATTCAGCAAGTCGGGGACCGACCCCAGGGGGCTAGGTGGGTGGCCCGCAGGGGTTAAGTCATTTTTCCCAATATATTTGTTGTGATACATCAAATTATAGGTTTTTAGGTCAAGGAACTCTAATTCAGAGCTAAAATAAGCATTAGACTAATCTGAAGCTAGCCCCAGCGGGCTAGGTTGGTGGCCCGCAGGGGTTAAGTGCATTTTTTCTAATATATATCTTGTTATATATCAAACTATAGGTTTTTTAGGTCAAGAAACTCAAATTCTGAGCGAAAATTAGCATTAGACTGACCTGAAGCTAACCCCCCCGGGCTAGGTCGGTTTTCTGCAGGGCTTAAGAGCATTTACATAACCTAACCTAGAAACTTACTTATATTTTTACAGGTTTCTTTCTTGAATAAACTGTGTCTATTAATGAAGACTTTATTTAAGATGATCCAGCAAGTCGGGGACCGACCCCAGCGGGCTAGGTGGGTGGCCCGCAGGGGTGAAGTGCATTTTCCCCAATATATATGTGATAAATCCAATTATAGGTTTTTTAGGTCAAAGAACTCAAATTCAGAGCTGAAATAAGCATTAGACTAATCTGAAGCTAACCCCAGCGGGCTAGATAGGTAGCCCACAGGGCTTAAGTGCATTTTACCTAACCTAACCTAGAAACTTACGTTTAATATTTTTTTTCAAATAAAACTGTCCATTCATGAGGACCTTATTTCAGATGATCCAGCAAGTCGTAGACCGACCCCAGCGGGCTAGGTGGGTGTCCCTCAGGGGTTAAATGCATTTTTTTAAAAGTATGTGTTGTCATACATCCAACTATAGGTTTTTAAGGTCAAGAAACTCAAATTTACAGCTAATAAAAGCATCAGACTAATCTAAAGCTAGCCCCAGCGGGCTAGGTGGGTTGCCTGCAAGTCTTAAATGCATTTTACCTAACCTAACCTAGAACCTTACTTGTTTTTTTATGGGTTTTTTTCTGGAATAAACTGTGTCTATTTATTAGAACATTATTTAAGATTTAAGACCCCAGCAGGCTAGGTGCGTGGCCCGCAGGGGTTAAGTGCATTTTTAGTTGTCATACATAAAATTATAGGTTTTTTAGATCCAGAAATTCAACGGGGTAGCTTCACAAAATGTATTTGAACTTAATTTAGTGAACTGCATATTTTTTCCTGGTTAATTGGTTAAACTACATTTATAAGGCATATATTTGAAAGAATTTAAATTTTGATAGTACAATGTTAGCAGTGGAAGAATTTAATATGCTAATAGGATACAATTTTTTAATTTAATGTATACCACATACCACAAAAAAACTAGCATCAGGTTGCTATTGTGTTTTTTTAGCTCCAAATTGACTTTAAAAACCTATAGTTTGATGTATAACAACACATAATTTGGAAAATTTACCCCTGCAGGCCACCCACCTAATCCGCGGGGGTTAGCCTTAAGTCAGTCTAATGCTTAAAATAGCTCTGAATTTGAGTTTCTTGACATAAAAAACCTATAATTTGATTTATGACAACACATACTTTAGAAAAAATGCACTACACCCCTGTGGGCCACACACCTAGCCCGCTGGGGTCGGTCCCCAACTTGCTGGATTATCTAAAATAATGTCCTCATTAATAGACACAGTTTATTCAAGGAAAAAACCAAAAAAGAATAAGTAAGTTTCTAGGTTAGGTAAAATGCACATAAGCCCTGTGGAAAATCTACCTAGCCCGCAGGGGTTAGCTTCAGGTAAGTCTTATGCCAATTTTAGCTCTGAATTTGAGTTTCTTGACCTTAAAAATCTTTATTTTGATATATAACAAGATCTATATTGGAAATAATGCATTTAACCCCTGTGGGCCACCAACCTAGCCCGCTGGGGCTAGTTTCAGATTAGTCTTATGCTAATTCTAGCTCTGAATTTGAGTTAACTGACCTAAAAAACTTATAATTTGATGTATCGCAACATATATATTGGAAAAAATGCACTTAACCCCTGCGGGCCACCCACCTAGCCCGCTGGGGTCGGTCCCCGACTTGCTGGATCATCTTAAATAAAGTCCTCATTAATAGACACAGTTTATTCAAGAAAGAAACCTGTGAAAATATAAGTAAGTTTCTAGGTTAGGTTAGGTAAATGCTCTTAAGCCCTGCAGAAAACCAACCTAGCCCGGGGGGGTTAGCTTCAAGTCAGTCTAATGCTAATTTTCGCTCAGAATTTGAGTTTCTTGACCTAAAAAACCTATAGTTTGATATATAACAAGATATATATTAGAAAAATGCACTTAACCCCTGCGGGCCACCAACCTAGCCCGCTGGGGCTAGCTTCAGATTAGTCTAATGCTTATTTTAGCTCTGAATTTGAGTTCCTTGACCTAAAAGACCTATAATTTGATGTATCACAACAAATATATTGGGAAAAATGAACTTAACCCCTGCGGGCCACCCACCTAGCCCCCTGGGGTCGGTCCCCGACTTGCTGAATCATCTTAAATAATGTCCATATGAATAGATACAGTGTATTTAAGTTAAAACCCTAAGAAAAAACAATTTAAGGCAAGTTTCCACATCAAAATAGACCAAAAAGAGCCTAAAAACCCCATTTCCGCAGGGTTTTTCTTACCTAACCTAACCTAAAAATAAAAAATTTTGGATTTTTTTGCCATTTAGATGTAATACCTATAGGACTAAGCTTATATACCAAGTTTGAAGGGTCTAGCTCAATATTTAGACCATTTTGCTCACGGTTTAAGAGCTTATGTCATTACGCCCCCCCCCCCCTTATATAAATTTACCTTATCAATCATAGGTATAAAAATCTTGAATTTATTTCCCAGCTGTAGGGCTAGAGATGACAACGTCTCCATGGCTGATGGCCTGACCTCAGGACAATTATCTATAACCCTGACCAGAGGATGTATAATTCTTCCTGCGTACTCAGAAAAGTCCAGGCATGATGACAGATGATCAATTGCGTCAAGGGAGCCTTTTCTGACAGACCATGGTACGTCTAGGGAGTCAAACAGCCGGACCATCGGAGGGAGAACAAGATGAATGTAATCATCTAGGGTGGGTCCAAAATTCTCTAGGGCCACCAGCATTTTGTGGGTCACCTGTACAAAATGAAAGTCTATATTCAGAAAAATATGCAAAATGAGAAACACAATAAAAAGGCATATATTCTATAGCTAAAGTATTTAATCGATACTATGAAATTGTTAAGATTAAAATACAGAATAAAAGAAATAAGAAATAATCATCAAATTTTTAATGTTTTTATTAATGTTATTGCTACGCTACTTTTGAATCTTTCCATCATACTTAAATCTCAATTGCAAAAAAATCTAATGTTTATTTTACCTGTCTATCCCTGCTGGCATCATGAGTAAGAACTCTTAGTATATGAGGGATAAGCTGGGGAAGGTAAACTTTGAATTCAGACTGCAAGGCTACAGCAATGGCTTCAACTAAACATACAAGAGTATTAGACTTAATTATTTATGAAGAGGTTAGGAGGAACAAAATATATCTTATTATATAAAATAAGATTATTTTGTCTGTAGCTTAAGATTTCGATTTCTACAGAACCGATTAAGTTCTCCATATTATACATAGAAGCTTCAGGTTATGGGTGGTTTTAGGCTATTTTGTTTTTAGATTTATTTAACAGTATGGTTTTAGACCATTCTTATGTTCTTCTCTATCCAATGAATTACAAAGCCCCTAGATGCTGTGGGCGCAGACGTTAGTTTCTTCATATAAAACTCTTAATATAGAAAAATTTATTTTCAAAACATACCCAGAAGAATAATAGTAGATTGTAGCGGAGAATCCGGAGTCCAAAACTCTTTAATCATCTCAAAGATATCATCCAAATAGTTTCTAATATGCTGCTTCACAATTCCAATAAGCGAGGCCAGCTGTAGGAACAGGAAATCTTGGAAATTTTTGTCAGAGGCTCGAATAACTGTCATCATACAAGGAATAACCTTAAAAAACATACAAGTTAAACATGAGCAACTATAACAAGGCAAACTAAACCAGAAACTAAAATAAAGGGTTCGATACAATGATATTAAATATGAAAATTCTAAAAATACTTTCTATACCTGTGAAATATATGGAACAGCTTTGATGCCCAAAGACTTGAAGATAAAGTTGATGGCTTGAACCACACTGTTATGATGCGCTTGTAAATTTGGATCCCTGTAAACGAAAAGAAGATTATTATGTAGTTTATGATAAGATGAAGCTATACCTAAATAGTTTCATCTTCAATACCTAGAAAAGTTTGTTTTTCACTGAAGGTTTTATTCTAAATACAGATTTAAGTATGACACCTTATGTTAAGGTCAGTGTTAGATAAAAATAAGTAATCTAAACTTAGACATGTTGCAGATCTGATACTAGTGATGTTTAACAATCACATAACAGAACCTAGAGCTTACACAATTTTACTAAATTTTCTTCCTATGGCTGTAAATCATTCCTATACAAAAAAGACTATATGTTAACACAAAAATTACCTTATAATCCTCATAAGAGTAGCAATGGCCACACTAGGATAGAACTCCTCCAAAGTTTGAGCTGAGTTTGAAACCAACATCTCACTGGTTGATACCTCCTTGTCCTTAAAATAAATTCAGATGAGCGATTTTCTCAACTCAAGTAAATTACAAAAAAACAATAATTTGATTTTAGGGCAGTTAAAATAAATAGGTATATTTAATTCAATGTCCAAATAAAACCAACCAAAAAACATATGTTATAAGGTTAGTTGATGAAAAAGAAGGATGGGTTATATGAAAAATCAAAACACAAAAATCATATTAATAGGAGATATATTAACATTATTTTAATAATAAAATATAAAAATTATAAATCTTGCCTTATCCTCTTCTTCATTAATGGGAATTAGAGGCGCATTCTCTGTACCCTTGTTATCAATCTGTCCAAGATTCATCTTGTGCTTGTAGGGGTCCAGGGCTCCTAGTAAACCTAGTAGGCTTATAGTTTGTTTCCTAAACATTAAGAATATTATTTTCATGAGAAAGTAGTCATCAAAAGTAGAAAAAGGTAAACTGAAAGTGAAAATCACCCCTTAAAAGTAATGCCTAACGAAAAATTAATACATCATAATATGAAAGTAGTTTATTTGAAAAAGACTTTGGACCTTTTAAATAACATTAAACTTTCTCTTACCTTATCATTGGTCTCTGTTCAGTTCTAAGGAAATTCAGGAGATCAACAAGCAGCTGTGGATGTCTGTTGTATGGTTCCACAACACAACCTATTAAAAAAATCAAAATAAGATTAAAACATTTTGTAATCATTAGGCTAAGTTTTTTTTATGATTTGGACAATTAAGATATCACTATGTGTTTTGACAGTATTACTATTAAATCAAATTACACGATTAAATTTTTAGCAACTTATTGTAATAATTTTAATGGTATTTTGCATGCAAACCTGTAGATTCAACAAGCTGGGACATGGTCCACAATGACAGCTCTCTCTTCTGTGAGCTGGAGGCATCACTTAGGAACTCGAGGAGAATAGGTAGGAGTTCATCTACATAACCCTTCAGCGTAGTTCCTCCAACCTTAATTAAATATTACTCAGGTAAAATGGAATTGGTTTAACCAATGCTAAAGATATACATTATATTCGATAATTAGAAAACTTCTTAAAAATTCCGTTGAGACAAAATAAATTACCACAATTAAAATAGTTCATTGATTGATGATCAGTGCAATGTACAGATTAAAAATAATTTAAAATGAAAAAAAATAGTCACCTGTGCTAGATCTCCAATAGCTCTTAAAACAGAAGCAACAACCATTGGATTCTCATCTGTACTTTTTAGCTTAGGAATCAGAACCTGCAAATAATTTTATATGTATCTAAAACTTAAAAATAATAAAGTCACCATAACAAATTGTTAGGTATGAAAATACCTACATTTTTAATCAAGTTTAAAATACCTTTAGAATCGGTTCAACATAAGGCCTGATCAATTTTGGTGCATTGGCCACCAAATGGCCCAACAACTTGGAGGCCTGTTCTTTATTTCTACCAAGGCCAGAGTGCTCCAGCTCAATAAGAAGCTGGATCAATGTTTTCCTGCATTTGTTGTTAATTAGTCACAGTCGATTTCTTTTTCAAAGATTGTCTTTAAATCAATTCAATAGCTAATAGGTATACAATTTAAAATATTTTGTTTAATTCGATTTTATTAAATAAAATGTGACTACTTTCCTAAGGCTAGGCATAATATAAGCAGGATTCAGAACTGACAGGCGTCCAATAATGCAGATAGTAATCTCTCGGATTTCAAAGATTTCATCGTTTAATGCGATGAACAGAGCTGACAGATTTTCAGCCTTTACATAAAAGATTATTTTTTAATGATATCAGATATTATTTCATTAAAAGTGGACCATCAAACTCCCCCTATACCCAAGTAATTCTCAAAAAGGCAACAACGAATTAGACTTTCTTGATTTATCTAAACAGAATTCTATCTCTGCAGGGTTCTCCTAACCTATCCCCAACGAAACCTTACTGAAAGGATCAACGCTTTCTTTAAAGAGTATGAGAATAGTGAAAAAATCAAATTTTTCATGAATGAATACCTATGATTTATGTAAATTAAGAGATTAAGTCGGGGAGCTATAATTTTCATTAAAACACAGAACAAGTTAAAAGACAATGATGTTATGTTTTTTATTGTTATTAAATAATCTTTTCCTGGGCTAGATGATAATCAAATGAATCACTGAGATTATCCAGAACACAATATCTAATATCACCGTCCCCATCAGTTATACCAACTACAATTATTTATTTTCAAGCTTTAAAATCAATGACAAAAAAATCCTCGATTATTTTTTTCAGCAGTGTTTTTCATAAAAAGGGGGGGGGTAATGCAATCAATGTATAAATGACACTTAGAATTCGAATTTCGATCTGAAATTTTGCATGAGTAATTCTTGGTAGGTCTATTTTCCCTAAATCAAACAAAAAGTTGGAAAAGTAACGGCTAACGGCACAGCCGTTTAGCCACCTTATGGATATTTTCAATGCAAATCCATCACGAAACCTATTTCCACATGATACTCTTTGCTGCTCCAAAACGTTTTCAAACGATTCTAGCCGGTAGTTGCTGGTAATAGAAATCTAAAAAAAATGTATTTTGTATCATTTCACCTGATTTAAAGCAAAAATATGTTTCAAAAGTCGATTTCTACGTAATTTATGACAGATTTGCCCTAAAAATAGCCAAAAAACGACTAAACGGCTGAGCCGTTAGCCGTTACTTTTTCAACTTTTTGTTCAATTTATGGAAGTAGACCTACCAAGGATTACAAGTACTCATGCAAAATTTCAGATCGAAATTCGAATTCTACCAAGGATTACTAATACTCATGCAAAATTTCAGATCGAAATTCGAATTCTAAGTGCCATTTATACATTGATAACGAGATGGTTGCATCCCCCCCCCCCTTAAATAAAAATATAGAAACCAACTTTAATAGAAATTTGCAAGCTGGTGCAGTTTTGATATTAACTAACCATAAACAGACCCTAGAAAAACTTAATTTTTCGCCAAAAATCAAAATGTATTCTTAAATTGAAAATAAGATTCTTTGGACACATTTTAAAGCTTTATTCCTATCAATAGTTTAGCTAAGACTTCGTTGATGGTTGAGATAACTGTTGTGGACTTCTTCCCGGCCAAGCCCATCAAAGCAGACCTTAAATATGCATCTTTTTGTTTATTTCTTAACTTACAAGTACTATGTATTTAATATCAAAGTAAAATTCATAGCAATGCTGCCATTTACATACATTCATAATTTACATTTCCAATGTTAATCCCCTTATAAAAGTAGTAGGATCTTTGTCGGTTGTGTGTACCAAAGGATCTTGCTAACCGTTGAACCTATAAGGCTCTTTAAAGTGTAGGTTCTCATAGGCTATGGAAAGGTTTCTAGCTATTTTGAAGAAGAGGCCTCTAAAGGGAGGGGGGGGGGGCGGTAGATATACTTGAAGAATTAAACGTATACCTGAGGAGATTAGAACATGTCCTGACAGCCTCCTGCCTCACCTCCTTCTCTTCAGAGTGCAGATACGTATCTGCACAATGGCGCACAAACTGAAGCAGTGAATTTCCCTCAAAATCAAAAGATCCCAATGTTCGCAGACCTAAGACGATTGTTTGAGAATCTGGCGGTTCCAGGTTGGGCGGATTTGGAGCGATTTTGTGCAGGGGGGTGCCAGGATGGCGGAAGGGCTGCTGCATGAGAATGAGCGACAGGATTCCAAGAAGGCCGTCGGATATCTTCTTCTTGAGGGAAGGGATGTTGCAGGACAACTCCTTGAGTGCTGCTGTCACCGCAGGGGATAAACCTATGAAAAAAAAACATAAAATAAACCTTAATTTTCTACTGCGTATTTAAGCATTTTTTTGCTGTATTTATACAGAATTTCAATTATAAATACACTCACCAACTGCTAGCATACTATCTAACATTTCTAAAACATCATTGCGAATGCTTCCTTTCACTGCCCTGAAGAGAAAAAAATACATTTAGTGGGGGAAAAAATAAATTCTTAATTGATTGTTTTTTATTTGTAATACTGAGTTTGAAATTACTGATCAGGCCATTTTTACCTGGATAAAAGTGAGATGCAGGCAAACACTGCAGGATCTAAAACAGT
Organism: Acartia tonsa; assembly: GCF_053477335.1. Lineage (NCBI taxonomy): Eukaryota > Metazoa > Arthropoda > Copepoda > Calanoida > Acartiidae > Acartia > Acartia tonsa. Next base: position 12,468,783 of record NC_137262.1, on the reverse strand, counting down.
ACTGCGCTTCTTTCCGGGTGAATCCTTTTGTGGCAAGATGCTTCTAAAATATTTGTATTAATTCTTGGTCCAAAAACAAAATCAATTTTCATATGTCTTGAAAATATTTAGGTATTTCACAAAAAAAATTCTAAGTCTCTTACTTTAGTGTGTCGAGTATATTCTTGAGATAGATTTCAATTTCTCTTCCAGAGGCTACGGAAATAAGACCCAAGGCCATCAGGGCATGATATCTGTCTCTGTATTCACGGCTCTAAATGTAAACAAAGTATTAATAAATGGAATCTTTAATTAAACTTATTTCCTAAAATAATATGAAATTCTAACATTAACATTACCTGAAGACATCTGTAGATGTACTGCATGGTTTCTCTGAGATACTGTCGCACAAACTTGTCCTTGTTAGCCGCTGCAAGCTTTGGCAGAACTTGGATCAATGCATTCTAACAATAAATAACTTTTTCAATTAAATTACATTATATCTATTTGAGTTTATGAGTAAATAATATTTAAAAATTTATGAAATATATATAAAGCTCTTCAAATTTTAACACAAGAAAGGGAGAGGTCATTTTCTAGTAAATCCCGTAAAGGTGTGTGTTATAAGGCCTAAAAATAGTAGTAGAACGATAAGGTGCTCTATATATTTGTATTTCCTATTGAATAGAACAATAGGGAAGAAATTTTTTTTTTTTTTTTTTTGATAACAGTACCTGGAATATCTGAAATTTCTATCAAACGCTTTGTTTGGCTCAAACTGACACAAATAAAAAAAAATATAATTATAATAAATCAACCTGTAAAGAATGACTTCTTCCTTTGTTTAATGGTATAGATTGTTCTTAACCTTTACCTTGTACCTATAGAAAACATTATTATTATAATTATATTTTTTTTAAATTTTTGTCAGTTTGAGCCAAACAAAGCGTTTGATAGAAATTTCGTATTTTTTTTAGATAATCCAGGTACGGTTATCAAAAAAAAAAAAAAAAATTTCCCTATTGTTCTATTCAATAGGGAATACATATATCTAGAGCACCTTATCGTTCTACTACTATTTTTAGGCCTTATAACACACACCTTTACGGGATTTACTAGAAAATGACCTCTCCCTTTTTACCTGCAAATGTGGGTTTTTGCAAAGCTGAGTGTTCTTGGCAATTGCAAAAATTGCAGTGCAAATCTCGTTGTATTGTTCCTGTAAAACACAAAACATTTATAGTAGAAGATAAAAAAAATAATATGAAAAGAAATAAATATTTTGGTATCTTCTTTTTTCTTTTCTTTAAGAACAATTAACCTGTAGCAGAGCTTTGCACAGAGCACTTTCAAAAATGGGTTCCCTGCCCACAGCTACAGTTCCAAACCAGTTAAAGGGAATTGTTGTCACACCAGTGTTGGATCTTTTCATGTCTTTAATAAAAATTGATTTTAGAAATCGTAGATAGCAATAAATGTTTAATATCAACATCTTTAAAATATTGAAAGCGAACTATGGCTAATGGATACTTACTAGCTAGTTGTTTGTAGTGTTTCTTAACAGAGCTGATGTTAAAATATGATTCCTTGTTCTCTGACTCTTGCAGGGCGGGACCAGAACCCGACAAGTCATGCAACTCTCTGCAAAATAAAAAGAAGTTTATCACTTAGTCAAAAGTGTAATTTCTATAATTCTTTTTCCTATCAGCATGTTTAGATGAATATTGAACATCAAACATTTAAAATTTTATTAAAATTTGTATACCTATTTTCAAGCTCCCAATCAGCGTTAGAAAATCTGAACAGCTCTGATAGAACCAACAAACAGCCATGGATTCTGTCTTCCCTGGTAATGGTAGCTTTGCCCTGGTATTTTAAAATACATTTAAATAAAATACACAAAAAAAATAGTCAAATAAATATCTATAAGTGGCACATCAATAAATCCATTTACTAACTAGGAACTTGAAGTCAATTTAAAGCAGACGGACATGCTCTAATTTCTGAGAAGCTACGTATTAGATCAAAATCATTAACAATTTCCTACCTTGATTTGAGGAGGATTATCTTCCAGCCCGCGCATAGCTTGAGTATAGCAATTCAGATACCATTCCCTCTGTCCTTGTTGACGTACAGCTGTGCTCGTTTCTCTCTGGGCTGTCACCCAGAGGGCCATGCGCAGGGCGTTGACAGCGCTTTCGCGCAATTGCGGTTTTGGATCCAAGATGGCATTGAATATAACCTTTAAAATAAAAATGTGAGATTTCATAGCATTTATAAATAATTCAAATAAATTGAAATATTTAGTATTTACTTACATCAAAGAACTGTTGAACGTTCTGAAAAAAGAATGTTGGCATGCAGTAAGCAATCTCTCTAAGCACTAGAACAGCAGTATGACGACGTCCCTCATTTCTTTCTACAGCAGACAGCCACTCAAACGCCTTCTTAACCTCGTGCTCAATGAAGTCAAACTTGAGGTTGGTACCAGACACTTGAGTCAAACGAGCAATGGCCTTAGTTGCCAATTCGATGACGGACAAATCAAGAGGTGCAGTCTAGAAGAGTTAAGGATCTTTAAAACTTTATTAAGAAATGTTAAGGGTAAAATATAACTTTAAAACTCTTTTTAAAGTTATATTTTCTCATCTTAACACAAATATATTTAATCTTTCAAAATGTATTCTATAATCATATTAAAGATCCTTTCCTGTGAAAGACAATTATTTCTAAGATAATTGCCAAATCTAGAGATACGAGTTCCAGTGTTGCAAACATCCGCGTTCATAAGTGCAACAATGGCAAGAATACCTCCCAACTTTGAGTTTGTGTCTCCAGACACCATCTGATACAAATTTTGTTTAAATTTTTTTGTTTACAGTTGTTATATTTGAAATTTTGCTGGATCTAACTTAATTCAAATTGCAGATATTAAAAGTTGGTAAAAAGTGACTAAAAAAACACTTTAACAAAATCAAATTATGTATGTCTGAAGCCTAATATGTAATATTTCCTCCCTTCCCCCTAAAAGGAGTTGACTCTGATGTTAATGAATATGTAAAGGCTCAATATTTAGCCAGATATTAGTTGTGGGGGGTTACCCCAACCATCTCTTAGAACGTAGCCTCTAGGGGCTAGGAGATATAACTAAAAAGTATAAAAATAAACAAAATATTTCCTCGTAGATGTGGTGGTTAAATTCGTCGAGAAAATAGTTGAGCTCATCCTAAGAAAAGAAAAAACATAATCTCATAACATGTAATATTACGAAAAATGTATTTATTATTATTAATTTCAAAACAATATTTGAAAAGTATATAAAGAATACCTGAGAGCATTCTCTGAGATCATTGGAGACATAATCATGCAACTCCTTAGCTGCTTTGTTTCGCTGATTCTCATTCTTGGACTTCAGATCTTGAGCAAACCTAGATATCAATAGCACGAAAATATAACATTTTTTAATTAGTAGAAGTGAAGATCGAACAGGATATATATAGAATTTATGATGAGGAAACTTTTAAATCCTAGTAAGACATGAATTCATAGGTGTGGATTCCTATAAACAGGTACCTACCTACTCTATTTAATGTAGATGAATTTAAAACAAAATTTCCACTAAATTTTTATTTTATTTTCAAGGATGTTCCTAGCTGAATATGAACAAATAACCATTGAATATTGGATCTTGGAATATTTTTTTCTCCCTTTACTTTATATATTTTATAGGTGCCTTATATTCAAATTTAAAATTCTAATTTTGTCCCCAACAAATATAATATAGTTATGGTCCTTAGAAATAAAGTACAAAAATATACATATGATAACAATAATATTTTTGGATTGGGATTGAAAGTACAAACCTTTGCATAATCTGTTGTTGCTGTTGGGGAGGTTGTTTTTGCTGGGACAACTGCTTTTGTCCACTGCCCCCGGAGGGGGCTGATTTTGATAAATCTGACATACTTCAAATTTTACCAATTTTTTCTTATTTTCATTCTTTTGATATGATTTAAGTTTGAAATCATGTGCCTACTTTAAGGATAGGCCATACTTGTCTGAAATTGCGATGTTTATTTTATGTTTATAATAATACGCGGCATATGAGCTTTATAGAGTAATTTGCTATTCATGACGTAATATAATTCGAAGCAATAAACACTTCCTCAAGAACAAAATAAACTTTCTCGTATAGGCAGGTATAGCTACTTTACAGCTAGCCCCCCCAGAAGTAATATTTCTTCATAATATAGTGCCCTTTATTCAGAGAGGTTACAAAAAGAAGAAAAACATGCATAAAAGCATATTTTCAATTCTATAGAATTAATATAAAATCTCATCTATGGAAGTAAAAATTGTTTAACTCAATGTAATGATTTTTAAATGTTTTGAATTTTATTATATTTTACTTAAGACTTTTCTAAAAAAAATAGCCGAAGGAATAAGCCATAAATTATTAACTATGAATACTCTTTTTACAGTTAATCTATGTTTATCATACAATCACATTAAATAAGACGACATTTTAAACAAATTTTACTTTCTGCAAAATCATAAAAATCAATGAGAATAAAAACAAAAAAAAATATTTTTTAATAAAAAGTCCCAAAAGCTTAGAGTTTGTAAAAGCTCTGAAAATCATTAATTTTGTGTTTTTCTTAATTTTTTAGAATTAATATATTTTCTCTCCAAAAAGTGTTTATCAGCGGCATACGCGCTTGATTACAAAATTGTTGTCAAAAAGGTCAACTTTTACAAAATATGACAATTTACTACTCAATTTGATTTTTTGCACTAATATCCATTATTTAAATATTACATAAGTTAATAAGTTAAAATTAGATCCTAAAACTACACTAAATTGGTTTAATTTTATGAGCTAAAAAAATATATCTATGTATTTTGGATAAATTACCTTTTAATTGGTGAAATGATTTAAAAACAGATGTGAATTTATCTTAAATTGGTTTTCAATAAGAAATAAATGTTATCTACATAGATCTATCGTTTATTAAATGGATCTTTGATCACGAATTTCTTATATAATATGTAAAATCGATCGATTATTAAACTTTTTCAAAAATATTATAGTTTATGTAATTTTCTAAATAACTTATTTAATTTTGTTTCAGAGATGTCAGATGGACCCGGAGACGACTGGGAAAATCTTTTAGATTCGGGTAAGCTTGAAAATTAGAATTTTTATTTAATTGAAATTTGAGGATTTAACACCAAAAAGTTATTCTTTAAATCTATATTTTCATGATAGGTAAGGGTTCTATAAGATGAAATAGTTTTGAAACTCACATATGTTTTATTAGTTTTTTTTATAGGTACATATATTTTATATTATTTATATTTTAGGCGAACTAGACCAGAAATTAAATGATATTAAAATAGAAAAGAATGGCTCATCAAAATCTGATGTAAGTGTTGAAGGATTTGTATGAATATTTTAAAAATGTAGAATCAGAGTTTAGGTCTGTTTCAATATGAAATACCTAGTTTTTTTGTCCTCTATTTTATAGATTAAGAAGCAAACGAAAAGTTTGTTCATAGGGGGGATGAAAAACATGTATCGATGTGAAATTCAAATATCTAGTATTTTAAATTCACTTCAAAGAAAAGTAAACAAATTGCATCTTAAAAACAGGATTAGGGAAACAAGATTGAAAAATGAATACAACAAATACCCACTAAAAAATAAAGTCAAGAATCTGTTTATTTATTAAAATGTAGAAATATCTTCTTCTTCAGGGAGGTACAAACCTTAGTGATCCTGATTTTTCTGGTCCTATTAAAATCTTGACAAATGATTCTAGGCACATGTTAATGAGGTAATATTATATTTAATGTTTACTGTGTTCATATCCTTTTTTGCTTTTCGGTTTTACAAATACAGCCATCTTTAAATATCCCATTTTATGCTAACAAACCCATAGAATCTCAAAGACCAACAAACTTTTTCTTGCTTAAAAAGTTATTTTTTTTTTCATAAGTGATTGACTTAATTGATTTAAACAGCATAATGTCTACTTATACTTATACCTAGTAATATTGTAATCTGATAATTTTAGTCGTAAACAAGAGCCAACCATGAAGATATTAAAACGACCAGATTCTAACAATTCCAAACAAACAGAAACTCAGGTTATTATTTTCATTTTATAAACATAGTAAGGGGCAAAAGTCAGATAGCTGAAAGATTAACAGATCTAGATAAAGTCATATGTACCTAAATGAAAATAAAGGGGGGGTTTTTTAATGCAACCATCTCGTAATCAGTGATTAAATGGCACTTAGAATTCGAATTTCGATCTGGAATTTTGCATGAATAATCCTTGGTAGGTCTATTTTCCCTAAATCGAACCAAAAGTTGGAAAAGTAACGGTTAACGGCTGGCGGCTCAGCCGTTTTGCCAATTTTTGCCAATCTTAAGAGCATATTAGTCACGAAACCTATCTCCACATAATACTTTCTCTCGCTCAAACGGTTCTAGCCGGTAGCTGTTGGTACTAGAAATTTAAAATATGGTTATTGCTATCATTTAACATGAATTAAACCAAAAATATGTTTTAAAAAGTTGATTCCTACGTAATTAATGATGAATTTGCTCTGAAAATAGGCAAAAAACTGCTAAACGGCTGAGCCGCCAGCCGTTACTTTTCCCACTTTTTGTTCGATTTAGGGAAAATAGACCTACCAAGGATTACTCATAAAAAAATTCAGAGCGAAATTCGAATTCTAAGTGCCATTTAATCATTGATTACGAGATGGTTGCATTAAAAAACCCCCCCTTTATTAAATTGTGGCCAGAACTGTATCATATGTAAATAAAAAGTGAAGGAGGCCAGTGTGTAACTTTTACGATACTTACGTAGTTACTTATAATAATAAAAAATTATTAAACCCTAGCTCACTATTTAATTCGTTCCTTATGTTTTAATTATAGTTTACTATAGGAATGCCAATGACTTATTTTCCCTAAATATATTTTAGGCCCCTAAAGCAATGCCCAAGAGTCTTTCCCAACGCGAGGCCGAATATGCTGAGGCCAGACAACGAATACTGGGTGCTGAGGCTGCATCCGGAGCAAGCAGTAGCGGGAGTGGTGCCCAGTCTACAGCAGGCCAAACAGCTCCTGCCGTGGTAACTAGTAAATCCGGGAGTGTACAACAAACAACAAGCAGTGGCAAACAGAATTCGACGACGGCGGTAACAAATCAATCTAGTGGCGGGAATATTAATAACAACAATAATAGACAAAATAACCATCATAGGGGTAACAGTGGCTCGAATCACAATCATAACAAGAGGAATAATAGTCATCCGCCGCATCATCAGATGCAGCATCTGCCGCCGGTGGTGCGGCCCAATCTCCAACAGCCGCCGCCACATGGAGTAGCTCAGCTTCCGGGTAATTTTATCATTCCAGGTGGTGTGGCACCCCACACAATGTACCCACCTCCACCTCTGATTAATGGAGGTGCCCTAGGACCTACTCACTTCCCGCCGCAGTTTTCAAACGGTCATGGCGTTCAGCAGCGGAACAGTCATTACCCACCGCAATATCCACCGCCAAGAGGAATGCCCGATGGCCAAGGGGCCCAACAACCTTACTTTAAATTGCGGCGATAGCATAATATGTTAAAATAGTTTTTTTTTCAATTTCTGATCAGCTAAGTTACGCAAGATTTTTCTTTTTCTTTTTACCAATATTAATGTTCTAAAAGTAGATTCAAAGGATACTATGCTAAAACGAGAGCAATTGAAAATATGTCTTTACAATTTTACGGTATTGATCCAGAGTATTTTTCCCCTTTGGATATCATATCCCCTATGAGACAAGCTAGTAGACAAAAAAACTGAACATCAATGCTAACTACTACTCTCTTTCGGGCATAGTTAACTTTTTTTTTTATACCAATAGTTTTAAATTAGATAGACTGAGAAATAGAGAAGGAAAGACAGATTAATTTTTATGAATTTAAGTCATGTAAAAAAACTTTCTCAGAGTTACTTTCGACTATGTTTAATAAGTTTATTGCCAATATATATTTTTACATTCATAATCATGCTCAACATCAAGTAATACATTTACTACTACAATATTTTTCTCTGGTACACATCTTAAAAATTTTCTAAATGAAAAATACTTACCTAGATATTTCAATGAAAAATTACATAAAATTCTCTAATTCAAATAATTTTGTGAAAACAAAATTCATAAACACAATTTATATATATTATGTAAGTTAGTTATAAAAACAGATTATATTACTTATCTATATATGATAATTAAGATAAATTGGGATATTTGATGAAACACGTTGGCTGGTATTTAATCCTCTATTCCCCCCCACCCCTCACCCCCGGTAAAAATCAATTAGGTTTTTTCTGCTTTATATCATTCGATAACCATACACACAAAAATTTATAAATACGTTTGAAGTAGAAATACAGTTTTTAAAAGAAGCTAAACAGCATTTATACTGCATATGTTATTTTATGCGTTTATCTTACGTAGCCTCTGAGTTAATTCCGTTTAGATTTACCCCTAAAAATAGAGTAGCTGCACAACTATAATTGATTTTAATAATTTAAGCACTGCTTAATATAAAGTCAAGATTTTTTATTCCAATAGTATTAATATCTTAAGAATTAGATGTTAGGTGTCATATATCCTTTTCTTTATTTCCACTTGTCGCATACGCAAACAAATATTTAAATACGTATTCTGTACATATGTTATCTATCTCCCCTGCAACAGCAGTATATGTATTACATTCTTGTAAGATATTATATAAAATAAACACATAATGACATGTAAATAATCTTTGATCTGATTTCATAATTCAAATAATAAAAACGTTGAATATGTAATACACATTATATTAAATAAATACATATATTAGATGAGATAAAATATGTACAATTCCATAAAAATCTCACAGCGCAGCTACTCTATTAAAAAGCTAAATCCTTGTGAAACTTTTTAAATTTGAGAGAGGAAACAATGTATTACAAAGGAACCTGCCCCCCCCCCCCAAAGTTTCAGACTTGGGAAGGGGGATTAGATTGTATTGTATTAAGTAACAGTGTCCAAACCTTTCCGCCAATAATTTCTCAGAAGATCCCTTATAAAAAAAACGATAACAAATTTTGATTCTCAATAACCTATTCCCATTAATCATCGGGAAATAAAAATTATATTTAGGTAATGCAGATTATAAATAAAAATGCATTTTGATTAATTATATAAATAGGTATAAAATATTATATAATTAAGACATATTAATTAATGCCCGTCACGTGTTAATCAACATATCCAAAGTTTATCCTTGTATTATTATTGTATAAGATTTAGATAAATTTCTTTATTTCAGATTTTTAACAGTATTAAAAGAACCCATTTTTTAATGGGTTTCTAAAATGTTCCAAACCAAAGACTTGTTTTATTTTTAATTAGATTCATCTGATCTATAGAATTTAAAGATGCAGGTATGCTTTTAGTGAAGTGAAGCTTATCTATAGCTAACTTTCGACCGTTAGTCTGTCAACAGTCCGTATTAGTAACGCTAGGTATTTAGAAAATATAAAGTACTTAGGTAGCTTATACTTAAGACAATTATTTTTTGTTTTATGGATCCCTCTTACAAATGTGCATTAAGTATGTATTATTATTATTGAATTGGCTGGGCCATTGGGCATCTACTCAATAACTATCCTGCACCTTCTGTCCATCTGTTGTGTTGTCAAATTTACAAGCTTCGCCACTTATGGATGTTGTTCTTATTTTTTAAAAATGAATTATATCACTCATTTTTCTCGTGAATGGAATTAATATGTTTTATAATTAAGAATTATGCTCAATGTTACACAATATTTGTTTTTAATTTGATGTTTTGGTGTCGGAAAATTGAGCTCAGTTTATATTAGTGATTTGTAGACGTGAGTTGTTGATTTTATAATAAAACGGTAAAAACAAACATAAATATTATGTTCAGTTTAAAAATCCGCTAAAAGCTTTTCATTTCCTAAACAATTTCTTTTTTAACAACAATAGACATAAAAATACATTATTAAATAAGAATAATCATATAATTTACGTCCAATATTTTTTTAAAAATCTTTGCATCTAGTGCAGTGAAAACTAACAATTATATAGACTTTTAAGTCTTTAGGTCTATTACCTATAACAAATGACAAATGAAGTATAAAAGATATTTATGTTAAGTAAAGATATTTTGGGCCTTATGTCCTTGAGATCCTTGGTCCAATTGGCCTTTTGTTAGACCTCCTTTTATTTCGCTAACACAACTCTATAAAAGCCATAAGAAGTCCTACAAATAATCAGAAATGGAAAAGGCCTAATAATGCGCAGGGAGCGCTTAACTAGAGATAACACGATCTAATTCATCTTTGGATATAGTCCCTTTCGTGGCAACGCACCTTAAGAAGCGATTCTTCGTATTTTTTACAGTAGCTTTTCTCTTATCTTTTAGCCCCTGCGGGGGGCTCTAACACTGCGGGGCCAATTGCCTAACCCTGTGGGGCAATCACCTAACCCAATATAACCTAACCTAAAATAACCTACAAAAAGCCATTTTAAAAATACGACGAATCGCCCCTCAAGGGGCGTTGCCACGAAAGGGACTATTCCCTCATCTTTTTCTATTTTTGTTATTCCAAATTATCAAATAAATGACCAAGCCATATTTGCTTGATTCACTTCACTAAGAGATGCGATTGATAATGAAGATTTTTTCTTGAAATATATTTTGTTATGAAGCCGCAGTAGTTACTAATTTAAATGTTATGGTTGAGATAGATTTATAATTTTTAAAAATATATGAATGATAACATTATTATTTGTGCTAGATGTACAAGCGAGGAATCCAGAAATGGTGTACAGCTGGAGTACTCTCCATAGTTGGGGGATTTATGCTGCACCTGACCCTGGGCACTTTGTACTGTTTTGGTAATCTCAACACTTACATCACATCCTATGTTAGGAAACATGTTCCTGGAGAGGTAAAAGTTTCTTTTATTATTTAGACGTATTTTACAACCAATCTTCAAAACTCCCAGAAAATCCGCCCATAATATGTTACTCTACATGGCCTGGTAGTTGCTTTATTATAAAGCAATAACATAAACAGTACATTCAATGAATTATGCAATGCAATTTAATTACACTATCTTTGTCGATTTCGTTTGTGTTTGTTTCTAAAAGTTTCACTCTCTCGCGCCTCCACCCCTTTTCTTCTAATGTTTAACTTTTTAACAACGTTTCATTATTTATTTGGCTCGCCAAGGCAGAAAGATTTCATAATAAACTGATCAATAAATTTAGGAGCATAGACAATATTCTGATCTTGTATGGATTCCAACCCTAGCCACTCTGGGCCAGGGGTTGTTCATGACAGTGGCTGGTCATCTTGAAGAAACTATTGGAGTCAAGTAAGTTTTATTTCATTACAAACATTAGTTTTTGAAATTGTTTTTTTTAATCGACTGAGAAGTATCCTTACTTCTTTATGACAGGGGCCCGGTATCTTCAAACTTCGAATAATGACTTATTTTATGGCTTTGTTGACAGCTGAGATATACTTTCCTTTTAATGACCATTCTTTTTCCTTTGTAAACTCTACACATATGCATAAATACATATATTCTTATGTTTCTAATTTTTTATTTCCAGGTTGACAATTTTGTTGGGATCTGCACTGATGTCCTCCGGCGTGTTCCTTACCTACTTCACCATCCAGCACAGCATTTGGTTGACCACCCTTACTTACGGCTTCATGTTCGGATTAGGAATATCTCTGGCCTATGCCCCGCCAATGGCCGTTGCTATGCAGTGGTTTCCCAAAAAGAAGGGATTGGTAAACGGGTTTATTGTTGGCGGCTTTGGAATGGGAGCTTTCTTGTTTAACCAGATACAGACGGCTTATTTGAATCCTAAGAATTATTCTCTTGATGAAAGTGGATTCTTTACCAATGATGAGGTAAAATATTACCTACACAATAAACTTCTTTTTCATATTGATTAAAACAATTGTATTGATATTTTTAAGCAATGCAATAGAAAGTTGCATAGCAGGGAGACCGGATATGATAATGGCAGTGAAATTAATCATTTCCCAATAATTTGAAGCTATCTGAAGCATATTTTTAAAGAGAGTAGAGATTAATTTTTCTTTCTTTGTTTCATCCCTGTATTCATGATGCACTGAAGGTACTGAATGTTAGAATTTATTTATATTAAGGTGCTTGATAGAGTTCCCTCCGTATTCCTCCTGCTGGGTAGCATCTACACGGTGATGCAGCTATTGGCCATCATGTTGATAAGTCCACCTGATGAGCAGGACCTCCTGGAGAACACTCCCATGGTTGCCTCCACGCTGGAGGAGGAGGAGATTATCTACCAAAGTGACAGATTGTCGAGTCCTAGGACAAGATCTAGGGCTAACAGCAATGCCAGTGCTATGCAAGAAATGCAGGTATTTTTTGTCCCATAAATTGTCTTAAATGGCTTTACAATTAGACTTGTTTAAGTATAGCTTGTTAGTTTATTTTTCTCTTACTTATTATTTGTTAAGATTGGAATGAAGGAGGGCGAAGAAAATCTGAAACCCAGTCAAGTTGTTAGAACTAGAGAGTTTTGGATTCTGTGGCTTACTTTCTTCCTTAATACGCAGGTATTTATCCAAAGGGGAGGATATTTTTTTAGCAATCGATAAAATATTTTGGCTAATAACTTTTATAAAAGATTAGATTAGTTTTTCTTGGATTTTAGTTAAAACAATACAACTGTCCATTGAATTATTTAAAGAAAACATTTTATATTAAACTTACTACATGACTAAGGTAATATAATTTTAGGTGAAGAAAAATCTGTTCTCTCTAAAGTATATTTTTAGGTTTTGGACACTCTAACGCCATTTTGAATTATTGTGAAAGGGGTTGTAATCACGGGCTTGTAGGAAAGGGATCAACACCCCCCAATAAAGAAAATTGTATAGTCCTAAACACCCTCATTGCAAATTGCTGTGTACATTAGACTATATAAGATGGAAAGAATTTTAATGTTAGAGGTAGATTTGAAATCTGCATCAAACTTTAAGGATTTTATATAAAATTCGTTTTTTGTATAATCCTTTATTTAAAAGTGCAAATACAATTTAAGTTAATTAATTTTGACATCTGTGATTGGTGGATTGAAAACTAACTGCGCTCTGATTGGTTGAATGATGTAGTTAAGCTCTCCAATCACAGATGTCAGAGTTAATTACCTAAAACTGCATTTGCGCTATTAAATAAAGAATTAGGTAGGTATACAAAAAAAACGAATTTTATACAAAATCCTTAAAATTTGATGCAGATTTCAAATCTACCTCTAACGTGAAAATTCTTTTAATCTTATATTAATAGTCTAGTGTACATGCACCACTGATGGTATCATTGAACTATTTATTTTAAGGCTGTTGGTTACATCAACTCCATGTACAAGGCGTTTGGACAAACCTTTATTGATGACGATCACTTCCTGGCTTTCACCGGCGCTTTCGCAGCTCTCTTCAACTCTTCAGGTAAATTCACATTGTAAACTTTAACACGTTTCCTAGTTGTTATGTCAAAGCTTAAACTGTGCCATAATTAAAAATATTAATGTTTCCCACTGCACTTTGTCATATTAGTTTATTAAAAGGTAGAGTTTAATGCCTTGGCTAATAAACAGGCTAATACAGTTTCACATAAAGAGTAAACAAGGGTTGTAAAATCATTGACAATATGGGCTACAATGTTATGTAGGATTCTAGTAACACCAAACAGTTTCTCATTTCTATACATGCATTCTTTATTACAGGTCGTGTATTATGGGGCTATCTGAGTGACGTGTTTGGATACAAACTATGCATGCTTCTGGTTACAATCTGTATCTCTCTTCTATATTCTACACTCTACTTCACTGAACTTGGTGCTAAAGTAAGTTGAATTAATACCTATTTATTTTGATAAAACATTCTTTATTAAAAAGAGCATACCTACCTACCTAGGTATTTATTTCATTTCATTATATTTTTTCTAGTTTCTATTTGCCCTGTGGATTTGGCTTATTTTCTTCTCTTTTTGTGGAAACTTTGTACTGTTGCCAACGGCGTCAGCTGTTTGTTTTGGAACGAAGTACAGTAGCAAGAATTATGGCCTGGTCATGACAGGATCTGCTGCAGCTGCACCCCTTATTGCTATGCTGACTCAGGTTAGTCTAAAATTTATGACTCTAAAGGGAACCTTTCATTTATTGTGTATTAGGTATCAATCTATTAGTTTAGTATTTAACAAGTGGTTACGCCCCTAATGCTTCTAGCAGAACGTATAATGTATGTTAAGATCAGCTGTTTACTAAGAATGACTGAAAAGTCGCTAGTTTCGTAGAACATGATTTTTCAATTTTGGCTTTTTTTTTGTAGTTGTACCCTCCCCGAAAATAAAAATAAATATTCAATATATAAATTGGTGAAATAAATGAATAGAGGAAATGAAATTGAATTTGATTGGAAAATATACCTACCTACACTTTACTCGCATCTCAATGGGAAAGCATTATTATAAAAACTGTATTTTCATAGACGCATCTGAATCTCAGTGAAAAAGCATTAATTTAATAACTTTTTTTTCAGGGGCTGTCACCAGTAATAGGCTTCCTCGGTATGTTTATAATCATCGCCTGCTTCTCTGCAGCCAGTGCTATCCTCACCCTCGCATTCCCCAGTTCTCCATCACCCCGCAAGATTTTACAGCGGCTGGAACAACAATACGGAACTCCCATATAGGGAAGGGTTTACAGTGTCCAAATTACCGAATGAAGGAACAGCCGCATAAAGGATACAGGTATACAAGGTGTCAGAAAGAATTGTCAATCTCATTTTTCATCTCATACCTATTAATAGTTTTTATTACTAGCACAGCATTTATTCTATGTCAATTTTCTATTTCAATTAGTCAGATTAAAGTAAATTTACATCTTGTTTAGGTATCTAATAAGATTATGACTTTGAGTCAACCATTCCAGTACTTTTTGCATTTTCTATGAATAATTTCATTTATTGTAATGTACTTGAAGAAATAGTTTTAGTGCAATAATAAATTTATTTGGTACTTAATAAGATTCATTAATACGTTTAGCTGTACAAGACAATTTGCATTTAATTCAATCCGCAGCTAGGTCCCTAATAAAGATCCATTAATTTTATAGCCACAGCTAAGCGGGCGACCAATCAATTATTTTAATTCCTTATGTTTAGTGCATTTATGTAACATGTACCAGTGCTGAGTTTAGTATAAAATTATTTATTTTTTTCTCTAAAAGACATGTAATAATTATCAGGGAGTAAGGGAGGGGACAATGGGCAATTAATTCAATTTAAGAGGGTTCGCTAAAAAGCAATGAAAACCAGATTTTCAAGAAAATTTTACCAAAATTGTAAAGGGATCATGGTAACCTAATTTAGAACAAAATTAGTTCTAAGAAAAAAATCATTTACTTGAAAATTAAATTATCAACACATCACAATGTAGTAAACATTCTGTAATTAATCACTAGAAAAATCTTGTTTAGAACTACCTTAACCCTTCTGATATATTTATAACTGACCCCGAAATTCAAGCGGTTCTTAGATTATTTAATACATAAATATCACAGTAGAGTTTCTATACATGAAAAGACATTTTCTTGGGAAAAAATATTTGTTAAAACCAGCGATAAATAACAAACTTTTCTGTCTGCATATTCAAAACTAGCTCAGCTAGTTAGCGGGGCATTGATGCGCAAGTCCCCAAAATCAGTAAGAATCTGCTGTATTCGTGCACATTCCCTTTAAGCCAGTCCCCAAAGTCTGAGACTCCTTAAAAATTGAATATTCGATCCATTGTCCCCTCCCTTACTCCCTGAATAATTATACATTATATATTTGGTTTTAAAGCTGAAATTTTATATTGCTTCAGTTCTAACAAAATTTTGCTCAATATTTGAGACCAACTTTGCAAAATTATTAATTTTAAGGTCTTCCCAACGTACAATGCGCTTCTATAGTCGCTGCATAATAGTTCAATTGTTGGCTTTTAATAAACATTTTTCAATACATTTATAATTAACGTATGTGCAAGCATTTTCTATTTATAAGTTGAACCAACAAAAACTTCTCTATGATGATAAGAAGACTTTCAATTTTCTATTATTAATTTCTTATTTTTAGTAGCGCAGCTACTCTATATTTACATTAAAAGCAAACCTTTCTCTAGTCAAAATATTGTTGTGATGTGATTTGTGGCAAAGTATTTTATAATTATATTTTGTTATATTCATTATACATTATACAATTCAAATTTACATCTTTTTATTTGATTCTACCTAGGTATATTTTTTTAATTTTATCTGAAATTTTGCATTTTATAAAATTCGTATTTATTTTACATATAATATTCAATATATTGTATCCAAAGCCAAAATAAGTACCTACATTATATTGAAATGTGGTTGTAATATTTTATTTTTATCATTTTTTATTTATTTATTATGAAGGCATACAAAATCCGTTTTCAAAGCAAAATTTTGGCCTCGAATGATGGCGGATATTCTATTAGTTTTGTCATAATCCGAAGAAAAATACTTTTAGCAATCTAATGTACCAACTTAAGTCAATTTTCGATAGGATTTTATGACTGCCTTCCTTTATTTTCTCAATATTTAGACATTTTAATAGTTTCTCTAATAGTACTACATTTTTAGAGGTCACAAAAATTTACAATTTTATTAGGAAACCAAACATGATATAAATGTTTAATAAGTAGTTTAAAATCACATGAACTTTATTTCTTTCTTGTTGTTTTATTTATTTTATTGTTTTTTTTTCTTCTAGAATTTTATTTTGTTATGTGATATTATTTTATAATCTATTGTATTTATAAAGCTAGTTTTGTAGTTAGTAAGTAATTGAGCTTAATGCTTATGTTTTGTGTCTAATATAAAATATATTATTAAAATTGTATTATTTATAAATTTATGTCTATAGCTTAAAAGCCCAGCAGATCTTAAGAGGACATTACTTAATTTAAAGTATTTTCTGTGGATTCTATTTTGATAAAATATCTCTCTTTAAAAAGATTCGGTCAAGATTTTGAGAATTTCTGATTCATTGTTTGCATTGCATAGATTATACGAAAATTAGAAAAGTTGAGTTTAGGGATAATTTAATTTAGTCATTATGATGAAGGGGTTAAAAAATTATTGTACCATTTAATCTAATGAAACTATACTAGGCGATTAATGACTCATCTAAACTGCTTTTTACTTATTAGTTTAATCTAGCTAGGACGTTTTTGTCTTATCAGCAGCGCAGCATTAGTAATATGTAAAAAAAATAGTTAACTGTAAATCATCTAGGGTCTGGGGAAAAAATCTTGAATTTAGTTGGTATGTAATATTTTAACGCTTTCTGCCAGCATATTGACTTTAATAAAGTACTATGAAGGAATTACTTCATACGGACAAACTGACATACCTTAATAATAGAGAAGCTGCTTTAAAAAAAAACTATTGGGTCCAAACACACAAAAAACTAAATTTCTAAATGTCATAGTATTAATATCTGGGTTATACATGTAATTGTAAATCTATAGTGTATGTATTATTTATTCATGTCTATTTTTGCTTTTCAGATTAAAATGTCACCAATGATGTTTAATATGGTTCAAAGAAAGTGGAATGAAGGTTAACATTTTAGTAAAAGGTTAAACACAGAGGGTGAAACAACCAGAAAGTCAGATATTCAAGTTTTATTTTTCTTTATATATTTTAAGCATTTTTTGTATATACATACACGTAAGTTCTTAAGTTGTTTTCTTTTTGAAAAGCACTAAATTACATTATTAGCATTGTTTTAAGCAACATTTCATTGGTATGATTCTATAATATGAATAAATAAATGATTTCAAAAGTGTTTTACTTTGCCATCACCATAAATTTTCCAGATTTGTGAATTTCATCCATTTTTGATACATCAAATATGATTTCTCCATCCTTAAAAAAAATAATATCATATTATTTATTTTCTTTTCATGCTGATGCTTAACAACATTTTTAACGCGTTCAGGAATCAGCATGCTTTATGAAGAGTGGTCTAAGTCAAGAAACTTTTTTAAAAATATACCAAATCACTTCTAAATTACATTCTTTCTTTCATTTTTTTATATTTAAAACTTTTTTGATATTGATTTGATTAAACAACCTGTGAATAAGTATCATAGCTGATTTCATTCTCAGTTTTGAATCCATATTTTTCAAATATAGCCTAAAATGATCAATTATTGTTTTATAAACATTTTTAGCTAATGATTATTTATTGAAGATACGAATAAAATGAATATATTTTTCATGTTTTTTACCTGAGAAAAAGCAGATAAAGCAAGAGAGTGAATCAATTCAATTCCATGACTAAAATCACATTGAAATAAAGATTAAGCTTTCAATAAGTCTGATATTAGTACCATTTTATTACTATGTCATTAAATACAAATTGTTTAATAAAGATACTTACTCCTGAGCTGTTTGTAAAGCCTACAAATATATATAGATTAGAATATTAGCAGTTATTTTATGTTCAGTAATCAGTAGATATGCTAAACTTGACATATTTTATGATTAACTAAGGAAAAAATAGATGAAAATTCGTGTATTTTTTTTACCTGAGAAACTAGTAATGCTCCAAGTCCTTTGTGTCTCTCTTCTTGCTTGATGCATAACATACAAATATCCATACTTTCCTCCTTTTCATACTAAGAAATTAATATGTAAAAAAAGGAAAAATATGTCTAAAAGTAGTACAGCAAAAAAATTATCTAATAAAAGTTTAAGTACCTAGTTAATTTTAGTTATCTAAAAATATCCAAATATTGCTTTTTATTTGCTCTAAAAGAATTTTTGTCAACCTTATCCCAAACGTTGTCAGTTCCAAACTTAGTGCTAAGATCATCAAAGAAAGCTTGTAGCTGGATAAACTTTGCTGGCATGACTTGTCCAGTGCTTGACTGATGACCATGTCCTGCACTGGTTATCTCCAACACGTCACATATGACCACTCCAACGATTTCCTCTCCGTCTTTTGTCACTACTGAACTAAAATATAAAAAAAGTGTTAAAAGTCCCCTCTGTACATTTTTTAATTGCAGAGCACTTTTTAATATAAACTTCTAGCAATGATCACTCCTAGGACTCAGGAGATTTAAAAAATTTTTTTTTGGATATATGAACCTACCTAACACCTTTATCAAGCATACCCAAGATATTCTCTTCCACAGCAGGCATAGTATAACCTAAATGAAAAAACTTAAAGGTCACTTAAAAGAAAAAATAAGTTTTCAGTCCTGCTACATAATGTGTTGTTTTAAAATTCTACTATACCTTGTGGGCAAAGGTTTAGTCCAATGGCAGCTGGTTCATGGGGAAAGAAATCTCTGTAATTAGTCAATGTCAAAGGATTTGGTATAATGAGCAAGTTTTCCCGTTTTTTCTTTTAAATTAAATACCTTTAACTCAAGATTTTTATGTAATAATGTCATTTAATTTGATTATACAAAGCTAATATTAATAGCAACAATTTTTCTGATGCCAGATCCGTTGATTCCTGCGTAAAAGGTTAAGAATATCTTGGTAGTCACGACTGTCTACTGCGCGTACCAGCATCATTTTCTATAATAAGTATCTAAAATAAACGGAGAGCAAAAGTTAAATAAAGATTTTTTAGGATCAATTGAATTTTAGGTTTAAGCTTTTTTCAATTAATACTTAAGCTTATCTTACATCTACTTTAAAAATCACGAAAAAAAATTATAAAGTTATGAATAAGTGTCTTTTTTCAGGTGTCCTTAATTTTTTTCTTTGCAGAAAGAAAAATGAACAAAATAATAGTTGCCAGCACACGAATCTTGAATACAGAGTTAAAGAACAGATCTTATAACTCTCAGCTCTGTTTGAGTAAGAAGTTAAACAGTTTGCCTGTAACTTATCATGGATTTCATACTTCAAGCCTCTATTTTAAGGTAAGTTGAAAAATGTTTACCCAAAAAGTGCCTGTCGAGATTTGAATCCCCTTTCCCCCTTTATTTTTTTAAATACATTGAAATTAAGGGTAATACATAACTAATGGTGGGAGCCTTAACCTTGGGACATTAAGTAATAGACTAGTAAACGAAAAATTACCCCTCCGCCTTAATTTTCAATTTTGATTAAAAATAAGGTGTGGTTGTGGGGGGGGGGGGGGTTGAGCTTCACAAGGCACATCAAGGAAGAACGGCATATAGTTTGCATATTTTTTTGCATGTTTTTGTTTATCTGTTAAGAGCAATTTAAATGGAAATATATAATATTAGGTAGTTATAATTGAAATGAGAATATTTATTTTAAGTCATCAAAAAAGTTGATTAATTTTTTTAGACTGTAGAAACAAAGCCTCCAGAAAAGAAAGAAGTGGCCATCCCAGAGGATAACTTTGTTTCCAAACTTTACAGAAAAATATTCAGGAAAAATAAAACATTCATTAAACAAATTTATTTAAATTTATCGTCCATTGTCTTATACCTTACGATTTCAAGAATAAGAAAAATTGAAGAGAAACAATGAGACTTATTTATTTTCTTAATTGCACTTTATACCTAACAATATTTTTGAAGGAAAAAATAAATGGACGTCTCTTTTACAAAACATCATTCAATTTGAAACTTTCTATTTCAGTAGACAAGTAAGTTATCGAGTCATTTTTACACCAGTCGGTTGGACTTAGCATAGCTGTTCATCTGAATCTATATTAATTTGAAATGAATGTATTGTTTTTGTCAGTGGAGTACCCAAATCCAAACTAAAAGCCAGCGGCTACATATTATTGACATATTGTGCTCAAAAACAAGATCTGGAGGATTTCTTTAGGAATGCAGAAATTTTAGATAATTTAATATTGCTTGAATGAAAAAACAGAAATTTTTAACTGAAAAAAAAATAATTTACTTTGAAGTTATTTAGGATTTATTTTAAACGTTAAACATCTGCATATAATTCAGAGTTTTTGATATGCCAGATACATTTTACTCTTGGTTCCTTGTAACAGAATTACATGTATGGATGCTTTCGGTAAGATTAGAATTTTTAAAATATTACATTTAGGTACACTAGGCTCTTTTATAGTAGTACCTCTGTTCTTTTCGTCTCGCACAATCCCCCCCCCCTCCCCCCAATAAATTATTTAAAAATTGAAATTGTTTTCCTCTCCTAAATTTTCTCTATTTTCCTGCGAAGAAGCAAAATCCTACTCATTTACCTTAATTTTGGCTTACAGGCTATTTGTTAAGTAACAATAGTTTTTCAGTTTATTATATGGAAATAGACCGTTGCCAAATTATAATATTACTTAAAAAATCATTTTTAGCTAATCTGGAGCCGGAGCCGTTTTTAACGAAAAATACGGCTCCGGCTCCACCAAAAATGTTGCTGCTCCCGGCTCCGGCTCCAAAACACTGATATAAGGGGACCCGGACCATATCGGTTTAGCAGTTAGCAAGATACTTCGGACAAACAGACACACAGACAGACTTCCTGTTATTTGTAGAAAAGGATTAAAGATCTTAAAGATATTTTTTTCAGGTTGCACTACTTTTACAAATAAAAAAATCATATTGTTTTAGTGTCGTTTAATGGAGGAAGGAGATTATGGTAGACAAACTAGAAATGCTATGGTGGAAGCTTTATGGGCGGTAAAAATTATTACTTTTATTGTCTTGCTCATTACAGTGATTTAATGACAATACCTTTTGGCATGAATTATTCTTTATTGTTTCATTGGTCTCATTTTCTTCTTTTAACTGTATTTCTTCCTTATAAACGGAGGCGAGATGGGAAGTAAAAAGGACATTCGTACGCCTTCCAAAAATCTCTACTCTTTACGTTCATAACATTCAAATTAATAGAACTTTAGATTTGTATTAATAAAAATGCTTGTGATATTTTCTGCTCTTATTCAAAATGAACGGCTTAATTTTTTCGTGAAGATTCCTCCCCATACTTAGCATCCTATATGATTTACAGTTTTGTTTTGATGTAAAAATAGCTGCGTTGTTTTTAAACAGGGTTGGGCCTTATATCCGGCCATTTTCAGTATCCAGAATACCGGAAATTGAAACTATCCGGATAACGGATATCCGTCTGATTTTTACTGCCGGATATTCGACTGATTTCTATCCGACCAACCCTATTTTTAAACATGATTATTGATTGTCCTTGTTAATTTTCATTTGGTGTAGGATTGCGACATAAGAGCCAAAACAATTGGAGACATACCTGCCTCAATGAGATCTAAACAAATCATCTCTATTTCAGAAGAATTTCAGGTATTTCTTTCCAGATAATCAATTATTTATTTTACTTTGTCTGTAAGTCTTTTTTTATCGTCAACATTACTACACATGTTCAAGAAAACGAATTTCATTAAACAGCTCAAACATGCACCCGTTCGTTTTAGAGCAGAATCTCTTAACTATCTCCTTCATGCAGTGTTGTGGAGCCGCTATATTTTTTTATTCCTACCTAAAATGTAAAATAAAATCCAAAAAAAATTTTGAAGTCTATTTTTGACTTTTGAATGAAGGTTTAAAAGTCCAATTTTTGACGAAAATTGACTAGAAACACTTAACAGGGTTTCCAAATTATAAAATTTAACAGTTTGATCAAGGTATAAAAAAATCTCTTTTTTTCAAATATTTTTAGCTATCCCGGAGCCACGCTTCCATTAGCGGATCCGGCTTCACAAAACTGCCTTCATGAAACAAATAAAACGGTTTTTAAATTCATGTGTGCTTTTTAGGCTGCTTTATTTGTGTATGATGAGGGATTATTGGGAGGTGATAAAGAATTAGCAAATGCCCTGTGGAGAAGGTTTTTCCTTTCTATGAGAGATAGTGAAGAAAAACAGGTAACCATCTAATTGGAATTGAAAGATATTTAAAAATTTGTCTTATTGGAAGTTAACATCTAATAGAAATAGAAATTAAACTTAATTTATTCCTTGTTTTAATGCTTTTTAGCATAATGACTTTTTCAGTCAAAACTCAAAAAACGCATATCTTAAAAACACTTATCTCAAAAATCGCATTGATCATGTAAAATTTGTTATTATGAATATGTCATAATTTTACGTATATCTAAATAGAGTTAGGCAAACTAGCATCACTGACAGACTTGTAATTCAGCTGAACTTTATTTAATGATCATTTGCTTATATTTGTAATGATTTTGTAAAGTGAAGTTATTATTTTCAGACGCCTGATATGGAAAAGATAGCACTTTTGGTTAAATATGTTCGGGCAACCATGCAAAAGTTGGACAATACTGAGGGATTTGAATTCATTATTAAATCCCAGTTCGACTGGTTGCCATTGGAGGAGAAACTTTAATTTACATGTATTTATTGCATTCAATGTAGAACTGTTTCAATAAATTAAATGTAAAGGAAGGAAAAACAATTTTTCTTCCTGAAAGAATCATGTCAAATCTTTAGAAATATTAGATAATGTAAATGTACTTTGTATTTGAAACCAAAAATATCAAAACTAAGTATCTTTCTTTTTAAGGAAAAAAATATTATTATAGGTTAGAGAATGATCTTATTGTTTGATGGTAATATTCTGACTGACACCTCGACAAATATCCAAAGAATTTATATTTGTCTTCAACAATGGAATTGTTTGTGTGTGTCAGTGTGTGTGTGTGTGTGTCTTTGTGTGTGTGTGTGTGTGTGTGTGTGTGTGAGAGTGTAAGTGAGAGAGAGTGTACTTGTTTGTTTGTGTATAATAAGTTCATTGGGTAAATAAGACACATTTTTAATAAGTTCTTTTTTTAATCTTCTAATATTATAAACATTTATGTTAATTTAAAATATGGATATAGAATACGTGGATAATATTGTGAGAGATTCTCCTCCATACCCTTATTGAATGTTTCTCCCAGCTTGCTAATATAACAAAAATCCCCATTCCCCCTCCTTGTGACTTCCTAACTTCTACCCCTGACCATGGAGGAACGTATTGACCAATATCAGAGGACTATACAAGCAACTTACATGGACGACAAAAATTCCCCTGTCACAATATCCACGTCTTTTACATCCATTAATTCATAACAGAGACGTGATATTAAATTCCAGAGCAGCCCCACCACTCTTTCTCTATTCATCAGCTCTCCTGAAATTCCTTTGTATATGAGAGGAGTTAGAACCACGTGAAAAGAATGTCATTAACTTTTCTCACCAACACAAAATAAAATATTTCCTTTTCCTATAAAATTAGAAAAAATATAATGTAATAATATTTGTCATTGGGCATTAAGGGGGGGGGGGGGTTAATGCAACCATCTCGTAATCAGTGAGCAAATGGCACTTAGAATTCGAATTTTGATCTGGAATTTTGTATGAGTAATCCTTAGTAGGTCTATTTTCCCTAAATTGAACAAAAA
The DNA here is from genome assembly GCF_053477335.1 of Acartia tonsa. Lineage (NCBI taxonomy): Eukaryota > Metazoa > Arthropoda > Copepoda > Calanoida > Acartiidae > Acartia > Acartia tonsa. Next base: position 12,444,245 of record NC_137262.1, on the reverse strand, counting down.
ATTGGAAAAGTAACAGCTAACGGCTAGCGGCTCAGCAGTTTAGCCATTTTTAAAAGTATTTTCAAGGGAAATCATCACGAAACCTATCCCTACATAATACTCTATGCTGCTCCAAAACGTTTTCAAACGGTTCTAGCCGATAGTTGCTGGTACTAGAAATCTAAAAATGTTTTTTTTGTATCATTTCACATGATTTAAAGCAAAAATATGTTTCAAAAAATTGATTCCTACATAATTTATGGCAGATTTGCCCTAAAAATAGCCAAAAAACGGCTAAACGGCTGAGCCGTTAGCCGTTACTTTTTCAACTTTTTGTTCGATTTAGGGAAAATAGACCTACCAAGGATTACTCATGCAAAATTTCAGATCGAAATTCGAATTGTAAGTGCCATTTGCTCACTGATTACGAGATGGTTGCATTGAACCCCCCCGGCCCCCCCTCCCCCTTTTGATAATGTCTCAAATATTTTTTTTGTCTTAATCTATTTATTTTGAAAATAATAGATAATTTCAGAATTTAAAAATGTACGGGTCACAGGACCCCGACAAACCACCAATAGATTGGGAAACTGTAAAGAAAATAAAGGAATTTGCTCATTATATAATCTTTATTTTTTCAATTGAAATGTTTGATAATAAACGCAATACTCGTTTGCATTATCATTAATTTTATAATAGTTATTTTTCGCATCGTATTATAAACGGCTTTCCGCGGATATATAATGTACAGTTATATAATTAAAACCAGTTTTTTGAGCCCTGAGTTGTCGAAGGCACGGGCTAAAATAATCCACTGAATATAAATCTGTTTCGATGCGATACTGGAAAATGTATTATTTTATGCATATTATGTTCTAAAGTATCATACCTTTGGTGTTATGGATATTAATTGCAAAACAAACACCGTTTGAAGTGATATTTTATCTTTTGCTAGTGGCATTGTCGGAGGCATAATAATTTTCTTTGGGGGCGATATCAATCCGCTTTAATGATTGTACCTAACTAACTTTTATAAATAAAGATTTATAATGAGCAAAATGAGTTAGGCTTCTGTACATACAAGAACAGTTTTTAACTCAGAACAATGTGATGTCATAGAAAAGAAAATAAGTGAGTATTATTTAATCATTTATTTTTACATTAATAAAATAGATTACAAATTTTGACTCCTTAGCAAATCTACTATTCAAGCCAACCCTATCTGTCGGTTTGTCTGTCCTTCTTTTATATATACTTTTCCTTTTCTCTGTATTAATCTTCACGGTTAATTTTACTAGCGGCTGCGCTTTTAGCAACAAGGAGCTCTGTATTCGAAGGAAAATAGCCTAAAATCAAACTTAGATATAAAAAGATAAAATAGGGTAAAGTCATCTAGGTTCCTATAAGAAACTTCCATAATAGGATATTCCCAACTAAATAAAAGAATAAAGCACTATCAAAGATTGATTATTTTTCCCTTTTTTTTAGATAATTTAGTAGACGATGCAAATGCGGGTAAATTTCGAAGTTGTACAGTAGACAGAGCACCCAGCCGAACTAAATATTTCTTTGGAGAGGGATATACTTATGGCCAACAACTTAACAAGTAAGAGTTTTTTAAACTTAATCGGATAGCAAATATGTACTTACATCGAATTTGGGACGGGTGGCTGGTCAATGTGTATTTTGTCCCCAAAGAAATGTTAAAAATCTTTTTCAGTCCTTGCATAGAAAAAATTACCTCAATGCACAGTGGAACAAAGACAGTAATAAAATATAGTTATGCCGCTGTGGGGTTTGTAGCCCAATTTTTAAATATGCTAAAAATAAAAAAAATATGACATAGAAATCCTTTTTTACTTTGTTCAATTTTTTACATTGTAACTAAAAGAAATTAAAATAAACTCTATGGACGTAACAGTTAAAAATTTTTATGTAAAGGTCTGATGAGGATGGATACAGGAGACGGGAACCCGGTGGTGAGAAACTGTTCCCGAAAGGAGAGGTGGATCCCATACCAGATTGGATTAAAGAGCTTATAATCAAACCTCTAGAAATAGATGGCCTTATTCCAAAGGTAAAGTTTTGTTGATAATAAAAGGGGGGGGGGGGTTAATGCAACCATCTCGTTATCAATGAGTAAATGGTACTTAGAATTCGAATTTCTATCTGAAATTTTGCTTGAGTAATCCTTGGTAGGTCTATTTTCCCTACTTCGGTACACACACAAACACTTTATTATATCTAAGGATTACTTTCTATATTTTGTTATTTTCACATCTATAAAAAAAACTTCACTACTATTGGTTGATGCAATTCATTTGTTTTGTTTCAGAACTGGATAAACTCAGCTGTGATAAATGATTACAAAGCGGGTGGATGCATTGTCTCACATATTGACCCTCCACATCTTTTTGAAAGGTAGTTATTAGAATTATATTATTATATTGATTATTTTTTTTTACTTTAATATTTTTATCCTAGTTATCGTATTTCCATTTATTTCGTGTAATTGCCATGCCACCAAAAGGGATAAATATTTTTTTGTCCTTGAAGGTTTATTATCTTTATTTACCTAAGTAGTATATTAAGGGATAATGGATATTGAATACGTGGATATTGTGACCGGGGAATTTTTGTCGTCTGTTATTGGTCAATTCGTTCCCCCATTGTCAGGGGAGTGGTTGTGGTAAAGTCATAAGGGGTTAAGGGGTGTATGGTTGTATTAGCCATTTAGGAGAAACATTTTTATTTATCAGGGTATGAGAGAATCTCTCACAATATCTACATATGTATACTATATTTATTAACTTTTCTATGCTAATTTATTTTCAAATATATTTTTAGGCCTATACTTTCTGTTTCATTCTTTTCTGAGTCTGCGTTGTCATTTGGTTGCAAGTTCACCTTCAAACCTATGAAGGTTTCCACTCCTATGGCACAGGTTAGTTAACAAGTTCACCTTCAAACCTATGAAGGTTTCCACTCCTATGACACAGGTAAGTTACCAAGTTTACCTTCAAACCTATGAAGGTTTCCACTCCTATGGCACAGGTTAGTTAACAAATTTACCTTCAAACCTATGAAGGTTTTCACTCCTATGGCACAGGTTAGTTACCAAGATGACCTTCAAACCTATGAAGGTTTCTACTCTTATGGCACAGATTAGTTACCAAGACAATAAGGGGGGGGGGGGAAGTTTGTACACTTATAGGAAATGAAATTCAGTACCAATGTTTGGGAGGGTCGTATGGGCTTGTTTTTAAAGTTATCAACCTAATTCTTTTTGTAGGCTCTCTTATATGACTTGATATACACGTATTTCTTTGAAAATTGAATTTCGGTACTTTCCTTCTAGGGGCTTGTGGAGCAAAAGACCCCCCAAAACACTAAAAATATGAGTTCTGACCTTATTTTTAAAGATATCGACCTGATTTTTTCTTTATAATACTTTTTTAACATACCCGAATCAACGAACCATTACAGATTTCATTTTGGGACTTTCCTTCTAGGGGCTTGTGGAGCAAGAGACCCCCAAAACACAAAAATATGAGTACTGGGCTTATTTTTGAAGATATCGACCTGATTTTTTTTATAATACTTTTCTAACTTAACCAAATTAACGAACCATTACAGATTTCATTTTGGGAATTTCCTCTTAGGGGCTTTTGGAGCAAGAGACCCCCAAAACACAAAAATATGAGTACTGGGCTTATTTTTGAAGATATCAACCTGCTTTTTTTTATATAAAAATAGTATTTAAACATAACCGAATCTTCGAACCATTACAGATTTCATTTTGGGACTTTCCTTCTAGGGGCTTGTGGAGCAAGAGACCCCCAAAAATCATAAAAATATGAGTTGTGGGCTTCTCTTTTAAGATATCAACCTTATTTTTTATATAATAAAAAAATACTATTTTAACATAACCGAATCTACGAACCATTACAGATTTCATTTTGGGACTTTCCTTCTACGGGCTTGTGGAGCAAAAGACCCCAAAAACACTAAAAATATGAGTTCTGAGCTTATTTTTAAAGATATCAACCTGATTTTTTATATAAAAATACTATTTTAACATAACCGAATCTACGAACCATTATAGATTTCATTTTGGGACTTTCCTTCTAGTGGCTTGTGGAGCAAAAGACCCCAAAAACACTAAAAATATGAGTTCTGACCTTATTTTTAAATATATCAACCTGATTTTTTTAGGAACACTGTTTTTAACATAACCGAACTAAGAAACCATTACAGATTTCACTTTGGGACTTTCATTCTAGAAGCTAGTGGGGCAAAAGACCCCCAAAAAATATTTTTAGAGATATTGAGCTGATTTTTTTCATGAAAACTTTTTTCACATGTTTGAACTAGGTAGCCACTAATAATTTTATTTTGGCACTTTCCTTTTAGGGGAAAGTAGGGTAAAACACCTCCAAAACAAAATAAATTGAGTTCTCAGGTTATCTTTAAAAATAAGCTCAGAACTCATATTTTTAGTGTTTTGGGGGTCTTTTGCTCCACAAGCCCCTAGAAGGAAAGTCCCAAAATGAAATCCTTAATGTTAAAAAAGTATTATTTTAAAAAGATCAGGTTGATATCTTTAAAAATAAGCTCAGAACTCATATTTTGCTCTTTGCTCCACTTTGCTCCACTAGCCCCTAGAAGGAAAGTCCCAAAATGAAATCTGTAATGTTTTCTTAATTTGGTTATGTTAAAACAGTATTATTTTTTAAAAATCAGGTTGATATCTTAAAAAATAAGCTCAGAACTCATATTTTTAGTGTTTTTGGGGTCTTTTGCTCCACAAGCCCGTAGAAGGAAAGTCCCAAAATAAAATCTGTAATGGTTCGTAGATTCGGTTATGTTAAAATAGTATTTTTATATAAAAAATCAGGTTGATATCTTAAAAAAGAAGCCCACAACTCATATTTTAATGATTTTTGGGGGTCTCTTGCTCCACAAGCCCCTAGAAGGAAAGTCTTAAAATGAAATCTGTAATGGTTCGTAGATTCGGTTATGTTTAAATATTACTTTTATATAAAAAAAAAGCAGGTTGATATCTTCAAAAATAAGCCCAGTACTCATATTTTTGTGTTTTGGGGGTCTCTTGCTCCAAAAGCCCCTAAGAGGAAATTCCCAAAATGAAATCTGTAATGGTTCGTTAATTCGGTTAAGTTAAAAAAGTATTATAAAAAAAATCAGGTCGATATCTTCAAAAATAAGCCCAGTACTCATATTTTTGTGTTTTGGGGGTCTCTTGCTCCACAAGCCCCTAGAAGGAAAGTCCCAAAATGAAATCTGTAATGGTTCGTTGATTCGGGTATGTTAAAAAAGTATTATAAAGAAAAAATCAGGTCGATATCTTTAAAAATAAGGTCAGAACTCATATTTTTAGTGTTTTGGGGGGTCTTTTGCTCCACAAGCCCCTAGAAGGAAAGTACCGAAATTCAATTTTCAAAGAAATACGTGTATATCAAGTCATATAAGAGAGCCTACAAAAAGAATTAGGTTGATAACTTTAAAAACAAGCCCATACGACCCTCCCAAACTTTGGTACTGAATTTCATTTCCTATAAGTGTACAAACTTCCCCCCCCCTTAGTCTCTCTGGAATACTGAAATTTGAGATTGTGTAAAGTTATATTATATTTTTTACATATTTAATGATAATAATTGTAGGTACCTGTTTGGCGAGGCTGCCTTCTCAGAATGTTTGGCTTTGCAGCAAATGAAGTTACACACTGTATCAGGTAGATTTAAGATTTTGTATTGCTGTTAAGATTGATTTATGTTGCTGTTTAGAACCGAAGAAACTTTATAACTAGACTGTAAATACGTCCGACGGACTTAACGTTGTCAATCCTTTCTGTAACAATTTAAATTTCCTAAGATTTAATTAGATTTTAAAAAAAACCTTGTTTGCATTAATATCGTTGGTTAATTGGCATAATTTAACGGATATTTATTTATAAATCTGAAAAAATTGCTATCTGTATACGTTAAACATGCTTCCTTTTCAGTAAAATATTGTTAACTTGTTATTTCAACGTTAGTTATCATTGTCTTTTTTGCCCTATATATGATACATACTATTGGAGTATTGTTGGAACATTTTACATTAAAAAATATTTGCAGACCAGAGGACACAGAATTTCGGCGGGCATCAATTATCCTGCGCCATGTACCTGACACAGCTCCCAGGATGGACCTGGAGGAGTTGGCGGAACTTAGGAGGTTGGAGGAGGTCAAGAGAAGCAGATACAATAACAGGAAACATTTTATCATAAGTCTTATGATGCATTAGTTAAATAAACTGTTATCCAGCATGGATTCGAACCCGATTGATATCCGCTTGATTACAACCGGTTTACAGTCATACTGAAAAATAAAATATAGCATCGTATTACAGATAATTTTCCACGAATATTAAAATAAAAATCACGGGACTAACAGAACTAGTTTTAATCTTTAAATTTTCATTTTATTATACGCGGAAAGCTGTCTATAATACGATACGATTAATAACTATTATTAATCAGGTAATTTTTTGTATATTTCAAGAAATGGGGGTTGGTTTATCAGTGCTTGATGTGCACTGTTTTTTGTGACTATAAAATGTTGCGTTGCTTAGATGGTCCTCCAGGTATGGCCGCCAGCAGCATGACTGGAGAAATCCAGGTTCCAGACAGGGCACTCCGGAGAATAATGACAAGTCAGAGGGTGAGATAGATGATGATGAAATTGAGAAGGAAAGATCTCCATCTATTGAAATTCTTCCACGTGTTCAGGTAATCAAAGTATGTTATTTCGGGGGGGGGGGGATAGGACAACGGACAGGATATTTAATAATTCATACATAATGGGTTTGAAATAAATATTTGAAACCTATGTTTAACTGTTCTGTTCACTTTTCCTTCGAGGTCGGGAATTAACATGTCATGCTTTTCTATCCCTATATTGACCTAAATAAAATACGTTTTTTTTCAATTGCATCAATGCCAAACACAATGAAATAATCTTCTTCCCCTAACTTTTATGATTTGATTTTATAGCATCCCCTTCTCTCTCTCAGTAAAGATTGTTGAAAAAAACTACGTCAATTTTTAACTTTAGGTATCCAAACGACGTGCAAGTACCCAGTCAATATCTTCGCCAGAAATGACTCGCCGACATTCTGCCTCTGAGTCACCGCACAAAACAAAAAGACAATCATTTTTCAAAAAGGAGGAATCAGGACCAAGCTCAGCAAATACAAGCTCAGGCGAGGAAGAAAATGAAACACCCTTCTATAAAAATTCTCGCATGCGAATGGATAATTATGATAATAAAAGTAAGCGTCAAAGTTTCCCCTTTGCCCGTGGACGTGGCTATGTTAAGCGGCCTTATTTTAGGCACCATGGTGGTGGTCAAACACATTATTATCCCAATCCTCACAATAGAAGACAACATAATTATAATTCGTATGACAAATCGCATCAGCGTCACGGTTCTGCAAGTCCCAGCCCAGAAAACAAACACAGTCGCAGACGCAGATCATACAATCATTCTGGAGAATCCAGGCATCACAACGAATCAGAATCATCCAGGTATGATAAAAGTATCAGCTATCAGGATAATCCGTCGCACAAGTTTGATAGATCCCCCTCGCCAAGTCCAAGCCCTGCAAGGCCCAGGTTAGCCTCAACAGTCCAGAAAAGAGGTGATTCACAAGGGCAACGAAAGAGATCATCATCTCGGCCCAGTAGGTCGGAATCCCGTCCAAGCAGATCCGTTTCCAGACCTAGTAGGATTGATACACGTCCTGGTAGGGCAGATAAACATCCTAAATCCAACTCTAGTTCTCCCAGCTCTGGGCCAGACATTGAAACAACTTCGGCTGCAAGGCGTAAACGGTTTGTGTTCCTCCCAGATGCTAATAGTGCATCTCACCCATTGACGGCAACCAACATGGCATCCCCTGGCGGTCTGAGTTTCAACAGCGGGGTAGCCTCAAGTGGTCCTAAACGAGAAGAGGGCGAGTTGACGGATTCTGATTCTGTGACGTCAGAAAAGCGCAGGGCTATTGCTGACATTGAGGAGAAAAGTATTGAGAATCGGCTTAAAAATTTGGATAAGAAACGCGGCAATATTCCGGAAAAGGTTAGCAAGGAAGCTCTAGAGGCTGCAGAATTTGAAGAAGAAATTGAAAACCTTGACAGACGTGGTGGTGAAACAGAACTAAAATCTCAGGTTGGTTTATCATCGTATATTTTTTTAATAGAAGGTAAACCTTATCTATGATATAGCTCTTATTGCGTCAGTTTAAAAAGAAAACAAACTGTGTGTTTTAAAACATCCAAAATTGTATAAACTTAAACTATACATCAATTTTCTTCTCGACTTGTTTTTTGTTTGAAAGAATTCTTCTAATTTTGATGTATTTCTTCTTTGAATACATCAATATTAAAACAACGTGGGTTTTTTTTCAATTAGATTAGATATCTTATTTAATTTCGATATGTTAAATATATTATATCTATAAATATATGATCAGTTTTAATCTCAGGATTTCCAATAAATTATATATTTTAGTTGCGAGAAGAATTGGACAAGTTAAAGGAGCTGGTAAAGATTATTCATGAAGCAGAGAAAGGAACACAAATCAGTGCCCTAGATATTATAACAAGGTAGGCATTTTATAAATGTAACAGGATCTGTGTCTGTCTGTCTCTACATCTGGATCTCTGTAATCTTCGAACCGATACGGTTTTCCTTTACAGTGTAGCATTGTAGCTTCTTATAGATCTTGGAAAGATTTATACATAACTATTTTTGGGGATAGTATAATCAATCACCCTACCACTCAAAAAAAAATTTCACTTTTTCTTTTTATAAAAGTAGGGAGGGGTCTGCTGACCTATATCCCTTTTCCCACCCAATACCTAGCTAATTACATAGTTTATCTGAATTAATTATTGAATATATTTGCATTGTCCTATATAGCAAAAATATTCTGCAAGTCAACCAGCTCATGGTCGGTCACTCATCCTTCTCTCTCTTTTACCTAGTTAGGTAGTAATTGGGCCATGTGATAAGCTAGGTTAGTTTAAGGTGTTTTATTTACTGAGTTGATTGTTCACCAACAAGGTATACATAAGCCCTCTGTTAGGGTTTCATGGTTGAATTCATTTTATGGAGAGGAGGGGGGGGGGAGGGTTGTATTTCATTTTAAAACATGTATTCTAAAAACAAGATGTTCTGTTACATTTTATTTCTATATCCTTTAGGGAAGTTAAGACGAAGATAAATGCCGACTTTGAGACAACCCAAACAATATTGAAAATGAAGCTAGACCAGCGCAAGACAATCCTGAAGAACAAGCTGATTAGGCTGAAGGAGGAGAAAGAAAGGGGAGGGGAAGAACCAGCCGCCACTTCTGGAGCCGGCAGGATGGAGTTCAGGAAGCTGAAGAAGTCCAAAGAGTTCAGGAGAAAAGAGGGACATGTGATCCAGGGAGAGTTTGAGAAAAGGAGGGCTTATGAGAGTGATGAGGAGAAGGATGTTATTGGCAATGCAAAGAAAAGGTAAAAATTAAATTTGATTTTTCCCATTTAGATAACTTTTTCAATTTCTATACATATAAAAACTTTTTTTTGTTATGACACCTTAAAAAACTGGGCTTTAACTTATCTGCAAGAAAAGAGTGTGCAATCATAGTTTAGTAACATATATTTTCCTTATTGATAGTAATCACAGTATGCTAATATGAAAAAATTTATTATTTGGGATAATTTTGACTGGCAATATTTGTTTAATAGTAAAAAGTTTTCTTTTTAGGTACTTGATATTTTTTTATTATTAACTTTTTTGTTTTAGAATTGAGAATAAAAGATTGGAAAGGAAGAAACAGATGAAAGAAAGTAAATACATGGACAAATCAAGATCTTCAAGCAGAGAAAGAACTAAAAAGCAAAAGCCAAGAGATTCCAGCAATGATTATCTTCAAAAGAAAATAGCTGAGCAATTGCAAGCAACATCAAAAGAAACAGAAATATTGCCAGCTGTCAAACCTTCAAGAAGTTGGTCATCTGACAGCGAGCAAGAACCATCAACCTCAAGAAAGAAACACATTCCAACCAATGAGCAATCAAACATTCCCAAGAAGAGGTCAAAAAGTCGCTCCCTAGGTCCAGAAGAGAAGCTGCAGGACTACAAAGCACTGCTTGAAATTCGTGAAAGAATGTTGAAGAGAATGCAAAAGGCACAAAAGTCAGACTCATCCCCCAGCCCTGTCAGAGAGAAAAAGAAGTCCAAGGTGGATGAAAAGCAGAACGAGGCCGTGACATCAGATCATGCAAGAAATGACTCCCCTTCACCACCCCCGTCTGCTAAAATGCGCAAGAAGAAATCAGCTGATTTGAGCGAGGTTCCCGCGCTTTTAAAAACAGCAACTGATAGTCCTCCACGTGGAAGATCACCAGGCAAGAAAGTTAAGGTAATTAAGAAGAAAATCAAAGTTGCTAGAGAAAAAAGTTCTTCCAGCAGCAGTGATAATGAAAGTAGGTCTAGAAAACCTCCTGTGGAGATAACAGACAAGAAAAAGATCCCTTCCATATATAAAAAATCAAGAAAACGGTCCAATTCAAGCAGCTCAAGCAGTAGCAGGTCGCCTTCACCTCTAGTCACTAAAAAGAAGATAAAACCAAAACATGGCAGAGAGACAAGTGCAAGTCCATCACCAGCAAAACACATTACAAAGAAAAGAAAAGACAGCGAGAGTAAGTCTAAAAATAAAGATGCTAGTGGTAGCAGCAGTGATGAAAGTATTCAAACTAAAATTGACAAACTTAGAGCTAAAATCAACAAGCACAATAGAACTAGCCTATCAAGAGCTGAAGACACTGCTAAGAATGACAAAAAACCTAAACAAGTAGAAAGCACAAATAACATTGAAACAAAGCAGAAAGAGTTATTTACCAATAAAAATTTTCATGAGTCTAGTCTTGTAGAAAGTCATGCGAAAGTAGAACAAAAAGTTGGTCGTCCTGAAAATGTAGGCAAGGCTGAAAATTTGCAAAGTGACAATGAAGATATAACAAGTGGCCTTCTAGAAACAAAAGTAAGACCTAGAGTAAAGGAAGAAAAGGTCCCAAAGAAAAGAACTTTGTCTGGATCAGTAAAAAAGAAAAAGAAGAAAGAAACAAGTTCAGAATCAAGTGACAGCGAGGAAGACACTAAAAAGAAAAGCAGCTCTGCCAAGAAAAAGAAGAAAGTTTTGAGCAAAGAAGACCAGGAGCTTAAAAAAGTATTACTAAGTACTCTAAAAAAGAAAATTCAACTGGAAGTCAGCAGCAGCTCAGATAGCAGTGATCATGAAAGTAAAAAAGTGAAGAAAAAGAAGAAGAAGGAGTTGATCAGCTTGGAGGACAAAGTGCTAAAGAAAGCATTGCTGACCACACTTCTTAGTAAGAAAGGTAAGATGGACAGCAGTTCAGACAGCAGCAGTAGCGACACTGAGGATGAAAAACAAAAAGTTTCAAAGAAAAAATCAAAACAAAAAGTTGCGAAAAATAAAAAAGGTCATGAAAACATTTTGGGCAAGAAAAAGCGAAATAGCAGCTCTGAAAACAAAAAGGCAGAAAAAATAACAAAGAAGAAAGCTAAGGCATCAGATATCAATGCAAAGAAAAAGCTCATAAAGGTTGAAAAGAAGGGTGAAAGTTCTGGTAGTGAAAGCAGCAGTGAAAGTAGCAGTAGCGGCAGCAGGTCACCTTCACCCCTAATGAAAAGCAAGCAGCGGTCAGCTGTCAGACCTGCACCAATCACCCCAAGATCAGCTGCCAATGATGCTGATGGCAGGAGGTCGATTGCTGATCTTGTCCGAAATAGACTGATGTAGCATTAGTGGACCTTTTTAGTTTGTTTCTGTTTTGTTCAGATTTTTGGCTTTTTTTCGTTTGAAAGTTTAATATTGTATTTTTTAAATTTACGTAACCTTGTTAAAGAGGATTTGTATGTTTGTAAAACCAATAAGGTGTTGGTAAGATAAGAACAATTTGTATTTTTTTTATTTGATTTGTATAAAGAGCACATTTTTTGTTATGATTGAATTATGTTAGAGCTTTTTTTGAGTGATTTATCAATAGTATGTAAGGTATTTGTTAAGATACATATAATTTCTATATTATTCTTTTATGTTTTTTAATTATCAAAAATATAAAGGCATTGTTATCTTCGTAAACGTTCGCAAAATGTTAAAAATGTAGATGTTAAAAGTGCAATTCGCATTCGGCACGAAAATAACGTAAATGATCTCATTCAAAACTACCCATTATATTATTTTTTAAAATTTTGAAGTATTATAATACAAAAATTTTGGGGTATAGTCTCTTTCGTGACAACACCTCTTAATGGGCGTTTCGTTGTATTTTTCTATCCCTGCGGGGCCAATTGCCTAACCCTGCGGGGAAAACACCTAACTTAACCTAAAATAATCTATCAAAAGCTACTGTGAAAATTCAACGAAACAACCCTTAAGAGGCTTTGTCCGTAAGGGACTATACCAAAATTTTGTTAAAAAAAAGTATACGTAATAATCTTACTAAAATTCATATGAAAAAAATTGAATGTTTTGTGTAAATTTGAAGTTAAACCACTTTTTGTGTCATGTGATATATAAATCACTACTAATTAAATTCTTTTTCTTTCTGTTAAAAACACAAATTTTGAATAAAATTTTTTCTTTACAAACCACTCCCTCCTAGCTTATACCGTCCAATAAAGTTAGATTTTGTACAGATTACAGAAGATCGTGTATTGGTTGTGTTTTCAGCTTTTAATTGTTTCTAATCACTCTCCAACTCATTTTGAAGTGCCTTTGATGTTATGGAAGCTTAATCTAAATGGGACCAATTTTATTTTTTTGTTTGTTTGTCTTTTTCCAATAAAACAGAATGCATAGGATTAATTTAAATATTTGACAAAAAAAGATAAAAGATTTTCAAATTTTATCTGATTTAAGTAAATCTATGCAGCTCTTTAAAATTTTAAAATAGTTCTGATTTGGTACAGTTAAATAATGCTGGAATCGAACATTAAAAAAATATGAACTTTAAAGGCGGCTAGCGGCCAAACGGTTAAAAGCACATTTCGTTGTAACTGGCATATTAAGGCCTATACAAAAATAGACAAAATGATATAAGGCAAATAATTCTAAAACAAACAATCGTAAATATTCGATTCCATCAACATTTTACCTTTACCTGTACCAGATCCAATAGGTCTCTCGCATTTCATTCGTGTTTTTAGAATACTAAAATTACCTGTAGAATATACCTACACTTGTCACTTGTTTTGGTGTGATCAAAATTTTTAACTTGTTACATACACTGTTTTTATATTTGTATGCAAATAAATGTTTATATGAAAATTTAATCGTTCATGTAATTTTCCTATTTTTTGTTTCAGATTTCATTTAAAATGTTGTAGGAAAATTTATATGTCTTAAAAATGGATGAAATAAAAGCATATTTTGAGTCTAAAGGTAAAATCAAAGATTAAAAGCTCTTTTCAGTTTTAATTCAGGTTTTTAATTAAACAATGTTTTACATTTAATGACTTTAAGACCAAAGATAACGACCAGTTTTTAAAAAAGTGCTTCCGATTATTAAATTCAAACTTTTAAATAATATACTTTTTAAGGCTTAGATTCAAAAGAATTTGTAAGTTCTACGTACTAAGTAGTTGTACAAATATAAAAACTTGAAAATCATTATTTGGTGATGAAACTTTGAAATGAGTCTAATTTTCACAAGAAAAGCAGCATTTTAGTAGTGCCTAAATGTTTGTAATTTTTTTGCTTTCTTATTACCTATTTATGCTTGCAACCATAATTTTAATTAATAGGGAACTTTCATTTTCACAAAAATATTTTATGGTTTACTTTTAAACTGCATGGTAAAAGTTTGTTCTTTTTTAATATATATGTGATGTAAAGTACCTTTCTCCCTGCCTTGAGAGCATTGTATGTATTTTATATATTAACTTTTAGTTCTTGTGTCACCATTCTCGGAGCAAGTCTTTGCTCTGCGATTCGGCACGAACCTAAAAGTGTTAACCTTGTTATAATAAGGGGGGGGGAAGTTTTGACACATTTGCGTAAACAGGGAGTATAGGCTTTATCTTTGGACTGAGAGGATAGGTTATTAGGGATAAAATCATTCTTATATGATGAATTTTCCCAAGTTTTAAGATTTTTTGGATAGGCCTCCAGGTTCCGGAGCTCCAGGCCTCCAGGTCCTCTCTGTACAGGTAAAAATTAAAAAAATTATTTTTTTTTTGAAGAGTTAAAAGTCAACCTATGAAACAAAATATGCATATTTTTGAATGTTATTCACATATTTGAAGAAAAAAACGCATATTTTGTTTCATAAGTTGACTTCTAACTCTTCAAAAAAATTTTTTTTTTCATTTTTACCTGTACAGAGAGGACCTGGAGGCCTGGAGCTCCGGAACCTGGAGGCCTATCCAAAAAATCTTAAAACTTGGGAAAATTCATCATATAAGAATGATTTTATCCCTAATAACCTATACTCTCAGTCCAAAGATAAAGCCTTTACTCCCTGTTTACGCAAATGTGTCAAAACTTCCCCCCCCCCCCTTAATATCTATTTGTATGTTTAATCTGTCTTTGAATTAATACACTTTATTAGAATATTTAGCTGTTTATTCTTATTATTACTACACGTCATTTTTGGCGCAGTAGTGTAGTACGAACCTACAGCTCAGATTTTCTTTTAATTGTATTATTTCTTTGCTTTATTTTTGTTCAGGAAATTTTTGGACGCGATGAAGGTGGACATTGCTCATTTCAGGAAGTTGTCCCCGGCGGAGAAGCTTGAGTGTATATTCGAATTGCTGGTCTCGATGCAGGGTGATATTCATTCCAATGGGGATAAGCTGGATAACCTGATTAACCGAATGGCGCCGCTGGAGACGAAGGTTCAGGAGTTGACGGATAATGTTAATACTAACAGTTCTACGGTTACAGGATTAGTTAACAGTATGGACGATTTCGAAGCTCGAACTGCTAATGAAAAATTTTGTTTCCTTGAACAAGAAAGTTTGGTGGTGTTGCCAACACTTTCTATGGACGATTTCGAAGCTCAAATTGCTAGTGAAAAATTGTGTTCCCTTGAACAAGAAAGTTTGGTAGTGTTGCCAGCACTTTCAAAGTTAGGGGGGGGAGAGTGTATAGGTGGAGAGGACCAGGTAACAGTCAAGGAGATGGTGAACCAGGTCGAACCTCTGGAGAAGGAGAGACATGTGAGGCTGGACCAGGTCGAATTCCTGGACCAATTATGCTTGAAGAATGGAGAGATGGTGAACCAGGTCGAACCCCTGGAGGAGGAGAGATATGAGATGGTGAACCAGGTCGAACCCCTGGTGAAGGAGAGATATGTGATGGTTAAGAACACCATGTCACCATCCTGTCCATTGAAGGACACCACGACACTATCCTGTCTAGTGAAGGACAACATGTGGGTGGAGGACACCAACATAATGTTCAGGGAAAGATATGTGCCGCCCTGGACATGTACTATGTTGGTGGAGGACACCATGAAGGGGGAAAAGGTGCCGCCCTGGACATTGAAGGACACCACGACGTCATCCTGTCTAGTGAAGGACAACATGTGGGTGGAGGACACCAACATAATGTCCAGGGAAAGATATGTGCCGCCCTGGACATGTACTATGTTGGTGGAGGACACCATGAAAGGGGAAAAGGTGCCGCCCTGGACATGTATCAGCAGGGAGAGAAGGATAGACATGTGTAGTTAAAAATATATCCTTTTACAGTTTGTTTCTACAGGGAGACGAGGACAGACGAGTATCGTTAAATATGTATTCTCTCTACAGTTTATTTCAGGGAGACGAGGACAGTCGAGTATTGTTAAATATGTATTCTCTCTACAGTTTATTTCAGGGAGACGAGGACAGTCGAGTATTGTTAAATATGTATTCTCTCTACAATTTATTTCAGGGAGACGAGGACAGTCGAGTATTGTTAAATATGTATTCTCTCTCTTCAGTTTATTTCTTTCTACAATTTGCAGGGAAGAAGGATTTTCTCTACAGATCTGGATTGTATCAGCAGGATATACATGTACTACGGCGATTTGACGGCGGTGTGGCGGCGATCGATTTTTGTAGTTTTGCAATTAAGATATCTATAATTGAATAAGTTTTGTATCTGATAGATTTAAAATGACGGCTTATAAAAATGTATAGAAGTTGTGCCTCTGTAAGTATTTTTATTCAGGATGAAAAACTCGGAGATGTTATGTTGACATACAAATCATATCAATTATTTGTGGAGCAACTTTTTCTAGAATGAAAGAAAATTTATCTACTATTGTTATATCCATGTATATTACTGATCTTACTCGATTTTTTGGGAATGAACGTCAATTTATTTGCCATTGTCGTATCCATTGCTAATCAATGTAGATCTCTGATATTATTCGAATTAGTGGGATAAATGTTAATTTATTTGCCATTGTTGTGTCCATGCATAAGGTTAGAAGTTATAACATGTATAATTTGAAAAGCGCTGACATTGTTTAAATAATAAGGAGAGAAACGAAGCAACTCTATAAAGTTTGTGATGGAAAATATTTTGATTTATGATAATTATTTGAATTCTCGAAATATAACATTTTGTTAACTGTTGAATACGAGTTTATGAGATTATGTTATTATGAAAATCAAAATATATGCATTTAGTTTTTGTTTTGTTACACTGGAATTGGATATTTGGATATATTTATTTTTGTTTCAGACTATTGTGGTGTCTAACAGAGATAAGAATATAAAAAAAGAAGTTAGAAGATGGTTCAATTTCAATGACAACAGGAATACGATTTTGTAAAATTGTTAGAAGATGGATTTATTAAATATTAATATTGCGATTTGATAAAGTAATTGGAGAATATTTGAAATTATATATTGAAAAAATGGAATTTTGATGAAAAGCTGTAAATTGTTTTAAGTTTGAGTCAGATATTATAGTTTTAAATATTTAGTTTTAAAAAAACAATTATATTGCGGTTTATGTATAAATAAGAGTAGAGCTACTCTTAAGTTTATATGTATGGAAACAAAATATTTTGAATATGGAATACTATGAATAATAACGATAGTATTTGCGTAAATATAGATATGTGATTTTTGATCTGTGACATATTATTCATAGTACGAAATTTCTATTATAGATAGAACAGAAATTTTGTTTGTTTTATTTTTGAATTTACGTTGATTTGGATTGATACATACTTGTTATCATGATCAGTAGAATGTGATATTTGATTGGTGGGCGGAATTTTTGTGGATTTAACTAGATTTATTTTAAACAATTAAATGGCGATTTAAGATTGGAATGCATAACTCAGCAAAAATTTTTAATGAAGCAAATATTGTTATTCAGTATTTGATTATGATGTGAGAAAGAGAGAGAGAGAGAGAGATATGTGTGTAGAATTGGATTGTACAATGGACATATTATATGTGGATGAATTATGATATGTGTGCAGAATTGGATTGTATAATGGACATATTATATATATATGGATGAATTATCGGACATATATGTATGGTACGGAAATGAATGTTATTGGAAATACTTGTATGGAGAGAAGAGAACACTTGTTGATGTGTGTACAATGGATATATTATATATGGATGCTTGTTGAAAATAAAACTTTGTGCAAGTTTTGACAATAGATCTATTATGACTTCTATTGTATATGAAACGTTTTCGAATATGACGTATAAACCAAGGATGATAATATTCATAAAAATGGAGCATTAACACTCGTATAGTAAATGTTGATATATGATTTTTATTGTAATGAGAATATGATGTATAAAAACAAAGATGACAGCATCCGTAAAAACGAAGCAATGGAATGGCAGGACAAACGGACATCAACACTTGTATAGTGTCAAAACTTAAATAATCAGAATATACGCGTATAAGATTCAAGGCAAAATTGTAAGTAAAGGGGGGGGGGAAAATGTGGTGACTCGTGCCACGACATACCAGCAATTTTATTTTGGGTGCTACTCCCTTAGTTTTAGAGATAATTGGGTGAAATCTTTTGGGCTGGGTCACTAATTACCCCAACTAGAGGTATCTTTCAAAAAAAACGGCGGCGGGTCCGCCGCTCCCGCCGTTCGCCGCCATTTTCCGCCGCCGCCAAAAAAAATTTTTTTATTGCATTTCTCGCCGAATTAGGCAATTTGGAATCATTTGAGACCATGTTATTTTTTTCAAAAATTTTTCCCCTTATAACCAACCCTGCGGGGGGACTTAGTCATTTTTTTCAAATTCTCGTTTATTAAGGTATATCTTAAATTCAGTGCTTCTCCTGTGCTTTTAAAGATATTGAAACAAAATCTTTTGAGGTAGATCAGTAAAAAATATTTGAATAAAAAATGGCGGCGGTACCGCCGCTCCCGCCGTCCACCGCCATTTTCCGCCGCCGCCGCCAAAATTTTTTTTATTGCATTTCTCGCCGAATTAGGCAATTTGGAATCATTTGAGACCATGTTATTTTTTTCAAAATTTTTTCCCCTTATAACCAACCCTGCGGGGGGACTTATTCATTTTTTTCAAATTCTCGTTTATTAAGGTATATCTTAAATTCAGTGCTTCTCCTGTGCTTTTAAAGATATTGAAACAAAATCTTTTGAAGTAGATCAGCAAAAAAATATTTGAATAAAAAATGGCGGCGGTACCACCGCTCCCACCATCCACCGCCATTTTTCGCCGCCCACAGGACGGCTTGTAAGGGGAAAAATTTTTGAAAAAAATAATATGGTCTCAAATGATTCCAAATTGCCTAATTCAGCAAGAAATGCAATAAAAAAATTTTGGCGGCGACGGCGGAAAATGGCGGTTGACGGCGGGAGCGGCAGTACCGCCGCCATTTTTTATTCAAATATTTTTTTACTGACCTACCTCAAAAGATTTTGTTTCAATATCTTTAAAAGCTTAGTAGAGGCACTGAATTTAAGATATACCTTGATAAACGAGAATTTGAAAAAAATGACTAAGTTCCCCCGCAGGGTTGGTTATAAGGGGAAAAAATTTTGAAAAAAATAACATGGTCTCAAATGATTCCAAATTGCCTAATTCGGCGAGAAATGCAATAAAAAAAATTTTGGCGGCGGCGGCGGAAAATGGCGGTGGACGGCGGGAGCGGCGGTACCGCCGCCATTTTTTATTCAAATAGACATGTTGAAATTTTATTTGTTAAGTGATAACATTTAAGTATGGCATCTAAAATAATTGTATTATGTTTTAGATTGGTCGAAAAGAGGAGTAGTTGTGGTGGTTGAGATACAGTATTACCTGTTGGTGAGTTTTAGTTTGTTAAGATTTTATTTTTATGATGTTCAATATTGATATACATTTGATTAATGTTATATATACTAATACATGTTAAAGAAATTATTTTATTTTGTTGAATAAAAATAAAATATGTATTAAATAAATTTTGGCATCTAAAATGTTTGTATTATGTTTTAGATCGGCCGCAAGAGAAGTAGTTGGTGGTGACTGTAATCTAGTTTTGAATTTGGCCATTGTTTTGTGTTGACATTGATATGATTTGTCGGTGAGTGATTTGTTTTGTTTTATGATATAGTTAAAGGAGCATTCTTTATGACTGGTTATTGGTGGAGAGAGAGTGGAGGCTGGTACATGATACACTTTGCTCTGACCGATTAAATGGTTGTTGGTGGAGGCTGGTACATGATACACTTTGCTCTGACCGATTACATGGTATATGGTATATTTATGATTGTTTAGTAATTGGATCTATTACTATTATTGCTATTGCTGTTGGTAAGAGAGAATCTGTTTATAGATTTAAATGTGAAGTCTGTTGAAGTTCGGAATGCTAAACAGGATGCTAAAACTGCTCTCAAGAATGCAGTCAAGAAGCTTGGAGTATCACCAGGAAGGCAAATATCAAGTTCAAGGTTCCTGTATTCTCTGGCAACTATAGGGAGATTGATTGTCAAGGAGATTTAGTGATTATGAAAAGTATCTGAAGCTAACAACTGAGTGCTTGCACAAAACTCCAAAGGAAGCCTGTGCTAGGTTGACAACATATTTGGAATGTATGGAGCTGCTGAAGTTTATGGATGTTTATGGAGTTACTGATATTCTGTCTATTGTGCAACAGAATATGTTTCCTCATGATGTACTAGAGCTGAAGAAGAGAGTTGAAAGTAAAAGGAGAGCTGATGATGTTACAGATTAAATACTTGCAAACAATGATTGATGAAGCTATCTTTGAGCTTGAATATGATATCTCTATATATAAGAAGACTATTACTGATCTTGGCAAGAAGAGTCTTAAATCAACAAGTAGTGGCAAATCATATGCAGCTAATGATAGTACTGGTGATAGTGATGATCATAATCCTACTGAAGCAAGTCAATCTGTTGGTACTGTTGTTGCAACCCTTTCTCAACCTGTTACAAGTACTCCAATCAACAGTTGCCAAGGAGAAGAAAAGTAATTTAGATTGCTAGATTTATAATAACTGTTGAAAAGTTTTGAAGACTTGGAGGTGTTAAATTTAAGCAACAGTTGTGGATGTGTAAGACGTCGGAGAGTAGTTTTGAAGCTTAATTTGAAAATTGAGGATTCGTATGTCAAGGATAATGAAATAACATTGAGTTAAACAAAATATGTTGATATTGTAACATTTTGAACAGATGTGCACAGTGTGCCAGAATAACGTAAATAAATGCACAGTGAGTCAGGTAGATACAAAGAGCTAAACGAATTATGTTGATATTTATTTTGAACAGATGTGCACAGTGTGTCAGGATGATGCAAATAAATGCACAGTGAGTCAGGTAGCTACAAAGAGATGTATTTACAGTTGTCTAAATGAGACAGTTGTGCAGAATTTTCAATAGCATGCATTGTATCTTAAATATATTTATGACTGATAAAACGGATATTTGTAAGTTGTTAATACAGTGGGCAGTTAAAGTAAAATGCTGGTTAGTGAAGTTTTAGCTGTTCTAAAGAAGGCGGGGCTTAAAGATGATGTGGCTGTTGTAGATTTGACTGCCAGGTTGGATATCTTACTTGTTAATAGTTGGTGTTTTTGTCGATAGTTAGTATTGAAAAAAGAAATGGATCAGATTTCGAATCAATCTATGGCGAAGGTTTTGGTTGCTTTGTTCGGCTGCAGTTTTCTCTGTGTTGGTTGCTTCTGTTCATTGTTTTCAACGTTATCATTGGTTGGAGTGTTGACAGTAGCATCATTGATATCACGAAAATCATTGACAGTTTCTGTATTTTAAATGACATGTCGATTTTTGGATTCTATCAGAGATGTTATTAGCAGTTATTGTGGTTGTCATTATTAGGCTTAAGTCATGCCTGACTATGCAATAGATATAATCTCCTGGATGATAAATGTGAACAGCAGTTCTGATTTTGACCTGAGACCTCAAACATTTGGCAGGTGATTAACTTACTGGTCTGGCAGGGCTCTTTTGGCAGGATAAATGTTGGGGAGTTTACGAAGCTGTCGATGGTCGATAAGATGATTTTTATTTTTAATAGCAAGTAGATGAAATGAGAGCTGATGGTAACGCTAACATTTATTCTGTTGCAGGTTTGGCTACTAGAATGGTTGAGTTAAATGCTTGGTTGACTAACCTGCAGGATCAGCAACGTATTTTGAATCAGGAAAGGGTGAATTTTGGGAAGTAGCTAGAGTCGATGCTAGAAAGGATTCGATCCCAATTTTTTGAAGATGTTGGAGGCTTCTTGTGGTGGAGGTGAATGGTTGTTGTGTTGTTTGAGAAAATCACAGTTGCTAAGTGGAAATCAGTTTATAAATAAGTTTATAAATGGTGAATGGCTGTTGTGTTGTTTGAGAAAATCACAGTTGCTAAGTGGAAACCAGTTTATAACTAAGTTTATAACTAAGCTAAGGTCAACTGGCTGGTATGGTTATATCGTTTGTGGTGTTGTAGCATTGGTATGGTTATATCATTTGTGAGATGTTGATGGATTGATGGATAATGATGGATTGATGGATATGAATGATACTACTATTATCAAGAAAAATCTGGCAAAAGAAAATGAATATTATGATCAAGAATAATAATAGTTTTAATGTGTGTTAATTCATAGTTTTATTTTTATGTATTAATGTTTTAAGTATTTGTCGAGGCAGTAGTAGTCTCTGAAGGTTATATGTTATCAATGTTTTCTTATATCAATGCATCTCTAATGATTATGTGTTAATTTATGCATTTCTGATGGTTATATGTTAACCAATGTTTTTTTATATCAATGCATCTCTGATGATTATATGTTAATCAATGTTTTATAAAAAAATATATATAAAAGAGAAAAAAAAAAACACATAAAGAGTAAAAAAAGGAACATAAAAAAAAACATAAAAGAGTTTTAAAAAACCAAATAAAAAAAAAATATATATGAAGTGTTAAAAGATCTGAAAAGAAAATTAAAAAAAAAAAAAAAAAAAAATCTATGACAGGTGTCATAACAGATCAATCATTATTTAGTTGATAAGCATTTAATGCTACCTATACAATATTTGATAAAATAAAATGTAATAAACATATTGTTATATTCAACATGTAATGTTACAGTTTCGAAATTTATGTTCATATTAAAGCCGGGGAGAAATGTGATGTAAAGTACCTTTCTCCCTGCCTTGAGAGCATTGTATGTATTTTATATATTAACTTTTAGTTCTTGTGTCACCATTCTCGGAGCAAGTCTTTGCTCTGCGATTCGGCACGAACCTAAAAGTGTTAACCTTGTTATAATAATTAATATCTATTTGTATGTTTAATCTGTCTTTGAATTAATACACTTTATTAGAATATTTAGCTGTTTATTCTTATTATTACTACACGTCATATATTTAAAGCTAAGTAGGTATATTTAAAATTTATTTTTCATCAATTTCTTAGATATTGGCCCTAAAGATATTACAAAGGGCATAATAGCACACGAAATCCTTGGAGTTGGAGTTTTAGCAGGTTTCTGGGTTGGCTGCTATTTTATCCGTCCATCTGGAAGGTATGATAATCTATTTTGTATATATATAAAGTAGTAAGGGTACAGAAGGGCTAATTTTGTGTATCATTATTAAGAATGTACATTAATTTATCGGCTATTGTCTTATCCTTGATAAATTTTTGAAAATTGCCAGGCTTATTGAAGAATTGTAAGTATACAAACTTAAAAATCTAATACTCTTAGGTTTATGACTGCCATGAAATTGAAAAAGCCAGCGCTATGGTCGGCTTCAGAACAAAGAATGCAAAAATCTGCTTTGCTCAATAAAATTATACAAAATAAAATAGTCAGTTCTGGCCAGGTAAATTATAATTACAAAAATTCTCACATTACACCCGAAACAAAACTTATACTTTCATAATAGGAAAAAAAACTTCGTGATTGGACATTGTACTGATTTCCTCTTCATATTTTGCCAGGCATTGAAACTTTAACGTCAATAAATAAAATTTTAACTGATAATTCTATAATAAATCTGTCCGCTTAGATCTCGGTAGCGACTGCACCGATTGAGTTATCAATTTCACTCCATGGGTAGGTTTTTTAGCTATTTTTATCTCTAAAATGAAAGATGAGGCTACCTAAGCTATATCCTATTATATAAAGTATTAAGCTTTTTTTTTGTCTGTAGCGAAGGATCTCGCTAACCGCTTAACCGATAGGGTTCTCCTTAACAGGGTAGCTTCTCATAGGTCCCGGCAAGGTTTATAACTATTTTGGGGGAGGGTACCACGACCCTCCCAAGAGAAATCGCCCCTATAATAAAATTCCCCCCCCAAAAAAAAAAAAATTTTTTTTTACTTTTTCTTTTAAAATCTAAAATAAGAAATTGGGTTATCAAATTCGATTCCCCTCTCCTCAAGTGCCCCTAGAGGCTTCTAGGGGCGTAGCCGCTAGTTGTTTCATAAAGCGATACAACAACATTGAAAAAAACGCTGCATTAATTTAGAAAAAGTAAGTATACTTCACGTTCAGTTGGGGCAAGTTTAATATTTTACTGTAGAAAATTTATTTATTTTATTTTAAACCCTCTCTGTATTATAGGCAACAAGGTTAGTGATATCCTATGTGGAGGGAACATTTCTCAGAAAACTTTTAGTGCCAGTATTAGTCCCGGCTAAACTTTGGTTGGCTGCTCAAATTGTTATCAACACTAAAACATGAATTTGATCAGGGGTGGTAATCTGAAATCTCTGTCAATTTGTTCTCATGTTCTTTAGTGTCCAAATTCTTATTGGTGCCTCGGATTGCCTTCACCTAGATTTATTGTTATTGTTAAATAGATTTAGTATTAAGCCATATCATAATTTTCAAACATTAAAACAAAAGGAAACCAAATCTGAAAAACAGTATAGAAATTTTTTTTATGTTCCCTTCTTGGAACTAAAGGGTGAGCAAAAAAAAATGCGTAGATTTTTGAAATTCAAATTGCGCGGCTTGTGTTAATGGTAGATAAAAGGCACGCATATCGTTAGAACCGCTAAGAAGTCTATTTTTAGAAAATATAAAAACTATTTCTATGCTATGTATAGTTTAGGAGCTACGTGTTAGAATGTCCCAACTGACTTAAAACTTGACTTGCGAGTAAATTTTGGGACATTTTACCATCTGGCTCCTAGATTATTTGTAGCACAGGAACCGTTCTTATATTTCCAAAAAATACAGTTCATAGCGGTTCTAACGGTATGCGTAACATTTTTCTACTATTAACACAAGCAGCGCAATTTGAAATTTAAAAATGTAGGCATCTCTTTTTGCAAAATATCTTCTCTAATTTTTAGTTATATTTTAAAATTTACTCGCAAGTCAAGTTTTACACCAGTTTGGACATTTTAACACGTAGCTCCTAAACTATGCGTAGCACAGGAATCGTTTTTATATTTCCTGAAAATAGACTTCTTAGCGGTTCTAACGACATGCGTGCCTTTTTTCTACCATTAACACAAGCCGCGCAATTTGAATTTTTAAAATCTACGCATTTTTTTTTGCTCACCCTTTATATATTTTGGGGGTGTTGTATGTCACAAATTGTTATTGTTTTTAGATATTTATTGAATCATACCATCTGTGATAAATAAAGTAAAATGTTTTATACTTTTTAACATATTGCAGAATCAAAACATAAAATGGAGACGGAAGTGAAAATATTTTTGGATAGTTCAGATGCAATATCTAAACAACAATTACTTGATGCTGCATTTATTAGAGATCTGGCTAATTCTGCTAGAGAATTAGAAAATAGGTTGGTGGCCAAAAAATCTTATTTAAAAATACTCAGAAGTAATGTAGGTATTTGTGTTTAGATTTCACTTTATATCAAAAACATTATGATACAAATTATTTTGTTTAGAGAAAAATTGCTAGATGGGAAAAAGATGGAAACAGCAAAGTGGCCAGATGAATTAAGGTACGATTATGCAATTATTTTAAATTACATGAAAAATATTGTTTATATTCAACTAGTGGCGTTCGGTAGGAGGGTTTTTAAGGGTGTCAATATGGGGTGCTTAGAATTCATTGAAATATAGGATGCCCTGCCTTTCCCTTTTTTCAAATCTTAATAGTTTCACACACCCCTGGTGAATCACTGCATGCCACTAAAATGAATAAAAAAAAATTAATACAGTGCTGAATTGATGATTGAGATCTGTAGACTATTTGGAAATCTCTGCTTTAATAATCCAAAAGGTAAATATTTTTGTGTCTATTTCACTAAAGTTGAAAATATAAAAAGATTATGATAAATCATAAAAATCCAGTAGATAGGGTGTACGTAAAGGGTTGCTTACTACCCTCAAACTTTTAAACCCCTCTTTACAACCCCCTCAAAATTTTTAAAATACATTAGATTACCCCCCTCAAAAAATACTTAGGTGTCCTTGATATAGATGAAAATAAAAAAACATTCTTAAAAATATACCTAAATGAGACACTTTTTCCTATTTACTTTTTTTTCAGGAAGAGAGTTGGTGAAAAGTTTGGGATTACTTGCAACTCTTGGTACTGCTGTGGATAAAATCAGCCAACAACATTTTCTTAATACCAAACTAATACTAGGAATTTTACAGTTTATGATATGATCTACATTAAAATCTTTAAATCTTTATCAGATACCTATTTTGAGTATTTAGGTTTATTTAAAATTCATCCTATATAATACATACTTTCTATCCTGAAAAGCTTTTTGTTTGTCCCTTAAAAACTTTCTATCTACTGAACCGAATGAGTTCTTCTTTATTATATGGTTTAAGGCTATTTTATTTTAAATTTAAGTCTGCATATTTTCAAGCTATTTTACTCATATTCTATATGCGTTGACGCTTTTAAATAGAATTTTAATTGTAAAATAAATTTGTAGTATTACCGGCGTTTCTACAGAATTTTATAATTGACAATACAGAAAATATGCATTTGATCTCACCAACTTTAAACTCTATCACGAAAATACTTGCAAACACCGAACAGGTAATAATAGTTATTTATCGAATGGTATTATAGACAGCTTTCCGCGGATATTAAAATTAAAAACTTAGGTTAAAACCATTTTTTTTTATTGGCATTAACTGGTTCTAATCCACCGGATATTAATCGATACTTGAAATAGTTTTTCATTTCTTATTCTGGTAAATAAATCAATAAAAAATAAAGGTGTCATTTTGAAACTGGTAAAATATTCAACCATAATAAACTATTTTTACCCAAAAATTTTCAATGGTTAATATATAGTTTTTCATTCCTTATTCTGGTAAATAAATCAATAAAAAATAAAGGTGTCATTTTGAAACTGGTAAAATATTCAACCATAATAAACTATTTTTACCCAAAAATTTTCAAAGGTTAATATGGTTACAAAGTATTTTGTATTCTACTCTAGAGTACAATATTACGCTGTATTGGTAACAGGGTTGTCGAATTGGGCACTTTTTTTTATATTGGGCGGCCCAATTGCCCAAAAGGGTTTTAGGCGGGTTTTGGGCGCCCAAAAGTGGTTTTGGGCACCCTTTTTGGGCAAATGTCGTAAAAAGCATATAAAAGGATATTAAATAGCCTAAAACCATACCTAGACTTATTATTAGAAATAAAATAGCCTAAAACCATCTCAGGACCTATAAAGGCTCCACTGGAAAGGAGAACCATATCGGTTCAGCAGTTAGCGAAATCCTTCTCTAGATACAAAAAAGCTTACTAATTTATATAGTTAACTGGCGGCTACGGCCCTAGAGGCCTCTAGGGGCACTTGAGGAGGGGAGAGTCAAATTTAATAATCCAATTTTATTATTATATTAGATTTAAAAAGAAAAATTTTAAAAAAATTGGGGAGGGGGGGGGGAATAATTTTTTTTTTTTTTGGGGGGGGGATGGGTTTCCTCCTCCCATTTTTATTTTTAGTTTTAAAAAATAAAAAAAAGTTTTTGGGGGAGTATAATTTTTTTCTAGGGGCGATATTTCTTAGGAGGGTGGTGGTACCCTCCCCCAAAATAGTTATAAACCTTCCAAGAACCTATGAGAAGCTACCCTGTTAAGGAGAACCCGATCGGTTCAGCGGTTAGCGAGATCCTTCGGTTCAAACACACAGACACACAAACAAACAGACACACATCCTGTTACTTTAGTATAAGGATATCACCCAAAAAATAGGCCCGCCCCCCCCCCCTCTTTTTTAACCCCCTCCCCTTTTTCTCTCCCCCTAAAAGGGGGATGCCCAAAAGGACCTTATATTGGGCGGCCCAAAACCGCCCGCCCAAAACTGCCCGCCCAAAACTGCCCGCCCAAAACTGCCTGCCCAAAATGACAACCCTGATTGGTAATCAACAAAGAAAATACCTATTTAGAAGACACCCTTACTTTTCACTGGTGGATATTATTAAGCCAAAATGATTTTATACCTAAAATATTCCTTCCCCTGTTCATCAACCATCATTAGAAATAAATTGTACAGTTCACAAAGTTTACCTATTATGTTGCAGGTTGACAACACAGGTTCTCTTGAAGACCTTCTTGTAGTTCTCTCGGATGGTGATCAGGGAGCTCTTCTCTTTGACTCTCAACTTGCTGCTACTGCGGCTAACATTATAAAAGCTTCAGGTGATTTTTCTGAATATGGAATTTTTTAGGGGAGAAACCAAATGGTGAAGTAGTGGTACACAAATAGTCAGCCTTATTAGGTTGTTAGAAAAAGATAGGAAGAGAAGGGGACATTGGACTGCAAATTATACTAATACCCTAAGTTTTATAACCTTTCTCTCTCATTCCTGGCCCAAAACTTTTTAGACTAACTTGCTTGGGTAATGGCATGTGTGAAATTTTATATACAACAGGTGCTGATGTAAACGTTGACTTGATAACTGCCATGATCACGCTAACAGAAGACGATGACAAAAGTCGTCTTTTCTTTGAAGCAAAGCTGCATAATGTATTGCAAAGCAACCTGGATATTGGCATGTACAGCGAGGAAAAGGATGAAGAAACTGGGAAAGCTGATAAGGATCTGATGGCTGAACTATTTGTTATGGTCCTTGGGACTGCACAAATTCAGGTAATGATTATTCCACAGAATTTATGTTGTATTTTGAACAGGTAAAACAAAAAATGCGCAATCTTTTAAAGAATAAATCTGGCAAATGAAACGAAAGTTAGAAAGTTATTTGACAAATGATACTATTGATTATGGTATTTATTTACTTTTTAGGATGTGAACCTGTCCTCTCTTGTATCTTGGTTGAAAAGAGATAAAATTCTATGCGCTAGCGCTTTTCTTATTTTAGGTAATCTTAACTTTTTTACAGGAAGTACAGTAAAAAACATAATTTTAGTTCGTTTTGTAATATTGATATATAAAATGCCTGTTGCTGTGTTTTTTATAATACATTCCAAATAGTTTTTTATTATACTTATTGACTAGATTGTTCTTTTTTCTATTTAAATATTTTGTGATTTCCTTTATAGGTAACCTATGCACAAGTGACGAAAATGCGGAATTGATAGCTACTCCAGAATTTATAGACAGTGCAATTGAGACTCTTTCCATCAGGAAAAGATCCTTTATTATTAACTCAATTACTGTTCATAAACTCGTGTCGTGCTGTTAGATTAGTGATTAAAAGTTAAACGTCTTGAACAATGTTAAAATTCTTTCCTGTTAATGCTCATCGATTGCAAGTCCATTTGCCTGAAAGACCTAACTGTGGTTGGTTTTAAGTTCTACCTGTTTTTAGGCCTTGGCATAGTCCCCACTTTTACTTTTGACTTAACATGGCTAATCAACCCTTAAACTTATTAAAAGGATCTTAAACATAGGGACAAGTCAGTGCGTCATGCTCTGTTAGGATGTCTACGAAACTGTTCTGTAAATCCAAAATCCAGGTAAAACTTGAAGTTATCTGGTTGATAATTTATGAAATTTCTTATGCTCATATATATTTGTTAAATGCTTAAATATGTACTTGTTTTTATTATTATAGAGATCTGCTGATAAGCAAAGACCTTGGTAATCACCTACTCAAGTTTTCTGAAGACCTCGATGACCCAGCCCATATGCACAAGCTGGTGGCCATTCTCAGGCTGCTCTCCTTGTGCAGCGAGGCTGTGGCCCGCAGGGTTGGAGAGAATGGGGACTTTATTCATAAGCTTGTACAAATGGGAAGTGTTGAAAACCAGTTTTCAACAGCTCTTGGGCAGCTTAATGTGGAGACGGGAAGGTTGTTCAGCACTGTTATTGTCAAGGTTAGTCTATTATAGATCTTATGAAAGTAAAGTTACTTTATCAATGATTTTATTGAATTATGTTGGCTTAAATAAAATAAGTATATCTTAAATGAAAATTTATCTCAAGAAACAATATGTTTATTAGAAGTTGTAGGGGGAAATGCATCAAAAATTGTTCTAGATGAGGAGAAATTCAAAATTGACAATCACTCTAACATTTATAAAACAGACAAACCTAAACATTTGGTTATTCCTAAAATCAATAGTTTTAGAAAGGTTAATTAACATTATTTATTTATAATAAACTTCAATTAATCTAAATTTTATTCAGACCCAAAACCCATGCATAATGCGTACAATACTTGACAAGAATGGTCTCCCCCACCTTCTCTCCCTGCTCTCCTCCCCACACCTGGTGATGCTGAACCAGTCTGTACTCCCACTCTGCCTGCTATACACCTTAGATCCACTCCCTGACCAAGTATGCACTGAAGTTACTCCAGAGGTTGTTAATAAGATTGTCAATATTCTGGATATTAAGAAACCTGTGGATGGTTATAAAATTGTAAGATTTTGTTAGATTTTATAAAAATATGAATTTTCATTATATAAGTTTTAGAAAAGACATTTTTTCCATATGTTGCCTAGCAAAAATAATCTAACCACATGAAGAAAGATCTAAAATTTATAACTTAATATATGACATGTCATAATGGATTGTTGATCAATAAATTTTTGTTTTTTATAGTCATAAATTGTTTTAGTGTAGCTTCGCCATTAAGATTATAATTTTTATTTAGGTTCATGAAAATGTGCTGAAGCTTTTTACTGTGATGATTGGATGCAAAAATGAACAAACTGTGTCTTTATTAAGGAATGTTATCTTACATTTGTACAACTAAAGTAGCTGAATGCTTGTGTGTTACAGTTAAGATCTCTAAAACGTCGAGACCGAGAAAAGTGCGTACATCGAACGATTATCATAAATGAATCATTCAAATTTGAGCAGGTTTATAAAGAAAAGGGCCTCTGAAACTTTGTGTAATAAAAAATGGATACATAAAGAAATTATGGTATTTGGGTTTATTTAAAATAGTAAGTATAAACTTTACATATGTTATTATATTTTGTTATATAAAGTAAGATATCTCTGACATAATTAGAAGGGTTTGCTTTTAATCAAGTTTTACATAGAAATTTAAATGATACTATATTAGAGTCACTAGTGTTTAAATTATCATACATGTTAGTGTTATCATACATTTATGCAAATAATTTTAGAATATACGTGGATACTTTGACATGGGGAAAATTGTTGTCAATTTAGGTTCCTAACATGGACATCATTTATTGGTCAGTTCGTTCATCTAGTAGGTAAGGAGGGGATGGGGGAAAGGTAGTGGATTAGGGGTATCGTTATTTTATCCAGCTACAAGTTTCACTTTACTTTACATGAAAATCTGGTATAAAATCCAAATAATAATAAATCGATTTCTTTACAACTGGCGAAGACTAATTTTTGTGTTTTATAGATAAGAACTCAAAAACGCCAAAACATGGAACAAATATAATTCTCAAAGCATCATTTGATTTTGTTCCGATTTATGAAGAATAGGGCCTCTGAAACATTGGCAAATTATTTTTTAAAAAGTGTAAGGGTAGCGGGGGTTTTATAGAATAGAAATTATAAACTAAATAAAAATATATTTTGTTGTAAAGAAGATATCTCTGAAATAATTAGAAGGGTTTGCTTTCAATGAAGTTTTATATAGAACTTAAATTAAATTTACTTTTTATTATGATAACAAATGATCCAGGGAAAGTAACCTAGTAGCCGGAATAAAGAATTATCAATCTAGTCTTGACCAAGAAGAAAACAAGACTGAATATCAGCTGACAACATTAATATTAAACAAACTTTCTGCATAATATTGTTTTAAAATGTAAAATTAATGTTTTTATAATGCTTGCTTTGAATCACTATGCAATACTATGCAATATTCATATCCTTAAACATTATAAAATGTATTCAAACAACTTTTCAAAAACAGTTGAACAGTATTATACCCAAACTCATTTGCATTTATGCTTTATTTCAGCTTCATCAAATTTGAATTATGCTTTTTTTCTGGTGATTTTATGTTAAATACTTAAACGATAGGTATTTATATCTTACAATGCTTTTATTATACTATACGTTATTAGTATTTTAATGTATTAAAAACCACTAATTAAAAGAAATATGAAATATGCTACAAATTTTTAAACAATAAAAAGGACAATTAAACTTTTATAAAACTGTAATTGCAGATAGTTGCTTTATGCTTTGTTTATTGATAAAGAAATCAGTTCTAAACATTGTGCCAAAAATATAATCAAATAATTAATATTATACTGAAATAAACATTATTAATACATTTGTTGTTCTTCATATTTAATATTTCAGAGATTTTTAAAAAATGGATTGGAATCTCGCGACATTATTAAAGCCCCCAGATAAAATACCTAAGAATTGGGATTCTAATAAATCCTACTTAGAACGGCAGTATAAACTTTTATTAGAAGATTTTGTTCAACCATTGAGGTAAACTTACAAATACAAAATCAATGTAAAAGGAAATTTGCCCATAAATAAAGCAACAATGAAGGCAAATAGCGTGTCCTAACTTTTATGATTTTTCTTTAGCCCATTAAACCAATTTAATTTTTAAAAAAAACCTTGAATTTCTTCAAAAATAAGAGGTCTACAAAAAAACAATGGCTTGTCTAAATTCTATGGATCATTTTACATCTACTACTTACTTAAAACACCGAGTAGCTATTTTAAGAAAAAGTCTCAAAAGTTAGGACACGTTCTTTAATAGGTACATCTTATGCCTTTTTGTACAATGTTGTCTATTATAAATATATTAGGCCTAATTTTGATGTTATAATTTAAGAGTGCTTGAAAATTACAATTTTTTTTCAGGGATGCTTTATCTGAGTTGCAAAATAATCCAACATCCCCAAATATCAGTAACTTAAAATTTCTTGGTAGTTACAAAATTAGCCAACAGGTGTCTCATAAATTCTTGGGGTACCAGCTTATTTCTATAGGTGAGTCAGAATTGAATTAAATATGCAAAAATATATATTATATGAAAATATATACCTTTTATTTCAAGTAAAATTATGTATAATAGCCAAAATTAACATTTTAAAGGAAATAGTTGTGATGAACTACCTCTACCTGGATCCCTCGTGGTTCTTGTACCTGAAACCTGTAGGTCTAGGGTGCAAGATCCAGGTATTGTTCTTACCAAGGCAGAGCTGGATGTTCCTAAAGAAGGACAGAAGGCTGAATTTAGGTATTTTGATGAAAATTTTAGTATAAAGTCTTCATGGAATTGTAAAGTATTCTTACCTATAATTGATAATTAAGAATATCTTAGCACACTCCTCTACCCCCACCCCTTCCCTAAAAAAAGGACAAAATAATGTGGTGGTGTCACCTGAAATAAAGTTTTTTATGTTTAATTCTGTCATTTTTACATTAAAGTTTATTTTTAGAATCTCAATACTCAGCGAAGATATAGAAAACTCATTGGTGTATAAAGTTTATGAATACTCAGTTTACTTAGAAGCTTATATTCATCATTTGAAAGTTTTGGCAAACTCTGAAAATGTTCCACTTTCAAAATATGTTGTTGATGCAGGTTTAGATTTTTTCATTTGTATTTGATTTTACTTATGTGGAAAATTTAAAAGTATAATCAAAAACAAAGATGACAGCATCCATAAAAGCGAAGCTTTGAAATAATACGGTAGAACAAACGAACATGAATACTTGTAGAATGTCAAAACTTAATAAGCCGAATATTGATTTAAAAGTATAAATCATTGTTGTAAAAAAATTGCATGGTTTAAAAAGAAGTACGAACTTTCTGGTAACGATAATCAAGTTGCTACGCTTTTTAAATTTTACCTAATTGTTGCAGGAATCATCACCCTAAGTTTGAAACTGACAGGACAAACATAACATGCCTAAATAAACAAAAAGAGCTACCTGTGCCGTATGGACGAACGTCTAGACTTTATTTATAGATTCTTTTGCTTTTGATTTCTAATTATCTTTTACATTCAGATACTCAAATAGAGCAGCCAGAATACTTGAAGAAAACAAAATTCCCAATTACATTCAACTCTTTAAAGAAAAATAGATCTTATAATGCTCAAACCACTCCTTTGACTGTCAATGAAGTGTATACTTTATTAATGAAAAAGAAAGATGATAAATTTGAAACAAATATTGATATTGAAAAATGTGAGGAAATAAATTTTGAAGATTTAGATAATTATGAATTGTTAGATGATTCCCAAAATAAATCAATAAAATGTTGTCTTAGTCAAGAAATATCTTTAGTCCAGGTAAGTGCACTACAAGGTTTTTTTTCAGTATGGCTTTGAAACCGATTTATATCCTCTGGATTAGAACCAGTTCTCAGCCCTTCTATAAATAACATATAGCATCGTATAACCGACAATTTTCCCTTCGGGTCTATCAAAAATGATTTTAATCTTATAATTTTTCATTGAATCTTTTGATGGGGGGGATTTCCCTCAAATTCTTCAAGCTTTCTTTTAAAGGGAGGGGGGGGGGGGTGGTAGGTAAAACCTGAATGAATTTTGACTCGCTGTATGTCCTAAAAACATACAAACCATCAAACAAACGTGTTACACTTTATTCCATAAGTAAACTTGTTTCTTCAATGTTGGATTTTTAGGGTCCTCCTGGAACTGGAAAATCTTTGATTGGTACAACTCTGGTGCAACTCTTGTTAGAAAATAAACATGTCTGGTGTGAGAAATCTAATTATCCTATTCTGGTTATTTGCTATACAAATAGTGCTTTAGGTAAATACTTTTTTTTGAAGCAAGGCAATGTCAAGCATTAAAGATAATAATAATGAATTGATAGAAAATACCTAATTTAGGGATTTTAAGAGATAAGACAATCCCCAATTATGGGGTATCCCATTTCCAATAAAGTACATTTAGTAGGTACTCTTCTGTACATTAGATTAATTGATGGAAAAGTTTGGACTTTGCTAGTTTGATCCAATTGATCAAGATTTAATGAAGACAATAAATAGGATTGGTTAGGTCAAGGAAAGATATACTGCTTTGGTTCCCTGCGGGTTTTAAGCAAATAATGCAAAATTAGAGATTCCACTAAATTTTATTCTATAATATGATGTTATTACTTATTAGATTAGATTCAATTTGACTATAATTGCTTTTGTTAAATTGCAGATCAATTTCTTGAGGGACTGTTGCCTTATACTCAGAAAGTAGTCCGCCTTGGAGGTCGTAGTCGGTCAACTGTCATAGAAAGTCACACAGTATCAAATATCAGACAGTACATGAAAGACAGTCAGCTAAGAAATCAGAATCTCTACACTCAGGTTTGTTACTTACTACAACTAATCACATTACCTGTATATGTGTAATGCATTTTGCAACAGTGTAGGTATTTACTCTTACATCAGACTCGAGATTTTTTTATTGCATTTATATATTTTTAAAGTTTTTTTTAAAAATATATACCCATTAGGTATATATATATCGATTATGTTTTTGTAGGAAAGAGAACTTTATTCCAAGATGTCCCAACTTACTCTCAATGCTCAAGAATCTCAAGAGAATATTAAGGATTTAATGAAAAGGTAGATAACATTTAATTATTGTTTTTTTAGTTTTAGACAATGTACTTTTAGAAAAAACGTCCAAGCTTTTTTTGAGGGTGGTTAAATGAGGGGGTTCAAAGGATTGAAGGGGCGTAACAAGTGGTGTTTCAAAGTTTGAGGGGAGAAAAAAAATTGTGCGCCTCCCTTGGACGTCTATGCTCTTTGCTTTTCATTTTGTTATACAGTTTATTTCTGCATTTCAATAATTAAATATTTTGACTCATATTGTGATGCCGATTGCTTTACAATCTTTAACCTTTTTTTTGCGTAGGAACTCTATAATCAAACAAGTTTTGTCAGGTTTTAAAAGATATGTCCTCCCAGAAAAAATTCCTTTTTCCATTCCAGGTATAGTGAAGAACTGGAGTCCCTGATTGTCCAGGAGACAAAGTCTCTGTTCAGGAGGGCAGATATCCTAGGAGTGACGAGTACAGGAGCTGCAAAGTATTTCAATATAATTAATGACTTACAACCCAGGTAAACAACAAGATAAATATAGAAAGAGATACATAGAAACTAGGAAATAGACTTTGAAATCCTTATATAAAAGTAACATGATCTGTGCCTGTCTTTACCGATAATCTCTTTAACTCCTGAAATAATGTAGTTCTCCTTTACAGTGTAGCTTCTGAGAGGGTCTTGGGATCTTTATAACTATTTTAGGGGAAGGTTACGACCAACCCCCCTCCCCCCCAAGAGAAATCTTCCCAAGAAAAAATTAACCCTACATTTTTTTACTTTATAAAAAATAAAATGAATGTTAAGAAGTGTTAGCCCGTCCCCCCAAATCAATTGCCCCTAGAGGCCTCTATGGGCGTGTAGAAGCTAGTAGTGAAATGATATTGCAATCTTGCAATCATTGTAGAATTGTGTTAGTTGAAGAAGCTGGAGAGATATTAGAATCTCATATGCAAGCTTGTATTCCTGCATCAACTCAACAACTTATTCTTATAGGTAAAGTATTTGCATAAGTGGTAATGAATGTTCTTTTAACATTTTATGAAGAAAAATATAAGAGGTTAATTGACCCTAATTAAAGGCTGTCAAGTTTCCTATGTTTGCTTTAACTTTCTTTGATCTAATTTTATTATGTGTTTTTATTTCCCAAAATTTATAATCCATTTCTTTACAAGTTTCTAATCTATTTCATTGCTTGATCTCTTTTATTTTTATATTAAAAGCATGTATTACTCATTGAAATTAAAATTAAGGTGATCACATGCAGTTGAGACCGCAAGTTGCTAGCTACGCCTTGGCAAGGTAAAATATTCTTGTTGCTCCAACAGCCCCCTCTTATTAGTCTGTATGTTCTTCTAGTAAGAGGGGAGGGGATGAGGTAACATGGGTAGATGTGGGTATTGTTATAGTAGCCAGCTGAAAAAATCCTTCTTTAGAAAATCTGGTGCAATATCCAAGTAATTATATATTGATTTTTGTGATCTTTTAGGGAAGAAAAGCATGACATATCACTGTTTGAAAGATTGATAAACTCTGGACTGCCCTATTCTCAACTTAATACACAACACAGGTACAAATATAATTAAAATTACATCCTAAACAAATGGACTTGAGGTTAGATAGGACAAGTTAGGTTTAAATAAAAAGGGAAGGGACATTTCCACTGTAGATTATTCTGATCCCTAAACTTTATAAACGTACTCTGAAAGGATTTGGGTACTTTTATTATATCTTGATTGTGTTAGCTCAAACTAACAGTGTCCAAAACTTTCAATCAATATTTATAATCTGTTGAAGGGGTAATTTTCTTTGTTATCATCGGAGATGATCATTTATTTATCGTCCATTATCTTTTCCCCAAAGATACCTAGGTGTAAGGCAATTAATCCTTTTTGTTCTCTGTAGAATGGTCCCTGAAATCTCAAAGCTATTGTTGCCAGTTTATCCTGATTTAAAGAACCACCTGGCGGTGACAAAACGAACTAAAGTTCCGGGCATAAGCAAATCTTTGTTCTTCCTAGATCATTCTTTTGCAGAAGACCAAACTATGGTAAGGTTTTAATTAGTTTTTACATTTTATCGGCACATTTTACTTAATTAAAGTGAAGCTGATATGAAAATGAGATAGGATGATAGACGCACTTACATTATAAAACGTAATTATTGTAGATATGCTAAGCTTACATTATTCCCTTAAAATTTGTACCCTATTGCTAGAGCAATCCCCGTACAAATATTCAAAACGAAATTATCATACCAACATTAAAATGAAAACAATCCCGAACTATTCGTTACTTGCAGTTGGATCAAATTTAAATGTACTGTACGTACATGTACCTATGCTATTGAAAATCAAGTTTTAAGATTACCCTTAAATCTAGAGTGGAAGCAAAGTAAATACCCAAGAAGGAGAGCTAGCAAGAAACCTGGCCAAATATTTTGTTGAGCAAGGAGTTGAGCCAAGTTTCATTACAATATTAACTGCCTATTCTGGACAGCTCAGGTATGATAATGTTTAAGGGGGGGGGTAAAATGTGGTGACTCGTGCCACGACATACCAGCATTTTTATTTTGGGTGCTACTCCCTTAGTTTTAGAGATAATTGGATAAAATCTTTTGGGCTGGGTCAGTAATTACCCCAACTAGAGGTATCTTTCAAAAAAAACGGCGGCGGGACCGCCGCTCCCGCCGCCCGCCGCCGTTTTCCGCCGCCACCAAAAATTTTTTTTTTTTTGCATTTCTCGCCGAATTAGGCAATTTGGAATCATTTGAGACCATGTTATTTTTTTCAAAAATTTTTCCCCTTACAAGCAGCCCTGCGGGGGAACTTAGTCATTTTTTTTTCAAATTCTCGTATATCAAGGTATATCTTAAATACAGTACTTCTCCTGTGATTTTGAAGATATTGAAACAAAATCTTTTTAGGTTGGTAAGTAAAAAATATTTGAATTAAGAAAACGGCGGCGGGACCGCCGCTCCCGCCGTCCGCCGCCGTTTTGAAAAATGAGTAAGTCCAACCGTAGGGATAGTTATAAGGGAAAAAAATATATTAAAAAAGTAACTTGGTTCAAATGATTAAAATTTTTTTGTGGCGGCGGCAGATAATGGCGGTGAACGGCGGGAGCGGCGTTACTGTCGCCGTTTTTTATGTTTATATTTTTCTATTGATCCATAAAAAAATTTTCTTCCAATATCTTTAAAAGCAAAGGAAAAGCCTTGAATTTAAGATATTTATAATATGATGAAGAATTTGAAAAAAAATGACTAAGTCTCAAATGATTCCAAATTGCCTAATTCGGCGAGAAATGCAAAAACAAAATTTGGCGGCGGAAAACGGCGGGAGCGGTGGTACCGCCGCCGTTTTTTATTCAAATATTTATTACTGACCCATCAAAAAAGATTTTGTTCCAATATCTTCAAAAGCACAGGAGAAGTACTGAATTTAAGATATACCTTGATATACGAGAATTTGAAGTCCCCCCGCAGGGTTGCTTGTAAGGGGAAAAATTTTTGAAAAAAATAACATGGTCTCAAATGATTCCAAATTGCCTAATTCGGCGAGAAATGCAAAAAAAAAAATTTTTTGTTGGCGGCGGAAAACGGCGGCGGACGGCGGGAGCGGCGGTCCCGCCGCCGTTTTCTTAATTCAAATATTTTTTACTTACCAACCTAAAAAGATTTTGTTTCAATATCTTCAAAATCACAGGAGAAGTACTGTATTTAAGATATACCTTGATATACGAGAATTTGAAAAAAATGACTAAGTCCCCCCCCGCAGGGTTGCTTGTAAGGGGAAAATTTTTTGAAAAAAATAACATGGTCTCAAATGATTCCAAATTGCCTAATTCGGCGAGAAATGCAAAAAAAAATTTTTTTTGTTGGCGGCGGAAAACGGCGGCGGACGGCGGGAGCGGCGGTCCCGCCGCCGTTTTCTTAATTCAAATATTTTTTACTTACCAACCTAAAAAGATTTTGTTTCAATATCTTCAAAATCACAGGAGAAGTACTGAATTTAAGATATACCTTGATATACGAGAATTTGAAGTCCCCCCGCAGGGCTGCTTGTAAGGGGAAAAATTTTTGAAAAAAATAACATGGTCTCAAATGATTCCAAATTGCCTAATTCGGCGAGAAATGCAAAAAAAAAAAATTTTGGTGGCGGCGGAAAACGGCGGCGGGCGGCGGGAGCGGCGGTCCCGCCGCCGTTTTTTTTGAAAGATACCTCTAGTTGGGGTAATTACTGACCCAGCCCAAAAGATTTTATCCAATTATCTCTAAAACTAAGGGAGTAGCACCCAAAATAAAATTGCTGGTATGTCGTGGCACGAGTCACCACATTTTACCCCCCCCCCTTTATTTGACAATCAAAATATCATTTTAATTAGGTACCTAAACTTTTTATTAAAATGTTTGGATCTACTGCAGTTCATGGTAAAATATTGCTGGTAACGAATGCTTCCTGGTTCCTGGCAATATTACAAGATTCCTGGATCCAGCAGCACGCAAATTCCCCTAAATCCTAGGTTCCTGTTAGCTGGCAATCTGCAAATTTTCCAAGTTACCAGCAATGGCAGAAGATTACTGGCTTACAGGAGTTTTTACCCCATACCCTTTTTCACAATTTCTTTGGGGGTAAACAGCAATAATTAATAAGGGACAGTAATTTCAATTATGTTATGTGCATTCCTAATAGAGGTGGGGGAAGGATTTAGGAGAGTGAAATCGTTACCTTTAAATATAACTGTTTCTATCTTAATATCAACTTTCGCGCCAAAATTTAGGCGCGCTTATTTTTTTTCATAATACATTAAAAAGTGGGGGGAGATATATTTGTAATTATAATCGTATTGGCTCTGAATTTAAACAGCAAAACCAACAAAATTGAACACCTGTAGAATTAAAACCTATTAATTTTTAAAAAAACAATGTGAAAAAAATTGTGTAGGTAAAAACTTGTTGAAAATTACGTAAATTAATATAGGTTTATTATCAGTTTAAGGGCGTTCTTGGACTGTTTGGTAACGGTTTTATAGTTTCTACGCGTTTTCAATCAAGGAAATTTTCCAAGAATTATCATCGAAAGTTTGAAAATGATTGAACAATTCTAACATGTCTAAATTAAAAAAAAGAGTTATGACGTACAGACCACGATTATAGAAAAGCTTCACTCTTTTATTATTAGTAGGAAATTTATTTGAGTGAAACCCTGCACCAATATAAGTAATTAGCTTATGGCGGGAGATTTATATTTAAAATTATTCTATACCCTTCCCTTTTTCGGATTTCAAATCTATCAATAAACCTTTACACACATAAAATTAAATTCGCGCCAAAATTTCATTACTATTCCTGATGGCGCCTAGTGACCTCACAGGCTCACGACCCATAGCTGTACAGATAGCTATGGCGCTAGTTTTTAAATTCCATTTACTCCATCCCCTCCCCTTTTGAGGCTATATGAACATTAGGGGAAAGTTTGAAAGTTTTTTTTACCTAGACACCAGAGTCTAGAGTAATATTTTTTTGTTTGTCAAATAATTTTCAATAACCACTGAATCGATTGACTTTTTCATTTTAGGCAAGCTTCACTAATGTGTCACAATGGTTTATGATTTTAATACGTTAAAGATATGGCCCTCCTTTACAGTGATGCTTTTTATAGGTCATAGGATGGTTTTAAGCTATTTCATCTTTATAAAAAAAGTCTTGGTATGTTTTTAGGCTATTTTCTACCAATCCCTAACCCATCTAAAATAGAGCCCCTTAATGCTAGGGGCGTAGCCTCTAGTAGTATAATAAAGTATAGGATTTAAATCTAAAATATTTATGAAATATCAGGCATGCGTTTCAGTTTTGGTTTTAGGATAGTTTCTTTCTCAGGAAAAAAGTTTAAAACTTAACATAGACAAACATCAAATCACTTTAATATAGCCTAACTGCTTCAACTCTCCAAAATGTTTAATATACGGATTTTGGACACACCTCCCACTTACAAAACTAAGCATACTCAAGATCAGTTTTACGATTTCTTAATATTTATACTGCCCCATCCCTTCACTCTGCGTAATTCCTGCCTAATTATATAATATGCCTACCCAAATTCTGAATATTTAACATTCATGATAAATGGAAGCCATACATGTTCTATAAAGCCTCGCATATTTTTATTATTGTACATTTGTCCGGGCCATTTTCTTGGTGTACCAACCAATAGTAAATTTCTAATCATACTGTTTATAAGTAACAGAATTCTGCAATATTTATACTAACTCCCCCCTCCCCTTTCCCTTCAATCTCTCCAATTATTATTGGTGTGCATGTATACATCGTGCCCATTTATATGAAATTTTTGGTGTCCAACCTTTAAACTGTGGGGTAAGTTCAATAAAAGGGAAATGGGAATTAAAAAGGGAAATATTGCTTTTTAACAGCAATATTTCAAACATGGCAGTCGCCAGGAATATGCATAAATTGCCAGCAACCAGGAGAGTTTAACATTGGTAGCTCCAGAAATATTTCTTGTTATGCTAGATCCAGGAATCTTGTAATATTGCCAGGAACCAGGAAGCATTCGTTACCAGCAATATTTTACCATGAACTGCAGTAGATCCAAATGTTTTGTCGTATTAAAAAATGCATTGATTGATTGATTGCACAGAAGTATAAATCAAGCCCCTATATCTTATTATTTTACAAACTAGTTACCTACTTTAATTATATTTATTTACATCCCTTTTACAGCAAAATTCTTATATAATATTCAATTTAATTGTTTTGTTGTTTGAAAGAAGTTGTCAATACCTATGATTCCGCAGATGTTATTTATGATACCCTGCTCTGTACTAGACAGACTCAGACCTTTTGTTATATTATGTTCTTACAATGCAGAAATTTATAAACAAAGCAACAAGGACAATTATATCCATAAGTTGCAGAGCATTACAAGCATACAACAATTCAAGACAAAGTGAGAACAGTAAACTGTTTAAAGGATACAAATGATAGTGATGTGATTCTGACAAACAATTCTAAAGGAAAATTTCCCTTTTTCCTCCCCTTTTTACCCACCCCTTTTCAGTTACATGAAAAAAAAAACAAGATACACCCCCACTTTACTTTCAAAGGTTTCGTGATTCGTTGTAGAATTGATTGTTAGAATAGCTAGGCCTGATCCATTCCCCTTGACTTCTTAGTTTGTAAGTTAAGTTGTCTTGACTAATATTCTGTCTCAAAGAACGTTTTTTTGTCCTCAAAACTGTAACTTTTAGAAGTTTTTTTTTCGGGTAAGAGCTTTTTTGCAGCTTTGTAAGAATCTTTTGTTATTTATGTGAGGTCTTCGGTGTCGTTCCTATTATTAATGATGTTTACAAACTCCCACGACACATCACACATACATATTAGAGTTATACTAGAGTGGTAATAGTATTCTTTTATTAATGATGTTTACAAACTCCTACGACACATCACACATACATATTAGAGTTTTACTAGAGTGGTAATACTATTCTTTTATTAATGATGTTTACAAACTCCCACGACACATCACATATACATATTAGAGTTATACTAGAGTGGTAATACTATTCTTTTATTAATGATGTTTACAAACTCCCACGACACATCACATATACATATTAGAGGTAAACTAGAGTGGTAATACTATTCTTTTATTTATGATGTTTACAAACTCCTACGACACATCACACATACATATTAGAGTTATACTAGAGTGGTAATACTATTATTTTAATAATGATGTTTACAAACTCCCACGTCACATCATACATACATATTAGAGTTATACTAGAGTGCTAATACTACAAACTCCCACGACACATCACACATACATATTAGAGCTATACTTTAGTGTTTACACTTTACTTTCACTAATGATGTTCATTAAACCTAACTTCTAACTACATATCACTCATACAAATAAGAGTTTTACTAGAGTGTTTACAATTGTTTTAAAATCTATATTAGTAATTTTAGAGTATTTCAAATA
Organism: Acartia tonsa; assembly: GCF_053477335.1. Classification (NCBI taxonomy): domain Eukaryota; kingdom Metazoa; phylum Arthropoda; class Copepoda; order Calanoida; family Acartiidae; genus Acartia; species Acartia tonsa. Next base: position 12,400,738 of record NC_137262.1, on the reverse strand, counting down.
GAACATGTTGACGAAAAAGTTAGTTTCAGTGGGTCACATCGTTTTTGTATAAATTTAGTTTGGAAAGTTATTTTTCTAGAAACCGAGAAATGATCAGTCTAGCTATTATTCTAATACTCCCAAACAATGCACATGCACTTGCCTATTTTCAGATAACTGTGTCAAAATTTATATTAATGGTATTCTATATACAAAAGTAGATGGTTGTATGTCAGTCTATTTTTACATTTGATATCTAAGGTTAATCAAACGGAAAAATAGATTAGATTAAATTTTGGTATTCCAGATATCTCTGTATTAGCTAAGGGCAGAATGAAATAACCTCACCCCCACCCCCCTCTCCAAACACTCAAATAAACAATATAAATAAACATATTCTTAAAGGGTATATGAAGTTGGGACATCTAATAATATTTTCCTTTGGAATAAATCTAGTAGTATTTTTAATTATTGTGTAACTATTAATACTAAAATATATTGTTGTTAAAATCACTCAACCTCTTAACATAAAAATTAGTTAATATACCTATTTTATTTTTATATTTTTTTTGATAGTTCTAATAAACAAAATTTTAATTTTAAAATGTAATATACCTAATTTAAATTTAGATTTCAATAAAAAATAAACAATGAGGAGATGAAAAATATTAAACTTGTATTCTACTTTTAACTAATCTATTTAAAAATTTGGTTGAAACAAAGTATTTAGTTATACCTTTTTCAAAGAATTATAATAACTTTTAGGATTTGTCATTGCAAGATTCTAAGAGCATAAAAAAGTGGTCTCAATTAGTATCGGTCCGACATTCATACTCAGTAATAAATAGTTGCCTATCTTACCCGATGTTCGTTCTATTTTATTGTGTCTAGGACTATCAAAATTTAGATTTCTCTCATTTTGTGACTCATTGAATGGTCAGTTAGCTATTTTCATTTAAAAATTTTCTTCCTATTTAAAAGTAACAAATTGTATTAAAAGTACAAAAACAAATGTGAGAAAAGTCCACGTGCAAGCCTGCTTCTGATTGTGATTAAGAAATTACAGCATCAAACATGCATGTAGTTAATAAATATATTATTTCCCGCGTTTATTGATTGCATTACACACACACACTAGTAAATACACACATACACCCACACTCACATATTGTAGAATATAGGAGGGTTGGGTAGCCGCAATTATTTTTGACAGCCCTGCTTCGGGTTGGTGACGTACTGATAGCTCTGGCGGCTGTGGTTTAATTTTTATTATTTTACCTTCACTTTTGCGTGGCAAAGCTGCGGATTGTTGAATTCATTGACAGCTTCAGCTGTTGATTTTTCGTACTAGACAGTTTGCTGCAGTTTACACCAGCGTTGCGGAGCCGCAATATTTTTGGTGGAGCCGTATTTTTCGTTAAAAACGGCTCCGGCTCCAGATTAGGTAAAAATGATTTTTAAAAGTAATATTGCATATCAAAATTGCGCAGCTACTCTATTATAATGGGGTAATTTTGTATGTCTAACACTAACAGTCTATCTACGGTCTATTTCTATATAATAAACTGAAAAACTATTGTTACTTAACAATTAGACACACATCCTTCTACTTTTATATAGCTTTGATCAAATAAAAGCAAAATATTTTATATTATTTATTTCATTTTATCAAATTCAATAATGAACAACAATTGATATATTAATTTTAAGGTAGGAGCTGGAGCCGGAGCCGTATTTCCAGATACGGCTCCGCGGAGCCGGAGCCGCATCAAAATTAAACGGCTCCGCCACGCTGGTTTACACACAAAGTGGCGGCTGAATGCCTCGAATGTAGTTACAGCAGTTACTTAGGATGCATTTTGAATAGGTTATTGAATAGGTTAATGGTATGCAAATTGTTAAATTGTTTATGCAAATTCCATACTAATAAAATCTTTTTCCTCCAAGCTCGTTATAATGCTGCTGCCCCTTTCTCTCTATACAAAACTAGCAGCTACGCCCCTAGAGGCCTCTGTGTAACTTTAAGGGAGAGGGGAAATCTACAATTTCAATTTTAGTTTTAAAAGAAAAAAGAAGAAAAAATTGACGGGGTTTACTTTTTGCTATAGGCTTTTGGGAAGGTGTAGGTACCCTCCATCAAAATAGTTATAAACCTTCCCTGGACCTATTAGATCCTTCGCTACACACAGACATCCTGTTACTTCTATATCAGGTTATTATAGCTGTAAACTTTACTTTATGAAAAGAAAAGATGTTCATGGAATTCCTCTTATAGAAAGCGAGAAGCAATCTGAAATTTTTGAATTTCTGTTATAAAGGCAACTAAACCCATACTATTGTTAGTTGTATTTTATAACGAACTAGGTATTAGTTTCACCCTTACTTTACCAAATGTCTTTAATTGTAAATTGCAGAACCTTTGATAAACAAGTTTTTTTTACAGAAATAAGGTAAAGTCAACAAGCCAAATAAATCAAAAATAATATTTGGGGGCCAGATAAAAAGCTCGTCTTTACAAAGAGGCGCTCCCCCCCCCCCCCAAAAAAAAAAATCACGAAATAATCAGCTGAAATTACCAAATATTTTTTCAAATTAATCAGTTGTTAGTTACAGCAGAGTTTTTGAGATCATGCCCAGACAAAACGCTTTTTAATCTGTCTTACATATTACCTAGTGTATGTATTCTTTTGCATCAATTAAAGTTTAAATAAAAAGTTGAATATTTTAGAGTTCATATTAACTAATATGTTATTATATATTCTAATTTTATCCTTTGATATGATAAGTTTAATTTATAGAGCAATAAATGCCCTCTCTTCTAGCCAACTTTATAGTGAAATATGATAAGCGTAAAAGTAAGTCTGTTCAAGGGAAACTCATCAACATCAATTTTAACACAATAGTTCCATGTTAAAGATTTTTTTTCTTTTTTGAACCTTTTTATTTTATCTTAAACCCATAGTGTATAAACTAGGGTTGGGCCGGATATCCGGTGTGGCCGGATATCCGGCCATTTTTAATATCCGGCCGGATACCGGATATTGAAACTATCCGGCCGGATATCCGGCAATATAATCTTTTATATTTTACAACAAAAATCTCTGTTTTTTAAATCTTAAATGGCTGTAATTTTCTTATTATTGAAGCTAGAAGAACAATTTTTTCTGAATATGTTTAATTTTATGTAAATTTTATATTAGAAATCTCAAAACATAAATTTTGGCGGTGGCAGCAGTATTTAGCAGCCGCAAACCGACGGTTGGCAGGTAAACGGCAACAGATTTTATGAAATTGTAATATGTCATGAAGATATATAAAAAGCCTAAGTTTAAAATTTGAAATCTACAAGTAAAAATTTGCGGTCACAGGAACCGTTTAAAGATTTCTGGAGACCTAGAGGTCCAGGACTTGCAGGATTATACCTGGAACCTGAAATCGACTTGAACACCTATATTACATATGAGGATGTACGACTATAGGATATTTTAGTATTAGATAACATGAAATGCTTTGTTTAAGTAAAAAAATATTTTTACTTTTTACCTGAATGACCTTACCAGATTTGCTGGCATCCTGTGCCCGCCAGGAAGGAGGTATTAAAAAAATTTCAACTCTCAGTTATGTGTCATACCCATATTTCGAAAGTCACTCAGTTATAGCCCTCTACCTTTTATACACAGAAAATGGGATAGAAAAAAAACAGAGGGGGGGGGGGGCAGGCATTCAACGCCACCTCCTCGCCCATCCTCCAACCATTAGGGTTAATTAGATTTATTTGCTAAGAAGAAAGATCATTTAATAGTTAGGTACTTAATTTTTAAGTTTTAACCTTAATTTTATCCTATTATATAAAGTAGTAAGCTTTTTTTGTCTGTAGCGAAGGATCTCGCTAACCGCTGAACCGATATGGTTCTCCTTAAGAGTGAAGCTTCTTATATGTAGGTCCCAGGGTGGTTTTAGGCTGTTTAAATTTTATAAAAAGTTGTTGTAAATTTTTAAGTTATTTTTCTGCACTTTCTTGTACCTTCTAATATACCTAGATACTAGGGACGCAGCGGCTAGTATAATATAAAACACCAGTTTATGAAGAAATTTTTTTTGCGGGTATAGTCTCTTTCGTGGCAACGCCCCTTAAGAAGCGATTATTCGTATTTTCACAGAAGCTTTCCTCCTATTTCTAGCCCCTCATGGGGGACTCTAACCTTGCGGGGCAAATTGCCTAACCCCGTGGGGCAACCACCTAACCAAATATAACCTAACCTAACCTAAAATAACATATTAAAAGCAATTTTAAAAATACAACGAATCGCCCCTTAAAGGTGCGTTGCCACGAAAGGGGCTATATCCTTTTTTTGATACTTTAATATGTAGTGATTTGGCCGGTTATCCGGTAATTTGGCCGGATAACCGGATATTTGCCGGATATCCGGCGTTTGCCGGATATCCGGCCGGATACCGGATATCCGGCATTTAAAAAAAGGCGGATATCCGGTATCCGGCCAAAAAAATATCCGGCCCAACCCTAGTATAAACTTATATTTTTGATTCTATGAGTGATTTTTAGAATCGAAATTTTTTTCGACCTTTTGGTGCTTTCCTTTTAAGTGCTAAGAAAGAACAGAAACCCCTTCGGGTGACTTTACTCTGCAGGGCTACCCTTACCAAATATAAACTAACCTGAACTAAAGTGAAACACAAGCACAAGAAAAATTGCCCTTCTTATTTTCAATCTATTTCAAAATAATGGGATTTGAGGGGATCAAATGAATTTTCTTGGTATTTTACAAAATGGTTTTATATTTCTTTGCTACACTACTCACAAATGTTGTCATCCTTGTTTACCATGCCTATTACCTACAGTTGAACCGACCAATTAAAAAGTTAGCACTGCTCCTAAGTAAATGACATAAACTATAAATACAGGAGTGTCTTTTTTAAGACAGGAAATAGCTAAAAGATTCGTCAGCATAAAAATAAAGATAAAATCAACAAATACATATAAAATAAAACCCCGTGGAGACTCGTGAAAAAATTAGTTTGCAACCTAATACCAGGGGATGGCTGCCATTGTGCTAAAGTTTGCACAGACCTCGCACAATAACGTATGTGTGCAAATTTTCACAAGAAAAAAATGGGTAATAGATGTCTATTAGGTTTGGTTTGTTTGTAAGGATTTGTACAGGGTCTTACAACGAAAATTTTTTCTAATCTTTCACTCTCTTAAGCCTTCAAAATTTCAAATTAAAAGAATAGAGGGGGAATGAGCTATATGAAACTCTCCTCTCAGGGCAGGGACACTGATTTTGTATTGGGTCTTCGACATCAGCTAATAGCGTCAGAAATATAAACACAGCCTATTCCCTACAACAGAACAAAAAGTAATTTGCAAGCAGATGAAAAGGGTCTCTGCCACTTGGGGGAGGTAGTTGTCTGAATTATACATCTCACTTGTAATTTTTTTTTCAAAAAAAAAAGCATTTAATTCATGAGTATTTAAGGTAAAGTAATCCTCAGAATTAAATTGAAATCATATTTTAAATAATTTTTAATAAAAATTATATGATCACTTCATTTGAAAGACCCTGTTGTGTACAGTGTCATTCTAAAGACCATCTATCTCTTAATACTGGATTTATAATTACTTGGATCTTACACCAGAATTTAATGTACTCTAAGAAGTGAAACGTGTAGCTGGCTAAAAAGATGACCACCCCTTCCCCCTCATTAACCCACTTTACCCACATCCCCTCCGGTCCTACTGGATAAAGGAACTGACAAATTAGTGATGTCCATGTTAGCAACAATTTTTCTCCTGTCATAATATCCACGTAAATTCTAAAACCATTGTATAAATGTATGTTTGCTTTTATTCATTCATATGTCACTGCATATGAATGGTATTGTACTTTACCATATTTTCTCTATTCACAATATTTAATACTACAATCAAACAATATTGTTCATTGCTTGTACATAAACAAGGTTGACAAGGTGCAAAAGAAACAAATGACAAAAAACAGTATGAATATTTACATTTTCAAACAAACTAATGTTTAGTACTAAATTAGTTATGGAGTATATACAATTGACTGGGGATTCTTCACAAGAAAAAGTAGTAGAGTAAATCATATTTTCTCATTTGGTCTATTCAACTCATAGACAATGAACGGTAAATTGATGTACATCCTCAGCAATGATTATAAAAATACTTTCTTTAATAAAAATTCGATTAAAGTAAAAAAAGGTTTTGAGCCAACGTATAAGATAACAACGTGGTTATATGGATTTAGATACAATAGTAATTTACAGTCCCATGTCCCCTACCTCCCTGATAGTAAGTTGATGCTCTTTGGCGAGGGAAATTCTAACCATTTTTGTTTAGGTATTATTTAGTACCTAATGATCTTATTGCTATTAATGCTATTTTACTATTGATAAATAAACATTATCAAGCATATTAGACCACAATCACCCAAAGGTTAATTGTTTTGGTTGAATCAATCACACAAATAGATGGGTTTTATGTACTTTGGACAGAAAAAAATCAAAAATGTAAAAGAAATGTTGGAACTGAGTTCATGTTTCTTAGAAGTTTATGATCTTACGAATTTTTTTTGGTATATATTGATAATTTGAAACCTAATAAGAAGATTTGTAATTTTATTTTAGGTTACTGAAGTCATTAGATGTACACCCAGGAAAGGAATCATCAAAAATAAAATATAATCCATTGACATATCTTTGTAATATTTTAGTTGTACTATGGTTAGTTGTTTCCACAATTTTAAGGTTGTAAAAATCAAAACAAGTAGGTTCACAGTGAAAATATATCTTCTCTACATTTTTGTCATCCCTTATCCCTGTATGTCTATTTGCAAATCAGACAAGACATGTTTGTTTATACACTAGCGGCTGCGCCCCTAGCATCTAAGGGCTCTAAATTTGATTGGATGAAAGGGCAGAAAAATAGCTTAAAACCATACAAAGACTTAGTTGTAAAAATAAAAAATAGCCTAAAACCATCTCAGGGCCTATACAAAGCTTCCCTCTACAGGAGAACCATATCGGTTCAGTGGTTAGCGAGATCCTTCGCTATAGACAAAAAAAGCTTTGTACTTTATATAATAGGATATAAAGCTAACTTTGAGTAGCTGAGCTACTAAAGATTATTGAGCAAATAAAAATTATCATATGGAGCAAATTTTGAAAGGTTGCCAAGCCTTCAAATTTTAATATTCTACTCTTTTCTTTACACATTAGTTTCGCTCCATACAACTTAACAATCTTTCTACATAAAATGTATTATGCTCAGTTTTTAATCAAGATTATGGGTAAAGGTGGTACTATTAATATTTTCAATCTACAGAAGAAACTTAGTTTTTAATCACAAAACTTTAGGATGACTAATGAATTTATTTAGATTTAGATTTATTTTGTTTTATAATTGAATATTAAAGTTCTCTACAACCCTCTAGGTGTTTATATTAACACTAGAGGGAGAAAGGGTAAATAACTGTATCTCCCTATCGCAACCGTCTTGTGCAACCTTCTTATTGGCTAATTGAAAATCAACCAATGGTAACCAATGGTGTCGCTTATATTAAGACAGCCAAGTAGCAGAAAATAATTTTGAAGCAGGCGAAAGAGGTCTTTGAAAAAAGAAGGGAGGTAGTTGTCTGTATATACATTATACATCTATACTATAGATCTGTTGTGTTTATAATATCAAATCATGCTTAAATTATTATATTGCATTTCAGTATCTGTAGGACAGACCGACATATATTATTTAGCCCAATTATAATCCTAAATTAAAGGATTAAGTATTTTAAAATTTTAACACTTTTTTATTTTGTCAACCTTTATACATTTAAGTTTATGTATTAGCCTACACCAAGTCATACAACACCGCAATACTATTGTATCCAGCCAAATTTCATACACTCACAATTTGAAATGGGGGTTAACTGTTTGCCAGTCAGTCCGTCAACCAGTTAGGCATGGAGGCAGGCACAGCCAGCCAGTGCTGCTAGTGGCTCCCAACTCTGGAAAATGTGTTTTTTGAATGAAGGGTGCATCCTCATGAAATTACATTCAACAATACACGCACAATTTCCTGACAATTAGGGTTGCTCAAACTTCGTTTATGTTCAGCTTTAAGTAGTTAAAATGCATTTTTTCACAAATTGATGGATATAAGACACACAAAAAATATGATGTAAATGGATGATCTATTGTTTCTGTAACTGCAACTTCAGTTTCTAATATTATTTCTAAACTTATCAATTTATTTCATAAACAGTTTTCTTTGATTTTTAAAAACTCAGCATTTTATTAAAAGAAGCTTTCAAATACTAATATAACAATCAGGAGGCATGGATGTCCAAAGGGTTGTTACTCCTTATATTAAACCCCTGAAATATAAGGCCTGGACGTCCTTGTAAGGAGGGATATGGCATCTGAACAAATATCATTATCTTAAAGGGAGGGGCGGAAGTGACACTTTTTTAAACGAAAACTAAAAATCAAAGGAACTCAACTAAACAAAGAGTTACAGCACTGAGATTTAGATGGCAGTTGCTTTTAAGTGGTACAATATGGAACTGTATAGAAACGGCGGCGGAACCGACGCTCCCGCTTAAAACCGTAGTTTTTCGACATATTGGCAATTTTCAATCATCTGAGATAAACTTTTTTTTCCATAAAAAAATTTCCTTATATTTTCACTTGACACTTGTAAGATTTTACACATGCAAACAAAATATAAGGGAAATTTTTTAAGAAAAAAAAGTTTATTTCAGATGATTTAGAACTGTCTAATTTGGCGAAAAAAGCAAAAAAAAAATTGGCGAGAAACTGCCATGTCAAATCTCAGAGCTGTAACTCTTTATTTAGTTGAGTTCCTTTGACTTTTAGTTTCGGTTTCAAGACCTGTCACTTCCGACCCCTCCCCTTTTTTTCAAGTGAAAAATTAATTTTAGTTGAGACCTTATTTAGTTCATTAATGGATATAAACAAAAAGAAGTTTTAAGAAATTTATTTTGTTAACAGAAAGCTTGAGGCAAAATCGAATTTTATTTGAAGGCTAAATTCAAAGGATAGAAGAAGTTTGGACACTTTAGATGATGTCATTCTTGATATTGGCATAACCCTATTGAAATATTGTTCAGTGCGGCAGAAGCACACATACACACATTATATACTTTATAGCCGACCCATTTCCTACCACCCTCACACAGGAGCATACAAGATGGACAAAAATTTAAATGGATATTTTCACATTATTTTGATTATTCTTTTGTGTTTTCTAGATGTCATTTACCTAGTCAATTTAGAGTCTAATTATTATTTGACTTGTTTTAAAATTGCAACAATCATTTTCAAGTCACACTACAATGAAAACTAAGTGTTAGAATAGTATTTTCTCACATCGTATTATAAACAGCTTTCCGCGGATATAAAATGTACAATTATAAGATTAAAACCCGTTTTTTAGCCCCATATTGATGAGAACCGGTTATAATCCACCGGTTCTGAATGTATACGAGAAATTAATTTAGTTCTAATGATGTAAGTAAACTTGAGTTAATAATGGAAAGTTGTAGATTTTTTATAGAACCACCATTTTTAAAAATAGCAGTAGCGCCTCTAGCCTAATGGGATGCTGCAAGGAAGAGTGGTAAAAAATTAAAAAGCTTCCCAATCAGATACTCCCAATAAAATATTAGAGAATTTCTGTTTTATTTCTTATCATTTTTGATAAAAAAAAACAAGGATGACAGCATCCATAAGTAGCGAAGCTCAGAAACTATGAATGTATATTATGAATATATTTACAATATACCAGTGTCATCCTATATATTTGATGAAATAGGAAAATGACGAAAACTTCAAAATCACGCAACCTTTAAATCACGAAAAATTAAAAATCTAGGAATCGATCTAGCATCACAATTTATAAACAAATGTTAATGAAACTTGATGAAAATATGTAGAATATGAGCATATTCAATCCCTGATAATTTCAGCCGCAAATCCTGAATAGGAATTGAGAAAACAATAGAAAACCTAAAAATCTAGGAATCGATCTAGCACCCCTATTAATATAAAAATCGTAATAAAACTTAAGGAAAATATGTAAAATGTAAATTTAAGCAATCCCTGAAAATTTCAGCCCATTAACTTAAAAAGGAGTTGAGAAAAATATGTAAAGTGTAAATTTAAGCAATCCCTGAAAATTTCAGCCCATTAACTTAAAAAGGAGTTGAGAAAATCAGAAAAACATCAAAATGTGGAATCGATCTAGCACCCCAAATAAAAGATGTATGGACAAAACAATGTATAGATTAGATGGGCATATGTTATAAGAATCTTCACTAAAAATTTCAGCTGTCTATCTTTTATAGGAGCCGAGAAAATCACGTTTCCCCCTATTTGTCTCAGACAGACAGACGGACGGACATTTCGAATTATAGAGTAGCTTCGCTACTAAAAAAAGGAGTTATAAAACTTTAAAAATGAATTGTTTGTCTCATTGTGAAATAGTTATGCAAATGCTAAATCTTTGGGACGCTAATATTCAAACAAATATGCATCCCATCCTGCACATGGTCGCCATGTTCAACATCAAGTTTTCTCACAAAATTGTGTGTCCCTTGATATTGAATTTATGATTACAAAACATGGAAGACGGAAAAATTGAAGTCTTGTACTAATCTTATAATAGAAAAGGATAAAAAAAGAGAAAGGCATGCACTATGTACATTAATAAATAATGGGATGTTTGTCCGTCTATCTATACCAAAAGATCTTTCTACCCGCTGAACTTTTATTATTCTTTTTAACAGGGAAGCTTCGTGTAGGTCCAGGTAAGGCATTTAACTATGTCGGGCGATGCTAACTCAACCTTCTTGTAAGAAATCACCCAATTAAAATTTAAATTTGAGGTTCACTCATTCCATGACTCAAAGACTGACATGTTGACAGTTACTAGATTTGTGTCAAGCTTTTTCTGTGTTACTGTGCAACAAATAACTGTTCATATTTCATCAAAAATTTTGCATTAGAAAAACTTTCTTTGCCTTGTTTGAATTGAAACTACATATTTAAATTCCTGCGTAGAACAAACAGACAGATTAAATTTACAGAGAAGCTTCACTTTGGCAAATAATTGTATTTTTTTGTGTTTTGGCAGCCACGTTAAGTATGTGCACCTACAACATAAAATTCAATTTATCATGACGACAATCCTCATAAATATTCAATGATAGAAGCTACAGCTTAAATAATATTGACTTATTGATTGATATTCTTCACATAACAGTTTCGAGTACCATCAGATTTAATCAATAAATTACAACAGTTTTCATCAGATAATCACAAATTAAATCAAGTCTAAAGCTTGTGATGATGGGTAATTTGAAACAAATAAGGTTCATTATATTGATGTTTTATCACATAATGGATACTTTTATTTCGGTTTGAATGGGGTGTTTTAGATTTTAATAGCAGCATAAAAATGTATCGTATTATACTTTGATTTTAATGATATCTCTTACATCCTATTATATAAAGTAGGTTGTTTTGTCTGAAGGTTAAGATTTCAATAACTACTGAACCGATTAAGTTCTCAATTTTACACAGGTCCCGGGATGGTTTTAGGCTAGTTTTTTTGTGATTTAAGTCTTTTGACTATTTGGCTATTTTTCTGACCTCCCATACTTCAACCAATACAAAGCTCCTAGTTGCTGGGGACGCAGTCGCTATTTTATTATTAAGTAGTAAGTTTTTTGTCTGTCAGCAAGTGAACCAATAGAGTTCTACATATTAAGGAAGCTTCACATAGGTCCTTGGATAATTTTAATGTATTTTTATGTGTTGAATAATATGCATTACTTCCCTTCATTTGTCTGAAGGTTTAATTTTGTAAACTTCACTTTTGTGGTTGTTGTTACCCTTATTAGTAGTGCAGCTACCCTATAACTGTTTCATTGTAATGATTCCTGTGACAAATGTGGCCAGGTGTGGTTTTAGAAACAGTGGACAACTATCAAGGTTACGAGAACAGAATTGTTATTCTTTCATTAGGTAAGACTTTTCAATCTTTATAATTATTGGCATATTAAGTCAAATTCTCTACCTTATTGTTTTTTGTCCTCGTATTTGTATACAAGTTAAAATGTTTTTAATAATATTTCACTGATATTTACAAGATGTTTAAAAAACTGGACTGAGTTATATGAAAAGTGTATTTTGCTCTTGTAGAGAGAGCTACAAATCATCATGTTGATATAAGTAGTAGGGATTTTTTATTGTCCATTAATATCTCGCTAATCATTTCATCGATTGTGTTGTCCGTTTTAGGTAAGCTTCACTTATCTTTGCTTAGTTTTAGGCTATTATTTTCTTTAAATTCATGTCTTAGGATGGGTTTAGGCTATGTTCCCCGTCCAACAGAGAGCTAGTGAGCAGCCGCTAGTTACACGCATAAAGTACCAAAAGGCTTAGCAAATGTTAGGCTTTACTTTTCCAGCATTATGAATATGTATAAAATAGATTTAAATTTAGTTCGTGGAGGATCTTCGTCTATCGGATTTCTTGCTTCACCTAACAGGAATTTGATATACATTATACATAATATTTGTTTATACGTAGAGCAGCAGAAATTTTGTTTATTTATAGTCGTTTTTATTGCCCTAAAGACCTTTAAAACAATGGCAGGGTGACCACCATGTACGTTATGTTCAATATGTTCATATTGAACACCATTTTAAGGTATTTTGGTACGTTTTTGTTCGTTATTGATTTTTATGTACAATATGAACATTTCAGTATACGTTATTGTACGTTTTTCTGTAATGTATGATTAGTATTAATAATTATTAATGTTATTGTATTTCATAAAAACTATTTTTTAAAAATTTCTGCGCGCTTCGCGCGCTATTTTACCAATTTATACCGGGATCTATGACGTCATTGTGAAGCTTCTGGAAAATAAAAAAACTCAACTCAATCAAGTATTTCACTAAATATAAAAAAAAAATTCCTCTAAACTAATTGTAATTACAAACCTTACCATAACATATGAGAAGTTACACTTTAAAGGAGTATCACATTTTTAATTGATACTTATGTTTTCGTGTACTTATAGGAATGAGATACTACTTTCTATAGTACAAAGTAGAACAATGTCTGTCTGTCTATCTGTCTGTCTTAATCTTAAGATCTCGGTAACCGCTAAACCGATTGGGTTCTACTCCTCAGGTAATATACCTACTGGTCCTGTTGTGGTTTTAGGCTATTTATTTGGGGGTTGGGACAACCCCAACCCCACTGAAAAAAATTCCCCCTTAAATTTTTTTTTTGTAAAATATAACAAGTAAGTGAGGTGGAGAAACTTCCTTTAAAAAACTCACTCATTTTTTTCTATTTTTTACAAATTACGAACGAACAATTCTATACCTGTAAGAGGGGGACTTTACAATACCTCTTTGGGTGACGCCACTAGAGGCTAGAGGCGAAGCTGCTGGAATAATTAATCGTACTTAGATAAATGAATAAAAACCTCATCATTAGGTGGTACTATTTACATGATTAAATTGGGGTAAATTTTCTTAGGGGAGGTAATAAAGGGGGATAGGTAGTTAACACCCAAAACAGATTCGAGAGGGGTAGAAAAATTTCTGCCTTTTTACCCTCCCCCACCCCCTCACAAATTGAGCTCTTGAGGGGGGTAATTTTTTCTAGGGGCGATTTCTCTTGGGAGGGTCGTGGTACCCTCCCCCAAAATAGTTATAAACCTTCCTTCCCCTGTTAAGGAGAACCCGATAGGTTTAGCGGTTAGCGATATCCTTCATTACAAACAAACAGACAGACAGATATTGCTTTACTTTGTATTATAGACTAGCGACTCCTCCCCTAGCATCTAGAGGCTCTATATTGAAAGGAATTTGGAGGGCATAGAAATAGCCTAAAACCCGGACTCTATAAAAATGTAATAGCCTAAAGCTATCTAGGACCTATAAGAAGCGAGATCCTTTCCTACAAACAAAAAAGCTTACTACTTTATATAATAGGATATCAATTCCCTGAAGAGTAGATCCCAATCAGTTCATCGTTTATCAGCTTCAGACAGACGGAAAGACATTGTTCTACTTTGTATTATAGATATATGTATATGTGGTTTATGGTACGTTATTGTACGTTATTTTTTCAAAAAATGTACGTTATTGTGTTCATTGTTATTTTTTTGTAGTACGTTATTTTCAATATTAATATCAAAAAGGCGGTGGTCGCCCTGCAATGGTCTTCAAAATTTAGTCTGTTTGTGTGACTGTTAGTCACAATATAGATTTGGTATAACTTAGCTGCTTTTTTATTGTATTTTAATAGAATTTTCTAAATAGAGAATCAATCCTTTAAAAATTATTTTTTTGCACACAAGTAGGTTTAAATTTGAGGCTTATGTGCAGCTGAGACGCGGCTGCCGAGCCCGAGAATTTTCTTATTTTTTAGCCAACGTTAACATTACGCCAACAAGGATTTTTTTCATGGTAGATAGATAACTTCTAGATTCAATGAATATTTGTTGGGAAATACCAATCATCAAATATTTATTGAAAGTTAATCCAGACTTGAACTAGAACAGTTAGCAAGCATCCTAATCACTCAGCTAATCATGAGTTAAAAGTCCATCTGTGAGATTTTGGTTATCATATTTATAATTTTATGATAAAAATAAGTAAAATTCTTTTGAAATGTCCTTTCCCAAATTCATCCTGAAATATCACAAGCCAAATATAGAAGGAGAAAAATGGAAATAGATTCCAATAGCTCATGTGTGTGTTTTTAGTAGACTTGTCCAAAATTTCTGATAGCTTATTTATCAGAATCAAGATTTCTATATCAGTTATTTTCAATCTAGAAAGAAAGAATGGTGATGGACGCTTAGGAAAAACACTTTAGGCGAAGCGTTTTTATAATTCAGTCTAAAAGTGAGTTACGTAAATATTAAAGCATTTTATTTAGCGGCATACTTATTCTTAGTTTTTTTAAAAAGATAATATTTCGTTTCTTTAATATGATATTGCCACGTTTGTTACCTAATGTTCGTTTGTCTGTTGGATTTTAAAACTTGCATTTGAGAACGATGCAATGCCTGTTCTTAGCTGGTGTTTGAATGCATCTACTTTCCACTAATAAAGCACTTTACAAAACCTTATTCATTAAACTTATTGTTATACAATCCATATTATAATTTAGATCATTTTGTACACTTAAAACTAGGCTACCAGAAAAACAAAAAATCTGAACAGGCCTATTGCATAGTGTATACATGAATTGTGCGTTTTAGACTTTAAAAAATAACCATTTAAGGGTTAGAAAAATTTGTCCATATACATTTCCTGAAATAAAAATATTAGAGGTCAGAGCTGTGGTATGTAGTTGTCAGGCATTCAGGAATGAGTATTTGGAACACACTAGCAGCTACGCCCCCCCTAGAGGTCTCAAGGGGCACTTTAGGTTAAGGGGAAGTCGACCCACCCCTCTCTTTCAAAAGAAAGTGGATGGGGAGTTAATATAGGCGATTTCTCTTGGAAGGGTGGTAATACTACCCTCCCCCCCCCCCCCCACATCAAGTAGAATTAAACTTTCCCAGGACATATGAGAAGCTCCATTGTAAAGAAGATCACAGACAGATCCTGTTACTTTATTAAAATGATGCTCCTGTTTTAGTGCGAAAATATTAGATGAATATTTATTTTTGTTTCGTCTATCCCCGTATCCCTGCTATTTCTAAACACTCACGCTTAGTTTCTTTTTTTTTCAGCATTTAGTTTCAGGGGTGGAATAAGTAAAATATTCTTTCACAAGGATGACAACATCCATAAGAAACATTCTCGTGATTATATTCTAGAAATTATTTTTTTATACATAGGAATCATCACAAAATCGAACTTAATTATTATTTAAAAGATCAACCATTTCTCATATTTTTGTTCTAGTTAAAGTTCATTTATTGAATTGAAATATGTGTTTTATTTATTTACATATAGCCATATTTACATAAAAACTTTAAGCCTAATCCTGTTTGACATGATCGAAGGTGTTGATGTGAAAAATTACATTTTTAGGAACTTAAATACATAATATCAAGGAGGGAGAGAACATTTAATATACATAAGGGATAATTTTGTTTATCATAATTTGAGGGGTGCATAAGATTATCGATCCTAGTATTATAATAGTTATTTCTTTCATCGTATTATAAACCGCTTTCCGCGGATAAAGTACAATTATGAGATTAAAACTAGTTTTTTTAGCCCCGAGGTGCCGAAGGCACCGGCTAAAAAAACTGGTTTTAATCTTATGATTGTATATTTCTATATTCGTAGAAAGCTGGATAAAATACGATGCTAGACATAGTTTTTTCGTATGAATGAGAACCGGTTCCTATCCACCAGATTCGAATGAATACGAGAAAATCTAGTTAATATACACCCCCTCAGGAATATTTCGCCTATTATTTTTGGCTTCTCACTTTTAAGGATTACGAAATTTTTAAAATAGTTCATTTATAAGAAAATTGAAGAACATAGAATTTCTAGATTGCAATTATCTAGTCCTTGAATAATATTAATGCAAGCATTGTATTATGTTCAATTTAGTATCAATATTCACAATCGTCAACACATTTTTATAATCTTTAAACGTTTAATAAACAAGGATTAGAACAAATATGAAAGCAGAGTATTAAAAACAAGACGGTCGGACTTAAGAACATTAATAAAGTTAAGAATCTGAGTATTATTTAGAAAACCGTACAATCCATCGTTCACAAAAAAATATAAATTTTGATAAATAGTTTCTTGAAATTTTAGACTTAATTATAGTGTTGCTTTGCTTGATATTATTTCTAACCATTCTAGGAATCATTCAACACATCAAGACAATAGGGTAATTGAACATAAATTAAAAAAAAAACAAGTTAGAAATGGACACACTGAGTTTCTGTTAAAAATCACAAAATTGCTATGTTTCAAAATTATACCTTATCAGAGACGGAATAAAGTTGAAAAGCTTTGCTTTTAATCAAATTTTGCATTTTATTTGCATTCTTTAAATGAATATATAAGTATTTGTCAATTAAGCTTCTTAACAGCCATTAAAAAAGGATAAAAAGATTTGCCGATTGGTTTCTGTCAACTGTTACATACATACTTAGAGATGATCATACTTATCTGATTGCAATTTCAATAGTGTTTATTCAATGTAGCATGCAATAAGCTTCGAAAATTGTCAGTTTATTTGTTCTTAATTTTCCCATTTAAAAAGGCGAAGTGCAAATAAAACAAGAATGACATCATCCATAAATGCGAAGCTCTGAAATGGTAGGACAAACGAACATTAACACATTAACAGAACTGAATAATCAGAATATAAATGTATACATGTCGACACAAAGCCTAAATACAGGATAATGTAAAAGGACATACTTTTAGACTTCATTATAGAGATGCTTTGCTTATAACATTGAACTCTGTTGTCATATGAATCAGAATTCAAAAAATCAGATCAATCGGATTATTACATCACATAAAAATTTGTTGTTGAAAATGATAAAAATCAACATGTTTAAAATAGATGCACGGACATTCTACTAAAAAATTTGTTTGCTTAAAACTTTTATTGAATATACATTCTATTTGTTTTTTTTCTATGGATATTTAGCAATCAGTGTTTATCTTGCACCATGGGAAAGTTTTTTTTTTGTATGCTTGATGAATACATTTGTCAGATAATTTTTAGATGTTATAAACTTTCCTTTTGTCTTTTTTTTCTTCGCATCAAAGGTACATTAATTTATTGTGTGTCAGTTTGTTCATTGGTTGGTTTTGTGACTGGTCTGTATTGCACTTATGCTGAAGGGTCTGAGGCTCACCATTATGCTATTGTTTAATGTTTAACAGGCATAATATTGATAAATTTCCTCGTTTAAACAATATCCAAATATAAAGTATTTTAAGAGACTCCAATCGGAAATATCTGAGGTTACCTTCAGGAAAGTCTCTTATATGCCTCGTGATTGTTTGATTTATTTTCATTTTATAAGCCATAGGCAAAGTATTTTTAAATATGTATCATTAAATTATCTTCCTGTTAATATAAATGTTTATTTGTATTGAGTACATTACACGTCCTTGTGTCTTCAAAATAGTTTTAATAGATAAACTTATAAATAATTAAATCACTAGTAAGTATTAAGTAAAGATCCATTGTTCCCAATGTCTAGCGTAGTGAATATTAATATTGTAAGCTGTCCAAATTAGGAAACCTCTCGGGTATTTGTCAAGTATTTTATCTTTTATGCACATCTAACCAAATTTTGTGCGGCTTTAAAAAAAGGATATTTTCTTTGCTAAAAATGCGAGCAAACAAGGAAGCCTAGGCACGCGTTCTATCCCTACATATGGCTGGCAGATGCACGACCAACAGTTTTAACCAAAAAAACATGAATTTTGGGGGTTTTGTCATTTTTAAAAGATTTGTTATTAATATTTTACAAAACGAAGCTTTTCTATAATTTGGATCTGTCAGTTCTTCCGGAACGGTTTGCTAATTTCGTTATTTTAGACATGTTAGAATTATTCTATCGAATTCAAACTTTGCATGCTGATTCCTATTATAGTTAGGTACGTTTTTGGAAGCGTGGCAATTCTATAATCTTTACCATAAAGTCCATTTGAAATGTGGTGGTTTTTCACCCTTTCTACAACAACTTTTTATGTTATATAAATATCTTATTTATCTGGTTTTTGGAATACTGATTTCTAATACAACAAAGTACAATTTTATAAGCAATGCATCTCTATAATCAAGTCTAAAAATGTAAGTATGCCCTTAAACAGTTTCCTGTATTTTAGCAGTTTGCAGCAAATTTAGTTACAATTTTGTTAAGACACATAAATTTATATTTTGCTTTTTTAGTTCTTACACTAGACAAGTGTTAATGTTTGTTAGCCTATTATTTCAGAGCGTCACTTTTATGGATGTTGTCATTCTTGTTAAACCTGAAACTCAACCAGTGCCTTTTCAAATCTTGTATAAAAAGCAACCAATATTTCACCCACGTAATATTCATATAACGTAGTATAAATGCTTGTTGTATTATTAGCCACACCCGCTGTCTTTTTATGCATCTTCTAAACCTTCCTAGCCCCCCATCCTCATTTTTATCCTTTTTTTGATGTTCTTACTTTACAGCTTAATTTTACAAGTCTAAAAAACGTTTTGTCTATCCATCTCGATAGGCTCTTCATCGTCAACCCAGATTCATTTTTTTTTCAAATTTTTGTCATAATTTAGCTCTTGAGTGTTAAGTTTAAATCTCAGCGAAAACCATAAATATTTATGGAACCATAACGAGGTTTTCCTGAAAATCAGAATCCCATTGGACTTTATGTTATGTTAACTTCAGAAAGGTTAATTTGATATCATATAATCAATTATTAATCATTAAGGTAAAAATTTGAATTTAAAAATTCTTATTTCAATTATCAGATTGAGTAAACACTCCCAAAGCTTAAGATAGGATCGTCACGCCCGCCTAGTACACACATACACATACACACTCCGGGACAGGAATATGGCATCTCAAGAAAGAAAAACATTCCCCTAATTTTTAGGCCAATCATGAATAATAGTTACTTTTAAATCAACTCTTTTCAATTTTTCATTTGTCACTAAATTTTCTCATTGCAGCTGCTAGCAATGAGTGAAGCACAATTAGGTCTGTCTGCAGCTTATTTATTATACTCTGAGTAGAAAATTAAGGATGATTACGTCCAATAATATGACAAAGAGGGAAACATGAGGGGAAAAAAAGGATAACATTTTATAATTTTGGTGTGTTGATCATTTTCTGCTATCCTGTATCCAATCCTTACTTTATAGTGTATTTATACAGTGGACAGAATAGGTAACTGTGTTTAAGAAGTAAATGAGAAATTATAGAGTAGCTTCGCTTGGAATAAAAACTTTACATATAAATGTCATACACACACACATAGTTCCTATAAATTTTGTGTATTTTCTGCTTGATTGACAGGCACACCGTTCCGTGGTGTCAAATTAGCCCAAATATCTTGTTAACCATATTATTCATAGCCTACCTAAAATATTTTACTCAGGCGAGGCTTAAATGCTAATAACCCTTATACGGGATAGTAGGGGGCCAATTTATTCAAATTAGGCCCTAAAAATTGGGGAGTTGATTGGTTGTATTATATTTTAAGGGTATATTTATTTTCTTTGTCTTTATTTATCTACAAAATTACATGTGTAAATTTATTTAAAGGATTTTCTGAAAATGCTGAATGCAAAAACAAATAAATGTTATTTTTAAGCAGTGGAAAAGATGTAGGAGGAATTGTTTTTTCTTCAGTTAAAACACCCCACCCTGATAAATATTCTCTTGGATCTATTGTTTGTTTTTTAAAGTAAAGTAATTCTACATTTATAATCCGGCTGCCTGTCTAGAATTTATAAATAACTTTGGTAGTAAGAGTAGGTATATTATGAAAGTATCTTTAACAATCTGGAAAGCGTAGCAACTGTCAATTACTAGAAAGTCTGTCCAAAAAATTCCAAACATTTTGAGGTTTTACAATGTACAATTTGTACATGATACGATTTTTTTGATGTTTTTGTTTAGAATTAAAAATTATTGTTTAATAATTTTGGTATTAGAAGTACTGTCACTCTTAATTCGTTAAATGTAAGTTTGTCCTAATAATGTCCCATTTTGGGAGCTTTGCTTTATGGATGTCGTCATCCTTGTCTGTTTTAAGCTTACACATGTGTAACCTTTGGTATGCTCCAGATTTGTTTACAGTAAAGATTCATTCATTCTTTACTTTTGGGCATCATCCATATTTTCAGTAGTGCAACTATTCTTTAATTAGGCATTTATGAACATCCCTTTGCAAAATGTCGTTTAGTCCCAAAGTTAAAAAAGCTGAGTTGATTGAAACTGGGATCTTAAAGGATTTGAAAAGCAAGGAAAAGATGGATTAGAAACACATTATCTTACGAAACTCTGTCATATCTAGCGGTTTATTCACATTACATGTAATTTTTTTTTCTTATCTTCCTATGCCACATAAAGTTTCGATATAATTTAGCTTGTTATTGCTGCGCTACTTGTGGGCATGATTGTTTTTTATACACTATATAATTTATTCACCCAGACTTGTATACAAATAGTGGTGCTACAATATTTTAGCTTCCATTACATTTAAACTATAAACAATTTTACGATAAAGTATAGTTGCTAAAACTTAGATAAAACTGTACTTTGTCTATAGTCCATATTTCAAACTTCAAACTTTACTATTTAAAAACTGCACATGATTTTTTGCATTTTGTAGCACCATTCTTGATCCAATGTTTGATGGTAATCTTAGGTATAACTATAAAGTATGATTTTAGATCCACACTATACAGCCGGCGATAAAGACATAAATTCAGTAAAGTGGATTCTTTACAGGTGTCTTCTCCTCTGCCTGA
This sequence comes from Acartia tonsa, assembly GCF_053477335.1. Taxonomy (NCBI): domain Eukaryota; kingdom Metazoa; phylum Arthropoda; class Copepoda; order Calanoida; family Acartiidae; genus Acartia; species Acartia tonsa. The sequence continues at coordinate 12,379,192 of NC_137262.1, read as the reverse complement.
CTACTGCTCAATTATAAAACCTATAAACAACAACTAGAATAATTAGCATTGATAATTAGACAGAAATATTTCGTAACTTCATCTGATTTTGGAAGACAGTCTATGTCAATACTAAAAGAAAGAGCTGAAAGTATGAATTTCGAATTAATTCAATTGTTTGTTAAAACTAATTTCCTTGGCTTAAAGTGGTGATTAATAGGAAAGCATTATGTTAATGTCTATTGTCTGCGCATCTATGCCTGCTTTCCTTCTTGTTTTAATATCATTAATTATCTTCATAAGATACTAGCGGCTTCGCCCCCTAGAGGCCTCTAGGAGCACTTGAGGAGGGGGGAGCTGAATTTGATAAGCTACCCTGTTAAGGAGAATCATAACAGTTCAGCAGGTAGCGAGATCCTTTATTACAGGCAGACATCCTGTTTATTATAAGGATATTATAATGATAGGTAGACTGATATTAAGAAAGAAAACATAAATCTATATAAATTAGAATTATTTAATATCTATCCTTGTCCTATAGATAACACATACTGGCAAAACATTCAACATTTGTTTTCCATACATTTAGAAGCGCAAAAGTTAATAGATATCGGGATAATATGAGTCTACAGTATATTTTATATAGTTTGTTTCATATCTCAAATAACTTAAATATTATGTTAATTGATCTGTTTCAAAACACCTTTATATGATTCAAAACAAATGATATACCTCAAATTTTAACTATTGAGAAACTATTTACTTCAACTATTTTGCCAGTCAAAGTAATCATTTTTGTGACAGAATATTTTTTTTAATGCTTTATATTATACAATATTTTGATGTAATTTTTATCAGCAATGATATTAACTTGCTGTTTTGACGGACGGTAAAAATTAAATTCAAAATAGTTTTTTTCTAACTGTCATATGCCCTTTGGATTACTTAGTTTTTGTATTTAAAATGCTGAAACAAATTTAAATTTGGCAGAACCCTAGTCGTAAATATTAACTCATACATAATTAGCCGTTGCTTTTGGGTGGAAAAACTTTAGGAGTTTTTTTTTGGCACTTTGGGTGTAATGTTTAAGCTTTAAAACTGCACCAGGTGTTGGCTTTCTTGTAGATGAATTAGTATTTACATATTTACTATTCAAACTTGAAATATTTACCGTTTCTACTGTCTAAAATTCATTACCATATTTCTTAGAACAAGAGAAAGATCATTTGAGATATTTTAAATAAATGTATGCTATATGCTACTTACTTTATTTGCTACTAGCGGCTACGCCCCTAGAGGCCTTTAGGGGGCACTTGAAGAGGGGTTAGTTGAAATCGATAACCCATTTTTTTATATTAAATTTAATACCTCACCACCTTTTTAGTTTTAGTTTTAAAAATTAAAGTTTAAAATAGTGATAAACCTTCCCAGGACCTATGAGAAGCTACCCTGTGAAGGAGAACCATATAGGTTCAGTAGTTGGCGAGATTCTTAGGTTCAAACAAACCGACAGACAAACAGACATTCTGTTATTTTATGATAAGGATTGACTTAAAGAAAGCTTTATTTCCTCAATCAAACAATCTGTAATTAACCTTACCACAAAAAAAATGACGCATTAGAAAATTGTTTAAATTTCTTTACACATGAGTATGACACTTGATATAACTTGCATATTTCTTTGTGATTAGTTTTGGCTGTGAGATGTGCCATGAGACTGCAGATTATTATTCATAATTGCATATATGTCAGCACCAAGTATTAGAAGGCATAAGGATTAATTAAAATATAAAACAGAAAACACCAATTTTTGCTTAAAATACTTTTTATGTGCTTTCTATCTCAATTCCTTTAGATAGAGAGGCGAAGCTGTACTATTTATCTTAATAGGTTGGTTTTCTGTTCTAAACCTGCGGTGTCGCATTTGTACCAAACAAGGATGACAACATCCATAAGTAGCGAAGCACAAAATCTATTTTGAAAAAGACAATCGGAAAAAGTGATTTGTACATCAGATAAGCTGTTATCATAACAAAGAAAAGAAAGAGAGAGAATATGGAAACACTAAAAATCCCGAAACATTAAAAGAATAAGATTTATGTCTTTGAAAGTTGTAAAAAGAAAAGTAGCTAAAAAGCTGCTTATATAAAAGCAGTCAGACTGCCATAGATTTTTAAAAAATCTAGTTGTGGTGAAAAAATGTATGACTATTTTTAGCATATATTCTTGAATTAACATGAAAATTAAGATTTTTTTTATAGTTCACTCGCTTTTTTAAGGCTTTTGTTTCTTTTTAAAGCTTTTCATATTATTTTATAAACCCTATAAAAGCTTTATGAATAGATTTTCTTAAAATTACAAAAGGAAGGTAAGTTGTGATAAAATTCCGTAAAAGTGTGAGTTTTAAGGCTTTAAAACAGTAGTAGAAAGATAATATTCATTAAATATGTGTATTCCTTATTGAAAAGCACTATAGACAAAAAAAAATTTTAGTTAACATAAATGTTATCGTTCTACTACTGTTTTTAAGCTTTAAACTCGCACCTTTACGGAATTTTAGCACAACCTACCTCTCCCTTTATTATTTTTGATAATTATTCCTACTTTGGATCCCTGGAAAAATCATGCATCAATTGATTTATCACTCATATTGATCACTCAACAGTTTTTGGTGCACAACACCACTAAATCTAGTTTCAAAGGTATATAAACAAATGTGCTACAGCACATTATATGTCTAACAAAGTCTATTAATGTGCTGTTAAATAATTGTTTTAAAAGATCTGTAAAACACGCCCGGAGTTGAACACAGTTCTATCACATTGCATCAATTAATCATTACCATCGATCTATTCTCTGTTACACTATTTATACTGTATCTAGTTTTGATTGATTGTTTCAGCTGAAGATGTTTTCAGTTTTTGTTTTCATTGACATTTTAATAACCTTATTGACACACAAAGCAAAGTTGAACAAGAATGACAACATCCATAAAAGCTAAGCTCTGAAACGGTGGGACAAACAGACATTAACACTTGTGGAGTGTCAGAACTGAGTAAACACAATATAAATCAATTAATATAAAAGTTGAAGATTGTAAGTAAATTTGATGAAAAACTGTTTAAATAAAGAATATTGTTTAAGGACATGCTTACATTTTTAGGACTTGATTATAGAAATGCTTCGCTTATATGTATTTTGTTGTTATAGGAATCAGTATTCCAAATATTAGAACAATCGGATGATTTTATCAAAATAAAAATTAGTTGTTAAAAAGGTTAACATTCAACATGTTACAAATGGACGTACGAACATTCTAGTAAAAATTATAGAGTTGCTACACTTTCTAAATTGTACCTAACTACCACAGGAATCATCATGCAAAGTTTGGAATCGATAGGAAAATTCTAACCTGTTTAAATTAACGATAAGAGCTAACTGTCTGTGACGTACGGACGGACCTATCATTTCCTATATTATAAAGTAGTATGATGTTTTAAAGCTAAAGTTCTCAGGAATCGCTAGTCCGAATGGGTTATACTTTTTAGGAAAGTTTTATATGTCTTGGTGTGGTTTTAGGCTAATTTTCAGAACTCCCCCGACCTCCTCTAGAGGCTAGGGGCGAAACAATTAGTCCATTATATAATGAAGTAAAGGTTTTTGTCTCTGATATAGTTTAAGACTGTTAATATTCCTTCTCATTTGTAAAGAATCCCTTAAAGGTTAAGGGCGCAACTGCTTAATTTCTTATAAGATTTTTATTGTGATTCGAAATCTATTAAAAGGTTTTTTACAGCATGAATAATGCAATCAAAGAGCCTTAAGAAACGCTGACCTTTGATCCGTTGAGACATATTGAATGCATTCCAAATGTACTTTAATCCTTTTAATAAATAAAAAAGGACACTCTTTCCCTAGTTTAAAAGAATTGACCCTACGATTAAGACAATTACCATAAGTTAAGGGACTTATAAAAAGTATGGATTTATAAAAAATATTTTATGTTTTTGTTAGCCAAATGATCTCATATTCCTAGTCAGCTAAACGTCGTTTTCAAATTGACCTGTATGAATATTATTAGTTATATATCGCATCGTATTATAGACAGCTTCTCGCGCATATTAAATTAAGAAATTATAAAATTAAAACCATTTCTGTCATCCCGGAAGGGCCAAATGCCCAGAGTAACAAAAAAAGTATCAATTATATGATTTTATTTTAATATTCGTGGAAAATTGTCTGTAATATCTTGTTCTACATGATAATTCAGTATGTCGGAGAACCGCTTCTTATCCAGCGTACATTCATCGATTTCGAAGCCATACTGGAATAATATTTACTCTATACTAAAATTATTGAAAGTGTAACCCTTTAAGTCTAGGGATAATGGAGATTATGTTTTGCATTGCAATCAATCAAGGCCTAGTCGCGTGTAAGTAATTGCATACAAAACAAATACAAGATATATACTATTTTTTCAATTTATAATGATTATAAGGTCTAGAATTAAAATCTATTAAAATGTTTCTATTTACTACCTATGTATTGGAGGGATTTTAAGAAATTAGTCAATGGACCGACAAATTTATAAACATCCACAATGACGAATAAAATAACCCCATCTGTAGATTAAGTTTGGACATTACTAGTTTGGAACCAACCAACGAAACGTGATTTTAAAACTTTGGGTACCAGTGTAATTCACAGCACTTTCAGTCTGTTATAGTTCATGATCTTCCAATGTTAACTTTCATTAAAATTATAATTGATTAACGTTCATAAAATGCATGTTTACTTTTTATTTATTTGAAGATGTGAGGCATAAAAATATAATGAACATAAATCAGCCCTGTTGACACAAATGTGTTGCCGTTTAAGGTGCCTTACAGTGTGTATCATGCCGCTTCTTTTTTACCATTAGTCATAAAAATGGATATAGATACGTGGATATTGTGACAGGGGAATTTTTTGTTGACATCAATTTAGGTTGCCAATATTGTCCTCAGTTATTGGGAAATAAGTTCCTCGATGGACAGGAGAAGGGATGGTGTAAAATCGAAGGGGTTGGTATTTTTATATTAAGAGTTAAGACTCTAGAGGGCTTGGTGTCGCTTCGGACTAGACCTCTCTCCACGCACCTTGATTATGATTGTGGTGTAAAGCGTCAATTCGCCCACCAGACAACCAACTCTCTGTAACACTTTTCTGATAAAAAAGTAAAATTTAAATAAATTTAAGCAATGAAATTGTAGAAAAATTGTTTTAATTTGGACAAAATATAATTTTATGACGTCAATCAAAAATATTAACCACACTTGTCAAATGTGATTTAGGATTATTAAATTTTGTATTTGATGAGTTGGATTGTTACTGTTGAAGGTGAACATTGAAAATATAACATAGAGAAAGAGATAATTTTGTTATCATTTATTAGCGACTTATTACAGATTGGCAACCCCATCGGTCAAGAATCAAGGAAAATTTTTTTTTTGGACTTGGAAAATTTTTGTTTTTTTTTCAAAATTTTTTAGTCGGATAAATGGTAACTTTTAATTAAAGTAAATCTAAGTTATAATTTCAAAAGATATTTAATTGTTTGTGAATAAAATCTAATTCCTTTTTTTTTAAGATAATTTTGTCTGATAAGGACAAAAAGATAGTACAAATAAAGTTTTGTCTACTAAAAATAGAGGCAAAAAGATAAAATTTAGTTACTGTAGATAGTACAAAAAAGATAATTTTGTCTGATAAGGACAAAAAGATAGTAAAATTAAAGTTTGTCTACTAAAAATAGAGGCAATAAAAATAAATTTATGCTACACTACGTTCTAAGGTTGGTAATAAACATTTTTGAACTAGTTATCATTAAATTTGATGTAAAAAAGAAAACTTTTGATCAGTCAATAAATCAAAATAATAATTTTTATGTTTATGAAGCAAATTTCTCATTTAAAATTGGGGAAAATTTGAAAATTTTATACCATGCAGTTAAAAGATTAATTCAAGATAGATATAATTTACTAAGACTAGACAATACAGCTATAGGAAATAGAGATACAGCTGGGAATCTTAATAATAATTCATTATATGATAGAGAGGAGGTAGATCAAGAAATAGCAGGTCCCTTTACCTTTAGTCATTCTGGAATAAACAGAACTTTAGACAGGTTTCCTGAGTTTAGAAGATATTTAGGAGGAACGATAATAGTTGGAAATAGTCAAATTGATAATATCTATCATTCTGATTCGGAATAAAGTTTTAAAAATATACGTCATAAAAATATAAAAATATTGAAATTTTCAAAAAATTGTTGTATAAAAGTGTAAATATTTCAATAAAAGTGTGTACACCGGACATACACTGGAATTATATGTCTTTTATTATATGATATTAAAAAGTTGGGAAGTTGGAAAATTTTTAATTACCTAACATTTTAAAAAATTGTTAAGAAAAATAAAATTATAGTTTTGTACATTGGACACAAAAGAAAAGTCCAAATTATAAAACTAAATATAAAGATAATTAAAAAAGATAGAATAAAAGTTTTGTATATTGAACACAAAAGAATAGTTCAATTTATAAAACTAATAAAATTATAATTTAAAGGATAATTTGGATAAAAATATTTTAGTAAAATAAAAATTTACTAAGATTATTGTTGAAGTGATTAAATGATAAAATTTTGCTTAAATATTCTCGGTTTATGGAAATTAAAAATTCTATGTACTGAAATTAGAGGACAACATTGGATTGAAAAAATTCGAAGCTGTCAAATTAGTCTTGGTTCTATAAATATTATAAGAATTAGGTTCAAACAAACATTGTAAATCTCTTTTTTAGGTTAAAGATAACTCTACCTGGTAAAGATAATTTTAAAAGATAATTCTACATTGTTCCTGTTCAGATTTCATCAAATCTGGAAAATTGGAAAAGATAATTTTAAAGGATAACTCTACATTGTTCCTGTTCAGATTTCATCAAATCTGGAAAATTGGAAAAGATAATTTTAAAAGATAACTCTACATTGTTCCTGTTCAGATTTCATCAAATCTGGAAAATTGGTAAAGATAATTTTAAAAGATAATTCTACTTGTTCATCTGGAAAATTGGTAAAGATAATTTTGAAAGGTAACTCTACATTGTTCCTGTTCAGATTTTATCAAATCTGAAAAATTGGTAAAGATAATTTTAAAGATAACTATACCTGATTAATCTGGAAAATCATCAAAAATACATTGTTCCTGTTCAGATTTCATCAAAATCTGAAGTAAAGATAGTCTCTGCCAAGAAAATTGTTCCTGATTTATATAATTTGGTAAGATAAAAATAAAAAGATAATAATTAAAATAAAAACTTCTAACGATAACCAAATTTTATTTTATAATACACCGTAAAAAAACTTTTTCTTAAAAATAAAGATAAAAAAGATAAAAGATGTCAGACACAGAACAACAAAATGATCCTTATTTTGCTGGTGCCAGAAGAAGAAAGTTTAGTACTTGGTTTCTGAAAAATAAGGAAAAATATTTAGAAAGGCTACAAAGATATAAAGATAACTTGGAAAATTTAAATGGAGAAGATTACAAGGGTGTAGGTGAAAACCAAGCAGATTTCAATACAGAGACAATGGATTTATTGCATAATAGAGAAGCAGAAAGTTATAAGACAAACGATGACTTTACAGAGTTTAATGATGATTTTTCACTTGGAAATCTCAGGGATGAAAGGGATAGAGAAATGAACTTTGAAAGAAGAAATTTTAATCAACATAAAGATAATTCTAATCAATTTAATTTTATGGAGAAAATTTTAACACAAATGACTTTGAAAATAATCAATATCAAAATCAGTGGGGTGATTATAAAGGTTTTAATTATAAACAAGAACAAAGATATCCAAGAAATGAAAAATATTTTGAAAGAAATGAGAGAAATTCTAGACAATACAGAAAAGATAATTTTCAAGAAAATAGAGACTCTTATTTAAACAAAAAGTATATGGATGATTTGCAAAAGAAAATTGATAATTTAAATATGGAAATAAAATATTTAAAACGAAAACCAGCTAGAGGTGAAAAATTTGAAGCTAAAACAGTATATAGATCTGCTGAGAACAGGGACACTAGCCCTGCGGGACTCTCGCTGACCCATGCAGCAGAGGCGGTAGAACTATTAGAGGAATATTTAGTATCAAATCAAACAGAAAAACGAAAAATGAAAGAAAATGTTATTAAACAATTATCAAAAATTGGTAAGGTACAAACATTAGAAAATAAATTTAATTCATCAAAGTATTATAATTGTGATGATTTCACACCTAGATTTATAGATACAAGTTTAAGATATTATAATGTTGAGAAAGTTAGTGATAAATTAAAAATTATAAAAAATCAACTCCTCTCACTGAAAAATGTAGGATTGATCGATTATATCGACCAATTCTGTGAATTTGATTTCGATGGATTTTCCCAGTTTGAATTCAATGCGGTTTTCCACAATTCTCTCCCAAGAGATACTAAAGATAGAATTGAATGCAAAAATATAAACCCAGCAAAATTGACTAGCAAAGATTATCTGAACATTGTCAGTGACATTGTCAACAATGGACGTATAGCAAATCATAACATTGATTATATGCTTGAAACATTTAAAACATCCAAGAGAAACATAGAGGATATTTATGATGAGTATAGAAGGAAAATAAATAATTTGCCTCCTAATATTATGTCTGCTAGTGAAAAAGAAAGAAGGATACATTCACAAATGATGAAATATCTACCAACTCAACTATTATCTATTTTGAGAATAGAAGAAGCTAAATTAGGTAGAAATCTTAATAGTGAAACACTCCATGATTTTATATTGCTTAATAGAGACCAAATAAATAAATATCTCAGATTTGGAAAGAATAATGAAAATTTCTAAAAAAGATAATTCTTATGATAATTAAAATGATAAATAAAATTTTTATGATAAATAAAATGATAAATTAAAAGGTAAAGAATTGAATGTACGGTAATTAAAAAGTAATAAACTAAATGATAGTAATAAAACAGTAAAAAGAACACTTGTGAAAGAAAATTAGGAAATTGAACGTACTTATGATTGCGTGTTAATGCTTTAAAATGATAGTCATCAAACCATAAAAATAAATAATTTGCCTCCTAATATTATGTCTGCTAGTGAAAAAGAGAGAAAAATACATTCTCAAATGAGAAAGTATTTGCCAGAAGATTTACTGTCAATATTAAGATTAGAAGAAGCTAAATTAGGTAAAAATCTTAGTGCTGATACACTTCATGATTTCATTCTTCTCAACAAGAACCAAATCAATAGATATATTAGATTTGTTCATAATAAAACCCTATAATGAAGAAACATGTTCTTGTTTACAAATGTAAAATAAGATAAATTTCCATAATAATATTGAAGATAATTTTAGAAATTAAAAAGTCTGTGTTTACTGGCCTAACATTGGTTGGAAAAATGATAAAAAATAATGAAATCTTCAAAATGATAATTTCTTTGATAAACAAAGAATAATGGTACTATTTATTGATATTTTTACTGGCCTAACATTGGTTGGAAAAATGATAAAAAATAATGAAAGCTTAAAATTGATAATTTCTTTGATAAACAAAGAATAATGGTACTATTTATTGATATTTTTACTGGCCTAACATTGGTTGGAAAAATGATAAGAAATAATGAAATCTTCAAAATGATAATTTCTATGATAAACAAAGAATAATGGTACTATTTATTGATATTTTTGAAAAATCAATGTATATTTAAAAAGAAAAATTAGGAAATTGAATATACTATATAATTAGGTGTTGATACTTAAAAATGATAGCCATAAAACCGTAAAAAAGGACACCTGTAAAATAGACCTAATCACACTAATTAAGGGTAATTAAATAAAAAGTGTACACTAGTTAATAAAATGTTTAATAAAAACACTTGAAAATGTATATGATTCATAGAAATTTGAAAAGTTTGAGGTCATATAAAAATAAAATGATAAAATAAACACTCAAAAAGGTATATGATTCATAAAAATTTAAAAAGTTTTGAGGTCATATAAAAATAAAAAATGATCAAATAAACAAAAATTGTATTTTAAATGGGTAAAGTAACTTATTATAGATTTGAAATAGGAGACATGAAATAATTGCTGATCATTAAAAAATCTAACCTAATGATAGTTTAAATTAAAATGTAAATGTATATTTTCAAAATGTATACAACAACAATCATTTGTTAATTAAAGAAAGATAATCGTTAACTTTTAAAAAGATTAGAGAAGATAAAATTTTAGATATTTACTTCTGTGAGAAAAAATATTAGTTAAAAAGGAAAAAACCATAGTGTGTTTTATTGGAAAATTTTTATTAAGATAAATAAAATTTTAAATATTCACTTATGTGAAGAAAAATATTAGTGGAAATGAGAAAAATTATCCATGAGAAACATTAAGATAGTTTTAATATAAAACATGTTTAAAAAATGGAGTGTCCTATACACTATGAATAAAAACGGTCAGGTAAAAATTTAAGAAAAGGACACTCTTTTAGTAAAATTAAAAAGCAAAATGATTTACTTTGAATTAAAATAAAAATAAAAGTTGAAAAAAAGATATAAAGATAAAGATAAAGGGTCAAACATTACACACACAACACCACAACCCCCCCCCCCCCCTGAAAAAATTAAAGATGGAGTAAAAAAGATAAAGTGTCAGAGTTATAAACACCAAATAAACAAAACCACACCACCCCCTACCCCCCTCCGGAATTATACATTGTGACAGGGGTGACATATTAAAATGATTATTTAAGAAAACATTAAATAAAAGAATGTCCTTTTATAAACTACCTTTTTAATGGGACACTTACAAAGAAAAATTTATAAGATAAAAAATATAAAAATGAAAGACTTGTAAATTATTCTTCATAAAAGATAATGTGGTTTATGAAATATGATAAAAGATAACTTGGGTTATTAAATTATAAAAATGAAAGACTTGTAAAAGATAATGTGGTTTATGAAATATGATAAAAGATAACTTAGGTTATAAAAAATTGTTGAAATAAAGTTAAAAATAAAGTTAGAAAGTCAAAAGAAAAAAGAGACTGTCCTTTTATAAATTATGCTTTAAAAAAGGGACACTCGGTCTGTTAATATATCAAATTGAAATAAATATTGTTGAGAAATTATTAAATAAATTATTAATCAAAAATAACAAAAGAAATATAAAAAATCTGTTTTAAATAGAAATAATAAACAAGGAAAAAAACTTTAGAAAAACAAACATAAGACGGTTCTTTTAAATAAAACATCTTTTTAGAACTGGACAAAAAACTATCAAACTAAAGTAAAGCAGCTGGTATGACATTAGTTAGTTAGAAATACTCTTATATGAAACAAATCTCAAGTTAAAATAATTAATGATCTCAGTTAAAGTAAACAAGAATTCTTGGTTTTAATTTATTTAAAATAAGAAATAAATTAAAATTATAATACAGTTAATGATATATGTGAAATTTCAGAAGAAAATGGAGCAAGCAAGAGATAGAGAAAGAGACAGGAATAAAGATATGAGGTACAAATTATTACCTAATTTCTTCTTGAGCAGACGGATTTTTTTTCAGTGGCACGCTTCTTACAGAAAAAATATAAAAGTCTATGGGCTAGTGAATAGAGAATTGAGTAAAATCTATTAGAACACTATAATAAAGATATCCCTCAAATTGGACAAAGTATAGTTAAACGTTCAGAAATATCATTATTAACCATAGCAAAATTTCTTTGAATTAATTATTTTATGGTAACCATTAATTCAAAGCTTTTTAGAATTATGAATTATATGTTAAAAGTAATTCTAAAAAGATTACCCTTATGAGGTAAAGGGTAATAATACTTTTAAAATGAAAGTAAAATGGTAAATTCATTTTAAAAGGGGTAATTTTGTATGGGATTCATATGAAGTCACCAGTAAAACCATTATTATGGAGTAACAGACAAGCAAGTAGCGAAGAAATTGCATGCACAGAGTTGTAATCAGGGTTCCATCCTTAAAAGAAAATTTTTCTTCAAATATAAATTTCACACATTATATCAAATATATTCTTACGCTTATGATACTTAAAATTCTCATTTTTAGTGATATTGGAAACTAAATGCTCAAAGATAATATTAAATACTCAAATTTCCTGTGATTATTAAATACTCGTCAAATCCTTTTACTCATAAATTGTCAGATAATTAATGCCATACCATAGTTTAATGTTTTTTCTACGATAATTTTAAGGTTTAAACCTTAAATCCTCCATATATCATCCATATCTTAAGGTTTAAACCTCAAAAAGATACTTATGCTATTAAAGATATATTTAAGGTTTCAAATTTAATGAAACTTTAAAATGGTAAATTTGTGAAATATTTAAGGTTTCAACTTATGAAATTTTATAAAACGATAATATTTAAAGAAATATTTGAAGAAAAATTTAAAAAGATAATTTAAACAAAAAGAAGAAAAAAAAAGAGATAATATTGAAATGATAGTTGTAAATGAAGAAAATAGACCTATGGTTAGACCAGCTAGAAACCAAAGGCGCATTCAGTTTAATCCCACAGCACCTTAACTAATATATAAATTAATTTTAGGTAATACCTGCGAGACACAACAAGAAAAAATTTAGCAGGATGCTGAAAATCAACGATGTCCATAATACGATGCCGGAGAAATTAACGGTGGGAAGATCCATCTCATCAAGGTATTGAGTTTTACCCTAAATAAAAAATAAAAAGATAAGATAATTTTATGATAATCCTGGAAAAAATATTAGAATGATAATTTAAATAGAAAGATAAAATGGTTAAAGAAAATGTACGATAGAAAATGCCTAAAGATAATTTTTAAGATATTTAATTTAAAAATGTATAGAATTAAATGATAGTTGAAAAATTCATTAAAGTAAAATTCTGTTTACTTTTAGGGTGTCCAAGGATAGGTCAACGGATCCTGATAAGAACGAAATGGCGCTGAATGGCTCATTGACTAGGAATTTGAATGCCAGTGCCACGGTAAACACAGACATAAGTTTGTTAAACTGAAGGTAAACGGTATTACTACAACTCATTTTAGAAAATATCTATAAAAATTATTAAAAAGATATTACTTTTCTTGGAATATTTATGATAGACTATACAAAGTTATTGAAAGTTTAAAAGATAAAATAAATTTATCAAGAAAAATAAAAAATTAGAGATTAAAATGATAGATTCTAGTAGATGTATATAGATCACTGGAAACGGTAAAACTAATGATTAAATATATTACAGAAAATTGGGTTGAAACTGGTATCAACAAAAACCTGAAATAAAGAAACTAAAACTAAACAGGATAAAGGAATAGTCAAGTGATTTCTATGTTTAATTTTTCATTGCAAATGTTCTAATGTAAAAGTTGTGGTTTATTTCCTTTTTTATAAAAAAAATAGAAAATTTTATTATTAAAGAAATTTTTACAATTATGTTAAAGTCTCCTCAGAAAGTTTCAGTTAAAATTTTATTAAAAGTAATAAGCAAATTAAGATTTTTTTTGTTGAAAAGTAAAATTACAGAAGAAATTTTTTTCCTTTTAATCATTTGAATATTATGAATAAGCAAATTAAAATTTTTTTGTCTTTTGATTAGCAATTTAGAACTTTAGAAAATTCTTTTTTTATAGCTTTTGGAATTATTATTGAATACAAATTAAAGGGAAATCACTTATGTTACCTGACCATGATGAGTCAACAACGTCGTTCCGTGTACGAGTCCGACCAGTAGAAGCAGAGAAAACCATTAATCTGCTGAGGCACCATGAAACATCCATTCATCCCTGGAATATAGAGAAATGAACACATTGGATACATGAAACTGGAACCATCAGGAGCTGATGACGTATAGAATACTGTAACAACAAATGCCACCAGGAATGCCTACAGAAACAAGAACAACTACATGATTAAAAGCTGAATCCATGAATAATATTGTAATATTAATTTTTCCAAGATGTCTAAATATTATTACTATTCTAAGTTCTGAATGAAAGCTGAAATTCGTTTTTTTATTCTTTTTTCTTTGAAAAAATAAGCAAAACTACAGTATGTTTTTAAATTTTTATTTTTAAGTAAAACAAAAAAGTACAATTTTTTATATATTCAAATATTCAATTTTGTTCAGAATAATAAAATTTTTTTATCAAACAGTTCAATTGAAATTTTGTTTTCCCTAATTAGATGAATTTTTAAGCTTTGAGGGGGCAGACTGTAACACTTTTCTGATAAAAAAGTAAAATTTAAATAAATTTAAGCAATGAAATTGTAGAAAAATTGTTTTAATTTGGACAAAATATAATTTTATGACGTCAATCAAAAATATTAACCACACTTGTCAAATGTGATTTAGGATTATTAAATTTTGTATTTGATGAGTTGGATTGTTACTGTTGAAGGTGAACATTGAAAATATAACATAGAGAAAGAGATAATTTTGTTATCATTTATTAGCGACTTATTACATCTCTTAGATGTACGACCTTTGTCTAAGAAGTCCCAAATGGGTTAGGTAACGAACTGCGCCTGATTTGGGCCAAGACATTCCCCCCACTTTAACTATTTACGTCGAGCATCTGACATAGTAGCAGTGGGAACCATTTTTAACGTATTTAGTTATGACGCGGTGTCGGACCAAGATTCGAACCACCTTCCCGACGACGAGCGGATGCGCTATGTGTTTAGGCACGGTAGCTGGTTGGTATTGTTATATTAATCACCTTGGAGAAACATTTTATCAGGTTATGCGAGAATCTCTCACAATATCCACTTATTCTAAATCCATTGTCATAAAATAAAACTTGACATTAAATGTTACGCTTATCTTGTTCATATGTGTCGAATAAAAAGCTTCAACTTTTTATAATTCCAAAATGTTTCATATAAAAAAAACTTCACCCATACCCAAAAGGTCATGTCTGTAAGTAAGATAATTTTATAAATAAAAGATTTTTAAAATTTTTTTTATTTATTGCACATTTACCATTTCAATTTTAAACAGTCTACAGCTGCAGCCGACGAAATATTTAACCCCAGCTGTCTCTCATGTTATTCAGCGACTATTTGCTGCAGTCTTGAACTTTTTATAACAGTTTTACAGCAGAGCCAACCTTAATATCTTAATTGTAATTTGTATTTGTAATTTTTGTCCCAGTAAGATCTCAAAATTGCAGCATTTTTTTTATAAAATCCCGTTGTTTAGAGGACAAATAGAACTAAAACTGTGCCACATTAATCTTAGATCTTCTTCACTCAGATATAAATTTCCAATCTTTCTAAAATTATCCAATAATAAAGTATTACAATACAGTTTCAGTCTAATCTGCACTACTTCTTTACTGTTGCACAACAGCTAAAGTATATCTTTAGAATCAGCCCAAAGATGAGACGCCAGATTTTGCACCTAAAAGAATAATATAAATGTCAAGCCATATAGATAAAGAGACCGAAAGAAAGATAAAAGGCCTTGTGCCATGTTTTGTTCAGACTAGAAATATTTCATCGTACTTTTTATGAATATCACTGCTGTGAAACTATTTTTTATCTTTTCTTAACTTTTAAACAGTTAATATTTAGTTTTTTTTAGTGAATATGATAACAGCAGGGTCATAGGGCTGTTAATCCCCTACGTTATCTAATAACGTCCCCTTATTAGTTGGCATTACAACTTTGGGATCTTTTATTGAATTTTGTTTGGTTGTTTAATTAAGTTGAGTTTCATTCGCTAATTGTGATTTACAGAAGTTGTAATTTTATGTATCATCATTGGGGATGTACATCGATTTAATCGGCCATTGTCTTATCCCTTTAGATAACTGGATAATTAGACGATACTTCTTCAAAAGTTATTCTGAGTCATCAGTTTTTAAAGTTATCATTTCGCAAAAAATTACACTTAACATAGATTTAGAGGGATATACATTTAAGATAAAGGATCTAAATAATTGACTGAACATAAAATATAGCTAGAATCGAATTTTTCCAAGACCAATGCGCGAAAAGGACCCATGTAATACTTTTTTAGTCACGGGCTCTCTTTGGATTCTTAAGTCTTCTGTCTTGACTATTTCAGATTTATATACATACTATGAGGGAGGGGGTAAAGTGTTTTATTTATCCCCCATCATCAAGAAAAGCTTGGACGTCCTTGTCCAGATTATGATTACTGTCCGATAGAAATCAAAACTCGTTATTAAGCCTCCTAATTTCTTAGAAACTAAATATTAAAACTAATTTGTGTAACACAAACCTCAAATCATTCTTTCAACTCACATTAACTAAGGGAATTAAACATGCAATAAAGCTTGCAACATTTCATGTAAACCATTTAGAACATATCAAATACAAGGATGACAACATACAAAAATAAAAGCAAAGATTAAAATATTAACTAATTTGGACGCACTTACATTTTAATTTTGATTTCAGAGATGTTTCGCTTATTACATTCTACCCAATAGTCCTAGGAATTCCTATTTGAATTATCAAGTTTAATAAATAAAAATATCATGTAAAATTTAGGTTACAAAATAGCTTAAAATTCATTTTGTTTTAAGTGGATATTTTAACTTTCTGATAATTATGATAGAGTTCCTACGCTTTCTGAAATTGAAACAGGAATCAAAATGCAATGTTTGGAATTAGTGGGACAATTCTAACATGAATAAATTAACGATCATAGTTCAGTACTACAGACATACGGACCAACTAAATGTAGAAAATCTTCGCTTTCAGAAATCCTACATCGTATTGTACAGTAATCTCATCTTAAATTTTGAGGCTTATAGTTCTAGTGTCAAAAACAAGGACAATTATGTGAGTTATTAGCGTAGCTAAGAATTTTAAACCTGCTTTAAAATACTGATAATTTGGCTATTAGATAAGGAAAGAAAAATTTGCTTTAAAACCTTTGCTTAGAGTTGAGCTATATTTCATACTAGTTACTTCGCCCCTAGCCTCTAGAGGAGGTCAGGAAATAGCTTAAATCCACATAAATGTACAACAAATTCTTACCAGCATTTTCTGAGATATTTAGCTTCAGAACAATATAATAGTATTATTAGCTCTTTTTGAAATCTACATATTTATACTTAATAAAAATCCCTTTAAATTTAACCCATGATAATTATGATAATTATTAAGTAGCTGCGCTCCTAAAAATATGAATCCGTAATCCTAATACGCCCCGCAAACTTCCTCCGTTAAATGATTAATTTGATCTTGTGTGACGTGCACCCAAGAATCTGGGGGATTGGGAGTGCCAATAAATTTCCCAAATGAAAAATATGCTTTTAATATTGTGAAATATAATTTTTAGCAGAAATTTTACAAAGTTTTTGTAAACATTTCTGGATGTCTGTCAATAACCCAAATTCTCCTTTTTTTCCATCACACACTTTTTAGGGGGGGGGGGGGGGTTCGACACATAAATTAGAAAATTGGTTTCTTTGATGAAACGGAAAAAAGGATTTGATTCAGAATTAAAAGTAATAAAGACTATGAAACAATTCATTCAATGCAATTGAATAAAGATGCCCTTATACTTTATGCGGTTATAGTCCCTTTAGTGGCAACGCTCCTTAAGGGGCTATTCTTCATTTTTTTCACACTAGCATTTCTACTATATCTAACCCGTGCGGGGGGCTCTAACGCTCTGTGGAGCCATCACCTAACTTAATATAACCTAACCTAAAATTACCTATCAAAAGCCATTTTAAAAATACGACGAATCGTTTCTTAAGGGGCGTTGCCACGAAATTGACTATTTCCCTTTATTCTTGAATGCACCCTGTTAGAAAAGTCCTCTTTTTTCAACATCTCCATTTTTCTCAGTGTAACTCTCCCCTTATTTTTGCCCCATATTTATGAAATACTCATCCCCACCCCCCTTCTCCCATAAAAAAACAGTGTCTCCTCATTTTTTAAAGTCCTACGAAGATCCATGCAACCAAGCCACCCAAAAGTGACTTTGGAGTTGTGACAAATAATTGAACATTTAAGATTATTCTTAATATGAAGAATCTGAAATATTTTCAAAGCAAATGTGTTGGTTTATTTTCTCAATAAGGACGATTTTTGGCATGCCTTTTATAATCAATCAATTTCTCTTTTTGATATTACTACCTAGTTTATTTTCATATCTCAGAAATTAACTTTAAACTTGCTTAGATAAAAAACATAAGGTATTTTATGGACTCTTTGGGCCAGCTTTTTTCTAAATATTCTATAATACAAATAAAGACAGCATACTTTCTATTGATATTTTACTTTCTTGTTTGGCTTCAAAACTGGTCAATATCCGCTGGATTAGAACCGGTTTTCAGCCAAACTGTAAAATCATGTGTAGCAATTTTTAACCTACAATTTTCCACAAATGTTAAATTTAAAATCTTAACATTAATACCGTTTTGTTAGCCTGGACTTCAATCCATTGGGGTTAACTTATAACTTTCAATTGCTATTTGCGGAAAACTGTCTATAATACGATGAGGTAAATAAGTTTCAAAAATCCTGGAGAAGCCTATTTTTGATAGAAATGGTGCGGATGTAGTATGTGACTGCACCTTTGTGACCTACACCTCTCTAAACAGTATTGATTCACATCATGCAAGGATAGTTCATCTCAACAAAAAATATTTTGCCACAAGATTTTCCTCAAGTTATGGATAATCAATTTTAGGATAAAAAAGATGTTTTTCTTGTAAAGTTTTGGAAATTTCTTGCTCAGTCCCCTGTCATAAATAAACACAGTTAGGATGTTTAGTTAAAGGTCGGGCAATCAAAGGTTTTTTTTCTTCAAAAGACATGCATTTCTTTTAGCGCAAAATGTCGTATTTTTTCTTGTGATACGATATCCCTGCCTGTTATTGATACAGATGACATCTTCTCACCTTAATACATTCCATACAAATTGCATAAACAAGAAAAGTATCTTTAAGATTATTTTTTTTCTGTTACTTATTAATTAAAAATTCATAAAGATTGTTTTCTCAACATATATTTTTTACTAAAAAAATATACTTCGTATTTTTCAATTAAGCTAGAAGAAAAAAAAGAATTATATTTCAATTATAACTTTACAACAAAATTATTTTTAGAAATGATAAGAAATTTAAGATCATTTCATTGTGTTGCTAAATAAAATGGCGGAATTTTTATGAAATTTCGAAACTCGTAGATGAACTCTTAGCGACAATGACTCTGTTGTGTACTTGACTCAACCCTTGATTATGGCTGAGTGAGACACAGAGGGGACTCATCAGGGAGGAGAGGGGACATTGGACTGTTAATTAAACTTGTAACCAGAGTTTTATAGCCACGTTATCTTATTTGTTGGTTTAGAAACTTTGGGTATTTTTACTTTCGGTTGTTCATAAACTATTAGTGTCCAAATTTTTCAACCAATAATTTCAATTTTATCTATGTATATCGTATGTATATCGATTTATCATCCATTGTCTTATCCCTGAAGACCCCTCTGGGACTCATTCAATATTTAATATCACTTAATTATAGGCTAATGCTGTTGGAATCTATGCGATCAAAAATAATTTTAATTTAATTATGTTTTGTAGATTTGTCTTTTAATATGATTTTATTAGATAGTTTGTTTCTTTTCAACGTGTTTTTATTTGGTTAACTTTCATTTTAATGGATTTTCTATGTTATTTGATTTTAGTTGGGAAACCCAATTTTGAATGAACTTTAGCAAAATTAAATAACTGTTTGAAATGTTTAAATGAAAATTAACAAGGATGAAAACTTTGAAATCTTTCATTTGATTATGAATAATGAAAGATTTAGTGAACAATAAAAATAAAGGGGATAAAAAAAGGATTCTGAAGCTAAGATATCAAGTGCATGCAAAAAGATTAATTAAATACAAAAATAGTAATAATAATAATGATATCCAATAGGATAAAATTTAGAGTTTATAGCATATTAAAAATGATATTCCAATTCCAACTAATCCAATAAACTTCAAGAGTAGCTGGTCTACCTTGGAAACATATGTATAATGTATATCTGCGCCTGGTAGAGTGTGTGTGGCCTTGTCCAGAGCTAAGGATTGTCTCATTATTCTGGGAAATATCAAGCTCCTCACTAACTACTCACAATTCTGGATCAAAATTCAGGAAACCCATATAAAAAGTTTTGAGTAATGACTAAATTTTAAGTATGACATCACTCCACTTTTAAACTTAGATTATTTTGAATAGCTGAACCAATACTTTCGATTTTCATCATCTAACCTTGCATATATGCAGGGGGAATGGAACATTTTGCTGTTTACTACACTAGCCCCCAAAGTTTAATAATTTTTTTATTTGTTGGCTTAACAACTTTGGGGACTTTAATTAAACTTTGATTGCTTGGTTCATGAAGTTGAACTAATTGTAATTTACTATAGGAGTAATTTTGTGAATCATTATTGGGGATATACATTTATCCCTTCAGATCCCTGCAAATGTGGGTAAATATGAACAGAAAATTCTGGAGGAACAAAATAATCTAGGTGACAGATTACCTCTGAAGTGTGAAGTGCATGGCAATTCTACATTAGTTGCAAGTCCGCAAGATTTTGATAAAGTTCAGGTAAATTTAGTCCCATATATTTATTGAATAATGAAAAAAATGGCAGTTGTAATTATTCTTTTCATAATGGATTAAGAATATACCTAGATATTATGCAAAGTGGAAAAATTGTCGTCAACTTAGGTTGCTATTTCACCTGTCATTTATTGGTCATTTCGTTCACTCATTATGAGGGGAAGTGATAGGGTACAGAGGGGTAGAAGAAATAATCGTAATTTTAGCCTGTTCCGTCTTTCACTTTTTTAGAGAGCATGAAAAACTGGTGTAAGATCCAAATATTGATATATCCAATCTTTCAAATTAATTTAAATTTTTGAAATATAATAGCTGAATTTTAAAATGTGGAAATATATTATAAAAGGCATTAGTGAATCCTTGCACATTTTTAGAAATATTTCATGAATTTTAGGATGGTGGCTGTGGTGCAGAAATATGCAACCACATTTTATTATGTGAACATAAATGCGCCAAACAATGTCACGGATCAAGAACGCGGCATTCGTGCATGCAGCTCTGCCCGCGCAAATGTCCTACAGCTGGACATCCCTGTCAGAAACTGTGTGGGGAACCCTGTGGAAATTGTACTTGTAGGGAATTAACAATGAAAATTAAAATATCATCGTTTTAAGAATACCTAAATTATGTCGAATATTGGTTGTTTATATCTCATTATCTAAAGTAGTAAGGATATTTTGCCGGAAGCTTAAGATTTCCACAACTACTGAACCGATTCACTTCTTTCTTTTAGAGAAGCTTCACATAGGTCTTGGGATAGTTTTAGGCTTTTTCGTGTTAGATTTAAGTTTTGGTATGGTTTTATTCCTTCGAATATAGAGCCACTAGATGCTAGGGTCGTGGTCGCAAATTAAAGATAACCTATTTACCAATGGGACTTTGTTAATTGATTATATAAGCACATTCACAATCTCAACGATATAAGCAGTTGTCTGTACGTAAAGTACTCACTTTTTCCCTCAACAAAAAGAATAATTTTTTGGGTAATTTGTGTTTTTTTTGCATATTATTACTGTTAATGTTTTGTAGATTTATAACCCTAGTTGATTTTCAAAGCAGACAACGTTTTGACCTCTGAGGTTTTAGTCTAATGTATGAATTTCCGATTTTTTTAGTCGCCAAAAAAATATGATTCTTATATTTGTTATTTTTAAAAAAATTTATCATCAAACCTGTACAAAAAAATTCTACAAGATACATCTAGAATAAGGTGTGGGGTTTAAAAATTGGGAGATATTTAAATAATAGAATGTATACAAATTCTAGACATTATAGGATTAATGAACTAGCTAACAAGCATACTTTATCTAAATCTCCAATCTTGAACGCGTTTTAGCAAGTCTTGGCTTGTAATTTGCATATTTTGATAAAACAGTCTTTGTTGTTCTTAAACCCATTTTATTCCATTATCTTTTTCTACATATTATAATCAGAGAGAAGGGAGACGAAGCCTTAAAATTTATTTTGAATTCATTACTGGTAAACAAAAGCGTTTCGTTATAGAAAAATTTAAGGCCAACTTTACTTACTGAACTTATTTTTTTAAATCCATAAATTTCCCCCCTAACCATTTACTGTAAATCTTTGGAAGAGATATATTCCTACCAATTATTTTAATTTACAGACAGATAAATTTTGTTTATCATGTTTGGTGATGTATATCAATTTATCTTCCATTGTCTTATACCTTAAGAATCCTTGATCCTTGATATAAATGTAATCGTAGGTATGTTAAACCAGTGATGAATTTGTAAAAAATATGATTATGTAAAACATATGTCTACATAATGTTAGCCTAGGAGGACCTTATTTTTTAGTAAACCAAATCTTGCGTGTTTATTCGCATGATTAAGCCCTTTTGACAACCAACCTCTTGGTGCCACGACCTTTTTCTGGAAGTTCTAACATCGTCAGTTTTGGCCAAGGCATTCCCCCTACTCTAATTTATGTCACACCTGAAAGAGCAGTAGTAATAACCATTTTTAACGTCTTTATGACGCTGTGTTGGACCGAGCTTGTTTTTTTTTTGTAGGGTTGGCAATCCGGATCCGGAATCCGGGATCCAAAATCCACCCAATTTTTGTGCCAATTTTGGAATCCGGATTCTTAATTGGTAGGCTGAAATTAGCGTCTTGAGTTTTTTCTTTCAACTGCCTCTTTTTGAAGGCAAAGATTATCATCATTACATATAAAATATTTTAAAATCTGGTTCGATTATCGAAAGTGAATTAAAGAGAACACCAAGAACATTAATTTTTAGGACATATGTAGCACTTAATTAAAAAAAAAAAAATTTAAATCCTTTTAAAATACTGCTAGGATCTGGAATCCGAATCCGAATCCGAATCCGGCCCAAAAATTTGATGGATTGTCATCACTAGTTTTTAGTAACCTTGCTACTCTATTACTAGGATATCCCCGTCAAACCAAATGTTCAGTAAGCACAAATAAGGTAAAAAAAAAAGGCTTCTAGAGGATGGATAAGAATATATGAAATACCATAATATTCTTTCTCGTATTCATTCGAATCCGGTGGATAGGAACCGGTTCTCATCCATACGAAAAAATTATGTCTAGCACAGGTAGAAGGTATAACCAACAAGTGAAATAAATCTTAAATGATATTTGGGGGGCAAACGGAGAGGTCGTCAATTTTACTATATGTTGCCCCCCAACGACAGCTGAAAATCACGTATATTCTTCATGATTTCTTTTCATATTAATTTCGTTATTGGTATAGGTTGTGTCTAGCATCGTATTATATCCAGTTTTCCGCCAATATAAAAATGTACAAGCATAAGATTAAGACCATTTTTTAGCCAGTAAATTCGGCATCTCGGGGCTTAAGAACTGGTTTTAATTTTATAATTGTTATAAAGCTGTTTTGATATAATGCGAGAAATAACTATTACAAATCTACTCCATGAAACATTACATTTACCAAATATATCTACAGATCTTGATCTGCAATCCCAAGGAAGTCTCAGAGTACATTCAAATTATAGAATTATAATAAAAATTAGATGTCTTAAATTACCATCAAATTATATAATTAAAGAAGGCAACGATGATATTTTAATTTTTGATATAATTTGATTTGTTAGTGTGGAGATAGAGTTACCGCTGTGTAGGCATGTCAAAACTAAACCATGTCACTCCAGGAAATATATCTTTTTAATTGGAAATTTAATGTGTTTTTTTTTCATAGAACGGGGGGGGAGTTGTTTCCATATGGGAATTGAAAATTATAAATAGATATGTTTACCCGTTTGATAAATTTGACTGGTTTTATAAAGAGAGAAAGATGGTAAAAAATCCTCCCTCTGAAAAAACTGTTTCCCAAAACGGCTCCACAAAAAAAGTGGTAATTTTTTATGTTGGGGGTAGGGAGAGAAGATCCACTTTATAATTTATAGTGGCTGAGCCATTAGCATCTAATAGGGAAGTTAAAAAGCCTAAGGCCACCCAAAGAATTAAATCTGAAAATGAAATCGCCAAAAACAAATCATGGACCTAAATATAAAAAGCTATAAAGCTTCCCTACAATACAGAACAAGTTTTGACTTACTACCTTTTCTCTTCTCATAAAAGTTTGTTGTTGCTGCCCAACTTATGAACACAATTATCCCTGTTATAAAAAGATGCACGTGTCAGTTAGAGGAAAATGGTGACATTTCAAATGTATTTTTTGCTGTTAAGGATTTCATAATTTAAAGTTTTTATTGCTGAGAGAGCTGTGCTATCTCATCTCTTTATCTAAACTTCATTTTCCTCAGTTAGTATTTTTTGTAGTGAGGCTACTCTATAATTCACTTTCATCTATAATTTGATTTTTTATGAATGCTTTAAAGGTTAATGGTAGTAAGATCATAAAACGCTCTCTACTTACAGACAACCAACCCAAGATTGTTTAACTTTTTTAGGAGGTTATCCCTTTCATGTTCACATGCTGCGCCTGTTTATTGTCAAATGCGTTCCTCAACAATTTTTGACAATTTTGATGTCTTCAGTTATGATGAGGTTTAAGCTAAGATTAGAGGGATCTAAAAGGGATAGGCATTGGCTGATAAATTCATGTACATCCCCAATGATGAAACACAAAATTATTCCTTCTATAGAATACAATTATTGGATGAAATGTTTGGACACACAACTTGATGAACAACACCAATAATTTAAAGTCCCCAAAGTGTTTAAGCCAACGTACAAGAAAAATTTATGATAAAACTATGGGGACTAGTGAAATAAACAGCGCAATGTTATATCTTTCCCTGGACTTACCTATCCTTGTTTGTCTTGGCATTTTATGTTTGGTACATGATAGCTTTTTTACATGTCAATACACATAAAATACGCCAAATATGTGCGCAACTGTTTTTAAATCCATACTTCCTGCCATTTGGGGGGTTTTACTGTTTTTTCTTACAAGCAATATTATACATGTAAACTTTTAGTGAATCTTCTTTTGGTTAGTTGGAATTTTAAAATGGTTATAGTTTTAAAATAATATATGCCTTTTAAAAATTATGAACTATTTATAAGAGAGATTTTTAACATATAAAGGGTGAGCAAAAAAAAATGCGTAGATTTTTAAAATTCAAATTGCGCGGCTTGTGTTAATAGTAGAAAAATGTTACGCATATCATTAGAACCGATAAGAAGTCTATTTTTTGGAAATATAAGAACGATTCCTCTGCTACGTATAGTTAAAGAGCTACGTGTTAAAATGTCCCAATTGACTTAAAACTTGACTTGCGAGTATATTAGTAAATATTAGACAAAAATTCTTGCAAAAAGACGTGCGTACATTTTTAAAATTCAAATTGCGCGGCTTGTGTTAATGGTAGAAAAATGTTACGCATACCGTTAGAACCGCTATGAACTGTATTTTTTGAAAATATAAGAACGGTTCCTGTGCTACAAATAATCTAGGAGCTAGGTGGTAAAATGTCCCAAAATTTACTCGCAAGTCAAGTTTTAAGTCAGTTGGAACATTTTAACATGTAGCTCCCTAACTATACATAGCAGAGGAATCGTTCTTATATTTCCAAAAAATAGACTTTTTAGCGGTTCTAATGGTATGCGTAACATTTTTTTACTATTAACACAAGCCGCGCAATTCGAATTTTAAAAATCTACGCGTTTTTTTTTGCTCACCCTTTAAATAAAGTACTTCAGCATTTAAATATTGTTGCTCAAAAACCCTAAAAAGGCTTTTGATAAGTATACTATATTGTGGTTCGTGGAATCTATTTTAAAGGGGTATTGGTTAAGCTATAAAAAGAAAGCTACATCTATTTAACCATATTAAATTAGATCATTTCTATCTAAGATATTATATTTTTATTGTTATTCTTAATATTGTCTGGACGGAAAAACTATTTTAAAAGATATTTGAATTATTTTAGTGTTCTTGAAAAGGATATGAAATGTGAAGAAATCTGTACAGACATTCTAGGAACAACAACAATATGATGAATTAATAATATTTCAGATAATAATAAAATGTGAAATATATTCTATTAAGCTTAGTTTTTAATAAGATTAATAATCAATATAAATAATAGTTTATGATAAAACATAAATTACCACGTAAAATTTGTTTAATGTAAACCCTTTTCAGCTGTATTGGGATCTAATTTTTTACATTTGTTTAAAACATATTTGAAAAAAACCGCTATTTTCTACCATTTATTTTTTATAATTATAATTTAAAGGTATAAGAGGGGGGGGACATTGGACTGGAAATTATGTAAATTAAACTGATTAGTACTCATAGTTTATTAAACAATTTCACTCATTTGTTGGCTTAAAAATTATGAATACTTTGTTTAAATCTTTTGGTTTAAACTAGTAGTGTCCAAACTTTTCAACCAAGAATTTTATTCTACATATGGGGTAATTTTATTTATCATAATTATTATCTTGTCCCTTTTTAGCAGGGTAACTTGAGAATGGTTACAATACCTATTTAAACGCCTACATGTGTGTGTAATGAGCCAAGAACTGAAGAATAAAGAAGGACCTTGCAAATATGACACTCAATATATATAGTTTGTCAGGGTTGGAGGGGATATTGCACTGGAAATTTTACAGTTACCCTTAGTTTTATTATCATGTTCTCTTGTTCGTTGGTTTAAAAACTTAAGATTAAGCACTTACATGCTTGCAGTGTCTAAACTTTTACACCAATAGTTTGAGTCTACAGAAGGGGGAATTTTAGGATGTTTACAATGTATCATCCATTATCTTTTCCCTTAAGATCTTTGATATTTGTACATATATGTGTTAGTGATTGGTTAGTAAAAACTTGCCATGTCCAAACTTTTCCGCCAATAGTTACAATCTACAGAAGGGAAATTTAATCCTCTATAGTCTCTTCCCCTAATATCCCTGATGTTTTGTAGATATATGTGTTACAATATATCATGTGTACAGTTTTTCAACAAGTATAATACAGTTTTGGTTTTAGAAGGAAGGAAAGTGAATTGATTTTATGGCACCATGTTAAATGTTTGTCTCCTGGTTTTTTATGTACCTTTTCTCATTTATATATTCTTTTTTCTTTATTTCAATGTTTGGCAATAACCTTTAAGTTTTATTGAGTTGGGGTTGGAGGTGGGTAAATGGT
The DNA here is from genome assembly GCF_053477335.1 of Acartia tonsa. Taxonomy (NCBI): domain Eukaryota; kingdom Metazoa; phylum Arthropoda; class Copepoda; order Calanoida; family Acartiidae; genus Acartia; species Acartia tonsa. Next base: position 12,351,872 of record NC_137262.1, on the reverse strand, counting down.
GGGGTAAAACCCCACAAATAAGAAAAAAGTTGGTAATGTTAAAGTTTTGGGGGGGTGGAAAATACCACTATTTGATCCAAACATACTTTACAACATACATTCTATATTATATAGAAATGTAAGTTGAAGTATATCATGACGAGGGGAAAATTGTCGTCAACTGAGCTTGCTAACATGGAACTCGTTTATTGGTCAGTCTGTTCGTCCAGTGAGAAGGGAGGGGATGGGGTAAAGCGGTTGGAAGGGGGGAATCGTTATTCATTTTATTAGAGAACATAAAAATTTGGTGTAAGATCCAAGTAATAATATATCCATTTATAGACTATATACAACAATTTTCTTTGTTCATTTGCCAAAAATATACAAAATTTTGCATTACAGTCAATGCATATCATCAATTTTACAGGACTTTTGCTTCAAAACATATTTTTATACACATATATACCAGATGCACCGTTAATATTTTAGTATCTAAGCTACTCTATCATTCATTTAGGTTTATGTATGCTTTAAGACTGCTTAATTCATAAAAGGTAATACCAAATTTAATTTGAAATTTGTCGTAAGATTTATACAATATTTCTGTATTTCATCAGTTTGTCCTTTATCATAAAATTATAATATTACTTGTTAAAGCTCCGCTTTCTATGCACATAACTGCCCTTGTTGGATCTAAGGGTATGGTGTAAATTTTAGTTATTTTTTACTGCTAAACATTTGATTTATGAGAGGTTAAACTTCCAAGTTATTGTTCTTAAAATTCATTTTTATATTTCATACAGGAATAAATAAATTTTGATGGGTTAAAGTAAATTTTAGCAAAAAAAATGGACAATTTGTCTATGGAGTGAGGGTAATAATTGAATATTAATGTTTTATGTTGCACTACTGGTATATACACTGATACAGTATTTGTACAGTATACTCTAGTTTTACACTTGATAGATTGAACAATAGACCTATATTTTAAACCCGTATTGTGGCGTGCAGAAGATTTTTCCCTTCTCGGTTTTTTACACCTTCCTTAAACCCAATTGGAAGTGCTGTGACCTTTAGGGGGGTGGATACACCCCTTTGTACACGCCTCTGAGATAAAATCAACGTTATTCGACGTTCACTCAAAGCCCAAAAATAATGGACTTAAAAGTGTATTAAACTGTATATAAGACATTTGCGAATATATTGATACCATTAATTTGCCTCTTAGTTAGAAAAAAGTATGTTTTTTTAATATTTTTCTCTTGCTACAAATCAAATTTCAAATTTGAGTCACCAAAAATGCTAAACTAATTTTTGCTCTAGAAGAATCAATTTTTGGAGTTAGAAAGTGGTTAATACCTCATTTTAATCGCCTGGCATTGCTTTATAATATACAGGTAATGACTTGGTTTTTTATGGAACAGCTGACTAAAAAATCGAGGTTTTGTGATAAACCCACTTTTGTTGTTGCTCCATAAATGATATTTTTTTTCCCAATTTTTTTGGCTGTAAAGAAGCTTTATATATTCATATAACATCCACCTAAATTTGACTTTTGATATTTTATTTATAACATCACCAGAGGGAATTGAATTTTTGAAAAAAAATATCAATTTATATTTTACACTGCTATGCATTGTTCTTGTTCTTGTTTCTAAAAAAAATTTATATTATAAAAAAGAGAATTATTTAACGCTTCTATAGGTATGTTTATCATTTTTCTAGGCTAAATATAACTATAATTACACCATTTTAAAGTTAGACATCATAACATATTAACACAATTATTGAATCGGTCTGTATTATTAAGCTGGCAACTCTTAAAACAGCTGCATTTCATTATCCTATTATATAAAGTAGTAATCTTTTTTGTCTTTAGCTTAAGATTTCGACTATTACAGTACCTATTGAGTTCTGTGTTTTATGGATGCTTCTTATAGGACCCTGGATAGTTTTGGAATTTTGAAAAAAATATCAATTTATATTTTACACTGCTATGCATTGTTCTTGTTCTTGTTTCTAAAAAATATTTTTATAATTAAAAAGAGAATTATTTAATGCTTCTATAGGTATGTTAATCATTTTTCTAGTCTAAAATTTAACTATAATTTAAGCATTTTTTAAACATCATTATATTCAAGTTATTGTAATTTTTAAATAAAATATCAATATCAAGAACTATTGGAACAATTTTTACCATGCAAAACAAGGTGTTATAAAGTGTAGGATCCCTCACAATATCTATCTGTCTGTCTATAATGCATTACACATGTAATGCTAATAGAGAGGATGCTATAAGAGTGCTCTTATAATGTGAACTTCTCATAATTGAATGGGCTTCCTGAAACCAGAGACCATAAAGTTGGCCTAGTCACTACAAGGGGGAGTGCAGGAGTATCCAGGGGGAGGTGCTTGTAAAAGGGTAATTTTTTTTAGGGATGGGGGTAATCACCCCCCGTAATATATTATGGGGGGTATAAAACCAGCCTTTTAAATTTTTTTTAATAGGAGTAAAGAAAATCCTTAAAACTTACAAATCTAGGAATCAAACTAGCACCCCAACCAATAATCGGTTCCATGCCAAATGTAGGAGTGGAAAAACATTGGAGGGACAAATGCTTGAGTCCCAAACGTCAGAGTGGAACAAACGCAGGAGTGGGACAAACGTTGGAGTGGACAAACGCAGGATTTTTGGGACAAACATTGGAGTGGACAAACACAGGAGTCCCAAAGTTTTTTTTCAATTTTGAATTTTTTTTATACAAACACAGCCCCCCCTACCTTCGTCCCGTTACTTTTCTTAGTTAGGTTAGGTTAGGATATAGGCTAGGGGGCTGAGCGCTGCAGCCATAGTCATTATTTTGTAGACAAGGGTATAAAAAATTTCAAAATTGTAATATTATTAAAATAGTAGACACTCCTAGGTTTTATTAAAGCAATGTCCATTCCAATGTTTTCCACTCCAACGTTTGTCCACCTTGATGTTTGTCCACTCTGACGTTTGTCCCATTCTTACGTTTGTCCACTCCGATGTTTGGGACTCCTGCATTTGTCCACTCCGACATTTGGGACTCCTATGTTTGAGGTAGAACCCCAATAAGTAAATCTCAATAAAACTTGATAAAATTATGCAAAATATCAAAGTATTCAATCCCTGAATTTCAACCATCTAACTTGAATAGGAGTAGAGAAAATCATGAAAACTTGAAATGTAGGAATCGATATAGCCCACCCCAGTTTTTTGGCAAATCCTAATGAAACTTGATAAAATATGGAGTATTGATAGAGAGAGAGAATATTCAATCCATGAAAATTTCAGCCTTCTATCTTTTATAGAAGCCGAGAAAATATCGTTTTCCCCTTTCTGTCTCAGACAGACAGACATACCAATGAACAGACATACAGATGAATGGACAGACAATGGACGGACAAATATTTTGAATTATAGAGTAGCTTCACTACTAAAAAACTAAATAGGATAATTGTTGTACACTAATTGATTTCAGTATGTTTTAAATGAGCTTACTTAATCAAGGACGTCCAAGCTTTTTGATTTGGGGGGAAGGGGGGGGGGGAATTGAAATATCTAAATTTGGGCATCCCCATGTTCATTTTGTGGGGTAATCTTTATATAATAGAGGCAAGGACGTCAAAGCTTTTTATATTTTTTTTTGGGGGGGGGGGAAGGGGAAGATTAAAAATTATGGGGTTGCCCCAAATTAATTAATAACCCTTAACCCCCTAACCCCCCCCCCCCCCCCCCACCGGGACATCCCTTTACATAAAGTAATGATTATAAAGTTGCTAAGTACCTTACTGCTACAAAAATCATCTTCCAACATTTAAGATTAATTCTAACACGCCTGAATTAACAAAAAGAGCTAACCATGGCGTGGATATACACATCCTAATTGTAAAAATGTTTTGCTTTTTAAAATTGTAAATCAATTATTCAGGAATCATTTTACTTTGTTTATTTACTAGCAGCTGCGCTCCAAGCATCTAGGAGCTCTGTAATTAAAGGAGTAAGGAAATTAGTAAAATAGCCTTATACTTTACCGAAATCTTAAGCTACAGACAAAAAAGCTTTATATTATATGTATTAATTTGTAAAACTGCAAATGATAAAATATGACCTATTTTTTTCTCTTTAAAGATTCTCTTCAAACACCTCCCTCTTTTTATATAAAGATGCTAATTCCCCCCCAACCCTAAGAGGATATAAGCAGTAAAAAACCCCGCAGGGGGCACAATTTTCTAACACTTCTTTCTTATTTAGTCTTTTAAAAGGATTCAAAATGCATTGACATATATATATATATTTTTTTAACTCTTATTTTATACATCTTAATTGGAACTGATGATCTATTTTTATAGAGAAACATATGTATTCCATCAATAAAAAGTTAAAAAATTAAGTGTGTTTATACATATAATAATTACTATATATAATAGGATAATGAAATGCAGCTGTTTTAAGGGTTGCCAGCCTAATAATACAGACCAATTCAATAATTGTGTTAATATGTTAAGATGTCTAACTTTAAAATGGTGTAATTATAGTTATATTTAGCCTAGAAAAATGATAAACATACCTATAGAAGCGTTAAATAATTCTCTTTTTTATAATATAAATTTTTTTTAGAAACAAGAACAAGAACAATGCATAGCAGTGTAAAATATAAATTGATATTTTTTTCCAAAATTCAATTCCCTCTGGTGATGTTATAAATAAAATATCAAAAGTCAAATTTAGGTGGATGTTATATGAATATATAAAGCTTCTTTACAGCCAAAAAAATTGGGAAAAAAAATATCATTTATGGAGCAACAACAAAAGTGGGTTTATCACAAAACCTCGATTTTTTAGTCAGCTGTTCCATAAAAAACCAAGTCATTACCTGTATATTATAAAGCAATGCCAGGCGATTAAAATGAGGTATTAACCACTTTCTAACTTCAAAAATTGATTCTTCTAGAGCAAAAATTAGTTTAGCATTTTTGGTGACTCAAATTTGAAATTTGATTTGTACCAAGAGAAAAATATTAAAAAAACATACTTTTTTCTAACTAAGAGGCAAATTAATGGTATCAATATATTCGCAAATGTCTTATATACAGTTTAATACACTTGTAAGTCCATTATTTTTGGGCTTTGAGTGAACGTCGAATAAGGTTGATTTTATCTCCTCTGTTTTCAACCATAATTGTAAGTTTCTCTAAGCTTTCAGGCATTTATTAAGATTTTAATTGCGAAATAAATTGAAGTTTGGTAGGACAAGTGGTCATACCAAAACCCCTTCAACGTTATTTTTGGAGAACGTATTCTGTCATATGCAGGGCTTGACTAACTAACCCAATTAGTTAACCTAACCTAAAATTAAATAAACATCTTCTATAGTATGTTAGTTTAATAAGTGAAAATGGCCTTTTTTTAAGATTTGTATTTTTTGAATTTACAAATTAAGTATGCATGAAATCAAAAACATGGAATTTATATGTTAGCATCTATTTGCATCTTAATTTTAACCAAAAAAGCTCAAATAAATGAGGTAGTTGCTACAGAGAAAATAAAAAAAATCTTTAGGTATTCATGGTCTAGAGTAATATTTCAATTGGTTGCATGCAGGGTAACCCATTAACCTCTGGACGTCATTAATTCTGCCCTCATTCAACTTCCATAGATCCAATCTCATAGAAAAGAAGTAAAAAAGTTTGGCTGATAAAAGCCATCCATACCAATGCAGTTACGGTCAATCATTTTTATGCATAAATAATACATTTTTTGTGCTTTCTTCACCACATGACCTTTATTGACATTTTATTTTAATATTTCAAAAGATAGAATAGGCTATTTTGCTATCAACTCTTTTGCAGGTCAAAATTAACGGCGTCTTTCAAATGTTGTTGTATTACTTTCTTTGAAGATTACAGCACATAATTCTTTATTATTTTACAGGCTAACAAATATTCTTTACTCATTAGGATTACTTCAGATTTTGGAATAAGTTTTAGAAAATAGTTCGGGTATAGTCCTTTTCGTGGCAACACCACAGTAGCTTTTCTCCTATTTCTAGCCCCTGCGAGGGGCTCTAACCCTGCGGGGCAATCACCTAACCATATAACCTAAAATTATCTATCAAAAGCCATTTTGAAAATACCACGAATCGCCCCTTAAGGATCTATACCACTATTCTTTTAAAATATCCCTTCCCTTAATATAAAATAGCAAAGCTATTCTACAAGTCGAAAAAGTTGGACCTGTGTCATATCTCTCTGTCGATAATGCTTATGCTACGGGTTATGTTTGAAGTATACTGCCGAGCTGTTTCATATATAAAGCCTCAAATTTTAAAGATATAATATGACAAGTTCACCTAGCCTTGCATAAATTAACTTTTATTAATTTTACCAATTCGAGCTTTTCTGGAACTTGCATATTATTTGCATTTTTGTTGTGTCTGAAATTAGAATGTGGACACGAATGTTGTAAACCTTGTCATGGATCATTTACTTCCCATCCTCCGTGTTCAGCTCCTTGTCCGAGAACCTGTCCTGCCAGAGGTCATCCCTGTCCAGGTATAACATTAATCCTTATTTAAAAGTAACAGGATGTATGTCGGTCTATAGCAAATGATTCAGCAAAACACAACCGTTATGGTTCTTCTTTACATCAAAGTTTTTATAATTTTCTGAGAGGGTACCTACACACACAATTTAACTAAATTAAAGTTTTAATTTTCCCTTTCACATTTAATATATGTTTCAAGTTTTTATAACTTTCTGAGAGGGTACCTACACCCTCCTCTATTAGGCATATTTGAAGTAGTTTAATGAATGCTGGGGTGGTGACAAGAGCTTTGCAAGAAATTCAGTCCGTAATAGCTGTTTAATTTTGGGAGAGATTAGGGTTGCAAATTAAGTTAACCAGTATTGTCCCATCCCTCCCTAAGAGTTTGGTTTGATATTTTTGGTGACAGTAGCAAAAATACTAAGAGAAGCATTTTTAGGACAAATTGATTCACATTGTTTTATTTTTAAGAAGAAACATTATTTCAACGACCGGTAGAAAAGTATCGTAATTTTAAAATAATTGAATTTAACTTAAGGAAAATGTGGATCTGTTTGTCCGCCGTGTATGGTAACCCTGGAGAGATTGTTGGCATGTGGTCACACGGCAACCCTGTCCTGTTTTCAGGATATAGATGAAGTAGAGTGCATCAAGAAATGTGATAAAATGTTAGGTATGTATCCACTTAATACCCTTAATTTATTTTGGGTTTTTAGTTTTATATTCTTGCAATTCGGCATATCTGTAAGGTTCTAGAACTAGTTACAATGTAGAATAATGAACTGTTTAATTAAATCGTATATTTTATTAAGTGTAGAATGTTATTAACATATTATCTTTTATATCAACATTTAAAAATGTTTAGAATACATTATGGCTTTTCACAGGAAAGTGTTAGTTTTTTAAGCCATTTTTTTTTTCTTAAAATGTCATCTCAATATTTATTGTGCTATAATAACTTATAATTTTACTGCAATTTGTTGCATTTTAGTATCTAACACGAGCGTTATCTTTTAAAAATATATATTATTCTGATATCATAAAATCTAGGCTGGAAAGGCCTTCCAAGAATTGCAACATTAGGCCCAATTTTTGCCAATATAGACAGTTATGTGGCAGATAATAGTGCAACTTTTAGCATTTGTTTACATTTAAGGCTAAGGGTGATAGAGGTATACTTCTTTGTACTTTGTAGAGGCAGAAAAATTGCTTTTATATATTTTTACCAAAAACATCAAACCTTTAAATTCCTATTATAAGCTAAGACATGGCTTAAAATAAAAGACGAAGACAATAAAAAATGGATAAGCATATAATCTTTACAAAATTTATCAATTGATGAATAAATGAAAATCTCATAAATCACATGAAAACTTTTTGAAAACATGAGTTTTAGAGTAGTTGCAACTTGCTTTGGAGAATCTTGATAAATTTCCATAAGTCAGTCAATTATGTACTTATCTCACATTAGCTTTATTGCAATTAAAGCAAGTTTAGAGTTTATGCACAATCACATTGACATTTCTTTGAATAATATTAAACTGTTAAAAAGTTATTGGTGCTTTTTTAGGCCTGTTAAAATCTATATCTAATAACTTTATTCTTTGTATACACAAACACATAGTAACAAGTTCAATAAAGTCCATACGTAGCACTGCATCATTGATCTGTAAAAGAACAGTTAACTGTAAAACAGTAAAATAGAGAAAATCTTGTAGCACATTTAGTAAACATAGTGTTTGAATTTAATACATTATTATTTTCTAGCGGCTACGCCCCTAGAAACCTCTGGAAGAGAAACCTATAATAAGCTTTAATATAATGGAGAACCATATCGTTCATTGGTTAGCGAGATATTTCGCTACAGACAAAAAATCTTAATACTTTATATAATAGGATATACATAATATATAATAGCCCTATTTTGAAGATCTTTTTTTACAAACATTCACTGCGTATAATCCACAGTATAAAGCACTTTTACGTTGTGACATACGGACTTACTCTTATTATAGAGTAGCTGCGCTTCTAATAATATGTAGGCTCACTATTTCTAAGAGTTCAAGCACAGAGGTCAATCAAAGCCTGCAAGCTTAGGATACATCATATGTTTGTCCATCCAAACATAAAAATGATTTTGACAGTCATACAGGAAGAAAACCTGATAAAATCCTTTGCTATAAATTCTAAGACTGTTTCCAGAAACACCCCCTACAGGGCCTACACCCATCCACCCCAAGCGTATTTTGAAATTAATTGAAAATAAGGTAAGGGGGTCGTTTTTCGTGTGTTTGTGTTTTGCTTATGTTTAGGTTATGAGAGGTTATATTGGATATAGGAGAACTCCTGCAGGGTTAGGGCTCTTGAGGTATTAGCTACTTTAAAAATTTCAAGAAACAGGGAAAAAGTTTCGTTTTTCATAAACGAAATATTAGTTTATTTATTCTAAATGACACAAACAAACTTATTTGCTTCAATAGATAACTCATTTACTAGTTTTGAAATTATTTCCTTTTTGTATACTTTTGGTTTGCACATTTTTGTGTATGATTAGAGGAACACTATATTAGTCTACAGGATTACAAAAGTGTTTAAATATATTAAAATTTTAGCTTCTTAGTAATCAATATTTTATGAAGTTTTATCATGAAAGATGCCAGTGGATCATAGCTTTAACAATATTTTACCTTCCTTTAAAATATAGTTTTGTCTAAAAGTTAGTTATTTTATTACTCTAATTCATGGATTTCTTGATTTAAAACAACCACAAAAGCCAGAATCTACTTTTACTCTGACTTTACTTTTAAAAAACTTTAAAAACTGTAATTAAATCTGACTTCCTGTGGAAGTATAACATTTATGCCAAGTTACCAAAATGTCTTTTATAAAAGCCTGCTTTCCTTTTTGTGTTAACATTTTAACCTACAGATTCTAATTTTAGAAAAGCATTGCTTTTCATTATCAAATTACTTTTCTAGCAACCCTTACCGTTATAAAGTTATAATGGCGAAAATAATGTGAAAATACACAAATCATGTAATAACAGTCATTATATGGCATTCCCCATTTAATTTGACATTTTTTAAAACCCAGAAAGGTATCTGAGTACCAAATAATTAAGTAAGATTAAAAACAAACATAAAAATTAAGTTGTTTCTTTCCCTCCCCCTCATTTGAATTTTAGTTTCAATTACAAAAATTAAAAATATTTTTTGTAGAGGGAGGTATGTATCTCAGTAGGCAATTTCTGTTTGAAGGATGGTGGTAAACCCTCTCCCAAATTAGCCATAACCTATAAACCTTCCCAGGACCTATGAGAACCATATAGGTTCAGCGGTTACCTAAATCCTTCTTTACAGACAGACAGCCATAGATCCTGTTACTTTTATATTAGGATTGTGTTTTATGAGAATTTGAAACACTAAGCAAATAATTAATAAAAAATTTATTGGAATTAATTTTGGAAACCCAATAATTCTAGTTCCCCAAAATATTGATAAATTGTATTTGATAAGTTTGAGCTATGATGGTCAAAATTTGATGGACAGCAGAAACTATTGATATGTCAAAACTTCACTTTTATAGACGTTTATGGGTGCATCTACTGAAAAGTATTTGAACCATTTGATTTTGATTTTTAACTTTTTATAAGGTAAAATTATCATATTTTTTGGATTATTGATTCCTAGGACAACAAGGTACAATGCTATAAGCAAAGCATCGCTATAATATATTGAAAAATGTAAAAGTGAATCCTGTATTTATGCAATTTTACTATAAATTTTTTTAAGACTTCATATTCTGCTCGTAAAGTTCTAACACTCTATATTGTTAATGTTGTCTTTCAGTCTGATTTTAGAGCTTCGCTTTTATGGATGTTGTCATCCTTGTTTATTGATTATTAGCCATCTTACTTGAAGATGCACACAAAAAAATACTCCTTTAACCTTGTCTTATAGCGGAGTGAATAATTTTGTTTGTATTTAAATGTGTTGCAAGGTATATTTGCCTAGGGACATACCTATCTTCTTCCCTATGCATATTTATAAATAGTTCAACAGTTTAGATACTTATTGAATAAGCCCTCCTTTTCTAGTTGGTCGCCGGGGAGGTCATTGGTTCGAATCTTGACCCTAATAGCGTCATAAGTCGACATTAATAGAAATGCATACATCCTTCTTATTAAGCTAAAAAGTACAGAAAAATATATCTTAAAGTGCATTACGGATAGATCGACAGACAAAGTTTGTTTGTTAGTAGATGCTCATTGGCCAAGAGAATCTTTTAAAAAATTCAGAATTCTTTTGTTGATTAGAATCAAGCTAATTGCATTTCTCTGTAGAATTTCAATGTCTAATTTAGCATGGCTGACGGATCAACGGACCAAGTCAAATGATTGATAAAGCAAAATAGTGAAGAAAATCTTTTTCCCTAAAATTTCAACCGTCTATCTTAAATATGTACTGACAGATGTACGGACAGAAATAGGAAGTTATAGAGAAGTTTCGCTATTTATTGACGGGGCCAAATTAGATTTAAAGGAAACTGTGCATATTTGAAACTGCACTGTAATATAAATTCTCTAGTTAGCTGTAAAGATGACTTGGAACTTGGCGAAGGATTCCTTTTAAGATTCCTTAGTTTTTGGGATGTGAGGGGGGGGAGGGGGGGGGACACTAACTAGCACTCTTCTTCTTATACATATCTCTCACATACTTGTCAAATTGTTACTTTGAAGCACTACTAGGGTTGTCAAGATTAGTTGTTGGAAAATAAGGTTTTGCGGATTTTCTTAAGATTTAATTTAAGACAAGTTATTTATTTCTATTTTATTTATGCTTTCTCATCCTTTGACTTTAGGCACTGTTATTCTATCTTGATTGGTTGGTATAAACCAGCAATGTCCATTCTTTAACATCAAAAATTTTTAATCTACAGATTTGAAAATTTTGTTTTTCATAATTGGTGGTATGCATAAATTTTTCGTCCATTGTCTTATCTCTTAGTTCGCGTTCAAACCCAATAAAAGATAATATGCAAATTTTGAATGATTTAACCAAAAGTTAAAAAGAAATATTTCTTAGTTTTTTTTAAAAGAAATAAATTCACTTATGTAAGGAAAGTTAGTAGCTCAAGTAAGTAGTTATAAGTAGCATTGCATTGACGAAAACAGTCTTTACAAAGGAATAAATGTGCTAAAAAAGATTGCATTTTAATGCATCCTCTGTAAGAAGTTACTTGTCAACAAAGCCGCATTTGGACATAAGAACAAAGTTAAAAGATAAATTTCTTAATGTAACAAGTGGAGAAAAATTAGCTTCTAGATTATAAAATAAATTGCAGTAATGAAATAAAATAAAAGGTTCATGGTTTAAAGTAAAATGAACATACTTACATGTGCTGTGTCAAAGATATTATGCTCATTGTCGCAGGAAGCATTGTGCAAAATTTAAAACTGTAAGGATATTTATTTTAATTGACAGTTTTTTTTTTATTGTTAATTTTAAAGCAAACTTGACGAAATGTTTGAACGATATTTATGCCTATATATGGACAGACAGGCACACCTTAAATATGGAAAAGTTTTGCTTACAAAGAATGCAATTGTAAATATTTGAGTAATTACTATAAACACACTATACTGGGTGCAATGGATGTAGAATATACTTGGATATTATGACAGGGGAAAAATCGTCCTCAATATTGGTTGCTATCTCCCCATTTATTGGTCAGTTTGTTTATCCAGTAGGCGGGGAGGGGATGGGGTAGTGAGGGTGTCATTTTTGTTAGCCCGCTACAAGTTTATTTTTGAGAACATAATAATCAGGTGTAAAATCCAATCAATAATAAATCCATTCTAGGTGCATAGCCTTGAAAAAGTGTCCACTTACAAATTGGTTAAGATTGGCATCTAAGAAGGTGCAGATATAATTTGCTTGCATATTTTCACATATTAACATATTACAGGGATGTAGGTCTTTCTATTAATTGCCTAAAATTGATGGATAAATGAATATTTGAGAATTACGGATTAATCATGAGAAAGGTAAGACAATAAACTGTAGATGAACAAGAAAAACAAAAGAAAAATATATTCTCCCAACTGTTAGCCAATAATTTAATCTACACAAGAAGGGTAATTTTATCTACAATAATTGGGGGAGTGGATTAGTTTGTCCTATGGAGGTAGTAAGAAAGAAACTGCTTCTATGTCAGGCTCGTGAAGATTGTTAAAAGTTAACAATAAATATCGCAACCCTCGACCATGAACGCATACAGCAAGGACTTAAGAGACAAAGGAAGGGCAATTAGATAAGATTAATATTGTTAACCACATTTTTAGCTCGCAGTAAATCTTAATGCAAATTGGTATGTTTGAGTGCCAAATGTTTCAAACCTGAGAAAAAAATAGTTAAAAAGTTGAAATTTTACTGGAAAAATATCACCCGTCAGCAACCTGGATCCGCATATCTTGAACTAGTAGGATACTCAATATACATATTAATATGTTTTGTTTGTCTGGATTAAAGTACTCTGTCTTAGGCAAGCCCAAGATAATTATCAGTCAAGCTGATTCTGATTTACATTTCATGATCATTATCATATCAACAATCTGTAACAAATATTAGGTTCTCTTATTTAATACTTATATTTGCGATTACTTTTATTTAATGAAATCTTCCAATTTTTAACATTTACAAAACGGCTTGCTGTATTGCATCAAGATCCATGACAGACCTATATAGGAAATAAATGTCTATAAACGAGCTCAAGTTTTCCAAAGGTCAGATGTTGAAAACTCATACTGGTTCAATAATCAATAATAAACTCTCAATGACCAGAATGATAAGACCCATTATTTTACTCTATGAAGAATAAATTAAATTATTTATTTTATTATGCTATTCAAATTATATTGAAGTATTAAATTTCTATTCATAAAATAGAAAATTTAAGTTTATAATATAGTAAATCAAGGAAAACTAAGTTTTAATGTAATATGATACTAGCGACGTGCCCGAATGTGTTCAGATATTAAACTAAAATTTAACATTTAGCTAAATAGTTTAACCCTTTCAGGACGATAATTTTAAACAAAAAACATTAGGATCCTAAAATAGTTTTAAGAAAGAGAGACAAAATTATAAATACGTTTTTAATTAAAAAAATGAAATTAGAATAAAGATGGAAGAAAAGGGACATTAAATCTTTAAAAAATGATAAATAAACGAAACTATAAAAGTCGTAGTAATCTTTATGAGTAACTTGATTTGTAGTACGGTTCGGAGAGAGAGAGAGAGAGATTGAGTGATAGGTCAATGGAAGAAAAATGATTAATAGTCGGGGATAGGTCAATGGAAGAAAAAAAGTTAAAAGTTGGGGATAGGTCAATGGAAGAAAAAAAGTTAAAAGTCGGGGATAGGTCCATGGAAGAAAAAAAGTTAATAGTGGGGATAGGTCAATGGAAGAAAAAAAATTAATAGTTTGGGATAGGTCAATGGAAGAAAAATTATTAATAGTCGGGGATAGGTCAATGGAAGAAAAAAGGTTAATAGTCGGGGATAGGTCAATGGAAGAAAAAATGTTAATAGTCGGGGATAGGTCAATGGAAGAAAAGAAAATTAATAGTCGTGGATAGGTCAATGGAAGAAAAAAGTTTAATAGTTGGGGATAGGTCAATGGAAGAAAAAAAGGTTAATATTCAGGGATAGCTCTATGGAAGAAAAAAAGGTTAATAATCGGGGATAGGTCAATGGAAGAAAAAAGGTTAAAAGTCGGGGATAGGTCAATGGAAGAAAAAAGGTTAATAGTCGGGGATAGGTCAATTGAAGAATAGGGTTAATATTCAGAAGTGAGATAACGTAGAATATAATTTTTTAGGTGGTGCCTGCACCACCGATTCACTAGTAATAGAATATACTACTCTTGCGTATGCGACCCTAGCATCTAAGGACTCTGTCTTTAAAGGGGTAAGACGGGGACAGAAAACTACCTCAAGGCGTAAATCTAAAAATAAAATAGCCTAAAACCATCCCAAACCTCTGTGATGCTTCCCTAAAAGTGAGAACTCAACCAGTTCTGTAGTTTACATATATATTGTATAAATGCATATTAGGGTTGGGCCGGATACTTTTTTGGCCGGATACCGGATATCCGGCTGATTTTTAATGCCGGATATCCGGTTCCGGCCCAATGTATGGCCAACGTTCGAAATCCGGCAAATTACCAGATATCCGGCCGGATAACCGGACATCCGGCGTCAAAAATCAGCCGTATATCCTGTAACCGGATAGTTTTAATATCCGGTATCTGGCCGGATATTGAAAATGGCCGGATATCCGGCTGGATAACCGGCCAAACCGGATATCCGGCCCAACCCTAATGCATATATACTCGCATTAAATATACGATAAGAGCTATTTGTCAAGAAGAGTCGGACAGATTTACATTAAACACATTCTAAATGTAGAAAAGCTACGCTTTTAATAAGACCTAGATTTGCACCAGCATAATGAGTTAACATTTTATGTTGCATAAATAAAAAAAAGCTTGTGACAGATGAATAGTTAAACAAGAATGATAACTTGCAGTGAAGCATGGAAAAAAACCGGACTGACAAATAAATGATCAAACAACAACCTATTAAATTGGATTTTACTGCTAAAACCACTATAGACGGACAGACTAACAAAATGAGTTTTGGAGTTGATGCCTACTGATGTAGAAAATATTTGGATTTTAAGAAAAATAGCCATTGATTTTAAAAGCAGCTTTAAAGATTTTCCCCAAAACTTATCTTACTGACTGTCATTTTAATTGTAACGTAGCTTTGTCAAACAAAAGTTTTACTAAAGGGAACTATCCACAAACGAGAGCAAGTGATTCTAAGCACCTTCCAGCATTGATCCATTGTATTTTTTAGTGAATATACTAGGTTTGTGATTAATATTTGGTTTATCGACTAAAAAGATAGGTTTCACCAAGGTTTTATATAAGACAAACTTTGAAAAGTCAAGCATTTTTTAGTGCAATACCATCAAATGTTTTGATGAGTTCAAACTGTTTTTTAAAAGCTTTGACACAAAAGTATATTATTTTAATTTTAAAAAACTTGTAATATTGTAAACAGTTTAATTAAAGTACTTTTGCAATTTATAGCATTTGATGCTTTTCTGCTGTGTTATTTTATATTGTCCTCTGAATTCAACAAAGCATTTGATGATATTGCATAAAAAACTATTTACATTTCAAAGTTTTTCATGTAAAACCATGGTAAAACCCAACTTTTTAGTCTATAAACCAAATATTAAACATAAACCTAGTATATTCAGTAAAAAATACTATGGATCAATGCTGGAAGGTGCTTCGAATCACTTGCTCTCGTTCGTGGATAGTTCCCTTTAATTACTTGCACCTTGCTTTGATGTATTCTTGTAAGCACAAAGCACACGCTGCTAAATAGTATAACAGTTTCATTGCCTCTTTATTCCTCAGTAAATAATAATAAGACTTTTTTTTACAAGGGAAACTGGCATTTTATTTGATTAAACACAGTTTTGATAGACCTGAGCGGCATAAGGCACGATGTAACAAACCTGGAATTAATTTTATGATTTTTATTTTAATATTTGTGAAAAATTGTCCATAATACGATGCTATACATGATTTTTCAGTATGGCTGAGAACCGGTTCTATCCAGCAGATATTAATCGGTTTCGAAGCCATACTGGAAAATATTTTATCGTACCTACATAATTTTCCCCCAAAAATATTGTATTAAGAACTACAATTATATCCATAAATGGCATAGTAGTGTGATAATTTTTATTGTGTAGCAATTCGCTTACATATTAAGACGTATGGATTTGCACTTTCTAGAGTAGCTACGCTCTCAAGAGTTTAGAATTGGGGAATCTAATATCGAAAATCCTTTTAAACAAAACTTTACATCCGTATAATAAAGTAACAGGATGTGTGTTTGCTTGTCTGTCTGTTTGTTTGTACCGAAGGATCTCGCTAACCGCTAAACCGATCGGGTTCTCCTAAACAGGGTAGCTTCTCAAAGGTCCCGGAAAGGTTTATAACTATTTTGGGGGAGGGTACAACCACCCTCCCCAAAGAAATCGACAGAAATTTTAAAAAAAATAAAAAAAACGCTGCCCTGCGGACAAATTTGCAATTGGCTAAAAACACCATCTATAGGTGAAAAGGTGGAAAAAATAATTTTGGTAAATAGCTGACTTTAAAATAGATTGAAAAAAAACAATTTTACGTGTACATAGAGGCCTCTAGGGGCGTAGCCGCTAGTAATAGCTATTTTGCGAGAAAAAAACTATAACAAAGAATCTAGCTGGGTACATGATTTGGCTTTATTTGATTTAATTTAATTCTCCTAAAAACTAATTGTTAATATGGGAGGATAATAAAAAAGTAATAAAGTAACCACTCCTTGAAATAATAATGTTCATATATGTGATCATCTTTGGGTGTGAGAACTAGACCCAGACTGGGGAGATAATTAGTCTACAGAGTGTCCCATAAATTACTGTTTGTAGAACTAGCGGCTGCGCCCCTAGAACCTCTAGGGACACTTAAAGCAGGAGAGGAAAAATTGACCCCCCCCCACCTTATTTAATAAAAGAAAAAGTAAAAAAAAAATTTGGAGGGGGTCATCTTTTATTGGGAAGGTGGAGAAAACCTTCCCCAATATAGTTAAAAACATTAAGCTTCACAGCAAAGGAAAATCATATCTTTTAAGCGGTTAGCAAGATATTTCGCTACAGACAAAAAAACCTTACTACTTTATATAATAGGATAGTTCAAGATATTTTTTTTTTAATTTCTACATTTATGGTCAGTTACATAAAGCTCTTATCGTTAATTTGGATCTGATAGAATTGTCCTATCGATATCAAACTTGGCATGACATACAAGTCAATCCAAAATTTGCACTGAGAGCAACATTTTTACAATAATTGTTTTTTAGAATGTGGCCATCCCTGTAAATCCTTGTGTTATGAGAACTGTGATTCTGAGTGTAGATTCTATGGAAATATTCAGGCATTTAAAAATTTCATTAGCAAAATATTTAATTGGATTTAGGCTATTTTTTGGCAGGTGCTCGGCTAACTAATTCCACTTGCAATTGCCTTAAATCAAATATTTTGTTGGGGTAAAACTTGTTTTTGTCGTTTCAGAAGGGAAAAGGCAAGAAGGGGGGAGAAGTAAAGAAAGGGGGTTGTGGGGAAATTTTCACTTAAAATTGATTGTCAGAATCACATTCCCTCTTCCCTGATTTTTTGGTAGAAGGTAAGTGGGGTAGACAACTTCTATTTAAAACTTGAAAGACCCAACATTATTTTTGTATTAGAGTTTTACCTTTAGTTAGGTTAAATAGTTATTTAGTCTTTTGTCTTATTGGGTATTATTTATTGGGTTTTTTGTTCTAACAATTTACCTACCTAATGATTATGAATTATAGAATGAAAATTTTTGCAAATTGACTTAGCTTTCCTGTGGTCACTCTGTAACTGGAAGATGTACCCCCAAGTTAAGCTGTTGTGTACCCTGTCAAAAACAGTTGGCATGTGGACATCCTTGTCCGGACAGATGTGGTCAGCCATGTGCTACACAGTGCCAGGTGAATTTCAAGAACATTTCTAAATCAATAAAATATTTGATGTTTATGTATTTCTATATTTCTATAAAACTCTATCATGTATGTAATTTTTTTCTTAAACTTGTTTTAAGGGGATTAGAAAAAATCATTTATATTCTGTCAAGAAAAAGAAATTAAAAATTTATCAAAAGAAAATATGTTGTGTTGAACGGATCTACGATTATGAGTTGTGTAAGAAAATCTGTAAAAATCAAGGAGAAATATATAGTATACCTAGGTTTATATTTTTTTGAAAATTAACTTTATCCTTCTGAAGTGCTTACTTTTTTGTTTTTTTTACAAACAACTTTTGGACACAAAAAACCGCTTGATTTTGTTGTAAATTTGTAGCCCCTTCTTTTCAACAATCTGTCCTAACATGCTAATTTTAATCTGTCATAAATATTGCAAGGTAATGGTGAGCGCATCATCAGCAGAAAATAAAAGTTTGGGTACACTATCATGTCCGCACACACCCAAGATTCCGTGCTTCTTGCTTAATAATACTGCTCAAGATTTGAACATAGAAAGGTATGTAACTTTTTGAAAAAAAAGGAGATAAATGGTGTTAAGGGGTAGTTTTAAAGGTAATTAACGTATATAGCTACTTGTCTTATTAATTTCATTGTGTACAGTGGTGTGCACAGCGAATCACCAGGGGGCGTGAAACAATTAAGGGGCGAAAAAAGGGTAAGGTAGGCCTTCCCAATTTCAATGTTAAGGGGGTGTTGACACCCCCCTACCACACGCTTCTGATTGTACTGCCGTTGTATGTTGAAAGTTCTTCATTTAGTTTTGGAAACATGTTAAAAATAGTGCACTTATCTTCAGAGAAAGATATATAATTCACGATTGGAATCATACTTCATATTTTTAAATAATTTCTATGTACATATTAAAAAAAAATTATTGATTGAAGAATTCATAACAAAATAGATTTGTATGGACGGGAGTGTCCCAGGGAGGGAGGGATCAATGGTTGTAAAAATTTTGTTATTTCTACAAGCCACCATTAGCAGATTTTAACACATCAGCGTTGGGAGGAAGATTATTTTATCGTCCATTGTCCCTGGGAGTGCTAGCATAGTACAACATTCATTTTGGTACAAGAACGTTAATACGCAAAAGTAGGTTAGAAAGTTTTAGTAAAATTGTTTTATACGTGAATTTAAAAATTAAACGAAAAAGGATAACTAAGTTTAATTGGAGAAAGCCTAAAAACTTAATTATTAATTTGCAGTTTGCAATTACTAAAAGTATTTGTTCTTACAAATAAAGTGAATATTCCATAAAATTAATTTTAAATTCCTATTGTTTAAGTTTTTATATTCGCATTTGCAAATCTATCCATTGTACTGAACATGCAAGTGCATTACAGACCAACAAGTAATTGCACTTGCAGAATAGGTACGTCATCCTGCTAAAGATATTTGCTATGACGTCTTAAGTAAATTATAGAGTAGCCTTGTTTCTAATAAAATAGATAGGATATTTTGATTTGCTCATTTCTTCGGTCTTAAATTTGCCTGCGGGTGTAAAGATGGACAACATGTTTCACATATGTAACAAGGACAACGATGGTCATTTGTGGCAAAGCAATAACACAAATGGGTGTAGAACAGCAGTAAACTGATATACAGTTCTATTTAAGATGTTCAAATTATTAAATTTTCAAGATAACAATAACAAAGATTTCTATTTTTCATTATTTTTATATATATCCTACCAGTTATTGTTTTTTAATGAATTCAAAAATCACTAAAAATCTGGTTCGGTTAAGGTTTGTTTTAAATAGGGATGGTTTTAGGCTGTTTTATATGGAGTAACCCTGCCCTCCTTATTCATCTATTGAAAACAAAGGTTTATAATATTCTCTTTAAAAACATGAACTATGTAGGTGTGACATATTGACATAATATCCTAGTTGTATAGTAACTACGCTACTAATCTGTACCTGGCCCTAGATGTATATAAGAGCTTTAATATGATATAAATTCAATGTTTATATTCATGTAGTGGGGGCGAGGAGGGAGGGGGGAAGATTGAATTTAGATTACTGTAAAAGAGTAACATACAAGTCAGATTGAAAAATACTCAGGGGTAAATATTTTTCCTACAAAACTTGGCAAGGTTTAAAAGAAAATCTCAGAAAATCATGTTTTGTAAAGTAGCAGGATTTCCGTCTTTATGTTTACCAAGATCTCGCAAACAGTTTTAACGTTCATAGCATAGGTTTTCATGGAGGACCAAGATATAATTTTTTGACGGTTTGACACGCCCCTTCCCTCTAATAAAGCGTATTCGAGTGGATACCGCCCATTTCTTATCCAGTTAAGCCCATACAGACTGAAGGCGAATCAACTAGTAATGAATAAAGTCATCATGACTAATATTTAATTAATACTTTTTTATTGTTTATGACATGACACAGTTTTTTTTGATTAAGAGACGAATGTCTTTAAATTTCAATGCTTTAGATTTCAAGTCTAATATTTTATAATCTTAATAAAGGGGGGGGGGGAGTTCTGACACATTTGCGTAAACGGTGAGTATAGGCTTTATCTTTGGACTGAGAGGATAGGTTATTAGGGATAAAATCATTCTTATATAATGAATTTCCCCCAGATTTAAGATTTTTTGGATAGGCCTCCAGGTTCCGGAGCTCCAGGCCTCCAGGTGGTCTCTGTACAGGTAAAATTGAAAAAAAAAAATTTTTTTTTAAAGTTACAGGTCAACTTATAAAACAAAATATGCATCTTTTTTAATATTATTCACATATTTGAAGAAAAAATATGCATATTTTGTTTTATAAGTTGATTTTTAACTTAAAAAAAATTTTTTTTTTTCATTTTTACCTGTACAGAGACCACCTGGAGGCCTGGAGCTCCGGAACCTGGAGGCCTATCCAAAAAATCTTAAATCTGGGGGAAATTCATCATATAAGAATGATTTTATCCCTAATAACCTATCCTTTCAGTCCAAAGATAAAGCCTATACTCACCGTTTACGCAAATGTGTCAGAACTTCCCCCCCCCCCCTTAAATGATGTTAATATTTATCCCTTTACTAAGATGAAGATGGTTTGTGATGCTCCATAATTTGGATTTGACCAAATTCCTCCCCTACTTCCGTCATCATATCACAATTCAAGCCCTTTACTTCCAAATGTTGGTATATTTGTTGTTATTAAAGGAATAGTTGCATGAAGTGCATTTCAGAAAAATGATTTTAAGCATAAGTTACAAGTATATCAACAAACATAAATAATTTTGTATTACAATGAATTACAAACAATTAGACATAACTAAATTAGTCGTCATGCTGTTTTTACATTTTACTATCGACTAATATTTTTTTGCACCCTTCTTCTTAATGGGGATTTTTTCTATGTTGATTGGAATTTGCTATACTTAATTTTTTGGGAAATAAAAATAGTACTTTGGCTTTATATATGTAACATTGTCAAAATCAACCATTAAAATTATTAGAAATCTTATCTATCTTTTTTAAAACTTAGATGTTATATATTTTTGTTTGTATGGCTAATTATCTTTTTTAGTTGTTCAAGAAATCTTTTAAAATTTTTGTCATTCTTTCTCAATTATAATATTTTTTTCTCGTATTCATTCGAATCCGGTGGATAAGAACCAGTTCTCATCCATACGAAAAAACTATGTCTAGCATCGTATTACCGATCATTTTCCAAAATTGATACCAGTTTTGTTCGGCCCTCTAGTCTAAGAAAACTGGTTTTAATCTTTTTCATTTTAATATCGGCGGAAAGCTGTCTGTAATACGATGCGAAAAATACCTTAATTCATTCAAAATTATATTATTTAACCAATATAAAAGTTTAGAATTTGTCAGGTTAATTTTCCTTGCATAGTTTATGAATATTTTCTAACTGTTTACCCAGGGATCTAAGGGATAAGACAATGGCCTTTAAATGTATTTATATTCCCAATCATAATACACAAAAATAATCCCTTGGTTGAAAGGTTAAGGAACCAACCAATCAAAATTCAATAAAAGTTTTTATCCAATAAGTAAACGTTATTATAAAACTTTGGAGACTTTTGTAAAACAAGGATGACAACATCCATAAAAGCTTAGCTCTGAAACGGTATGACAGACGAACATTAACTCTTGTAGAGTGTCAGACCTGAATATACAAAATATGAATATATAAGTTTTGATAAAATTATACATAAATTTGTTGCAAAACTTATTAAATGCAGGATTTTGTTTAAGGACATACTGACATTTTTAGGACTTGATTATAGAGATGCTTCGCTTATATTATTGTACCTTATTGTATTAGGAATCAGTTATCCAAAATCAGATCAATCGAATGATTTTATTACATAAAAACTTGTTGTTAAAAAAATTAAAAATCAACATGTTTAAAATGGACTTACAGGCATTCTGGTAACGATTATAGAGTTGCTACGCTTTCTAAATCGTACCTAACTACTACAGGAATTACCATGCAAATTTTGAAATCGATAGGACAATTCTAACAGGCCTAAATTAACAAAAAAAAAGCTATCCGTTACGGACAGACGGACGGTTGGACTGACCGACCCTAATTATATAAAAGCTTCGCTTTTAAAAAGAGCACAGTGCCCACTTCCTTCCTGCTTTTTACCAATCTATGCATGTCCGTGGGTAATCAATAACACACACAGCAATCACACACACACACAGGCAGTGTGGGAAAAAATATCAAATTGAGGCAAAATATCGAAATTATTCAATTATTGGGTCAGGCTGATAGATGTTTGTATGGGGCAAGTTTGCTAGGCTTACCAAGAGTTTTAAGCAAAATCTAGATTTTCTTGGAATTATTAAAAGATTAATTGAAGTTATGACTTATTTCAACCTTATTGTATCTTATTTTCTATTATGAAAAAATGAAATTATCATAAAATTGCACCCAATAAGATTTTACCTATAAAAAAGAACAGCTACTAGATAAGTTAGATTTGGTTAGTTAAGTTAAGGGGGGGGGGGGGTGAAGTTTTGACACATTTGCGTAAACCTGGTGTATAGGCTTTATCTTTGGACTGAGAGGATAGGCTATTAGAGATAAAATCATTCTTATATGATGAACTTCCCCCAGATTTAAGATTTTTTGGATAGGCCACCAGGTTCCACAGCTCCAGGCCTCCAGATGGCCTCTGTACAGGTAAATAATAAAAATAAAATTTTTTTTTTTGAAGAGTTAGAGGTCAACTAATAAAACAAAATATGTACTTTTTTGAATGTTATTCACATATTTGAAGAAAAAATATGCATATTTTGTTTCATAAGTTGACCTCTAAATCTTAAAAAAAAACACATTTTTTTTCATTTTTTCATGTCCAGAGACCACCTGGAGGCCTGGAGCTCCGGAACCTGGAGAATGATTTTATCTCTAATAACCTATCCTCTCAGTCCAAAGATAAAGCCTATACACCAGGTTTACGCAAATGTGTCAAAACTCCCCCCCCCCCCCTTATATTGAGTCTAGATTATATCACCTGCTAGGTTGGGTTCCAGTTTCAAAATTTCGAGGTGGGACATTTTCAGTAAAATCATTTGCAACGAATTGGTATATGAAAATTAAGATTAGTCTGTAGAAGTATTTAGGTACCCAAGAAAAGAACGGTAACCTTCACCAAAAAAAGTTTGTAATGAATAATAAAATTGTTATCCATTTGAAAAACTTCAACTTCTGGATAAGTCACAACCAGGAAAATGTTAATACCCACATATTTCAAGGAATTCATGACATCATTTGAATTGTGTAGAACATGACCACAGAACCAGCATTATTCTGTAATCACTGTAACCATTTCAACCACAAAATATTCAATTCGTGCCATCCACAATCAACAAATAGGAATAGCTCAGTGGGGAAGAGGAGTGTATTTCTGTCTTCTAAAGTGTGTAATCTACCAGCGATCTCAAGAGATAAGACAATGGATGATAAATTGATGGTCACCCAAAATAATAATAAACATTATTACCCCTTCTGTTAAATAAAATTATTGGTAAAAAAGTTCAAAAACTGCTAGCTATGTGTCCACTAATCCTCTACTGACAAGGGTCTATTTTTTGCTTAAACAGACCAATCAAAATACGTTGAATATATTGGTGGACAGCGTTGCGGAGCCGTTTGATTTTGGTGCGGCTCCGGCTCCGACCTAAAATCAAGAAAAACTCGACATATTTTTCCCACGTCTATTTTTGACTTAAAAGTTTAATTTTGATAAAAATGGACTTGAAAAGCTTAAAAGGGGCATTTGCACATGACAAAACAGAGTTACCAAATTATAATTAATAAAAAATCTCTTTATTTAGTTAGTCCAGAGCCGAAGCCGTTATTTAACGAAAATTACGACTCCTGCTCCAGCAAAATATGGCGGCTCAACGGCTCCCGGCTCCGGCTCAACACCGCTGCCTATTGGGTGTGTCCACCCCCCTGACAATAAAGCAACACACCTCTTATTTTCTGTATTACACCCTATATAGGGTACGGTTGTCAAATGGCAAATAATCTGTTCACGCCACTGGATGAAATATAGACACTCAGGCCAGTTTATGCAATGAAATAAGATTATTTTTTTTTTATATTTTATAATAAATCTTTAAAAAAAGATCTTCTACACTTAAGCACACAAAATTGCACTCATATTCCCAGCTGTCTCTAGCAAGATAGGGAGAGCAATGTTAAGAGAGCATGATGAAAATTTTTTGCCCTGCTTGTTGCAATTTTTACGGCATGCGGTTTTGGCCATTTTTGATTGCTTGTTCATGCTCATTTTTTAGTGCATTTGTTTACAATGTAATTCATTTTATAACATTTTATATGCACACACATCAGATATACATAGTTTAAAATGTGTATATAGGTTCCAAATATTTTTATATCAATTTAAAATAATGAGCGTTTTCATTTTTAAATAAGTGACAACTTGCCTTTCTGTCTTTATGTTGTAGTCTTTATAGCGAAAGATTTTACTAACTGTTAAACCGATATTTTCCTCCTTAATTGTTTTGGGAGGTTTTAATCTTAATAATTTTTCTTTTTATCTTACTGTATTTTCTTATTCTCTCATTACCTATTATGCATTTTCTTTGTTAAGGTCGTACAAATGTACGGAAAAATGTTCAGCTGTTTTGCTTTGCGGTCATAAGTGTTGTGGAGATTGCCATAAGGAATGCAATTATTTATCAAAAAACAAAAACATAAAAATAGTTATTTATCGCATCTTCTTATAGATATCTTTCCGAAGGCCCATGCTAACAAAACTGGTAATAATTTTATGTTTTTTTTTATTATGATACTTATGGAAAATTGTTTGTTATACGACAATATGCATGATTTATTTTGATATTTATGAAAAATTGTTTGCAATACGATGCTATACCTGATTTTTCAGTATCACTGAGAAATGGTTCTGATCCAGCGGATATTAATCGGTTTCAAAGCCATACCGGAAAATTACTTCCACAGATTGAAAATCAAAATAATGCCAACAATAATCTAAGATTATATTTACAATAATAATAAAGTTAGATTAATATACGGTCGGACAGACATAGTAGGAACCCTGGTTATATAGTAGCTGCGTACCAAACAAACATAAAATAAAAAAGAAACATTAAATCTTTATTTTGTTTGTTTTCAATTTGAGCAGTTATATCAATAAAGTTAATTTTATTGCAGAATCTAATACTCATCAATTTTAAAGTGGCGTCCTGTGGTTTTGTAATCAATATAGCAAAATTTAACAAGCCCAATTCATATTTAATGTGTGTTTAATGCTAATTTGATCATTTTAAAATTTTTAATATTCGTTATATAAAGGTAATAGGATGTATGTCTGTGTTTAGCACAGAATTCTCGCTAGCCGTGAAATGATATGGTTCTCCTTTATGATGAGGCGTCTTATTGGTCCAGAAAAGGTTTGGTACTATTTTGGGGGAGCGTAACTCCACCCTTGTAAGAAAAATCCCCCCCCCCTCTTCTTCAACAGAATCTATTTTTTTTTTTTAAGTACAGTGTTGACTTCCTCCCACCCATCCAATACCATTTCCCTTAAGTGTCCCCAGAGGTCGGTAAGGGCGTAGCCGCTTGTCCTACACAAGGAAATTAGAATTTAAAATTTGTATAATAGAGGGGAAGTTATATTTGAAGTAAAACTCTTGCCTACATTTTTCTGCCAATCTAAAATGTATAGATAAAAGAAAGCACTGAAAATTTATGAAAGTAAAATATTTGCATGACATTACCAGTGTACAGAGCAAGGACTACATCCCTCCTGTCCTGCTGCGTGTACAAGGCGGCTGCTTTGCGGTCATAGGTGTACAGCTAAATGTGGCCAATCCTGCCCACCTTGCCAGGATAAATCATTTTTCAGGTAACCTTGTTGATTTTAAATCTTGGTATATCAAGAAGGAGGGAGAAAGTGAATTGTATTTAGATGGTACTCTAAAAGTTTATAAACTCATTTTGCCATTTCTTAGCCTAAAAAATTTCAGTGGTAAAATCTAATCTTGTTCTGATTGTATATAGTAACAGTGTCCAAGCTTTTCCACCATTAATACTGATCTATAAAATACTAGCGGCTTCGCCCCTAGTCTCTAGGTATAATTACATCTACTATTACCTAACCAACGTAAAAAAAATGCGAATGAATCGCAATACCCAGCGGAAAAAAATGCGAATGAATTCGCAAAATTCGTAAAAATTCTTAAAATAAAAAAAATGGGGGGGGGACTTTTGCTTTTGAGGGGTTGAGGGTGTCCCACCCGCCAAGAAAGTAGCCTAAAACCACCACAGGGCCAGTAGGTATATTTCCTAAAGAGTAGAATTCGATCGGTTCAGTGGTTACCGAGATCTTAAGGGACGGACAGACAGACATCAAGCTATTTTTTATTAAAGATGTATCTTATTTGTTTGATCCAAAACTTTAAGTACTCATATTGAATTGTTAATGGTTTGTTCTAAACTAGTAGTTTTCTAACTTTCTTCCAATAATTCGAATCTCAAGGAGTTATGTTGTATAACTAAAATAAAGAAATTATAGGTATTTATTATTTTTTTTAGATGTCCTCATACAAAAACTGGAGCCAAATGTGGAGAACCACCGAAAATCTGCAAAGAAAAATGCACTTGGCGATGTCCACATTTAAAGTAAGTCGTTATATTTTTCCTTTGGGATTATACAGGGAAGTCCAAGGTGGGGCTAAATGAGTGTTTACCCCCCTCCCCCAAACGAATTTGAAGGTGTTTGGACTTCCTTAGAGTATGTTTAAAAATCCTTAAATTATCATAAGTCTACTTTTAAACTGTTTGCTTAAAGAGCATTTCATATTGTATATTGTACAGGTGTAGCAAGAAATGCGGGTCAGCTTGTTCCAGAAGTATTTGTCCAGAAAAATGTGGATTAAAACTGGAGTGTGGTCACAAGTGTGTTGGCATTTGTGGAGAACTTTGCATTTGTACAGGTAGCCGTTGCATCCATATAAACATAATATTTTTTATGTTATTGAATCTTATCACCCACACAAAAAGATTTTAAAACCGTTAATTCAAAAACTTTATTTATAACTATCACCAAAAGCCTTGTATTGTTTGGTTGCAGAGTAACTCTATAAGTGAATGTTCTCCTTTCTGCAAAGATGTTTTCTATTCTGTTCTCTTATTACACTATACACTCTGTCTCTCTCTGTCTCTCTCTCTCTCTCTCTCTCAATTGCATGCCCTTATGCTTACCTTACCATTTCAGAAATATTTGCTCCAATTTTGTTTTTAGAATGTGTAAAATTAGACATAAAATCTACACAAGAAGTTTATATTAATATTGGATGTGGATGTCCCAACGCAAA
This sequence comes from Acartia tonsa, assembly GCF_053477335.1. NCBI lineage: Eukaryota > Metazoa > Arthropoda > Copepoda > Calanoida > Acartiidae > Acartia > Acartia tonsa. The sequence goes on along the minus strand of NC_137262.1, from coordinate 12,323,784 downwards.
TGAAGACATAAAGAAACATAACAGGTCAGATTTCTAACAATTTTAGAGTAGAAGTTACCTCCTCGTTGACTTTTTTACGAATTATAGACACTAAATTTTCTTCTGAGTTTAGTATCTAAATAGTCTAGATATAAATCTCCCAGATTTGTAAATATGAAATTAAAAACTGTATCTATTCCGTGAAAATTATTATTATTTGATTGATCTAAGCAGTCAATGAGAGTTATTACAGCTTATTTAAATCACTATGAGTTTTAAACACTCGGTGTTTGGAGAACTCGATCTCACCCTTAGACGTACATATCCTATATAAATCAGACATGGATCTTGAAGCAATTAAGCAAGCCCTTTGCATTTGTGCCTATGTTTAAAATTAGAAGCTTTTGTGTACTAAAAGTTATCGCGAATATAGGTTTAAAATTGTACTTTAGCTGAGCTATTTTTTTATATTATATCTAGATTAGACTTAACACTTGAAAAACTATTTTAAAAGCAAGAATGTTTATATGTACCTGATTTAAGCTGAAATGTATAATGCCTAAAATATAAAAATCATCACGTACTAGACGCAAATGTATGTCTACAAGATATAAATGCATAAATGTTTGATAATGAACCAACTAAAATTCCGTGAAAATATTTAGACAAGAAAGGTTTTAACCTTTTCAGAGATTAGATTTGTTGTAATTATTAAATGGATGAATGGGATGGTGAATAGTTTAATAGATTTACTAATTTAGAAGATAAAATTGTCACGATAAAATATAATTTTCTGTGTAAAATAGTATCCTGTGATTTAAAAGAAAATTATGCCAAATTTCTTTGAGAATGTAAGCTTTGTACAACGAAAATTGGGCAAATAGATATTACTGTCAAATGCCAATTCCCTCCCTAAATTGATGTAAAAAAGATTTTATAAAAGTATTTTAAAAGCCGATCGTTTTCATTTTTTGAAAATACATGGTAAAAGTTACATTTCTTATCATTGTCTAGTAAATCTAGTAAATATCATCTACAAAAAAACTTTTTATTACGATCAGAATCTAAACACATCAAAAATGTCTACGGGGTGAGGTGTTAAGGGGTGTTTAACCCTCTCCAAAACTTCTAAATTCCCTAAAAAGTGAAAAAATATTTTTTTGCATTTCATCCCAAACATATTATGTTTTTACCCCCTAAAAAATTTTAGGTGGTAATTACCCCCCCTCCATAGGAATTATACCCTCGAGGCCAAACTTTTTGGCGGGTGAAAGGAATTTAGCCCCCTCCACCTCCTCAAAAAAAAATATAAAGTTTGGACGTCCTTGATGGAGATTTTAAGAAAATTATTCTTTCCTTTACCCCTGAATTATGTGCAGGGTTTAAAGTGCAGACTTTACTGAAATACATACAAAGATTGAGTCTGGATAAAATGCAAGTCTAATTATTTTTTGTTTCTTTAGACAATTAAAATTTTAAAACAAGGATTTTCCTTATTATAAACAAAAGTCACTTTTTGAACCCAAAACAGTATTCTAATATTAATTTCCCATAAGTTTCATAAAAAAATAAGATCATGGTGATTTGAGAATATGTAAGTTTAGTCATAAAGGTTTGTCTTTAAGGAAAACTAATACTCTTTTTTTATTCATTGATGAGAGCGCAAAACTTAAAGTAAAAATATTCTCCTTATCCAAAACCCTTGGGAAAGGTTTAGACCTTGTATAAATTGGCAGTTTTTGAGCAGTTTTGCTAAAATAGATTGTATTTTAGCACCCCTGATGTGAGATTGTTTGAGTGCCCGCTTTGCAGACAGCCTGTCCAATTTTCAAACATTTATAAACAGGAATATATTCAATGTTTTTTAAACTTTTAAAAAGAGAATTAAAGATCAAGACTACACAACAATTTGTTAATTTAAGATTTTTATGTTTGTTTTTTAGGATCTCGTTAACCACTTAACCGATTGGTTTCTTTTTAGGCGATTGATTATTTCATTTTAAAAAAAGGAATTATTCAGTTAGAAATCTTTCTCAACTCAAATTATAAGGAAAAGTCTAATTTATCATTCCGTCCATGTTATTGTTTATTTCGGGAAAGCTTCACTTAGGTCCTTGGATGGTTTTTGGCTGTTTATTTCAAAATAAAGGTCTTGTGGTGCTTTTTTCTGTCTCCTCCTTTGAATACAGAACCCTTATTTGCTAGGGGTTCATCAGCTATTTAATAAAACAGTAACAATTACTTTTGAATAGATAATGAATTAAATGATAGGTTAAAAAATATTTGAATATGATATGACACAGGATATATTAAAGAAGATAGCCACCATCAACTCATTATCAGATTATTTCTTCATGAAATCAACAAAAGTAAAACCAAGAACTGAATTACTTATTAAAGAAATCCACCAAAATACGAGCGAGATTAAAAATGAAGAGGCCAAAAAATGTTTAGACATAATGTCGAAAAAATTGGGAAGTGGAAAATTAATGAGCAGTTTAGAGTTGAATTCTATGAAAGTAAAGTTTGAGCTTTTCAAGGTTTTATACTCTAGGTATTTGATGTGATTCTGGATAAATATATTTAAGAAAACCTTTTTATTATAGGATTTGAATGATTTTACAACAGATCTATAACTAGATGATAATTACCTGGCTTCCTTTTAAAGGGATCTTTTTCGTCTGCTAGCAAATTGTTTTCTGCTACTTGGCTGTGTTATTATTCCCGACACTATTAGTTGATCTTCAAAGACCCAATTAAGAGTCGGCACAAGGTCCTTGGGATGGGTCATACGGTTAATTAACACCTTCCCCCTCTAGGGTTAAGGGATGGACTAAAAGATCTACAATTTTTATCACATAGTTTTCATTGGGGTTTAGCACCCTTTCTAATATTATTTTATTTTTTCATTTTTTTAATGGAAAAAAAAATATTATTAATCGCATCAAATAATTATTAACAGTAACCTGGAAAACTTGGGAACAGCTATATTAAGCTTACCACGCATAAACAATACTCAAATAAAACAAGTTCTCCAATCCAATCCTGAAATTGGTAAAATATTAACAAAATCACCAGAATTATTATCATTTGAAGATGGACTTTGGCTGCAGTGTCAGACATGTGATAAATTTTATCAAGCTCTTGATTCTGAAAATTTACAACCCCCTTGTTGCAGCAATTCATAATAAAATATTTATACAAGTATTTTCCTGTTTGGATCCGAAGCCGATTCTTTTCCACTGGATTAGAACCAGTTCTGAGCCATAATGAATAATCATGTATTGTATTATAGGTAATTTTTCAGAAGAAAAAAATGAAAATCATTTAATCAATTCCTACTTTGTTGTTTCTAGCAGCCTCAAACCCTATACAACTCCAACAATTTTTCATTTTATTATCCCAGGAAAACTGTCTATGATACGATGCGATAAATAACTATTTTATAACCGTTATTATTTTGATTATACACTAAAAATGCTATGTATTTTTATATTTTAAATATATCTATTTAGAATTGTTGTAGGAAAATTGCTTTGTTTCTTATCGCCAAAAAGTTACAGAGAAACTTTTAAAAACAAAGGTTTAACAGCAATTTTTTCAGGGCGGGTTGCAATATAAATTATCGACGAGTTGCTGAATAAATAATCCGCGGCGTCTAGTTATCTTGTTTTGTCTTCAAAAGTTTTAAAATGGCTTTTATGTAAAGGTAATAAAATATATATTAGTGAGGTGAGCACATTAACATATAAAGGGTGTGCAAAAAAACGCGGACATTTTTAAAGTTGAAATTGCGCGGCTTGTGTTAATATTAGAAAAACGTTACGCATACCGTTAGAACCGCTAAGAAGTCTGTTTTTTGAAAATATAAGAACGATTCCTCTGCTACGTATAGTTACGGAGCCGCGTGTTAAAATGTTCCAACTGATGTAAAACTTGACTTGCGAGTAAATTTTAAAATATAACTAAAAATTAGAGAAGATATTTTGCAAAAAGAGATGCCTACATTTTTTAATTTCAAATTGCGCGGCTTGTGTTAATAGTACAAAAATGATACGCATACCGTTAGAACCGCTATTAACTGTATTTTTTGGAAATATAAGAACGGTTCCTGTGCTACAAGTAATAGAGGAGCCAGATGGTAAAATGTCTTTCAAGTTTTAAGTTTAAGTTTTAAGCCAGTTGGGACAATTTAACACGTAGCTCCTAAACTATGCGTAGCACAGGAATTGTTTTTATATTTCCTAAAAGTAGACTTCTTAGCGGTTCTAACGGCGTAGTATTTTTCTACTAAAACACAAGCCGGGAAATTTCAATTTTAAAAATGTCCGCATTTTTTTTGCACACCCTTTACTTAAGTAGCTGATTATAAAATCTCAAATCATTGAGAATTAAAAAGTGTTAAGTAATGATGAATGTGTGCCTAGCTGATAATGATTACTTAATAACTTCTTTGCACTGAAAATAACTGATTGATCAACAGTATCTTAATTTTTCATCTGCCCCTGGTCTAACCCATCTTTTTAACAATGGATTTATTATACTTGGATCTTACTCAATATTATCAGGTACTCTAATAAAGTAACACTTGTAACTGGCTAAAATTACGATCTCCTCCCCTTCTACTGGATGAACGAACTGACCAATAAATTGTATCAATGTTAGCAACCTAAATTGACGACAATTTTTCCCTTGTTTAATTATCAACGTATATTCTATTTCTATTCAAATAACTTAATAACTAATATTTTCGGTGTTTAAAGTTATCTATTACAGGGATTATTATTCTTTGAAGTAGGAAACATTCACTCACTTAGCTGGATTCAACACCTTTAAAATAGTTTGATTATGTGTGTTTGTATGCTTGTGATGAGTCATGCCACAGTATTGAGCATGTAATTTTGCATAATAGATTCCAAAACTACATAAATGATAGCACACCTGCTTGCTGTCGGGAAGGTGTCGACTTCGATTCTGGTACATACCGCGTCATTCTAGAGGTCAAAAATGGTAGCGTCTAATACTATGTCTTGCACTTGACACTAACAGTTTAATAAGGGGAATACCTTGGCCCATAAACAGGCTCAACTTATTACAGTTAGGACCAAGATCCTACAATCAAAGGGTTGGTTGTCTCTTGGATGTTACTTAATTTAATATCCTAGAGTAGGCGTCAGATGATGCTCAGGCTTCTCTAGATGATCACTTGAAATCGAAGGAGAATCCCGCTTCAATGAAGTAATTAACCTCGTCTTCACAAAGGGTGGCTAATAAATATGCCAACCCATTAGCTAAGGAAAGTGTGTATTGATTGTTGAATGGCAGAGGGGCCGCACAAATATTTGCACAATCATTCAACTTTTTGCATTAATGGTATTATTTGTTTAATATTGGGTTGCCTATATTAATTGGCAAGGATTAGGTGGATCCCGTTAATTTGAATTACCAGTCAATATAACTAATTTTCACATTAGCAGTAAAAAATTATGGGCATGTTATTCGATGTTAATCTCAAGTATATCGTGTTAGAGAAAAGATATGTCCGGAAATAATCCATATTTATGATAAATTCTCTTGAAACCCCATAATTTCTTTGAAAGACTTGTTGAATTGAATTAGTGTAAAGATTTGAGAGATAGAGAATGGAAAATGGACTTTAAAAGATACGATACAGCTCTCAAAACAAGGATGACAACATCCATAAAAGGGAAGCTTTAAAATCAAACGGTACGACAAACACATTAATGCTAAAGCAAAGTGCTCCAGAAGCCATTTTGATTTAGGGGGGAGGGTGGCAAAATTTTCAAAATGCCCCCCCTCCACCTAGACAAAGTTCTTCGCACGTTACTGAAGTACAAAGTAACAGTATCTAGATTTTTTCCATAAATCTTCTTCTTCATACAGGGGTAATTATGTTGTAATAAGTTGGGGAAAAAATTTATTTAAAGTCAATTGTTGAATCCCTGTAGGAAATGTTAGTTTAAATGCTTGTTGCACTAAATACTTATAATTTGTTATACTTGTCCATTATATAATACACACATGGATGATATAATCCATTGAAGCAAAGCACTTTCAGATCTTAAAAATACATACATGAAAGAATAGGAAATAAATTTACACTTTAAAAAATCAGAATTTTATGTTCTGGGAAAAAGAAAACACTGAAAGCAAATATTTTAATCCAAAATTTGTAAGTGAAACTGTATTATAACATCGTATAATGGACTTGTTATTACTTGGATCTTACATCAGAATTCCCTGTACTCTAAATTAATCTAATAAAGTAAACCTTGTAACTGGCTAAAATAACGATCTATCCATTACCCCATTCCTTTCTACTGGATGACCGGCCCGACCCATAAATGACAGTGAAAATAGCAAACAAAATTGCCTATTATTTTTCCCCTGCCTTAATATCCACGTATATTCTATGTACATTTATTCATCTTAAGAACACTTGAACTGATAATTTAAAAGAATGTATACTGACCAAAGAGTTGCCTCGCTGCTAATTATGGGTCCAGCAACAATTGATTATTATGTTGTAATTATCATATGTAATTATACATATATCTATCTACGGCAGTAAGGAAGTTGAATTGATTATAGTATTAGTGAGTCACTAATCGAAAATCTTGTATGGCATCGTATTACAGACAATCCCACGAATAATATGATAAACTCATAAAATTCATACCAGCTTTGTTAACAAAACTGGTTGTAAACATATCATTAATCATTTTAATATCCACGGAAAACTGTTTATTAAACGATGCAATAAATAGCTATTCTAAATACATTATCTATATTTTGGAACAATACGTGTTTATAAGTTTGGCCTCTAGGGGCAACAAACTGGTAAATGGTAATTAATTCAAACTCTCTACTATATAAAACTATCTTTCTATTGTGTGTAATTAAGTGCAACAATTTCACACATTTGAATTGATTATGTTGAGGCTATAATCTTGCTAGCTTTACTTTTTGCATTTCTTATAACAAGTGTCCATTCAAAACGTTGTAAATTTATCCCTAATTTAGTCAATTGCATGTTTAACCTTAAACCTATAAGCTAAAGTAAAAAGACCAAAAAATCTATTACACTAGCAAAATGAAATTGTCAAGAAAGTGCAAACTGTGCATATTAGGTTGCACCTGTTCATAAGCCTGACATTCCCCATATCAAATGATAATCTTTTTAAAAACAGGTACACTGTCACTACATGTTATTTTGGACTTCCTTGACTAGTTTCTGGAGACAAATTGCACACTCTTTGTTTGTAAATCCTTACCTTTCATGGTACTGCCTGAAACCAGTTTATAGTTGTTGTAATCCTCATTATTCTATCACTATTGCAAAACGCTTAACATAGTAGCATTCTTAATGGATTAAGTTATGATGCTTTAGTTGTATTTTAATTAAAATAAGGTAGTGACAAAGATAGATTGATAAAGAAACATAGAGGGAGTAAGAAAAAGGGGCGGGACAGACAGCTAGAGGGGGTGGTAAGGTAATTTACACTAGAGAGAGAACCGAGTCGAGAGCAGCATCTTAAATGGAAGAACAGATAGATACAATATCTGTTAAAAATACAATCAAATATATAAAAAAAAAAACTGGCAAAAGAGGACCCTTTAAAAGAGTGTAATGCAAATTAGTGCATACAATTAGTTATGTGCACAAATATAACATGATAATCTAATTACAATTGCACATGTTGTACATGATAATTTAATTGGTATTAACATAACAATTGCATTACTTTTGCCTTTGAATGTGTATAAAAAATGCATCCCGGCTTTTAACCCGCTTGAAGAAGAAAAAATGGTTCTGATCCGCTATTATGTTATCGAAGTTATCCCTAAAATTGTTATTGAGTAACCCCGTTCCACTCAAGGTTAACAAAACAGGAGAATATATTTATCACACATGCATTTATTCTGGCGAGCTGACAAACACTAAATATAGAAAAGCTTTGCTTTTAAAACCCAGAGGCTGTGATTCGGCAAATTAATTCCATTTGAAATTGCCGAAAATTAAATATTTTTTTGGCTTGTAGTTGGCGTAAAACTTGTTTTTGAAGTAACTGTAGGGAAATGGGTAAGATGGGGTGGGGGGATTTTTCACTCAGAATTATTTCTCAGAATCACTTTCCCTTCTTCCTCTTAAAACCATGTAGGAGTATAAGTAACTTATTAAATGTTTAAAACTTCTACTTTCAATAACCATTAGTGTTAAAATCTTGCTTAACTTCAGTTTCACGAATATTTATTGCACATTCGACTTGGGTTGCTCTACTCAGACCTTTTAAGGTTAATAGACTTATAGTACAATGTTATGTCAAAGAATGAGAAGGCAATTTTGCGATTGAATTAATCTACAATTCTTTCTTTCTCCAGCGTAACACGTAGCACATCAGTTGTTTCCTTATTCAACTATATCAGGAGCTTGACATAAAAAGTTAGAGTAGGGAAATGCCATGGCCCAACACAGGCGTACTCATTATCATGCACAGTTAATCTTCCAGACAAAGATCGTGCAATCAAAGTCGTCTACCACCTCCCCCTAGATAAATAAGCCTTAATTGATACAGTACATTCAAACACAGCCTCCAATATAAATACTATCTGGGTGGTGGACGGCCGAATGTGATTCTGACCAACAATTCTAAGTGAAAATTTCCACACAACCCCCTTCTCTAATTTCTCCCCTTTTTACTCACTGCCCTTCGGTTACATAAAAAACAAGTTTTACGCCAACAAAACATATAATTTCCAACAATTTCAAATGGAATTAATTGGCTGAAAAGTAGTTCCTGTGGCCGAATAAACCTTAAATTTATAATAATATCTTAGAATTAATTACTTTTTAAACCAATTGTTTTACTCGTTTTGGTTGATTTCTGCTGTAACCCTATCAGACAATGAATTGGTTTTAGGCCAATAAATTATGCACAAAAATGGAAATATTTAGCCTATTCAATTTTTATGTAGGGTGGATGGCGCGCTGTATAATTAACCTTTTCTGTAATTAGTTTAGCTTTAATTCGTTCTTTTGTTCCTCTATGACCTAAACACAATATTTAATATAATTATAAGTATTTTTTGGGTTGGGCAACGCGTTTAGCTGAACCAATTAACAATATTTGCAATTTGTAAAATTAACAAAAAAAAGGTAATAAAATTTAATATATTCTAGTTTTTTTTTGTATTGAATCTTCTACTTGCTTAGCTTTATTAGTTTTATTTTATTATCGTAGAAAATTGTCTATAATACAATGCGATACATGAATTTCCAGTATGGCTGAGAACCAGTTCTAATCCAGTGGATATTAATCGGTTTGGAAGCCATACAGTAAACATTTTTCTTCACTTGAAATAATTTTGGGTGAATTTCTTTTTTTTGTTTCTTGAGTTATAAATAATTTGGCAAAATCCAGAGTTGAAGGTCGGGGGGGGGGGGGGGAATGTCACTAAAATTACTTCACAGTAAATTTTCCCCCAAATAATTACGAGCTACCTAAGATAAAATTCATTTTTATGCCAAAACTGTTTGGTAAATTTCTAAAAAAAAGTCTAGAAAATATTTTTTTTAAATAATTGGCGGGGGAGGGGAGGGGAAGGTTTAGTAAGGCCACTACTTCAATTAAAAGAAATCAAAAAAAAACTTTATTAAATGATTATCTTTCCTAAATTACATTTGTTGGTGCGTAACATTTGGTTACCTCTGCAAGGAAGAGGATTTCTTTGAAGCAAGAGGTTTAGGACTTTTCAGATAGGAAGGGGACATTTGGCTGTTTATTACACTAGTCTCCAAAGTTTTATACTACCGTTTTCTTGTTCATTGGATTAACAACTTTCGGGACTTTTATTGAATTTTGAATGGTTAATTCATTGATTTGGTTGTCCAAACGTTTTAACTACTAATTGTAATCTTATAATGTATTTCTTGTAGAAGATTTGTTAATTTTTTATCCAAAACTGATGCAAATAACAAAATGATTTATATTTTTATATTTTTTGTCAATCCTAAAAAATACAATTAAGTAAAAAGCCATGCATCCTCAAACCCTCCACTTTGATAAAACCCTCTAGTCCTAAATTATTAACTTTTTAACAAGAGAGAAATATAGTTCATGGGAAACTAGAATGACTTTTCATACTTAATTGAACTAAAGTATTATTTTATTAGAAAGAAAGCAATCAAAAAAGTTAAATGCAGAAGAGAGCGAGGGGGGACTTACTTACAATATGTGCCAAATCTATCTGTGCTTTTTAGAAAAGAAAAAAATATTACATCTCTGCTAATGCTTTAAACTATGATTAAATAACAATTTGCTAGTAAGTCTTTGCATGCTTATATAAAAGTAACAGAATGTAAACCTGTTTGTATATCTGAGAGTCTGCACTGAAAGACCTGGCTAACTGCTTATTGTTACTTCCCTTTTCAGTAAAGCCTTTTACAGGCCCAGGCTCAGTCACATGCCAGTAATAGATAAAACCATTCTTCATTTCTTCTGGTGTCCTATTCCTGTTATTCTTGAATAAAAAAAAACTTTTTGAGGGGAAACAATTTTATAATTTTTAATGTTTCCAATTAAAGGAGGAAATTGATTACTTTTTTATTACTTTTACTAAATGAGAAGAAAATGCTGGCTTGTTTAACTTTCAACCTTACTTCCCCCTAAAATTAGCAATGCACAGAATTTGCCTAGATGCCATTTAACAAACCACAAAGTATCACCACTACTATCGCAAAAAGTGGGAAAATGTGAAACTTTTGAATAAATAAAATTAAAATTCTTTATTCATAATAATTTCTCTCAGAGAATTATAAAAAAAAGTCAAGGTGCATCAATCTATCAAAATTGAGAATTTATCTGTCTAAAATGTTATTTACAAAGAAACTCCTGTGTAATTTTCTCACAGTTTGATTTGGCTTCATACTGTGCGCTAGTTGTCTCCGAGATTTTTATGGACACAAACATTTATTCTTAAATTAAAAAATAAATTCGATTATAATACAAGTTTACCCACAGCATTTGCATATTGGTAACGTGTCGGGTTCGAGTCTTAACCGCATTGTGTCATACTAGAAACGTTAAAAACGGTACCTTAAAGCTGACTGTTTGATGTAAAATATCTTATAAGTGTAACTAACGTTCAATTTAATTTGAGTTTATGATTTTTATTTTATATATCGTAAAACTTTGTCTGTAATACAATACATGATTTTTCAGTATAAAATATATTTCTTACTTGCAGAGAGAAATCCACTAAGGCTAGGGACTATATCGCTGATAGCAAAGTACAACACAAAATAATTCTAAGTCATTTTCTGGTTAAAACCAATCTTGAATTATGCAATTACAAAAAAGTATTTAAAATCACAGCAAGACATTTTTATGCTATTTAATCATATAATTGACGTTTTTATGTAAGTTTTTATAATAAAAAAACACTCCATATAGGTTGTGGTTGAAGCCTTTAGTATCCGAAATTCTGTATCCATAGTTTTATATCCATTTGCATATATACATGCACAATGCACTGTTTTAAATAAGCAATCATTACATAAACTTTATATTTTATTTTCACATTTGAATTCAAAGAAATAACATTCTATCCATTCCACGTTTTTAGTTTTTTTTCTGCAGATATTTCTTTGTAATCATTTCATTTTTAAACGCGCAGCAATTCTGTAATTAGTATATGTCCGTATGTCCATCCATTTTGTAAATTAAGGCACGGTAGAATCATCCTACCAATTTGAAAAATCAAGTGATGATTCCTGCAACAAAAAGGTACAATGTAGACAACTTAAAAGCTCTGTTTTAAACATTATATAATCAATAATCATCCTTTTCTTGAATTTTTTAATGGTAACTCTTAAGAAGACTAGGTACTGGTACAGTGTCATATTTATAAGTCTGTAAGTTCTAGTCTAGACTTCCGAATAATATTCTGTTTCTTTTAGAGCTTAAACTCTATTAGTGTTAATGTTCGGTTGTTTGATTTGTTGAGCTTCGCTATTACATTTATGGATGTTTTCATTCTTGTTTCATCTTTCAATGCGCTGATATATACATTATACACACATTTGTATTTCTTATAATGATGATTGTCAAAATCATAAAGAGTTTATTTGGCTAAAATAATATCATTATCAAGTATACATTTTTCTCATCTATTCCTTATATAAAAAAAACAGGACGACTGTGTGTGTATACCAAAGGATCTTGCTAACTGCTGAACCGATATGGTTCTCCTTTACAATGTAGCTTCTCATAGGTCCTAGGAAGGTTTATAACTATTTTAGGGCGGGAAACACCACCCTCCTAAGAAAAATCAGCCCCACCTCAAGTGTCCCTAGAGGCCTCTAGGGGCGTAGCCGCTAGTAAAAAATAGTAAAAAATCTGTGTTTGCTGAAGGATCTTGATAACTGCTGAACTGATATGGTTCTCCATAACAATATAGCTTCTCATTGGCCCTGGGAAGGTTAATAATATCTTGGGGAATGGGTACCAACAGTCAACACCTTTCCAAGAGAGTTCGCCCCTAGAAAAAATGACTACCCCTAAAAATCTATTATTTTTTACATATTTCCAGCCGCTCAAAGCCAGTCGCAATTATTTCAGATTGAATTAGCAAATGCTTCCCCAAAAATTATTTTTTTCATTAGCCGCTGCTTTGATTTGTAGTAAATAAAAGAAAATTCAAAACTTATTGCAATATAAAAATTAATGCAACAAATGTTATGAATTAGCTTTCAAATTTGTGACAAATCGATATTTATAAATGACGTATAAAGCGCTGAATTATGTAAATTATTAATCTTTTTATAAAGTTCCACTTGAATTCTTTCAAAGTATTTGATTTCATAATAGGAAATTGGGATTTTGCACACCTTTTCAGGAAGGGAGGGTAGAATGGGAGGTTTATTACATTAGTCCCCAAAGTTTTATGATAACTTTTTCTTATTAGTTGATTTAATAACTTCTTTGACTTTAAAAAAAAATATATTGATTGGTTCATTAATTTGAGTGTCCAAACGTTTAACCACTAATTGTAATAAAGATAAGGGTTAATTTTGTGTATTATCATTAGGGATGTACAACAATTTATCGGACATTGTCTTTTCCCTTTAAATCCCTGGGTATTTTTTCTCTAACTTTGTCGTCATTTAAATTTTTTTCAATACAAAATATTGCAATTAAATTGATTCTATGTTTTGTATTTATAAATTCAATAATGCAAAGTAAATTAAAGCACAAAATACCCTTTAAATAGATTATGTAACGTCTATAGTTATCCTATTTCTCTGATTTTTAAATACTGATTCCTATTACAACAAGGTATAATGTAAGGTAAGCAGGCATCCCTATAATCAAGTCCTAAAAATGTAGGTATGCCCTTAAACAGTACAGTATCTTGTATTTAAGCACTTTTGCAACAAATTTACTTACAATTTTGATTAGTCTTTTACATTTATATTCTACATATCAGTTCTTTAAGTGTTAATGTTTAGAGCTTCGCTTTTATGGATATTGTCATTCTGTTTTTAGAAAGAAAATGTTACAATATAAAACTAAAATACAATAATATTCAACTTCTGTATTATTGAAAATTATAATGTTTCTAAAATATCCATTCTCAGACTGTATAATGGCCACCTTGTAGACAGTTAATCCAAACTTGTTGGCTCAAATCAAAATTATATATTTTAGCAAATACTACCAAAACTTACAGGAATCAGGGATTTGTCTTATGGACTTTGAAGAAGATGCAGCCGCTAAATTTCAGTTGCCCCCAGTTTGCGGCTTACAAGAAACTTATACAATATTTTATATAATAGTTGCCATCAGCCAAAGCTGCCATTTGCCGCTGTCTATCTAAGATTCTTTGAGAAATCGGCGATTGCAATTCAACCAAAAAATGTACATCAATTTATGAATATTTCCGGTTAGGCTAAATAAGGGTAAAGAGAGCCCCTCTGTTCTAATGTCCCAGAGGGTTAGAGGTCTGTATATGAGCTAAAAACACTGTTTTTATCAATTTAGATAAGGAGTTATATTTTAGTTTTTTTTTTATAATGATAATCCTATTATACAAAGTAGTAAGCTGTTTTTGTCTGTCCCGAAGGATGTCGCTAACCGATGAACCGATATTGTTCTCCTTTATAAAAAAATATTTTTTCACTCTTTTGAAACTCAAATTCAAATGGGATGAGGTCGACTTTTCCCCCTCCTACATTAAGCGCCCCTAGATCAGGCTTCTAGGGGGCGTAGCCGCTAGTTTAATATAATGTAGTAAGCTTTTTTGTCTCTAACGAAGGATCACGCTAACCACTAAGCCAATATGGTTCTTCTTATAGTTTCTTGGCCAATGGAAGGTTTATAACTATTTTAGGGAAGGGTAACTCCACCCTCCACCTCCTCCAACTCCTTAATTGCCCTAGAGGCTTCTAGAGGCGTTGCCTGTAGTCTATAATACAAAGAAGAACGATGTTTGTCTGTCGGTTTGTTTGTTTGTAACGAAGGATCTTACTAACCGCTGAACCGACCGGGTTCTCCTTAACAGGGTAGCTTCTCGTAGGTCCCGGGAAGGTTTATTACTATTTTGGGGGAGGGTACAAGCACCCTTTCCAGAGAAATCGACAAAAATAAAAAACGCCGCCCTGCTTACATTTTTGCAATTTTTTAAAAACATAACTAACATCATCCAGCGGCGAAAAGAATATTTTTAGTAAATAGCTGATTTTAAAATAGATTAAAAAGAATCAATTTTACGTGTCCCTAGAGGCTTCTAGGGGGCGTATCCGGTAGTCTATTCAAAAAGTAACATCCCCTAAATCCCTGAAGAGTGGTAAATGAGACTAAACATAAGGAAAATGGGATGAATTTTACTCATATTCTGACAACTCAGTGCCATTTACACATTTAAATATATGTTCTGTAAAATTGATAATTTTCAAGAAAAAAAGAAAAAAAATTACCAAAAATATGATAATTTTGGAGTATAATAATTCCTTACGCTGTTCACCATGTCATACTAAAGTTATAAAAAATGTCACCTAGTGTTATGCTTTTGATCAAAGATATTGCAATCAAAGAAATGGTTGTTTTTGGCTTTAGTATGCATTAATTCAAATCAGGTAAAAAAATAATTATTATTAAAATCTTGCTAATTTCTATGAAAATATTATGAAGGTTTGTGGCACCTCCTTATAAATTCAAAATTTGAACATGCATAAGTTTGTCTAGATATCACTTTTTAAAGAGTTGCCTTTGTTTTACATGTGTACTTTTACATTTTAGGTTTTTCATACTTTTATTTATTTTATGATTTTATTAAAAACTAGCTGTTTCGCCCCTAGCCTATAGGGGCTTAGCACCTAGAGGTATTGGGAAGAATCGTTCGTTCGTAATTATTAAAAAAAACGAAAAAGAAAGAAAAAGGAAAATTTTTTTTTGGGGGGGGGGAAATTTTTTCCTTTTTTGGGAGGGATGGGACACTCCCCAGAATATCCTAAGACCACCACAGGACCAGTAGGTATATTCCTTGAAGAGTAGAACCCAATCGGTTCAGTGGTTACCGAGATCTTAAGCTTCATCGTTAAGAGACAGACATCGTTCTACTTTCTATTGTACATTATAAATATCTAGTATTGTGTAAATGTTTATATTGGTTTTATTTTTGTTTTTTTCCAAAACGACAAAATTTTTTGAGACGAAAAAGACACTTGCAAAGTATAAATGGATACTGTAAATTGCAACTGCCATGATTTTTATAAAAGTTTAGCCGTCAGTTATAACAAGCAGTTACCCCAAACATCTGCAGCCCATAGTTGGCAACTGCCAAACAATGTTTTAAAGAAAATCAATTCAATTGGCAAAATCTTTAACACTCGATCTTAACTGCTAAACATTGGTTACTAAGCCTTTGTGTTACATCAATGGATCTAGAATAAGGTTGTGGTTATTATGTCATTTATTGGACAGTTCGTTCATCCAGAAGGGAAGGAGTAAAGGGGGTTCATTTTATTAGAGTACATGAAACCGTGATGAAAAATCCAAGTAATGATAAATCCATTGTTAAATCTGCAAGGCTCATCAGTTTAGCATATTATGTCAACCAATAGCAACAAGAACCAAAAATGATCTTTACATAGAATGTAACTCTAGCATAATGGAGGGTAATACAATAGGGATCATCTAATATGCTTTTAAAGACAAAGTATAACAAGAAAAAATTGTTCATACTATGTACTTAACCATAAAGGTTAGCAAGCAAAATGCAGCTAAATATCCACAAGGCAAAATAATAAGGGTGTGTAAACAGGTACTCAAATTAGATCCACTCGAAAAAAATCCTTTTTGGCCACATGTTTTCATGAAGAAATATGCAATTTAAAAATTAGACGATCAGCAAAAAATGGGTTTTGAGTCACCAAAAAGGGTAAGTGGAATAGAAAGGAGTAAAATAAGAACGCTTTATATTGTTGCCGAAAAGATTAAAGGAGAAATAGAGTAACTATCCCCTCATACATTTATTGGGAAAAGGCTGGAATAATAAAATAGAACATAATTAATTTGGTATTTAATCTTATCCCTTTGTCCTGGGTAAGAAGCCATACTTCAACAAACAGTAATTTTAACCATCAGAACTTTATAATCAACCTTTATTGGCAACCTTGGAGAGAATGAGCAGAGCATGGGCCTGAGAACAATTGTTACTTTGCATGAAATTTTGGCAAATTATACGTTTTAGTTCCAACCTCTTTCAACAAGAATGGGGCAAACATGAAGAAAGAGACACTCCCCCCCCCCTCCCCCTCCTTCTTAGCAATCCATTTCTCTCTCTGTGGATTTTCGTGGTGGGTTGTTCAAAGTCGTATTATTTATAAAGCACCCTAAGTTATCTTTATTCCTAAGTAATAAAAAAAGACTTCAAAGTATTTTTGTATTGTTCTTGTAAAGATACTCCATAATTCGAAATATCCTTCTTTTGTCTGACTGTTAGGTGTTCTAAAGTAGAAACACAAATTTTTTCACTGTTATGTAAGATAGAAATCTAAATTTTTTGTTAAGATTCCTGTATAAGCATTCAGTATAAAACCTGCTTGGTCAGCTAGTCCATTAAAAATGCTTAAAGCGGCACAAAAAATTACAATATCTACTCTATAATATTATTTGTCTATTAGTCTGTCAGTAATAAAAAATAAACGTTTGATATCTTTATGAAAATTATATTTTACTTGGCTTCTGTTCAAGAAAGTAATATAATATTTTTGAAAATATCCCTGATTGCTGAACAGCCACTTGATGACTCACTTTGTCTATTCATCTGTTACACTCCACAGGAAAATTGATTACTGTAGAGAAAATATATCAGGGGCTTACTTTGTATGTATGTTTTTTTTTTTTGATGGAAAGTTATCATATATATAATTTAAAGTTCATTTCATAAGTTACAAATCCTTTAAAGAAGGCGTCTTAACTTTTTTGTTTTTATTTAGAATAGCTAGCCGGTGCTTTTAGTAAGTAGTAGATGTAAAAATTTTCATAGAATTCAGATATGCAATCAGTTTTTTTGTAGACTTCTTATTTTTGAAGTAAATTAATTTAAAAAAAAAAATTATTAAGTCGGTTTAAAGGTACTAAAACGCAACAAAATAAATATTTTCTCACACAGACATAAAAAATATGGGTTCATATATACCTTTAGAATCAGAAAAATATTACAAATCCATTCTAAGCAAAATTTAAAAAAAGTAAAAAACTTAATAAAATAAAAATGGCCTAAAATATAATATTTTTACAGGCAACACTTAATTGTAACTATTAAACTAGCCAATCAAAAATCTCAAAAATTGACAAATCAAGAAGCTTCAACTCAAAACTTAACCAATAGAATTGACAAAAAAGGATAATGTTCATACAATATATACAATAGATACTACAAGGTTCAAGTCAACCCTTTAAAGCCGAAAATTATGATTCTTAAAATAAACTTATATTTTTTATTATAATTTTAAAAAACTTTTTAAATTTTGCTTAGAATGGATTGCTTAATATTTTTCTCATTCTAAAGTCATATATAAACACATATTTTTTTATGCCTGTGAGAGAAAATATTTAGGTTTAAAGTTTTGATTAAAACGAGGTTAAAAAAATAGATTTTTTCAATAACTACTCAACAGAAATTAAAAAATAAGGTGTCAAATTAAAGATCTTACTATTTTTGTTCATACTGGCAATTTTCTTCTTTTATTTTGTTGAGTTTTAGTACCTTAAAACCAACTTAATTATTTTCTTAAAAAACTTAAATTACTTCAAAAATAAGAGGTCTACAAAAAAACGATTGCATATCTGAATTCTATGGAAAATTTTACATCTACTACGTACTAAAAGCACTGGCTAGCTATTCTAAATAAAAAGCAAAAAAGTTAAGACGCCTTCTTCGTGTAAAAAAAAGCCAATTAAAACAATTTAAATCATAATTTAAAATTGTGTAAGTTTCTAAGAAAATTGAGATGTAATAAAGCAATTTCTAAACTATTTCATTACAAAGAAAAAATATTCTATGAAATTATTCTTTTGGTGATAAACAGTTGAAAACTAGTGTAGTGAAAATGATTATTATGAAAAAGTGTAAATTAAATACATACTTCAATGCAGAATATAATTGTTGTGATGTTTAATAATTAATACTTGTATAAAGAATTAGCTCAATAATTAAATTGATTTTGCATCAATGATGTTGAATCATATCTTTATTGTCCATAAAATATTATGTATTATTCAGAACACAGACATCCAAGCATTTCTTTTTGAGTGGGGTAAAATGATGGGTTTCTAAATTACCTTACCCCCACCCTAAGGTGTCTATGAAATTATGTTTTGAAGATAAAATGTATCCTCATAAATAAAATGTAGGTTTTAAGTCTATCAGCATGATTTATTGTAAGCTTCTGGAAAGATTGGTTTATCCTTTGCTAGAACTAATTGTAAGCCAGTAAAGCTTATAATACTTTAAAAATTGTACTGCTTATTTTTATTATTACAAGGATCCATCTTCTTTAATTAAAACTTTTAATCTTTTGTTGAGAATTCAAGTTGACAATCATAATGATTCCAACGAAAGATAACAAAACAGTTAGTTTTTCATTTTATTGTTGACAAAATGTATGAATATTTGTTAGAAATGATAAACAACAAATTATGCCTTTGTGTACTTTTACTTTTTTTTCAATTGTAATATAATTGCATAAAAATAATAAAAATAACGTATGAAATGTTGAATGCAGTGAGAGATGCAGGAAATATGTCATTGTTTTCTCACATAATCTTCATTTCAAACAACTTGTGCATGAGCTCAGATAGACAGCGTATGTTGATATTTTTTCTGAAATAGAGCTTCACAAATCAATCTTCTTTCTGCAACAAACAACATTTCTAATATCACTTCATACTTAAATGCTTCTCTATAAATATATTCTTATGCAATTGAATACATGTGCATCAAAATAATAATTTTATCATTCTCTTTTAGATAAATTATAGTTCACACAAGATGGCAAAAATATTCAGTTAGTTCAAGTTAAATATGTTTATTTATGCATCTTTTTTAGAACTAAAAAGAGCTAATTAAGCTTGGTCAGTTTGGATAAGATAGTGGTTAATTGGTGTTTTGTAAGCAATTTACTTCTTTAAAATTCAACCTTGTCATCAATATTTGGGCTCATGCATTAAGTAAAGCTAGCACAGATTTAAAAAGTTGAATGAGAAAAATTCACCATTTCAAAAAATTTATTTAGGTATATCTTGAGTTAAGATTCCTAGCTTAAATCTTTTAAGAAAGTAGCTGATATTTTTTTTATATAACCCACAGTTTAGTTTAAACATAATACGGCTTTGACTTTTAAAGTTTTGGGGGGTAACCATGTTTACAATCCAATCTATTACAACCAATTGCTAAGAATCATACTTTTCATCCTAAAGAGGTGGGTTAAGTTACATTTAAATTTAAACAACAACAAAAATGGTTTAGGTCAAGCCAACTCCAATTTAATTGAAAATTTTGATTATAATTCTAATTATACCATTAAAAGAATATATTCAATTAATGCTTTTCATAAAACAGTTGGTTAGTCCTTTTTATGTAAAAAAATTTAAAAAAAATAATTTTTTCGGTATGGCTTCGAAACCGATAAATATACACTGGATTGAAACCGATTCTCAGCCATACTGAAAAAGCATGTATATGATTGCTTTTATATCAAGCATAGAGTTGACGTAAACAATAGTCAATCTTGTCTTTTAAATAAAGTCATGGCGATTTTATGTCAGCCACAAAACTTTTCTATTACTTTTCTGTTGACAGAATAACAAAAGAGATGGGAAATGTATTGGCCCTTAAGCAGGCGATCTACAATTAACCATTATTAATAACCACAAATGTATGAAAAAACACCATAATAATCATGATTTTATGATGGAAAATAATCTTACATGTCATATAAAAAGTAAAACACAAAAGACCATAGGTACAAGCTTTTGTGGGCCCAAGACAATGATATAGTATACGTGGATATATTGACAAGGGAAAATTTAACGTCAATTTAAGTTGCTAATAAGGACCTCATTTATTGGTCAGTTCGTTTATTCAGAGGGAAGGAAGGGGATGACGTAATGGGGGTGGATGGAAGGCATTACTAATTTAGCTAACTGTGAGTATAACATTTTTAGAGTATATAAAAATGTGTTGCACCATCCAAGTAATTATAGATCTATTGCCTAAGTAAATGTTAAATCATAAACCTCCCAGTTTTTCAATTAAAATTGTTAAATGTTATAGTATTACAGTTTTCTTCTATTCAGCCATTTTATAAGCAAAGCAAATCTACATTTAGTTGGATTTGCCTGTTGAAGTTGTGGTATCAATTTAAAACCCTCTATATGAGGACTGCTATAAATTTCATATAGAATCTGGAAAGCGTAGAAACACAATAATCATTACCAAAACATTTAAGTCGATTTCAGAGATGTTGATCCTTATACAAAATTATCATGCTCGACCAACCCTATCAATTAGATTTTAAAATAGTGATTCATAGGACGATAATATAATAGGCGTAGTATCATTATAAAACTACTTTTACGTAAGTAAAACTTTCATATTTTAACAATTATGCAACAAATGAACTTTTACTTTTATTGAAGTCGACTTTCATATCAAAAGCGGCGTTTCTCTATAAATGCTATTCTTCGTTTGTTCGATTTTGAATTATTAAGCTTCGCTATTATGGATGTCACAATTGTTGTTTTTATTGTGACCCCAGCCCCCTGAAAAACTCCACCCCCTCCCCCGACACACCCCTCCTTTTTTGTGTTTTGTAATATAATTCAATGAAATATTACGGGCAAAAAAATATGTAACGTTCTAACCTCTTTTTATATCATGTTTTATTATCCTCAGGGATCTTAAGGGATAAGACAATAGAAGATAATTTGATAAACAACCCAATTCTATAGATTAAAATTGTTGGTGTAGAAGTTAGACTATGAAGATGTACAACAGGTTATAAGCCAACTTGTGTGAGACTTTGTGTACCATTATAATTTACAGTCCAATTTACCCTCCCTCTTTGATTATCATATAGAAAAAAGAATGCGCAATGAGTAAAGAAAAGTAGTAAAAATAAAAAAGTTATGAGATAGTTGAGTTACGAATTTAGTGGCGTGCACAGGGTATTGCCAGGGGGTGTTTTTCTATTTCTTTAAGTGTTCAAATGATGGGCCAATGAAAGATTATTATTTTTTTACTTCTCATACCTATCCTTTATCTATAGTTTAAGCAAACAAAATCTGTAAGTCTCGGATCTTCTTTTTCTCTTGAAGTGTGATTTCATACTTTCCGTACGTCCGTAACAGTTAGCTCTTTTCGTTAATTTAGGCATATTAGAATTGTCCTATCGATTTCAACTTTGCATGATGATTCCTATAGCAGTAACTACGAGTTAGAAAACAAAGCAACCTTATAATCGTTACCAGAAAGTTCGTACGTCCATTTTAAACATGTTGATTTTTAACTTTTTTAACAAAAAAATTTTATGTGATAAAGTTATCCGATTGGTCTGAATTTTGAAATACAGAATCCTAGGACAGCAAAGTACATTGTTATAAGCGAAGCATCTTTATAATAAGTCATAAAAATGTATGTCCTTAAACATTGTCCTGTATTTAAGCAGTTTTACAACATATTTATACTTACAATTTTGTTTCATCTGACTTTTGTAAATTTATATTCTCATTATTCAGTTCTGAAACTATATAAGTGTTAATGTCCGTTTGTCCTACCGTTTCAGTGCTTCGCTTTTATGGATGTAGTTATCCTTGTCAAATCATTATTTTATTAAATAACGGTATTTATAAAAATTGCAAGGCCTCTGCCCTTGTTTGATTACAAATAAAATGCTCAAGTGTCAGATTAAAATTTTGCTACCCTTACATTGCAAATTTATAAGCTAAAATTATTGCTTGTAAAAAGAAGAGTAGAGTACCTAGCTGTTTTGTATTATTTATTTCAAACATAAACTTTAAACCAGGGCTCGGCAGCCTCTCGTCAGCCGTTTGTAATCATCAGGAAAATCAACATTTTGCAATTTTAATAATCAGCCAAAAGGCCAAACCTGACCCAAATAAGGCAAATCTTTTCTTTCAGAAAACATTTCAAAGCCTCCAAACTTAGTCGCGGCTGACGCGCGGATGCACAGCCCTTCTTTCAACTGTTATATTAAACATCTAAAGTACATAAACAAAATTAAAAATATTTATGAAATGTTTTAAGAATAATTAAGGAAACTTTTTTTGTAATGCTCTTGTAATTTTAAAAAAATTCTTATGATAATTAAAGTCAAAGAGATTCAAAGTAAACATCATTTTCAGTTAATTAGATTTATATGTTATTATCCCTTCCCTTACCCTAGAAACAATGTAAAATTACTCAAGAACTTTTTGTGTAATTGTGATCGTAAAGTTGTTAATTTGTAATTAGATTAAAAGTTTAAGATACAGACCCAATAAAGTAGAATCGTAATTGATCCAGATTTAAATTTGACATCAGACCAATTTCTCCCTTCTTAAAAGTGAAGAAATATTGAAAAATTTTATTTTTTATAAATAATCTTTTCTACATATAGGTTTGGTCTTTATGCCCGAAAATTTAGTCATGTCAGATTTGTCCTACAGTTTTAAAACTTCCTGCAACAGCTAGATAGAAAGCGTAGCAGCTCTATAATCATTACCGTAATTCCGTTTTCGAGGGGCTTGTATTCGACTTAAATATAAATTTAAAATATCCAATCGATCCTCGGACCTAAATTGAAGAACTCGACCAAGCAAGTAGTTAATATAATCTGAATCTATAAACAAAACTAACTTACTATCTTTAATACAAAGTAGAATGATGTTTGTCCGTCCGTCTGTCTGTCCGTCTGTCCCTTAAGATCTCGGTAACCACTGAACCGATCGGATTCTACTCTTCAGGGAATATACCTACTGGTCCTGTGGTGGTTTTAGGCTATTTTCTTGGGGGGGTGGGACACTACCAACCCCCCCAAAAACAAAAAATCCCCCCACCATTTTTTTAAATTAGGTATTTAATATAGTGGTATAGTGGGGGCATTTCCAGGTAATAAAAGATGTAATTATACCTCTTGGGGCAAAGAAACAAAAAACAAATAATTCCTCCGCCATTTTTTTTTTAATTATTTAAAATAGTGGTGGAGTGGGGGATCTCCAGGAAATTAAAGATGTAATTATACCTCTTGGGGCAAAGCCCCTAGAGGCTAGGGGCGAAGCCGCTAGTACTTTATATAGTAGGAAGATTTATGTAAGTTGGTCTGCCGTATAGTTAGGTTTTATTATGTTGGATCCTTATTATTTAAAGATTTTAAAACAAAAAAAGTAATAAATAAACCAAATGATATGGAGTTCATTCATTTTTAATTTCTTTTTCAACAAATCTACAATTTTGCATTCTTTCCAGGATCTTGATTAATTACTTTTTCAACCACTTGTGCATGTGTGTGAGTGTGTGTGAATATTTACAGTTAAGAGGAAAAAGGGTTCCAATTTTCGGGTTTTTAATTTTTTTTTGCATTTATAACAGGGAGGGGATACTAGACTGTAATCAATACTGGTCCCCAAAGTTTTATAAGAACATATCTCAACCGTTGGCTTAAATACTTTTGTTTCTTTTATTAAGTCCCCATTAGGTAAAATTTATAAATTTGCCACATTTAAACTTTTGCAACAATAATTATAATCTGCAGAAAGGGATTTTTTGTTTATTATAAGTAGGGGTATTAGTACATTAACTCATTGTTCATTGACGTATCCCTGAAATTCCCTGATTAAAAGATTGAACAATTTAAGTTGATTTGACTGAAGTATGCGCTGTTGTTTATGTTATGCTGACTTCATGGCTTTAAAGCCTAAATGTGACACTTGAAAATTAACTATTTTGCCTTCAAATATTCCTTTAGTATTAATCTGTTCTTGTAAAATAGCATCCTTTAACTCTTTAGCCTTCGGATTCTAGTCATGAGGATTTCCTTGGACACTTTCTTTTCCTAACATAAAAAAGTTCAACCTTAAACAAACTTTGTTAACAGAAATCTTTAGATGATAAAGACAGTGTCATTCCAGGAATAAGGTATAACTAACAAGCGAAAAAAATATAAAATAATATTTGGGGGGCAAATGGAGAGGTCGTCAATTTAACGATGAGTTGCCCCCCAACGTCAGCTGAAAAACACGTATAGGTTTCGTGATTGTTTTCCGAATTAATTTCGTTATTGGTATAAGCTGGTGTCATTCTCTTTTTATCTTTTTATTAAAAGTTTGTAGATTTATCAATTATGCTAAATTATCAAAAAAAACAGAAAAGTTTGGATTGAAGAAAAAGTTAGAATTTTAATTACTAAAACATCTTTTCATTAATAATATAAACTGTACACAAAACAATATATAAATGTTTGAAAAAGGATTATAAAGGATATAAAGGAACAAAAAAGAAAATTATTTTAGTGTTTAATTCTAATAACATCATGTCTTGTCTTACTAGGAATTTTAATCAAGAATCTAAATCTAATGGAATATCTAACATGTATTTAAGGAAATGTCCTATACGTATAAAAACTTTGCTTCTAAAATCTTTGGCATTCCGTCCATTTAATTTTTTTCCCGTGGTTAGAGCAGCACATACCAGAAAAAAATAAATGACGGATTGTGAAATAATCCTACAATTAAATTCGTAGAAAACTGTTAGGTATCATAGTTTGTTTATAAAATGTAGGGGTTTGCTTTAAAGTTTACAAAATTAAAATTTAAGACAAATTTTGTTTAGATGATAGGTATTAATTTTTTTCAAAAAGATATATGAATCTATGTAAGAAAAACCTAAAATCTGCCTAAAACCTTCCCTGTATCAAACCTAAACTTCCCTATATATTGTGGACTGACCCGTTTACGAGATCATATCCGACATACACACAACTACTTTAGATAGAAATAAAATTGAAAAGAATTTGGATGTTCTATATAAAAGAAAAGATTTAAAGTTCTAATTTTATTTTAATATGTTTCATATAATATGAATATTATAAGAAATAAACTTTATTCTATCAATTTTGTTTAATTAATCTTTCCACGATTTTGAAATCAATATCTTCTGCACACACTTTCCGTAGGCAAACCTATAGTTGTCCTGAGAATCAATATTTTAAAAATAAATAAATATGATAATCATATCATACTAAAAATGCATGTAAAATGATAAAAGTACGGACTTTCTAGTAACGATTACAGAGTTGCTACGCTTTTTAAATTGCACCTAACTGTGGTAGGAATCATCATGCAAAGTTTGAAATCGAAAGGATAATTCTAACATGTTTAATTTAATAATTAATTCATACAAAAATTATGTCAAAAAAGGTAAAAATCATAATGTTTTAAATAGACATAAAGATTATAGAGTTGCTTCGCCCTCTATCTCGTACCCTAACTCTTTCTTTCCCTGGTACTTACAGGAGTGATAAACGATTGATTCTGAATGATAATCAAAATCTCTACAACAATATTTGACCGTTTATCTAACATAAAAGCTGAGTAAAATCTTAATGTCCTCCAAATGGCAGAAGCAACAATATGTACGGATAAGTATGTGCACAAGTAAGAGAAATCACTTTTCCCCTCATAGCATTATGGACTGACAGACTGACGGACAGGCTTAAGAACTTAAACAAAATTGTTTTTGTAATCAAGGAAATTTGATGCGATTGTTGTTTTGTGCTTTATTTATTGCAGAAATTTAGGATAAGTATATTGAACTTAAAATAGGTAAATTTATGTTTTATTGAGAAATAAGTCTTTAAAAAATTTGAAAAAAGGTTATCAAATTTACCATTCTATATCCCCTGCAACCCCCACCCCCTCCCACCCCCCCCCCCGGCCCCGGAGTTTGGCACAAAAATAGCTTCAGCCCAAATCACTTTGAAATCCCCCCCCCCCCACAGAATTGTCAGGAGGGAAACATTCGCCCACACACAATGCCATCGAAGGTGATTTGACTTTTGTGTCAGAACCTGAATTGGGACATAGTGCATTTCATTACCCTAGGTTAGGTAACTTCATTTCACTTTTCAATAAAATCTAAAATGCAGCCGTTTTTGCAGGAGGTACCATTTTCTGTGAAAATTTTAGAGAAAAATTAAACAGTTTTTAGTTAATTTCTACTTCTATTTTCAACTGAAGAAAAAATCCTTTTGTGTATATACAGAATCATTGTTGTTACTTAATCTTATCCAAAAAAAAATTTAAAAACTAACCCATAAAAGCCGATTTTTCATTTTGTTCAATATGGGTTAAATAAAAATATTACCACTTCCAAAGGGTTAAAATCAAAATTTCAAAGCTCCAAAATGTTGTTCATCGAAAATAAATAGCAGTTTATAAAGACTTTTTGCATCCATTTTCTCATTTAAAATAAATAAAATAACAAGGAGGACAAACAACTTGATAACCTAGCAAAGCACCACAATCATGCATGGATAAATAAACGTACATTGTAAACTATAGACTAAATGTTCAGTGATATTGGTGATAAACTTTTTTAGAAAGGTGGAGGGGGGAAGTAGTTAAATCTAACATAATACCAAAAATTCTGTTGGTGCCTTTGTCACTTTAGGATTTTGTTTAGTAGGGGTTTATCCCCCTCCCCCCCCCCCAAAAAAAAAAAAAGGTTGCAAGGATTGGCTTAGCCTCATTTAAAATGACTTATCAGATTTTTTGTTGAAGAACATTCGTAATATTGAGCTACTTTACTCTATTAATAACTAATTTACGTATTAATAATATAGAATGAATAATAAATATAGAATTATTTGTTTATTTTACATTTTATCATTTTATTTAAATATTTTATGTAAAATAATTAACTATGCTATAAACGAGTTAAATTTTACTTATATGCTATATAAATAAAAAGGTAAAGGAAGCCAAATACAACTTTTACTGACATATAGTCGGAAGTTCTTTATCAAACAGTGGACATGCAAGATATTCTATAGCACTCTAGCCCTAATAGGAGCTAAGATAATAGGAGAGGGGGGTCATTCTCGGCTCGTTTTATTGCTAAAGGTATAAAGTTTTTTCTTAGGGTTCCTTTTTTACATACGGAATTTAACAACCTTTAACTTATAAATGTACAAATTTTCAAAACTTGAGTTTTCAGTGGCGGGGGTTGTTTGAGGTAGCCGCGGCTTGTAACTGCCGCAGATCTAAATGGTTTGCAGCGGCGAATATTTACCAAAAAATAACATGTTATGTAGACAATTTTTAAGTATCTTAGTCAAAAATTGCAGTTGGAGGAGCCGTTTTAAATTTCCTGCAGGTCTGGAGGGTTAGGATCTATGATATATATGGAATCTGAAATTGGCTTCAACACTCTTATATTTAATTAGTTTTTTATTTATTTATAATTCTATTGTTTCCCCAAATAAATAGAAAACACGGGTATATTTATAATCCCTTTCATGACATCACCTCTTAAGGGGCATTTCGTCATATTTTCACAGTAGCTTTTGATAGGTTATTTTAGGTTAGGTGATTGTCTTGCAGGGCTAGGCCCCCTGCAGGGGCTAGAAATAGGAGAAAAGCGATGTCAGAATGCTATGTCACGAAGGGGGCTATACCACAAAACGCTGTTGCTATCCTTGCTTGGATTTTAAATTGAAATATTTGAAAATAAGTTTAGTTGTCATGTCTCTAGTTATAGAAAAGTAGGTTTGCTATAAAAAAATAAGTAAAATATAACAAAAGTTAAAGTTTGTTTGTCCTACTGTTTCAGAGCTTTGATTTTATGGATGTGTCATCCTTGTTTTTAAAAGTTTAGTTTTCATATCTCAAGTAATAGAAGAGTAGGTTTGCTATAAAAAAATTCCTAAAATATAATGTTTCTATAGTGGATGTAAACTTGACAAAATATAAATAGCAGCCTTCAGATTTGATAAAATTTCACCTGTTATAAAATTTAAAAATGACAAAATTAATCCTTTTTGATTTATAATCTCTATAAATATGTTTTTATTAATGGTTACTTCAGACTTGACATTATGTATCCTTTTTAACAAATATCCTACATTTATATTTGAACAAGGATGACAACATCCATAAAAGCGAAGCACTGAAACGGTAGGACAAACGGACATTAACAGTTGTATAGTGTCAGAACTGAATAATCAGAATATAAATATATAAGAGTCAAAGCAAAATTATAAGTAAATTTATTGAAAAACTGCTAGATACAGGATAATGTTTATGGACATACTTACATTTTTAGGACTTGATTATAGAGATGCTTTGCTTATAATATCGGATAATTTTATCTGATACAAATTTTGTTGTTAAAACAGGTGAAAATCAACATGTTTAAATTGGACGTACGGACATTCTAGTAATGATTATAGAGTTGCTACGCTTTCTAAATCGTATCTAACTACTACAGAAATCACCATGCAAAGTTAAATCAATAGGACAATTCTAACATGCCTAAATTAAAGAGAAAAGTTATCCGTTACAGACGTACGGACGGACGGACGGACGGACGGACCGACCCTAATTATAGAAAAGCTTTGCTTTTAAAAATATTAATTGTATTATTTATATTTGAAAAGCTTGTATTTTCGTTTAAAGTTCCTAGCGAGCACAAAGCCAGCCCCTTCCAAACTTATGGAGTAAATTGAAAATAGATTGGAATTTAGGAATAGTTATTTATCGTATTTTTGTGCTAGAATGGGTATTTTTCAGTACGGCTTCGAAACCGATTAATATTTGATCAGAACAGGTTCTCAGCCATACTGAAAAAAAATGTTTCAAAAATTATGTGAACAAAATTTTAACCAACAAAAGAAGGTCTAAAAATAACTTAGTAATGAACATTTATCTAGCAGTACAAATTAATACCCTAAAGATATATTTTAATGCATGATTTTTGTCATTAAGCTTTCATTGGAATTTTACTATTCCAGATTATCTATAGGTCTTCTAATGTTGCTTTATGGCTGTGTGAAGGTATAACATGCTCTTTAAGTCGTTTGGCAGCTAGCAGCTTTCAAGTTTATAGATTTATGTAGATAATTGTTTACAGGAACATTTTACTGTGAACTAGACTCGATCCAAACAAAACGATAAAAATATTATATTCAAAGGGACAATGTAATAAACAAGTGTAAAAAAAGGATTATTATTTTGTTAAGTGCTTTTTTATATTACTAAAACATTCCTTTATTCTATATCTATAATACAAAGTAGAACGATGTTTGTCTGTTTGTTTGTTTGTAGTGAAAGATCTCGCTAACCGCTGAACCAATCGGGTTCCCCTTTATAACTATTTTCTTGGGGGGTGGGACACCCCAAACCCCCCCAAAAATGAAAGTACCTCCCCCCACCAAGACAAAATTTTTTCTTTCTTTTTTAGAACTAAAATTAAAATAGCAAGGTCAACTACCCCCCCACCTTCAATTTTTTCCTTCAATTTTTCTTTTAAATCTAAAATACAAAAAAAATTGGTTTGATCAAATCTCTTAGGGCAAAGCCCCTAGAGGCTAGGGGCGAAGCCGCTAGTTTTAATATAAAACACTATTAAATTCTATCGGCTGCATCCCATTATTTGCTATTTTTAAAGGGAGTTTTAAGAAAAAGGCCTAAATCCATTCCTCCCCCATGGTTACATACAAAATATAATCAATTCTTGGTAGTTTTGACAATCCTAGTTTTAATAACTGATCAAGATTTTAATAAAAGAACAAAAAGTTTGAGAATGCATGTTATTGTTTATTGTAGCTTAATAGTTTATTTTTTTATTAGCTTCTCCTTCTGTCTATATGGCAAGAGAGATACATGTTTTCCTATTTATACAAACTTTTATTGTTTGTCAATTAAGATCTGGATTCTGCTTTCTCCTAGGAATACAGGGTCCCAGTAAAGATTAGAGGCATAGCCAATAATTAAAGATAAAAAGTATTTTTAATTTTACAGGGGAAAATTAGATTTATACTGCTAGACATAAGCTTTCAGATAATTGAACCAATAGTTACTTCTTACTACACACAAATGACTTTGCTGTACATACTTATCAAAAAAAAATTATATTAGTTTTTCCATTTAAAAAGTAATATCTAATTTAAAAAAAATATTTTATGTTAAAAAATAGTTTATATAACTCAATAAAACAGATGTTTTTCTTTATCAATATAATTATTATTTTTATTGTTTTGTCTCATTATAACATTTTTACATTTTATTTAAACTAAAACAAGGAAACTTTTTGGTGGTGGCATAGCTTTCTACATTAACAAGTCTATCAAATTTTCCATTTTAAATAAATATTATTTTTTTAAAAAAAATATTAAGAGTTTATCTTAACAATGCAATGGATTGGTTTATTTTAGCGGTAAATTATAACGACTATTACATACAAAAATATTTTATTACTAAGTGAACTTGAAAACTCTTCCAACCTTTGTAAGATATGCCTAAAAAAAACAAATGATAATGCACAAAATTACCCCTTCTGTAGATGAAAATTAGTGGTTGAATACTCAACAGAATTAACCAACCAATCAAATTCACCAAAGCCCCCCAAGTTGTTAAGCTAACAAATAAGAAAACATTATTATAAAACTTTGGGGACTAGTGTAATAAACAGCCCATTGTTCCTTCTCTCCCCCCCCCCCACTCCTCCACTCCATCCTATTCTATAAAGTAGTAAGCTTTTTTTGTCTGTAGTGAAGGATCTTGCTAACCGCTGAACCGATAAATAAAGCTTTTTTCATGGGTATATGTCAACACATTTAGCTATGCGGACGAGATAGAACATCATTTTAAATGATTAAAGAAACAGAAATACTGCTAGCTGTAACTTTAAAGACACTGTTTTTTGTTCACCTCAATAAATCATAACAGAATCTTTATAATTTGAGAGTTAACTTTTAATTACAGCTAAAGCTTGCAAAAGTGCATGTTATAAATCTTGTAAAATAATTGAATTTTACAAACATTATAAAACAAGGATGACAACATTCATGAGTCGCAAAGCATAAGATATTAAAAGATATTTTGATAGAAATATCAAAGAAATATGGAAATCAGTTGTAAAAGACAAAAGCGGCTTAAAAGCAGTCTGACCGCCATGGATGTTTTATACTTAATTATGATAATGGAAATGTTGACCAGAAATTTTGGGAATAGTCTCTTTCGTGGCAACGCCCCTTAAGGGGCGACTTTTCGAATTTTTAAAATGGCTTTTTATAGATTATTTTATGTTAGGTTAGGTTATATTGGGTTAGGTGATTGCCCCACAGGGTTAGGCAATTGGCCCCGCAGGGGCTAGAAATAGGAGAAAATCTATTGTGAAAAATACGAAGAATCGCCCCGTAAGGTGCGTTGCCACGAAAGGGACTATACCCGAAATTTTTAGCTATCTATTTTTTATAAGAGCGAGAAAATCACGTTTCCCCCAAAAAGCTTGAGACAAACGGAAATACAGATGGACATTTTGAAATAAAGAATAGCCACGCTACCAAAAATAAAATCCAAAGTAAAGATGACTTTGAAAAGAAACGGGATAAGTGAAAAAAATATCAGGGAATCAAAAAAAATTGTAAGCAATGTAAATAATGTGCAGCATAGTGTTGTAGGTCGGGCAGTTTCAGAGATCAAAACATGCATACAGACACAGATAGTTATAGTTGTACTTGATACTTGTATGTTTTCCATGTAATTTTATGTTGATATGATAACAGCATAAAATATGAACAGGGTTGTTTGTACTTTACATGTATGCATGAATGCTTAGTGGAAGTCACAAACAAAATTCAAACAAGAACATGAATATCTCCAGAAGCGCGGCAAAAGTCAACGAAAAGAAAGAAAAGCCAAATATTAAGAAAAACATCTATGTCTATGTTATTAACTGTTCTCAGAGGTATTACTATTTTTCAGGTATATCTATACTGTAAGTTTAAAGAAAGAGTTAATTTTGTGCATTTACCCGAACCTATTTTTGTAACATATTTCTAAACCCGGCCTTATGGATTATTATCCATGCAGGGCTTTTAAACCTTAACTTAACCTTATCAAATATTTATTTCTGTCAAAAACCTAGTTTTTGGTCCATATAAGGAAACCACGATAGATTTTTAAAAAGCTATTGAGTCATAAATCAAATACTAACATTCAAAACTAAGTAGAATATCCTCGCTCCCAAAAAGATGAAGTACACATGAGTGTACATAAATGCCGCGTCAATAGTTTTTGTCTCACTCTTCCCCCATCTCACCCCTCTCCCCACCTTTCCCTTCTCTTTCTCCGTCACTAAAATAAAGGCGCCAAGAAAACTGTAGAATGATTGGCAGGGCACGAGGTCAAAATAGTTGACCTGAACCCTCCCCGCCACCCCCAGCAACCACTGGTACTACTACTAACGGGAACATATCAAGTACTCTAGTAAACAAGAATAACAGATTTCATTGCCGGTCCTTGCTTTAAAAAGTACCCAAACTTTTACTAGGGACAGAAATAGAAAAAAATTGTTGAAGAAATAATATATTGTATTTATTTCATTTACAATAAATCAATGTAATTGTTGTCAATAAAGAAAATTATACACTATGGAAGTAAAACCCAATTAATTAAAATTACTAAAAAGTTGTAACAAAAAACTAGATTGTTTAGATTCTGCATATTTTTTTGCAGGTTTTTGGCTATTTTCTCTTCCCGCCAATAAACGATAGACATACAAACTTCAAATTATATTATGAATGAAATAAAGATGTGTATGATGGAGTTGTTACGCTTTCAATAACAAAAAGTTGACGGTTTTATCAAAATTATATTTTGTTTGAGATGTTGCTCTTTAAAGGATAATAATTGTCTGAATTTGGAAGTTTGGTTCTTTGTTCACTGGACAGCATATAAGTTGTAGATACAGGTAGAATTATTAGAAAACCTCGTTTTCAAATATATGGTTTTTTGTTACCCTATAAACATGTTCTATAAAACTTTGCCTCTTGACGTTTTTCTGTCTGTATATATAACTCTATGACTGTCTTTCTGTCTATTTCTTTGTATATCTGTATGTCTTCCTCTAACCCGCGACCGTATCTCAACACGTAGCGCATCCGCTCGTCGTCGGGAAGGTGATAGGTTCGAATCTCGGTCCGACACCGCGTCATAACTAAAGACGTTAAAAATGGTTCCCACTGCTACTATGTCAGATGTGCGACGTAAATAGTTAGAGTGGGGGGAATGCCTTGGCCAAAAACAGGCGCAACTCGCTACCATGCACAGTTGGGACTTCTCAGACAAAGGTCGTGCATCTCAGAAAGTTGGTTGTCTGATGGGTGAATGGACGCTTTACACCGCAATCATAAGTATTGTATGTATGTTTCAAGGTGCGTTGACACCTAGCCCACTAGAGTCTTAACTCTTATGTCTTCCTCTATGCCAGACAATTGAGCAGTGTCCAAACTTTTCCACCAATATTTTTTTTCATAATTTTTGTTGTAAATCAATTAATCATCCTTTGTCTAAGTCCTTTAGATCACTTCTAGTTTGTAACTTTCGGGGATCAATAGGGATAAGACAATGGACGATAAATTTATGTACATCCCCAATGATGCTACAAAAAAAATAAACCTTACATGTAAATTACAATTAGTGGTTGAGACGACAAAGCCCAAATTGTGTTAAAATTGTGCTCAAAATGTGACGTAATGAGGGAGATAAGAGGAGAAGTGGGAAAGAAACCCCCTTAAAAAGAGATGGATAATCCCTCATTTTTATTACGTCACATGGATCATTTTTAATACAATTTTAACACAATTTCGGCTTTGTCATTGAAACGTTTGGACCCTCATATTACCTTCCTTATAAAAATTATCCTATATTTCTCGCTTGTTTTCTAAAAAGAAACAGTTACAAGCAAATTGAACTGAATTTTACCTTATCTGTGCACCTTACTGTAGGATCTTGACTGAACCAACAAAAAATGGGTTTATAGTCTATTTAATCATATATTTTGATATCTTATCTCAAACTAAAGAGAAAAATATTTTTCATAGAAACAAAGAAAAAGTCAAATAAAGAAATGAAATCTTTTTGACCTTGTAAACCCTTATTTTCATGAATTGCAATTTCAAATTATACTCATTTTTACTCATTGAAAATTATTTACTGAAAATTAATAAAAAGTTTGGTTTGAATAAAATTATGGAAAGAAAATATCAGGTGCAGTCACAAATAATCTGAAAAAATTTAACAAAACATGTAAGTAAATAGACAAAGGGTTGGTTGTCTGTTGGATGGCTTTTAAACAAATATAAAGTGTGTTACTTTTTTATATGTTTCACCATTATTTTGCCACAACTCAGTCAAAAATGCTTACAAAACATACCTTTTTCGACCTAAAGTACTTAAATAGTTCCTTTACAAGCCCCATCAATCAGTTTTGAGATATCTCCATATTTCAAGGAAAATTGACAAAAAAGGCAAATTTGGGTGTTACCTTTTTATATGCTCAGATACCATAAAATCAATAAAAAATACTTATTTATACTTTTCTCTCATTTTTAAAGTTTGATTCTGTTAAAGTAAATATTCTTGAAGGAATTTATGCATTGATTTATACAGAAACATAATATTGGGTGGAAATAAATTGTATCCAAAAGTATTCTTTTTGGAAAATAAGAAATTTATCCTCCATCGCCCTAGAGGACAGCTGCTGACCTCTAGTGTTCATGGTTTGGTCAAATACATGTTAATGAAAAAATTTAGCCAAAAAAGTACATAAAAAAGTATTTTATTGTGTTAGAAAATTAAATTGTTTAACTTCAAATTTGGGGATGCTGACCTTAAAGATGCTCTTACTGGTGGTGATGGTGACCCGGAAGGCATTGAATTACATGAGCATTATGGCAACACAACTATTGATCTATGTTTTGATTTTTATATTCCTAGCAGCCTCCAATCAAGAGAAATCTCTAAATGATTTTTTTATTCTCAAATTCATAAGGTAAATACTGTGATTTTGAAAAGTTCTTGTTATATTTTTTCATTGGAGGCTGCTAGGAATTTAAAAATCAGAACATAGATCAATAGTTGTGTTGCCATAATGCTCATGTACTTCAATACCTTTCGGGTCACCATCACCACCAGTAAGAGCATCTTTAAGGTCAGCATCCCCAAATTTGAAGTTAAACAATTTAATTTTCTAACACATTAAGATACTTTTTTATGTACTTTTTTGGCTATTTTTTTTTTCTTTAACATGTACTTGACAAAACCATGAACACTAGAGGTCAGCAGCTGCCCTCTAGGGCAATGGGGGTTGAATTTCTTATTTTCAAAAAAAAAATTCTTTTGAAGATCATTTATTTCCATCAAATATTATGTTTCTGTAAAATCAATGCATAAATCCCTTCAAGAATATTTACTTTAACAGAATCAAACTTTAAAAATGAGAGAAAAGTAAAAATAAGTATTTTTTTATTGATTTTATGGTATCTGAGCATATAAAAAGGTAACACCCAAATTAGCCTTTTTTGTAAATTTTCCTTGAAATATGGAGATATCTCAAAACTGATTGATGGGGCTTGTAAAGGAAGTATTTGAGCATCTTAGGTCAAAAAAGGTCTATTTTGTAAGCATTTTTGACTGAGTTGTGGCCAAATATTGATGAAACATATAAAAAAGTAACACACTTTAGAAAACAAGTTCAATTTAATAACGATGCCCTAAGGTACTTATAATAAACTAGCGGCTACGCCCCTAGTGGCCTCTAGGGGCACTTGAGGAGAGGGGAGTCGAATTTGATAACCCAATTTCTTATTTTAGATTTTAAAAGGAAAAGTAAAAAAATTATTTTAGGGGGGGGGAATTTTTTTTTTAATTTTAGCTAAAAAATGTAAAAAAAAAATTTTTTTTTTTTTTTGGGGGGGGTATTTTTCATTTTTGGGGGGGTTGGGGGTGTCCCACCCCCCAAGAACAATAGTTATAAACCTTCCCAGGACTTATGAGAAGCTACCCTGTTAAGGAGAACCCGATCGGTTCAGCGGTTAGCGAGATCCTTCGGTACAAACACACAGACACACAGACATCCTGTTACTTTAGTAT
The DNA here is from genome assembly GCF_053477335.1 of Acartia tonsa. NCBI lineage: Eukaryota > Metazoa > Arthropoda > Copepoda > Calanoida > Acartiidae > Acartia > Acartia tonsa. The sequence continues at coordinate 12,287,065 of NC_137262.1, read as the reverse complement.
AAGGATAAACCCCTGTCATAGTAACCCTGTCAAAAAATGTCAATATTATGACAGCTATGACTATTTTTATTAAAGCCATACAGTCAAGGTAAATATTTCCACAATACTTATCTCAAAAATATTATGTAAGCCAAGGCCACTTTTTCATAAAGCATATCGTAAGAATACCAATAGTTTTGACAGGGAATCTATATTAGTTATTTCTCACATCGTATTATAAACAGCTTTCCGCGAATATAAAATGTACAATCATAAGATTAAAACTGGTTTTAATCTTATGATTTATATTCGTAGAAAACTGGATATAATAAATGCTAGACATAGTTTATTCGTATGAATGAGAACCGGTTCTGATCCACCGGATATTAATCAGTTTGGAATTAATACGAGAAAGGTTTTTCAGAAAACCTATCCCTGCCCTGAAAATGAGTCATTATTATTATTCTGACCAGGATCACTGATTGCTACCAGGGATAGGACAAGTAATGATAAATTAATCTTTCCTACAAAATTTATGTTTAAAATTTTGCTGTATAGTGTCTTATCAATTTTTGGGGGAAAAGGGCATAAGATTTATTTAACTGTCATTGTCCCAACCCTCCCTGTGGTTTTTTGTGTGCTCCGGAACAATTTTGTGTTGTGTCCTGATTCCTGGAATAGTTTGTATCCACCTGGGAGCTATGGGAGGGCTGGGAGAATCATTGGAAATTAATTCTGATCAAAGTGTTGCCATTTTCTCATCATTAACTTAAACAATTTGGCCAATTTTTTATTATAAAATTGACATTCCTTCCTTAATTCTACGTTTTGAAAGCAACTTTTTTTTAGGAAAAAGCAGTTTCGCCCCTAGCCTATGGTAGCTCTATCACTAAATGAGGGGGGCAGGAAATTACCATAGAACCACCTAAAAAAATGTACGAGATTATATGTAAAGAAAAACGGCGTTGCTACAAAAGACTAACTCTACAAAAGACCAACACTACAAAAGACCAACAAGTAGTTCCTACAAAAGACCAACACCTACAAAAGACCAACACCTACACAATTCGTAATGATGGAAGGTCTAAAGCTGCAAATGGTCTACCATTATATCTGTATTTTGTAGTGTTGGTCTTTTGTAGTGTTGGTCTTTTGTAGAGTTGGTCTTTTGTAGGTGTTGGTCTTTTGTAGAGTTGGTCTTTTGTAGCAACGACAGAAAAACTAGGGATCAAAAGGGTTAAGACAATGGCTGATAAATTGATGTTGAATGTTCATCCCCAATGATGATGCACAAAATTACTCCTGATAAAGATTGCAATCAATGGCTGACAAAATTGGACATTCAACTTAATGAATCAACCAATCAAAACTCATTAAAAGTCCCCAATGTTGCTAAGCCAACGAACAAGACTCTTCTCCTATAGACATAAACACTATGCATCTTATTCGAAAAACTTATTAAAACAAACAGAATCTTTTTTATATTTTTATATCAGATATCATTAACTTTTGTTTTCAGTACATTTTTATCCACTGGCCCTTTATAAAATTATATGTTTTACACATATTTTATGATATAGTAAAGCAAAGATTTATAACTAGCACAAATTAAGGATCAATAGATATATAATGTTTAGATAAACATTCCCTTTAATGGACTGATAGTAACACTAGTAACAAACCTTTCCAAAAATCACTTAGAAAACGTACTCATTTTAGGTAATTTTCAATGTCTAAAAATGTCTTCGTTTGTATTATTTGATTTAACCTTGTCAGACTGAATATTAACAAAAATATTAGTCTGCTAGATTTTCCTTTTGAAGTTGGACAAATTATTGTGTCTAAATTATCATCTAGAGTAATACATCTATTTAAAAGCCAAATATTTATCCTCCACGGAGAAAGAAGTAAAGAATAAGAAGAAAATGCCCCTTTTATTGCATTTTTTCTGAATTTATTAGAGTAGGTATGTTGAATGCTTGTAGGGTATATCTACCTCTAAGACAAGTATACAAATTTCCTACATGGCATAACTACCTCAATAATTTTTACGACTTATATCTAATAGATCCACGACATATATATTCTCCTAAACAAGTCAGAAGTTTATTTCAATCCTATTCTTTTAAATCGTGAGATGTGTTTCTCGAAAGATCTCGAAAACGAACACAGTGCCTAAATTTGACTTTCATGTTATAAAATAAATTTTCCATCAAAACGTATTTTGAAAAAAAGATTTAATTCCTTCTATTTTTCCAGTCTTCGATCGAAAAGAGAAATAGCCAAACAATTCTTCATATACGTGTCTGTGGAGAACCAAATTTACAAGAAATATAATTTTTCTTTCTTTTTTTGTAACTCCATGTTTGTAACAAAGTGTTGAATATTTAAAATTTTATAACCCCCCCATATTCTAATAAAGATTTAATCATCATGTTAACGCCCATTACATATATACCCAGGGAGGGGAGGGGGTTGGTTACCTTTAATTACCTCGTACGGGCGGGATTGCAGTCAAGGACCTTATCGACTTGATGTACTGTCCAGGTCCTGGTCCAGCAACCCAGGAGAACTAAGGATGACTGTTACGCACCCTTCTCTGTCCAAACACCCAAGGATATTAAGTAACATCCATCAGACAACCAACTCTCTGTGATGCACGACCTTTGTCTGAAAAGTCTCAACTGTGAATGGTAACGAGTTGCGCCTGTTTTGGGCCAAGGCATTCCCCCCTACACTAACTATTTATGTCGCGCATCTGACATAGCAGCAGTAGGAACCATTTTTAACGTCTTCAGTAATGACGCGGTGTCAGACCGAGATTCGACCCTATCAACTTCTCGACGACGAGCGGATGCGCTACGTGTTGAGCCACGGTCGCGGGTTTTTTGGGAGGGAGGGGATATTGGACTGTAAATTATACTGGTATCCAAAGTTTTATACGATCCCTTATTTGTTTGCTTAAAAATTTTTAAACATTTATTAATTGATTCAAGAAGAAGAGCTTAAGATTTGTATCCAATAACCTTAATCTTCAGAAGGGGTAATTTTGTTTTCTAAGCATTGGAGATGTACAATAATTTATAGGCCATTGTCTTATCCCTTAAGATCCCTGATATATACAGTAAGATAGACATCTTGTTACTTTTAGATAATAATTAGTTAGTCTGCCCTAGCCTGTAGGGACTTCTATTTTCTCTTTCTTTTCAGCGATAAGTTTAGTAAATAACAAGTATTTTCTAAACTTTGCAATCTAGTTTAAGAGATTTAAATGGACAGACACATACATCCCCCTACTATAGTACACAGAACAAGTAGCATCGCCCATAGCCTCTAGGAGGTATATAAAGTTTACACGTCCGTTTTTAGGATGATAATAATACACACATACACAGACAGATGCTTAATTACTTTAGATTGTAAGACTGAAATATTTTGTAGGCTCTTAAACAACAGACACCAAGGACGTCCAGGGGGGGGGTAAAGTGGTGATTACCCCTCCTTTCAAAAAAAATTACCCCCCCCCCCCTTAACAAAATTTTACCCTCCCCGAATAAAAAAGCTTGGACGCCCCTGACAGACACCCTGTATTTCTGAACAAAAATCGTGCAAGTTTTTCAATTTTTACTCATCAAGAAACGAGACTCATAAAGAGACCACAACACATGCACAGAGTCATATAAGCCAGTCATTTAGGGATTAGATAATGGACAATAATTGAATCTTCCCCAAATTATACTTTCCTTAATAGAACCCTACTGGACCTAAACCTGCGGGGTTACCTTGTTCAAAGTATAACCTAACCTAATCTAGCCTACGGTAACAAATAATCCCTTCCACCTCCCTTCTCAATTTATTTCAAGGAAAGGAGGGTTTGAGGAAAAAGCCCGATAGATAAAGTTTGTATTGAACATTTATGAAGCAGTTTATATAGTGCCTAATGAAAAATAACGTTATACAATTCAAATGACCAATGATAGGTCTTTGTGTATTACACGATTGGTCAAAATAATGTATACTGGCCTATCATTTGTCACTTGTATTGTATGGCGTCATTTTTTATTAGGCACTATATAAGCTGCTTCTTAAAGGTTCAAACAAAAGCCACATCTGTCATAGCATCCTTGTTTTTTATAGTAATAAATACAAAAAAATAGGATTGAAGAGTAGCTCATTACAGATTTTACTTCCTAAATCTGATCATCAGCTGATTGATTGATTATTTGATTGATTGATTGTCAGTGCAAATTAATCACAGTTTTCACCCTTACTGATTTTAGCGTCTACTGTATGTAAATTTAATTTTTGGTAGCGTTGCTACTCTAAAATTCAGGTTGTTGGTGCTTTTGTGAATCTTCCATAGACACTTGTCCTATAATTTTGTCTAAGGAGTCCTAAAATGTTGATGAAAGTGCAATTAATTAATCCTATTAAATAAAGTAGTAAGGTTTTTTATCTGAAGCTTAAGATCTCAATAACTACTGAACACATTGAATTTTAGGTGGTTTAAGAAATTTTATTTTCAGATATAAGACTAAGGATGGTTTGAAGCTATTTTTTAAGCCCCTAGATGCTAGGGGAGTAACCGCAAGTGACTAAAAATGCACAGAGAGAGAGTAAAAAAACATAAAACTTTTAACCTATTAAATAAGGTCATAAAATTATGTAAAAAATTACCTTTATCTTTATATACCTACTCCAAATCATCGATGAAATTTTTATAAATATTTGCCTTTTTTTAGATCTTCTAACTGAAGCTTTTTAAAGGAAAATTTTGAATGATAAAAAGCCCAAACCATCAAATTTCTAACATCAAATTTACTCTATTTATTGTGGTTGTTATCCTTAATTTATTAGTAGTTGATTTTTTAACTTTAACTAATTAAATATAAATATACAAATGTATAGAATACAATACCCATAAATTGAATGAAATAAATACAGTTATTCAATAATATACATACATAGTTTATATTGATGTCAAACCCATGTCAAACTTCATTCATATCAAATATTCAAAAGTTCACAAGTTTTTTTCAACCTAAAAAATAGGACTTCAATTAGTAAAAATAAAACTTATAAAAGAGTGCAGCGAAATTAAAGGGGTGTCTAACTGTTTGTTAATTAAAACATGTTAAAATTGTCCTTTCGATTCTAAACTTGCATATAAATTTCTATAATGGAGAGCATAGCAACTCTATAATAATTCCCAGAAAGAATGTACTCTCATTTTAGATTTTTTTATTAAACATTTTTGATGGCAATGCCTTCTTATTTTTACCTCTAGGACGATTTACCACGATGTTTTATTATGAGTATTTTGTCTATAAATGTGATATTACACTTCAAAATGTTAAAAATCTTTTTTCAATTACAATAAATCTTTAAAATGATGACAAAAATAAATTATTTTTATTTCTTAAAATTACTTTTGTATAATATAAAATTTCATTTGAAAAAGTCTTTGAAGTTAGCTTAAAAATCATAAAATTTTACATTTAAAAATTTGTGTATATTGTATAGATGTGAAATGGAAACAATGAGTAAAAATCCTTCGTTGATTGCGTCATGATTTGCCCCACTGCAATCCCCGGATTGTGACGCAGCGTCCCTAGCGTATATTGGCTCGCTTAGGCATCTTCTAACCCCGCGACGCGACGCATCACGATGGTTCTTTCACCCCTAACCTTCCCCATGCCATTCCTTTCTCTCTTTCTTCCCCCCTCCCCATTACTTGGTTACGCATAGGCCTCCTTTCCCTGCGTCAGTGATGCCGCTAACTTTTGCGTCATGTCCCTCTCTTCTTTCTCTCTCTCTTTTAACCCATCTTCTATTCCAAACCATGACTAGGGCTTGCCAAAGTTTTATTTTCAAGTAAATACAACATGCCTGAAAAGGTTAAAGTTTGGCAAACCCTAGCCGGTGTACGGGTCCCTAGTAGGAACCCAATATAAAGAGGATGCTCTAGGTCTAATTCATCAGTCCCCCCTTTCCCTCCATCATGAAAACTACATCCTTCGTCCTAGGTAGTGATCCATGATTTTTCATCTACACATACATCATACTATAACAATATTTATGAATAACCATTATTCATAATAATAACCGACATATGTGATCTTTATAACAAGTGATAGAGCCATATATATGTATAATAATAATGATATGACGATAACAAAAAGAAATGTGATCATATGGAGCCGTCATTATTATTATATTTAGTGATATCTAAATATTTGTGATTTTTATGCCATATCTAAATTTTTCTAAAAGTCTTACTAAAATAAAAACCCTTCTTTAAACACAAAAATAATAAATTGTCTAGAGTTTGTTCAAACTAAAGACCTCTTTTTTAACGGTTTAGTTTTTTCTTGGTACTTTTTTATTCCTTTTTTTGAGCTTTTTTTTTAGCAAAAATCATATGAAAATCACATGATGGCATAATATGGCTCTATCACATATTACATTTTTAATTGTGTGCGCTTGTATAATTGTGGCTAATTTCTGTGTGTGTTAGATGCGTTCATTTACAAAAAAAAACATGTTTGCAATTTTTGCTTTTGCAATAATTTTAGGATTTATCTCCAAATCTCATTTTTGCGGAATTATTGCGGCTTAACAGTGCGGTGCGGGTGATAAGAAATGTGGGGGGAAATGTGCCAGAATTTTATGGTGATTAGTTTGGAAAATAAAGCATACAATGGATATAGGATATATGTGGATATATTGAAAGGGGAAAATTAATATACACCTCATTTATTGATCTGTTCTTTCATCCAGTAGGAGGAGAGGGGATATAGTAAAGGGGGTTGAATGGGTGGTATCGTTATTTTAGCCAGCTGCGAGCAACACTTTATCAGAATACATAAAAATCTGATTCAACATCCAATTAATTTTATATATCGTTTAAGCATACACACAATTAGCTGATGGATTCTCATAAAAAGTTTCCATAATTTCTTTTATTGAAAGCAGGCTCCATGAAATAAGTTGGCATATGACTAAGTTTAAATTGGACATTTTTATTATTTCATCTTATTTTGATTTTACATTAATTTAGCAATTTAGATTATTATTCTTTATATTATCAATTTAATCATATAGAGCCAAAAATGAATATAATACTAATTGAGTTATACCGTTGAGTTTTAATTTAGAAAACCAAATATACAAAAATTTAAAATGTCTGGTTTTGCAGAATTATTTTATTAAAATATTAATCTTCATCATTCAGAATGTTTTTGTTAATATTCAGGAATTAGAATTAGAGTCACTCACAACCAAATTGTCCGTGAAAATACAGATTACTTTTTTGGATTAAAATCCTTGCATTTTATTTGATAAATATATTTCATACATGGATTTAAAAACATTTATATCTACTAATTGCTCAGCCCTTAGAATCTAAGGGCTCTGTCTCGAATGGAATATAGAGATGGGTCAGAAAATAGCCTGAAACCACCAAGCTCCTCTGAAATAGAGAACTCGATGGGTTCAGTAGTAGTGAGATCTTTAAGGACCTACAAGGACAGACAAAAAACTTTATATATGATAGGATTTATTAATGTGAGCTTTATGCCTTTTACAATTGATTTTGATATGTAAAGAAAAAAGTCATATTTTATGACAAGATTATGACTGTTAGCTGCAATTACAGCGAAGCCATATCACGACAAACAATAACCATTCCAGCTCAATGTCTTTAAATTGCCCAAAAATAGCACACACACAAACATACAAAGATATGCACTGTAAAAAGTATTTTCATATTAAAATCTTTTATTACAATTTTATCCAAATAATGTATTTACAAGATTTTTATCTCGAATTTTTCAAGAATTATTAAACTAATTGCATATTAATCACTAATCAGTAACGAGTTTAAACTAAAAAACGGTTTGATTTGTGGCAATTAAAGGAAGCTCTACAAAGTGTCCTAAAGATTAAGCCGTGTGACGTCAATAGATCCATCTCTTTTTAAGTGGTTTCCTTTCCCACTTCTGCTCTCATCCCTAATTTTTATGACGTCACACGCCACTTATTTTTGGACACTTTGTAAAGCTCCGGACCAAAGCAGTTTTTACAGTGTGTAATAGATGTATCTAGCATATTAGATATACAGCTAGAAAAAAATATAAATAATATACATAATACATATGGGTATTTATCATACCGTAATAATGAGACCCTTGTGGGTGGCTTTCCAGGGGGGGGGGGGAGCTGGGGGGGGGCAGGATGGGTTTGGTTTGTCATTGGCCTATTATGGTATCATTATTTTTGGGTGGATATACTAAAAAAAGTATTTCTAAAGAAAGAATATTACTTTTTGGGATATTTTAAAAATATTTTATAATTCTTTCAATAATAATATAAAATATCATCAAAGACATAATTCTTATTTTATTGCTTTTGCAATTTTCTTTGTGTTTATAAAATAAATTAAAATTAGAAATCTTAAACTTATGGCCGAGTGAATGGAAGATATTTGAATTATTTTATTACACCGGCTAAATGGACCCCAATTATTAAAAAAAGCAAAATTGTTCATCGCTTCATTGGCTACAAATCAAAGCAATTTTTATTTTAGAATTTGTATTTTTACTTATCTTTGGTTCAAATTTGATTTGATGAAAAATATATTTCCTTTGATTGATAACAAAAGAATATTTTTGCTTTTTGTTTATTTGTACTTTTTTTCTTGGGAATTCGCGCCTTTTTTTATTTTTTTTCTTCGCGCATTTATTTCTCATATCATATTGCATAGTTTTTTTAAACACTTAAAAAAAGTACATGCTTCAATGTAAATAATAAATTTTTGTGTATATTTACAACCATAGGCCATCTTTCTTCCCTCTTTGTAAACATATATGGCTTAGTATGGTTAAATTACATATACCGCAAGTGAATTATATTCAAACTCCCCTTTTCATTTTATATTATATTCAATAACATTTTCTTATCCCAGTTGTTTTACTTACACTATAGGGCTCTCTAACATTTTTAAATCATAACCTAATCTACAAGAAAAATTAAGAAAAGTTTTTCACAAACTTTAAATTTGGCAGTGGAGTGGGGGGTGGTAAACTCAGTCTGCTTTAAATTTAAGGGATTTGTATGTATAATATTACCAACCTCAGCTGCATATATAGGATATGGGTACATACTAAGTATACATATGTATGTATAGTATGGTATGGTTGGTTTACATGTATAAAAATTTGTATGCATGGTGCATTCCCAAAATAATGCCTTACAACCAGATGCATATACATTGCTCCAGGGAGGAAGGAAACATTGGACTGGAAACTCATATTCTATAAAAAAACATTATCTCATTTGTTATTCTGAGAACTGTGGATATCTAATCAAATCTTGCTTTAAACAAACCAGTATCTAATATTTTTAAATGATAACTTTAAACTGCATGAGGGGTAATTTCGTTAATCATCATCGTCTATTGTTTTATCCCTTAATATCCCTGCAGTACACAAAAAGCCCGCACCAAGATTCTTAGAATCTATTCTAAAACTCGTGACTAGGATGATAGAATAACAGAATTTACACTCAAAACTCAAAGTAACTCTTTTTCTTTACAATTAAAAAGAAATAATTTTCTTAATGCATATTCTTTCATTTCTTTTTAATTGAAACGCCCCAAATCGGTAGACGTTTGAATTTGAATACAAATCAAATACTTGAGAAGCATATTGTGTTTGTATAATGGATGTACTATTTCTTGGATCTTACACCAGATTTTCATGTTATATGATAAAGTGTACTCTGTAGCGGGCTAAAATAGCGATCTCCCCCCTCTCTTTACCCATCCTCATCCCACTGGATAATCGGCCTGACCAAGAAAAGCGGGAGGGGAAATTGCAACCTAAATTGACGACAATTTTTCTCCTGTTATATTATCCACGTATATTCTACATCCATTGTTTGTATAGAGAATCGTGCCTAGATAAATTTCTTACGCTGTTTCTCATATACAGAGTTGAACTCACTTCCTTATGGTGTAAATGCTCGTTCGTAATGGTGGTGGGTAGATTTCAAATGGGCTTTATATGCAAAGAAAAAGGGCGTTTTTCAGTTGTCATCACAATAATTTATCCTTGTCTGTTCATTTGATCTAAATATCTTTTTACAAACGATTTGTAGTTCATGTAAGTTTTTTTGTCTTTTATTGATTTAAATTTAAAGCACAGTTAAATAAAAGTAAATGATATATTTGAAATTAATTATATATAAGTAAAAGTTAACAGCTTGCGAACACACACAAAGCAAGCAAAAGTGATCTTAATTGCAGTTTCATTGATTCGCACATTTTTTCTCTGGCGAGAGAAAAAAGTGCGCAAATTGTGCAAAAAAAGTGTATGATTTTGTATGAAAGTAATGCTGAAAGCGCATCTACAGGGTAGAACTGTATGTCAGAAAACGTCAAACTGTCAAATAAAATTCACACATTTTGCTACATATAATAATTGTATATGCATTTTATGTGTGGATGGTTGCAGAATAAGAGAGTGTTTGTCTGTGTGTGTGTGGCTTGTAAGCATTTATATGTGTGTGTATGTTACTTTTTAAATAAAACTTTTTGGCAATTAGTTATAGAGTACAATATGATATGCCAATCATATAAAACATAAAAAAAGGTGATTAGGACATTTGACCATCAAATTTTGATAGCTATGGCAATTTCTAAAAAAAATTTGTGACAATTTAAAAACTTTCTTTGTGATTTTACATTTTTATTCCCATCAATTATTTCAGTTTTGTTGCAATAATTATAAAAAATCTATAATTTTGGTAATTCTATCCTTTCTGTTTCTTAGCTCTTACAAAAAAAAATGATCTTTAAATGTCACCTAAAAATTGTATTCCAGATATAACAATATAACCATTAAATCACGTTATTGACTTGCCTTACTAACTGAAAATTTATTTCAGCCCTTGCCCTCCTTGGAGTAGCCGCAGCTCAGCGCGGTGGCCGCCGCCAGAGGCCCCGTGGTGGCCGTGACGGTACCGGCTATTCTGCCCCCGCTGATAACGGATATGCCAGCCCTGCCGCCAGCGACCCCCAGCCAACTTACACTGACCAGAGCCAATACCAAGTAAGTATTTAGAAAATTATACGTTTTGATATTTAAATTTATTCTAGTCCTTTATACTTTTCCAGCGTTAAAATGGATGAAAACTGACCCAATTAATTTTAGGCCGGTGCCCCCGGAGGAGATGACAACCTTGCCATGTTGGAGAAGGCTGTTCCCGGCATCCCCGGTGAAGACTACCCCATCTACGCCGAAGCCCCCGAAACCGGATTCGCCTGCGACGGACAGGTGGATGGAGGATACTACGCAGATCCCGAGGCTGAGTGCCAGGTGTTCCACATTTGCACCGCTGACGGACAAGGTGGCCTTGCCAAGTATAGCTTCCTCTGCCCCAACGGCACCATCTTCAACCAGAACTACTTCATCTGTGACTGGTGGTTCAACTTTGACTGTGCCGAGGCCGAGGGTCTGTACAGCCTGAACGATGAAATCGCCGCCGAACGTGAGGCCAACTCTGCTGCCAGCAACCCCCAGGCCAGCTACGCCTCCCCCGACTCTGCCCCCATTGGAGGATATGACGCCCCGTCTGATGTTGCCGTCGCCGCCCAGGCCGCTTACCAGCAGGCTGCCCGCAATGCTAGAAACGGCCGCGGACCTTCCCAACCCTTTAACCAAGCCGCCGTCAACAACAGACGAGGAAACAGAAGAGGATAAATTAATATTTTTTCTGCAATAATTTGACCTGCACCAACTTCCCCTGTCACACACACTCACACCTTATTATATCCCCACTGTATCTATTTTAGAAACTATTAAAAATAAAAAAACCTCGAGATTCTCCTGGCTTGATCTGTGGAGAATCTTGTTGCAATATGATAATTATTAAGAAGGAATATCAACTGTCTAGTCACAACACATATTATATATATAATATAAAAAATTAAAGCACAAAATATTATAAAAAATCACCATTACAGTATGAATAATCCATTACTATTCACTTTCTATATAGTTTTCAATTTCCAAATAATCTCCCCTTCTTTTTTTATTATTCTTTTCCAACCTTATTTAGTTAGTTTCTAATTTTAATTATATCTATTTGTATTCTTCTGTCCGACTGCCTCCAAGAATCAGTCCAGAAACAAAATTCTTATTTTTTTTGTCCACCCTTTATCCCCGGGATTTGAGCACTAAAAATACATCATACACTTGCTTTGGTGATTAGGCTTTAAAGCTGAGATCTTATGCACCCCCCCCCCATATGTCCCCCTTTTTATTTTTTTTTGTCTTTTAAAAAAGATCCTACCCATTGTCCTTCAAAGTCAAATAATAGCCCCCCCTTTCTCCCTCCCTCTCCATGCATAATCCTATCCTGACCCTGTCTGACCCCTTTCCTACCTCCTTCCGCCCCCCCCTCCTCCTGATATTTGCACACAGACAGACAGACACATGCACATCTATGCCCAACATGCAAACTCTCAAATGTGAGAATTGAATGTTGTGTTGTTGAGTGTGGGGTCTCTCTGACCTTGATCCCTGCAGGGGCACAACCAGGGGTGGGGGGGCTACATGCCTCCACAATCCTCAATTGCGCCTCAAGCAAATTATCATCAACCCCTGTGTGCAAATGTCCATCTTCCTGTTCCTTTTTGCCTTGCCCCCCACCCCCCTCCCATATTTTTTCTCATCTTCCTTTTGCCATATGATAACCCTTTTCACCATGCTGTGATCTCTCCCTCCCTCTCACCCCCCAACTATTTCCCCCATGTTCCTTTCACATTATAAAATGATGCTCAAATGCCTCTTTGCTTGTGTAAATGTGTTATATCTTCTTATTATTTATTTACAAAAAAAAAAAATGAAATACATGCTGAACAAAAAAATGATTGTGTTATTTATTGTTATTTTTGTTAATTGATTTTTCTGCAAATGAACGTATCCTAACTTTTGTGATTTTGTATTAACCATTCATGACGAGCTCCCAAAGTTCAAAGTTTTGATTCAACGGGGTTCAACAAAATCGATTTTTTCCATAATTACATGACAGAATTAAAAAAGTAAGGTGTAAAATTAAAGATCTTGTTCATAAAGGCAATTATCTTCTTTTTTCTTGCGTTTTAGTGCCTTAAAACCAACTTAATTTTTAAAAAAACTTAAATTTCTTCAAAGATAAGAGGTCTACAAAAAAAAACGATTGCATATCTAAATTCTATGGATCATTTTACATCTACTACTTACTAAAAAACCGACTAGCTAGAAACTACTTTTTTAAAAATCACAAAAGTTAGGACACGTTCTTTTGCAGATTTTTCAAAAATTGTGTTTTTTTTATCAATGGTGAAATTTTGGAAAGTTTCATTGTTAAAGAACAAACTATTCCAAATTAATGGGAGAGAAGAATCAGAAAAAGCTTAATATTATTATAATTTCTTGATTTTTCGAATGATTAATTTATGCTACTTTTCAGTAAAGATTTTGCTAAATTTTGCTGATTTATCTAGAATTGCCAGGTTTACTAATTCTGAATTCAAAGAAACAAAGTTGGGAGTTCTAATTTTCTAAATTATTTTCTTACAAGATAAAAGTTGACTTTTGATTGACAACATATAGGAAAGCGAGAAAATAATCAAACTATTGTTAAAAGTATTTAAAGTTTGAGTTTATTAATGAGTTTTTTTGATTGTCCAAAAATTTAATTAATATTCTATAAAGATTTATAAATCTTTACAAAAAAGATGAGGATAGTTAAACCTTTAAATCAATGTTGGAGGTTATATATAAATTGTCAAATTAATGATTAAGCAAAACAACTCACAATTTCTAAAAACTAATTGGTATATTAGTTTTAATCAATATTAAACTACTTTTAGTTTTTATGATGACAAAAAAGGACAAAAAGCTTAGGATTTCAAAAAAGAAAAAAAATAAAGAAAATTCATAAAAAAAAAGTCCGGTTTGCCTCAAGTCATTTGAAAGGTAAAAAGTTTAAAGAAAAATATTTCTAGATTTTTATTTGAAGATCATTTTCCATGTTTAAGTCAAAAAGAAATATAAAAACTAATTTAAATCCATCATTTAGTTGAATAGATCTTAATTATACACATAAATCTTTGGGGTTATAACTAGGGCTCAGCAGCAGCGTAAAAGTCTTTTTATAGATGATGACTCCAGGGGTCGCTTCGGGTACTAGACCTCTTCACGCACCTTGAAACATACTCCGCTTATGATTGCGGTGTAAAGCGTCCTTTCGCCTATCAGACAACCAAACCTTTGATTGCACGACCTTTGTCTGAGAGGTCCTAACTGTGCATGGTAATGAGTTGTGCCTGTTTTGGGCCAAGGCATCCTCCTACTCTAAATATTAATGTCGCACACCCGAAATAGTAGCAGTAGGAACCATTTTTAACGTCTTTAGTTATGACGCTGTGGTAAGCCGAGATTCAAACCTAAATTCTTTCTAAAAGCCGCATAAAAACGAAATTAATATTAAATGGATGTCTAAACCGTTTTCTAATACAGCAACTTGTTCACTCAGTTTTTTAAAGAACAAAACGGGTTTAGATTGACGTCTTATGCGCGGCTGCCTGCCCCTGCTAGTACTATAGCAATTTTCTTTGTTTTAGAAGTAATCATTAGTACTAATTTGAATTACTTTTAGATGTACTATTCTTTTCTTTAATCTTATTTTTTAACCCTCAGAAATTTGTTTGGTAACATATATTTAGAAAATTTGAAATTGTTTCAGCGTTTAAATTTTGGACTGTTGACTTGACAAGTTCAAAAGCATAAAATGTTTTTTTCTAATGTTTGCAAAAATTGTTTGATACCCAAAGATATTTATTATTCAACATTAGAAAAAAGTTAAATTTGACATTTCCATAGTAAACAAAACGTTTAAACCTCAAAGTTAGCCTTCTAAAAAGGACACCTATAGGATTCGTCCTAATATCAGTTAGTTCATGAAGTCATTAAGTCATTAAGTTGATGACATAAGCTTACCTAAATAAGCAAAACTGCAAACCATTCTTTTTACATATTGAAAAGGTATGAGGGTATATCCTGTAGTTAGTTTTTTGTCTAAATCTTAAGATTTCAATAACCACTGAACCGATATAGTTTTTAATTTAAGGCAAGCTTCACATTGGACCCGGGATGGTTTTGGGCTATTGTATCTTAAGGTCCAAGTCTTGGAATGGTTTAATGATATTTTCCTAGTTCTTTTTACCCATTCTAATACAAAACCCTAGAAGCTAGGGGTGCAGCCCATAATATAATGTTAAGTAGTAAGGTATTGTTTTGGTATGAAACTAATGATATCTCTAAATATACAAGTGCGAATTAATTGTACTTTACAGAGACACTTTATAAATGTCTGAAGGTGGTTTTATGCCATTTTTTCTCACCTCTCCTGCCCTCCCCTAGAGTCTAGGGGCGAATGTTGTCTGGTGTGAATATGAATGTTGGATAAGTGTTAAATACCACACGGGCAACTGCACATGGACAGGAATATGACAAGAAAAGATAATGTTTTTTTTAAATCCATATTTTTAATCAGAGCTGGATCTTTAAATTATTTTAGTTGTGAGCCAGATCGGGGTGAGCCGAGTTTCAGCCAATCACAGCGCGGCCTTTCATAAAATGCTGTGCTCTCATTGCTGGAAAATTGGCTCACCCCGATCTGGCTCACCACTAAAATGATTTAAAGATCCAGCTCAGCTCAATTCAGTACTTTAATTGTACCTAATTTACATAAATATTTTGCAATGTCCCTTTAACTGTTAGTGAATCACAATCAAACTTTAAAGGTAGATTTAGGTGAAGTAAAGGATATGAGAGCCCCCCAGGGCCTATGCCCTCTAGTGATGGAGTTGTTGTAGACCCTGCATGGTTAGAACTTCCTGAGCTGGATCTTTAAATCACCATTAAAATGAGTTAAAGATCCAGCTCTGCATTGACTAGAAAAGTTGGAAAATGAGATTGAAGTTTAGAGGGGGGGGGGGGATATTGTGTTGTACACTTATTGAATGATTTTTATGATAAAAATTGGAGGTAAAATAGTTTTTCTTTGGATTCTATCAGGGATAAGGGATGGGAAACGTAGGAAAATATTATTTCAGGCCTATTTCAAGCCTAGGCCTATTTCTAGCCTAATAAACCAGTTTTGGGATAGCGCAGTGGTTCGTATAAAATGCTAATGAAAAAGCTGTGTGTGTGTGTGTAGATAAAGTATAGAATCAAATTCAGGTAGCTAGTTTAAAGTAAAAAACATAACTTTTTATAAACCTATATATTAATGGCTTTTGTTAAAATGAAGTTTTTTCTCTCCCAAAATTTTTTATCTTTTACTTTGGTAATTTGAACTGTCAGAAAGCTATCGCTGGGTTTCCCTCAGACAGATTTTAGTTTGTATTATTTGCATTTTTATAAATGAGTAAAAATTTTATTTGAAAATTTCATTGCTAATTAAAATTCAAAATAAATAAATAAATATGCACTTGGGTAACATTCTATCAAGTTCTTTGGATACTATACTGGATATAATGTAATGATATATCTGTACTGTGTTGTATTGTACAAAAATTAGGGTGAAGGTGTTGTATCAATTCCGTAATAAATTTTTAAAATTCAAAATACAACATCTAATTTATAAACTACCAAATGAAAATTCGTAGCTACCTTCTTTCCAAAAAAATAATCCCGTTATTTTTGTTTTTTCTATGTGGCCCTTTTTTAATGTTTAACTCTAAGCAGATTTAATAATTAAACTAATGTGATCTAACACCATTTATATTTATTTTTTCGTAGCAGACGAAATCATTATTTTTCTATAATTGTCTGCTTCTAAAATTTCCGCCATCTGTGATTTGGGCTTGTTTTGTATCAACCAATCACCAATTTGCTCCGCCAATTGGTGATTGGTTGATACAAAACAAGCCCAAATCACAGAACACTATTGGTTTAGAGCGGTAGCCAATATGAGCCGTCCGCCAGTAAGGTCATTAAATTAGGCAAATGGTAAAAGTTGCATGATCCCTTTCAAAACCAGGCCGAGACCTAATTTATGGCCAGGTTTCCTATCCCTTATCCCTGGATTCTATATTCCTGTCCTGGGTTTATAGAGTTTACATTTGTGTAGCATGGCATATATGGACTTTTAAGCCGTAAATGGCTGCAGATCGTATTTCTCTTTTTTGGTAACATACGCCAGTGAGTAACTTTTACAGATTTTTAAAAATTAATTTCTTATTATCTACAATACAAAGTAGAACTATGTCTGTCTGTCTGTTTGTTTGTTTGTACCGAATGATCTCGCTGTCCGCTGAACCGATCAGGTTCTTCTTAACAGTAAAAAGTTAAATTTGACTTTATAAAATTCTTCACATTATATATAAAATAGATTATGGGTCTCGAAATTTATTAACCAAATAAGAATGATAACATTCATCATTAACGAAGGTCAGTAAAAGTACCAAATGATACTTTTTATATTTTGATCTTTTCATGTACTGCATTTAATAATAACTGACAGAAAGCCTTTTACATCTTGTAGAATATTTTTGCTCTAATAATATTTAGATTTTTATTCCAAACTTGATTAATCTTTGTAAGCAAATTGAATATGTATTTCTTTAAAAGAATTATGAGTATTGAATTACATGTTTCAATGAATATACCATAAATTGTGGGTGGTCTCTCCTCCCCCCCCCCCCTCACCCAGATAAACATATAGTCTGGTGGTAAGGGTGTGTCATATCTTTACCAAGTTCATCAGTGCGTAAACTTAGTAGAACAGCTATTCTAATCTATAATACAAAGTAGAACGATGTCTTTCTGCCTGATTTTCTGTTTGTAGCGAAGGATCTCGCTAACCACTGAACCGATCGGGTTCTCCTTTACAAGGTAGCTTATCATAGGTTTATAACTATTTTCTTGGGGAGAGGGATAGCCCCAACCCCCCAAAAAATTTAAAAATAACCCCCCACCCCCAATTTTTTTCTTTTTAAAACTAAAATTAAAATAGTGGGGTCGATTAGAGGCTATGGGCGAAGCCGCTAGTATCGTATATTTTACTATTGACATTTCTTACAATTATGTTCTTTTTAATCTAATTCGCTTATTTAGGACACATATGCTCTTGTTTCAACTATTAGTACATATTGACTTATATTATACTATCAATATCATGAATTTTTAATAATTTTGTTATTTTGAGCGCGAGCAGATTCAGAACCTTTGAATAAATTTAAAACTAATTACCATAAATATGCATTACATGAGGGAAAAAGGATTTTTAGCCGCAAAAATCCACCAAATATTTTTAAAAGAAAAAAATTTGAAACTACTTTTACAAATAATTTACAAGCTATTAGAATTTATGAAATTTTGAAATTTAATCATCTTTTATCGATGGATTGACGTCATATAAGGTTAATTATCAAGAATTTGATAAATGAATCAAACAACTGGCGAAATATCATAAATACTAGAGATCGAAAGGGGTAAGAAAATGGACGATAAATTGATGTTGATAAACAAAATGTTCCCTTTTTTAATTGAAATTATTGTGGAATGGTTTGGATATTGCTAATTTCTACCAACGAAACAAGATTGTATTAAGTACCCAAGGTTTTGAAGAGAACTTGTTTATAAAACTTTGGTTATTAGTATAATTTACTAAAGTGAATTTAAAAAGTAAAACTTTTAAGGAACTCGAAGAAAACGTAAAAATAGAATTATCTAGCGACTAAGATACTCAAAATGCACCGCTAAATCTTCTATAATACAAAGTAGCTTGATGTCTGTCCGTCTGTCTGTCCGTCTGTCCGTCTGTCTGTCCGTCTGTCCGTCTGTCTGTCCGTCTGAAGCTTAAGATCTCAGTAACCACTGAACCGATCGGATTCTACTCTTGAGGGTATATACCTATTGGTCCTGTGGTGGTTTTAAGCTATTTTCTTGGGGGGTGGGACACCTCTAACCCCCCCAAAAACCAAAAAATCCCCCCTTATTTTTTATTTTGCTCTGCTACAGGCTGCCGCAGGCTGCCCTTTATTATTTTTTATTCCAGCATTTATTTTGAATGAAAGAATAGCAACATTCTCTCACTAAAAACAATAAATATTAATTTTTTTTATCACCTCTTGGGGCAAAGTCCCTAGAGGCTAGGGGCGAAGCCGCTAGTATAATATAAAGTACTAAGCTTTTTTGTTTGTAGCGAAGGATCTCGCTAACCACTGAACCGATATGGTTCTCCTTTAGAGGGAAGCTCAGTATAAGCCCTGAGATGGTTTTAGGATATTTTATTTTTATAAATAAGTCTGGGTATGGTTTTAAGCTATTTTCTGACCTTCAAATATAGAGCCCCAAATGCTAGGGGCGTAGCCGCTAGTAAAATTATAAATTAACAGATTTCCTTAGTTTAATAACTGTTTTAGGACTAATTAGAAATTAATAATAAAAAATTTGCAGTGCATTTTGAGTTTTTTAGTCGCGTGATTATCCTAGCTTCCTATTTCCTTCAAGTTATTAAAAATTTCCCTTTATTTACAGAGATTTTGTCCCCTCCCTCCATAATAATTGTTTACTTTATAAAGAACCAAAGTGCGGTTCACGACCCCTGCTATATAATGTATTATATGAGTTTAATATGCATGTTATAAATGCATAAAAATCAAAATTTGTAGATAATTTTTAAGATAGGATATTTCGTGAGGGGAAAAGTGTGTAATAACCCAAAAGGCTTCCAAATTGAATTAACATGTTACTTCTAATTTGTATAAATTTGATTTTGAAATGTGCATTCAAGAGATTACATTGTTAATAAGTTAATCATATATTCTGATAATTTAGGTTCAATTAACTTTTTTGCTTTTCATGTTTTAGGGTATTATCAATTATTAGAAGCGAAGCTAATCTGTAATTTACCTTGTCTCCGTCCGTCCGTAAATTTATGGAGGAAATTTGATTTTATCGGGTGCTTAATCTTATATAGAGCTAAATTTTTTGGTGAGGATTCCAAGTACCAAGGAGTATCCATGATTTTTTGTGCTTTGATACTTATGTTATTTATGTTTATCGTCCTCAACAAATAGACCTATATGATCGATAATTTAGGCATGTTAGAATCATCCTATCAAATTCAAAATAAATATAAGAATTCTAATCGCAATTAGCAATGTTATATGCAAAAAAGCTTGTCAACTCTAACTTAAACTTTAAATATGTTGAAATTTTAACTTTTAGTTACTAAAATTTAGTAATAAATTATTTTCCCGTTCATTTTGTTTATTTAAATGGAGAGTCTTGAGATGATTAGGAATGTTGCTGTAAGCATAGCATCTCTATAATTAATTTTAAAAATGTGAGTGCGGCTATTTTTTACTTTAATGAAGATCAAAAATTAAAATTCAATAAAGATCATCTAAGTCTGGATAAGTTAATAGACTGGATATAAAATATGTGTTGATATTATGACAGAGGAAAAAATGTCGTCTGTTATTTTAGCCTGCTACAAGTTTCAGAGTGCATGATAATCTGGTGTAAGATCCAAGTAGTAATTAATGCATTGTTACTAGCAAATGTTATACTAATGTTCTATGTAGAAGCTAGGCATTTGTTACAAGACGGGGGTTTCTAACAGACAAAAGGTGTGTAACAGTTACAGATGTAAAAACAAAAGTCAGAACAAAATTATTTCATGTAAAACTAAGAATTTATTCCTAGCACGTAGCACAGAAATATGACAACATTTTAAATCAAATCTATTCATTCACGTGTATTTTTAACCTGAAATATAATAGATGTATTATATATGTAGTTTTATATTTTATTCTTGGCTGTCTATCATACAAAATCCTTCCTATCATCTATAATATAAAGTAGCTTGATGTCTGTCCGTCCGTCCGACTGTCCCTTAAAATCTCGGTAACCACTGAGCAGATTGGATTCTACTCTTCAGGGAATATATCTACTGGTTATGTGGTGGTTTTAAGCTATTTTCTTAGTGGGTGGGGCACCGCCAACCCCCCCAAAATAATAAGAAAAATCAACCCCCAATTTTTTTAGGCAGGTAATTAAAACTTTGGTGGTCTCACCACCAAAGTTTTTTTTTAAATTTTATAATCCCCTAGTATTACATAAATATTTTTTTTTGTCTGAAGTCTAAGACTTTAATAACTACTAAACCGATGTGGTTCTCTATTCTTAGTAAGCTTCACAAAAGTCTTGCGATAGTTTCAAACTATTTTTCTAGCTGTATCTCTGTCTCTGACCTTACGGATACAGAGCCACTAGATGATTTGGGGTGTTTTTATGCCATTTTACACATCTCCATCTCCCTTTCATATATAAAGGCTTGGGGTGAAACAACTAGTTTGATCTAAAGTAGTGAGGTTTTTTGACGGAAGCTTAAGATCTCGGAAAGATACTGGTCCTAATTTAGTATACTTTTTAAGAAAGCTTCATTAATGTCTAGGGTGGTTTTAGGCCATTTTACTCATCTCCATCTCCCTTTCCTATATAGAGGCTTGGGATAAAGCAACTGGTAAAATAAAAGAGACATATAGTTACACAATTGGAAGAGGATGCCTGTTTGTTTGTGTGCTTGTATTTAAGGAGCTCGCAAACTGCTGAAGTGATATCGTTATCCTATACAGTGTAGCTTCTGTAGGTACAGAAAGGTTCTTAACATTGAACACACTATATTTTAACAAGGATGACAACGTCCATAAGTAGCAAAGCTCAAAAATTATGGATGGACATCAGAAAAAAGTGAACATAAAGTAAAAGTAAACATTAAACATGATAAAATAAATCACGAGATCTTTTAAAAATCTATAATAATGTAAAAATTTAGCAATCGATCTAGCACCCCAATTAGTTGACAAAATCTTAATGTAACTTGATGAAAATATGAAGAAGGTGAACTTTTCAGACGGACATACGGACTGACAACTTTAATTTATAGAGTAGCTTCACTACTAAAAATACAGAAATTATATAGGTTTATTATATCTTTTATAAATATTTGTATAATGTAATATTAATATGTCTATTCTAATGTCAAGAAATAACTAAAGTCTCGTCTGGAAATTAATTTTCATGAATATTATTGCAATATATTTCTAGCTGCATAGCTACTCTATTTATATGTTCATCATACTTTTGTATTGTCATTAATTTGGTTCATTTTTGGTTTATCCTTATATAAAGGGTCCTGCACGCCTGCAGGACCTCTAAGAGCCGACCAGTTTTTGGCTAAGGAGAAACCAGAAAGAATGGGTCAAGTGTAACTGTCCAGCAGCTGCAGCCTACTTTGATTTATTATTATAATTTTTAATAATCATATTTGTTGCTAACTCGCTGTACCGGCACCAGCAGCGAGTTATCGCCCCTAGCTTAAAACTTTGTAATTAATAAGGTTATTATTAAGGCCATTAATGTGATGTATGTTGGTGCAAATGGTCAAGTAGACCTGCAAGCTGCCGTGCAAGAGGCGCGCAGTTGCACAGGATTAAATATCATATCATATCAAAATGCACAGGATGGCTGTATTTATGTCTGTGTGTAACGAAGGATCTCTCTCTCTCTCTCTACATAATTGAAATGCAGGTCCAGGGAGGGTATTACCCCTACCAAAAAAATCGCTCTAGAAAAAAACTGAACATTCTTATGTTTTGTTTTTCTATTTAAAATGGGGGAGGCAGTCAACTTCCCATCGCCTCAAGTGCTCCTAGAGACTACAGGCATATTCGCTAGTTCTAACACTGCATAACCTTACCAATTCTCTATTTCACTGTATATTATTCTATTTTCATCAAAGAAGTTAATAGCTTTCATTTGCTTCGCTCACTACTGACATAATTTTGTTTTGTTTTAAATCAACAAAAAGATATTTTTAAATATTTTTTAAAAGATTAAACAGAAAGAAGATTATTTATTATACATAATTTAAAGAATAATTTATTTTACTCAATATAACTTATTTTCTAGCGATTCATGCTTTATCATTATGAAAAATTGAAAAAATAATTAATTTTACTTAAAGATGACTGAAATTGTGTAGTTTTTATATTGCGTACTAGCGGCTACGCCCCTAGAGGCCTCTAGGGACACGTACAATTGTTTCTTTTCAATATATTTTAAAATCAGCTATTTACCAAAAATAATTCTTTTTTCGCTGGGGTGGGTAGTGGTACCCTCCCCCAAAATAGTTATAAACCTTCCTGGGGCCTATGAGAAGCTACCCTGATATGGAGAACCAAATCGATTCAGCCGTTAGCGAGATCCTCCGGTACAGACAAACAAACAAAAATCCTGTTACTTTATTATAAAGATTTAAAGGGAAGCTATATTTACATTTAGAGTTTGTCCGATAGATTTCAAATTTCGAATGCTGATTCTTGTAACAATAAGATAAATAAAGAAAGTTTACATTAAGTTTAAATATCGTCTTTATCTTCAGATCAGTAATTCCTATTATAATTAGGTACAATAATGCCAGCAAAGAGACTACGTGATAAGTAAACAGACATTATTTCTTTTTTTCTTTTCTATGTGTTTGATTTTTAGAAACTCCACAACAAGGACAATTTTTCTTCAAATTGCACAGCAAATGGAGTATATGATGATAAAATACAAACCAGCTGTGACCCATAACTGACATAATTTTTAAAAAAACATTCGTGTATTCTTTTTGCATTAATTCACTGTTCCCTTTAACCATGGTCGTAATACATATTAAATACAGGGAGTAAGGGAGGAGACAATGGACAATTAATTCAATTTAATTTTCGCTGAAAGGCCATGAAATCCAGATTCATCCAGAAAATTCGAATAGAATTGTAAAGGGTATGTTAATCAAATCTAGAAATACTACATATATAATAAGAAAAAAGTTCTAAGATAAAAAGTATTTTTTTGAAAATTAGATACAGTACATCAGACTGACGTAATTAATTACTAGATAAATCTCCCTGGAACTCGTTCACTCCAAATTTCTAAATTTTAAAATACCACCATACACAAGAATTGAATTTAAGGGTTCTTAGATTGTTTATTACAAAAATATCAGAATAAAGTTTTTATTTATGAAATGATATTTTAATGAGAAAAAAAATTTCAAAACCCGCCGTCTGCTAGAAATTAAGTTTATTACTACTCGTCTGCTATTTTCAAAACTAACTCAGGGAGTTAGCGGCAATGATGCGCCAGTACCCAAATTCAGTCAGAACCTGCTAAATTCTTGCACATTCCCTTTAAGCCAGTACCTATTAAAGTCTTAGACTCCTAAAAATTGAATATTCGATCCAATGTCCCCTACCTTACTCCCTGTATTAAATAAGAATATAGGTTGTTCTTCTTACATCCAGCGGTCCGTTACAACACACAATTTAAATACCGAAGATGGGACGAGTGGGTGCGTGTGTTTGAGTGTTTATGTGTGTGTGTCTGTGTGTTACCCAACTCCTTCATTACATATAACATTGGTAGAATATACTGTAGGGCCTCAACAAAATGGAAAAATGGTTAAGAAAACAAATAAAAAGACACCAGAGGTGGATTCTTTAAGAAAATTAGGGTCACTGCTCGCTGGCGAGGCAAAATTGGTTTTGTAAAAAATACTCCAAAATCACCTAAAAAATCTACAAAAATTAATCAAAATCTTATGTTGATAACCCTTTTATGATTTTATTTAATTTTTGGAGATTTTTATGCAATTTTGGAGGATTTTTCACAAAAATTATTTGCCTCACCAGCAAGCAGCGACCCTAATTTTTTTTTAAGAATCCACCTCAGTAATTGATAAATCCATAAAAAAAACATATTTCTTTTACTACGATGACCTCGAAGGGCTTTACTTGACCTCGGGTTCTAGATCTATTCTTGAAACATACTCCGCGTCTTATAATTGCGGTGTAAAGCGTCCATTCGCCTTATAGACAACCAACCCTTTTGATTGCACGATATTTGTCTGTAAGACTCAACTATGAATGGTATTAAGTGGCACCTTTTTATGTGCTAAGGCATTGCCACAACTCTTAATATTGATGGGATATCAGTAACAATACAAAGGTCTGTCGCTATGTTGCTATCAATCAGTTACAGAATTTGTAACCAAAAAAAATTTAGGTACTTTATTAGGGCCTTGATTTACTGTACTACATAGAACATAAGAAGAACGGGCATTAAAATCCCCATATTTGAATATCTATAACATGTGTATTCTTTATTTACAATAATAAAGATAATAATTATAGAGGAGTAATTATTAAAATATAAATATTTGAATATCTATAACTTGTGTATTCTTTATTTATAATAATAAAGATAATAATTATAGAGGAGTAATTATTAAAATATAAATATTTGAATATCTATAACATGTGCATTCTTTATTTACAACTAGAGTTGGCTCGATATAATTATCTCCCTATTGGCTAGTTTTCTATATGCATATCTATTTCTCAATAAATCTATTTTCCTCACCCGGCATTACTATCTAAAAGAAAGTAAATATTTAATAATTCAAATGATTTTTAAAAGATTTTTTTAAATTATATTTTTTTCTTTACATTACCATCACCAAAGGGTTAATGATGATGATTACAATTTTAGTTTAATATTTGAACACACAAAATGTCGCCACAATCGAATTCTTTTAAAACATAGTTTTCTTAAATTTATCAGATTATAAATTTAAATTTTCTTTTTTATGATTAGAAATTAAATACATCAATATAAGGTAAATAGCAACATGAAATGAAAAAAATGAATTTAATTTTAATAAAGTAAAATAATGGGTCTTATCGTTCTGGGCAATGAGAGTTTATTATGGATTATTGGAGCACTATGAGTTTTAATCATATATTCCTTGGAAAACTTGAGCTCGTTTATAGACATTTATTTCCTATATAGATCTGACATGGATCTTGATGCAATTAAGCAGGCCGTTTTGTACATGTTAAAAATTGGAAGATTTCATTAAATAAAAGTAATCGCAAATATACTTAGTAAATAATAAAGATAATAATTATAGAGGAGTAATTATTAAAATATAAATATTTGAATATCTATAACATGTGTATTCTTTATTTATAATAGTAATGATAATAATTATAGAGGAGTAATTATTAAAATCCCCATATTTGAATATCTATAACATGTGTATTCTTTATTTATAATAATAAAGATAATAATTATAGAGGAGTAATTATTAAAATATAAATAATTGAATATCTATAACATGCGTATTCTTTATTCATAATAATAAAGATAATAATTATAGAGGAGTAATTATTAAAATATAAATATTTGAATATCTATAACATGTGTATTCTTTATTTACAATAATAAAGATAATAATTATAGAGGAGTAATTATTAAAATATAAATATTTGAATATCTATAACATGTGTATTCTTTATTTATAATAGTAAAGATAATAATTATAGAGGAGTAATTATTAAAATCCCCATATTTGAATATCTATAACATGTGTATTCTTTATTTATAATAATAAAGATAATAATTATAGAGGAGTAATTATTAAAATCCCCATATTTGAATATCTATAACATGTGTATTCTTTATTTACAATAATAAAGATAATAATTATAGAGGAGTAATTATTAAAATATAAATATTTGAATATCTATAACTTGTGTATTCTTTATTTATAATAATAAAGATAATAATTATAGAGGAGTAATTATTAAAATATAAATATTTGAATATCTATAACATGTGCATTCTTTATTTACAATAATAAAGATAATAATTATAGAGGAGTAATTATTAAAATATAAATATTTGAATATCTATAACATGTGTATTCTTTATTTATAATAATAAAGATAATAATTATAGAGGAGTAATTATTAAAATATAAATAATTGAATATCTATAACATGCGTATTCTTTATTTATAATAATAAAGATAATAATTATAGAGGAGTAATTATTAAAATATAAATATTTGAATATCTATAACATGTGTATTCTTTATTTATAATAGTAAAGATAATAATTATAGAGGAGTAATTATTAAAATCCCCATATTTGAATATCTATAACATGTGTATTCTTTATTTATAATAATAAAGATAATAATTATAGAGGAGTAATTATTAAAATCCCCATATTTGAATATCTATAACATGTGTATTCTTTATTTACAATAATAAAGATAATAATTATAGAGGAGTAATTATTAAAATATAAATATTTGAATATCTATAACTTGTGTATTCTTTATTTATAATAATAAAGATAATAATTATAGAGGAGTAATTATTAAAATATAAATATTTGAATATCTATAACATGTGCATTCTTTATTTACAATAATAAAGATAATAATTATAGAGGAGTAATTATTAAAATATAAATATTTGAATATCTATAACATGTGTATTCTTTATTTATAATAATAAAGATAATAATTATAGAGGAGTAATTATTAAAATATAAATAATTGAATATCTATAACATGCGTATTCTTTATTTATAATAATAAAGATAATAATTATAGAGGAGTAATTATTAAAATATAAATATTTGAATATCTATAACATGTGTATTTTTTATTTACAATAATAAAGATAATAATTATAGAGGAGTAATTATTCAAATATAAATATTTGAATATCTATAACATGTGTATTCTTTATTTACAATAATAAAGATAATAATTATAGAGGAGTAATTATTAAAATATAAATATTTGAATATCTGTAACATGTGTATTCTTTATTTATAATAGTAAAGATAATAATTATAGAGGAGTAATTATTAAAATATAAATATTTGAATATCTATAACATGTGTATTCTTTATTTATAATAGTAAAGATAATAATTATAGAGGAGTAATTATTAAAATATAAATATTTGAATATCTATAACATGTGTATTCTTTATCTATAATAATAAAGATAATAATTATAGAGGAGTAATTATTAAAATCCCCATATTTGAATATCTATAACA
Organism: Acartia tonsa; assembly: GCF_053477335.1. Taxonomy (NCBI): domain Eukaryota; kingdom Metazoa; phylum Arthropoda; class Copepoda; order Calanoida; family Acartiidae; genus Acartia; species Acartia tonsa. The sequence goes on along the minus strand of NC_137262.1, from coordinate 12,259,053 downwards.
TGTGTATTCTTTATTTATAATAATAAAGATAATAACTATAGAGGAGTAATTATTAAAATATATGAATTTCCTTTGAGTGAAGCTTCTGTTTTTTTTTATAGGAAACACCTTTCTATTAAATACCAAATAATCTAATTGTTGAGACACCATCTATTATTGCAAGCTCTAATGTTTGACAGTATATAGTTATATGGACTGTTTCTTTGTGGTGAACTTAATTGTGTGTCTTCTTCAGTACCTATACCATACATATAACATACAGGGTGGATAAAGAATATTTCATTATATTGGTGAAGCTAGCATATCAGTGTTAATGTTGTTCTTATATCTTCCTGTCTGTCTGTACTGCTGCCTGTCTGTCTGTTCTTCTGTCTAGCTGTTCTTCTGTCTGTCTGTTTTTCTGTCTATCTGTTCTTCTGTCTGTCTGTCCTTTTGTCTGTCTGTTCTTCTGTCTCTCTGTCCTTTTGTCTCTCTGTCCTTTTGTCTGTCTGTTCTTCTATCTGTCTGCCCTTCTGTCTGTCTGTTCTTCTGTCTGTCTGTCCTTTTGTCTCTCTGTACTTCTGCCTGTCTGTCTGTTCTTCTGTCTATCTGGTCTTCTGTCTGTCTGTCCTTTTGTCTGTCTGTTCTTATATCTGTCTGTCCTTCTGTCTGTCTATTCTTCTGTCTGTCTGTCCTTTTGCTTGTCTGTCCTTTTGTCTGTCTGTTCTTCTGTCTGTCTGTTCTTCTGTCTGTCTGTCTGTCCTTCTGTCTGTCTGTCCTTTTGTCTGTCTGTTCTTCTATATGTCTGTTCTTCTGTCTGTCTGTCCTTTTATCTGTCTGTTCTTCTATCTGTCTGTCCTTCTGTCTGTCTGTTCTTCTGTCTGTCTGTCCTTTTGTCTGTCTGTTCTTCTATCTGTCTCTCCTTCTGTCTATCTGTTTTTCTGTCTGTCTGTCCTTTTGTCTGTCTGTTCTTCTATTTGTCTGTCCTTCTGTCTGTCTGTTTTTTGTCTGTCTGTTCTTCTGTCTGTTTGTTTTTTTGTCTGTCTGTTCTTACCTAAATTTTTATTTTCAAACCTCTTACTTTTTCTCCTTCTTCTTATCTTTCTTTAATCTTTAACACTCTCAATGGTTGATTCATATTTTGCTTTTAATTTCAAAGAGCTTTGCTGATATTGGATATAATAGTCCTAGTTTTATAATATAATGTCAGATTCTAATAAAAAAAACATATATAGTAAAACATTCTTTAAACACACTGTAGATAAAACATAATATGTAATATATATGTGTGCGTGTGTGTATCTGTGTTGATTTTTTAATTAAAATATGAGTGTGTGAGTGTTTTTATCCGACATATACTACACAGTTAAATTAGATAGCTCTGGAAAAATTTTATTGTTCTTTATGAATTTACATAGGTCTGTTTTTAACATTTTCTGTTCGGATAATAATTTCTTTGTGCGAATTGAAACTAAATTTAGAAAACGTAATTTTAAAAAATGCAATTTTAGTTGTAAATTAACAAATGGTTTCTAATTTCATCCTTTCTTTTTCTCTTAAATTTCAAATTCCAAAATTTGCTGCAATGTATTGTCAATTTATGTGTGTGATACAAATAGTAAAAGAAGGGAGCAAGTCTTGACTCAAAAACGGCATTTCTTATTAATCTTAGTGTACATTTAGTAATGTCATGGTGCACATAAATAACAAGCAACTTTGTGTGCACACTAGTGTACTTTTAGTAATGTCGTGGTGCACATAAATAATAAGCAACATTGTGTGCACACTAGTGTACATTTAGTATTGTTGTAGTGCACATAAAAAACAAGCAACATTGTGTGCACACTAGTGTACATTTAGTAATTTCGTGGTGCACATAATTAACAAGCAACTTTGTGTGCACACAAGTGTACATTAAGTAATGTTTGGTGCACATAAATAACAAGCAATATTGTGTGCACACTAGTGTACATTTTGTATTGTTGTAGTGCACATAAATAACAAGCAATATTGTGTGCACACTAGTGTAATTTAGTAATGTCATGGTGCACATAAATAACAAGCAACATTGTGGGCACACTAGTGTACATTTAGTTATGTCGTGGTGCACATAAATTATAAGCAACATTGTGTGCACACTAGTGAACATTTAGTAATGGAAGGTGCACATAAATAACAAGCAATATTGTCTGTACACCAGTGTACATTTAGTAATGTCATGGTGCACATACATAACAAGCAACATTGTGTGCACACTAGTGCACATTTAGTAATGTCGTGGTGCACATAAAGAACAAGCAACATTGTGTGCACACTAGTGTACATTTAGTAATGTCGTGGAGCACATAAAGAACAAGCAACATTGTGTGCTCACTAGTGTACATTTAGTGATGTCGTGGTGCACATAAATAACAAGCTCATCTCTTTCCGCTTCTAACACTCTCTCTTTCTTAAACAGTGTCACTTTAATAACTTTTAGGGATAGAGCGAAATAGAGCAATTTAAAAAAATAAAGCAATTTATTAATTTACTTTCTTAAAGACAGATTCTTTTAGAATAAAAACTTTATGACAGTCTGTTATTATACATTTCATTCCAACAATCAACCCTTTTTGTAGTGAAGCCTCTCTTTGACCACTGTCTGATGGTCTGTCTACATAATCATCCCAATAAATTTATATCCACTTTTTCACTACCTCATAATTTTTATTGAAAGTTTATAGAAATTTTAGTTTGTAAACCTTTTGAAAATATTTTTTCTAGCACAAGCCAAAGAGCTGCCGCGGGTATATTTCCATGTCTTGATTGAATTTAGCAAAGGATCCTGAGCACAAGAGAAGAGGATGGGGTCATTGATTAGGATTCATGAAGATTTTTAGGTTAGTGTAGATGAAGATTTAAGATGAAAAAAAGAAGGCTGTAAATCTATTAGATATCTTCCTAACGACCGGCCTAAACCCTGCAGGTCTCTATCGAAACCCATCTGATCTTAACCGACTAACTAAAAGAAAATAAGGCGTTCTTTAAAACTAAGCTTCCCACAATGTATGACAATATGAGTAAGTTATATACGTGTCCGTGAGCAGTCAGGGAGGAAGGGACATTTAGCTGTTTATATTACACTAGTCTCCAAATTTTTCTTAATAACGTTTTTTATTCGGTGGCTTAACAACTTTAGATACTTTTATTTTGATTCTTTAAGTTGATTGTCTAAACTTTTCAACCAAAGATTATAATCTACAAAAGTAGTATTTTTTGCATCATCATATGGGTTGTACATCATTTTATTGGCCATTGGCTTATCGCTTTAGCTTCCTGGTGAACAGAGCACACTCTGTTCTGTGATTGAATCGTGCTTTACCCATGATTTCATCTTGGCATTTACCAGCCATACCATAATACTCTTTAGATCATACACACAGAAACACACACACACAATCACACACTCACACACACATATGTCAGGCGACAATTGTCATTAACACTTGAGGATATCTTCATATTCACAATTATTTTTTCTTTTCAGATAAATGAACAATTCGTCTTCAACCTTTCCACCTGTCAAAATGATAATTAATAGTTATTTCTCGCATCGTATTATAAACAGCTGTCCGCGGATATAGAATGTACAATTATAAGATTAAAACCAGTTTTTTTAGCCCCGAGATGCCGACGGGCACTGGTTTTAATATTATGATTGTACATTTTTATACTCATAGAAAGCTGTATAAAATACGATGCTAGACATAGTTTTTTCGTATGGATGAGAACCGGTTCCTATCCACCGGATTCGAATGAATACGAGAAAACAGTATAACAGTTTTCGTTAGGAACGCTACTAACTAGTAATCAATCGTAGTTTGAAAAAAGTACTCAAAGGTTTTAAAAGAGCGAACAAGAAGATGTGTTTATATCTATTCCCTCTCGTTCTTCTTCGTAGCATTATAGACAGACAGACAAATACCGTTTATAGAGCAGAGGCTCAACATTCAGAGGAATCTTCGACGGAATAAATGACAAAGAAAGTAGTAGGTAGTATACATAATAACCAGAGGAATCTACACAATAAATTTAAGCATCCTTTCTTAGATAGCAGGAAAAAAATCACATATCTTTTACAGAATTATAATATCCTACATAGTATTACTAACAGCACTGCCTCATGAGATGAATCAAAGTTTTTCCTTGTTATTTATAATTTTTAAACTATGAATAAAGGAATATGTATCAAAGTTTTTACTTGTTATTTATAATTCTCAAACTATGAATAACATTATCCTTGCTGATATTCAACTGGATCAAATTATTGGATAAGGAATACGTGGATAATGTGACAGGGGAATTTTTTCGTTAATTTAGGTTGCCAATATAGTTCTCATATATTAGTCAAATATGTTCCTCCAGGTCATGAGAGGGAAGGGGTAAAGACATAAGAAGGGAGGGGGGGGTGTATCGTTTTATTAGCCAGTTTGGAGAAACATTTTATCAAGGTATGAGAGAATCTCTTACAATATCCACGTATTATATATCAATTATCATATTATTCTCCTCTTTCGGCATTTTCTTTATATTCTCATCGAAAACATTGCAAAATAGAAACAAAACAAAATTCTATAAAGTTCCAGGGATCTAACGGGATAAATTGATGTAAATCTCCAATGATGTTACACAAAATTACCCCTTCTGTAGATGACAATTGATTAGTTGAAATGTTTGGACTCCCACCTATATGAACTAACCAATCAAAATTCAATAAAAGTCTCCAAAGTTGTTAAGCCAACTATAAAAAAACGTTGTCATAAAAATTTAGGGACTAGTATAATAAAAATTCTAATGTCCCCTTCCTCCCTGATAAAGTTCACCAATATGTACCTTGAATCTTGATGCAGGGTTTAGTTTCCGCAAAAGTTATCTTTCATTTCAAGTAACTTAAATGATGTTTATTATTCTACAGTAGCCGTGATTTAGCAAATTAATTCCGTTTCAAATTGATGAAAATTTAGATATTTTTGTGGCTTACAACTTGTTTTGTCCTGTAACTAAAGGTAAGTGGGAAAAAAGAGGGGGAAGAAGGAAATGGGTTGTGGGGAATTCTGCACGTTGAATTGTTTGTCCGAATCCTGGTTCCTATGTTTATTCTTTTAAAGCAAAAGCTTAGTAATGGCTTCCAAACCGATTAAAATCCGCTGGATTAGAACCGGTTCTTACCTGTAACTGAAATTGATGTATAACCTCGTATTACAGACAATTATTCACGATTCGTACTAATATAATCACTATAACATTTATACCATTGTTGTTAGGCTTTATTTTATGATATTGTATTTTAATATCCGTGGAAAGGTGGTTATAATACGAAACGATAACTGAAAAATAACGATTAAAAGACATATAATTGAATTCGTTCTAGGGGGTCTATTGTATAATATTATTATTTTTACATGTAAAATAATTGACGTCTAAAAAACCCTAAAAGAATAAGATATATATCAACAAAAACGTAGGCACTTTCTAGTGTTAATTATAGAAATGCTACGCTTTGTAAATGTTTCTTGATTGTAAGCATTATGCATAGACATCCATTGAAAGGGGGGAATTACGATTTATTCCCCCCCCCCCCAACCCTTTGAAGTCCCTAGTTTTACCCCCTCCAAAATAAAAAGCTTGGACGTCCTTGGTATCATGTTTGAAATCGATTTTGCGATATCAAGCAGCTTCAGCTAAATATTGTGTGTCTGCCCCCCCCCCCTGAAAACATTAAATGTCCAAATATTGTTCAATGTTCAGTGTCTGACCTTTCTTTATCATGGAGCACTCAGGGAGGGACGGGACATTGGACTGTAAATTACACTGATAACCCAAAATTTTATAACAATGTTATCTGAATCATTGGCTTAAAAAGTTTGGGTACTTAATCAAGGACGTCCAAGGATTCGTGATTACCCCCCCCCCCCCAAACGAATTTTGGGGTAATTACCCCCCCCCCCCAACAATTTTGGCGCGCTTCGCGCGTATTTTTACTAATAAATATTTAATAGTATTTCATTATTAGGTAGGTATCTTTTTACATTATTAAATTACCCCCCCAAAAAATTTAACCCCTGGGATAATTTTTTTTTGGGGGGGGGGGAATGTACCACTGCCCACAGATTTCAGGGAGAGTAATTCCCCCCCCCCCCCTAAGCAAATTTTACCCCCGGGGAAAATTTTTTTTTTTTTGGGGGGGGTAAAAAAAAATTGCGGCATTTGACCCCCTAATAATAAAAAAAGCGTGGACGCCCCTGTACTTAATTGTTTGGGATAAAAGTAACCATTCATTTCATTTTCCTAAATATAAAAATTAAACATAGCTAATTGCTTATATTGACACAATAACGACACATTTTTTTTCCGGAAGCCTGAATCCTTTTCTCTTGATGTGACACAATTAATTTATTTAATCAAATCTTTTAGATATATATGACATATCTGTTCTTGTTTGTATTCACTATTTAGGTTAAAATTAAAGAAAAAGATTATATAATGCAGTAGGGCAGATGGTAAATTTTTTTTTTTAGTGGCTGTTTTTAGGAATGTTCCACATCTTTAAATAAGCCTTTCAAAATAAAAGTGCTCCTACAATTTGCAAAAAACATTTCAATTTTCAAATCATTCAAAGGTAGCTGTCTATAGTGCCCTAGCAAAATGGGGATAACTGTCACTGCATTTGGCCTGCCTTTTCTATTGACGTCAGGAAATACCCTATAATCCATCTCTTTTCTAGGGGGTTTCTATCCCCCTTCCCTTTCTCTTTCCCTCTACTATGGCGTCAATGGAATAGGTAGGCCAAAAGCTGTGACACGTATCATTATTTTGCTAGGGCAGTAAACCAGCTACCTTTTCGTAAAAGTGCCTTATTGTCGTTTCTTTTTCAAATGACTGTTAAATAAAAGGAAAATTTTTAAGCTGCCCAACTGTTATGATAACATTACATCAGAGAGTATAGCGGTTGGTATAGCGGCTAGCGGCTAGGTTTTATCAATTCATTCAAATCTCCACGTTACTGTATAATTTGCAATAAAAAAATGAATGCGAATTTGGCAAATTTTGCATAAAGGTCAGGTTCAGAGGTCAATATTAAAACAAGACTTGCCAAGGTTATGTATGCAGTTTATATATTTAGATTTTAAAGTTTAAAAACCTTGGAAAGAATAGAGATAGCGAAATGAGATAAAGTAGACTTGTTCTTTTTAAATTGCAAGATAGCAGTACTGCAACATGTTAAAGATGTTAACATTTTTAAGGAAACTGATCTAAATATTTAAAAGAGGGGGAATGTCTATGCCAACAAACAGGTGCATAATCAATTATCAAATAAGTAAATCATTTTTGTAATATAAGTAATTGGCCAGTTAAGAATCGATTTGTGCCAGCCTACTTTTTTATAAAAAAAATATTGACTACTATTTAGAGTAGTATATTTAAAATTCTCCTGTATACATAGCCTTGCAGCTCCTAGGACGCTAATATGTATCTTTACCCCCTCGACACACAACTGTTCTCTAGACTAAAAAATTTAAATTTACACATATTGCCTATATTTTTAATCAAATTAAATCTTATTTCATTTCAAGGTTTGAAAATATTTATATATTTTTTCTTATATAAAAATCTGGCGGTTTTCCTTATATCACATGAGAAAAAAAAAACATATTTTTGATGTTTATTTTAGGTTAGGTTTACTAAAGGGTAACAAAAACCAGCAGGGATGATACTCCCTAAGAATATGGCTCTGCAGGGTTAGAACATTCAGGCTTATTAAAACAAGGTGGCAAGGAGGGGGGGGGGGGACACAGTGATTGAAAAATAGTTCCATGAAAAGTAAAACCTATTTAGTTTTCAAAGATCATTTTCTTCAGAAAAAAAAACAATCTTATTTCTTTATATAATAGGATTCTTAATCTAGTTTCGAGGTTTAGAGATTTTATTTAGAAAATTATAATACACTTCAATTTTATTTAATATGAAGATAAAGTCTTATTTAAAAATAATAATATTCAAGGTTCTTTGTTGCCCTTTACTTAATTTTTATAATTTTATGAACTCTGTAAAATATTTTTATTTAATGAAAATTGAAGATTTCGATAAAAGTATATTTTACAATGAAAATAAATTTTATAAAACAAGGATGACAACATCCATAAAAGCGAAGCACAGAAACAATAGGACAAACGGACATTAACACTTAAATATTGTTAGAACTGAATAATCAGAATATAAATGAATAAGAGTCAAAGCAAAATTGTAAGTAAATTTGTTGAAAAACTTCTTGATGCAGAATAAGGTTCATGGACATACTTACATTTTTAGGACTTGATTATAGAGTTGCTTTGCTTATAACAGTATACTTTGTTGTCCCAGAAATCAGTATACCAAAAGTCAGAACAATCGGATAATTAGATCACATAAAATTTTGTTGTTATAAAAGTAAAAAAATCTTAATCAACATGTTTAAAATGGACGTACGGACATTCTGGTAATTATTATAGAGTTGTAAATTGTACCTAACTACTACAGGAATCACCATGCAAAGTTGGAAATCGATAGGACATTCTAGCATGCCTAAATTAACGAAAAAAAGCTATCCGTCTCGTACGGACGGACGGACGGACCGACCCTAATTATAGAAAAGCTTCGCTTTTAAAAAGGTTTGTTGTGCTTCTTAGTACAAACATGTAGTCATGTAAAGCAAGGACAATTATTTACATAAGATTTTTAACAAATTTTCAAGTTGAAATGAAAGGTATTTTTATATAATAGTAATAGGATGTCTGAGTGTCTATCTGTCTGTACGTATGTCCGCAAAGATCTCTAAAAATTTTAATAATATTATTTAATACCTTGTAATAGCCATGTTTTTTAAAATCTTTATTTTATTTTCACTTGATTTGTTGAAATTAAAACCTTTGTTAAATCAGCTTGTTTTTTATTTTATATCTATAATACAAAGTAGAACGATGTCTGTCTGTCCGTCTGTCTGTCCGTCTGTCCGTCTGTCTGTCCGTCTGAAGCTTAAGATCTCAGTAACCGCTGAACCGAATGGGCTCTACTCTTCAGGGAATATACCTACTGGTCCTGTGGTGGTTTTAAGATATTTTCTTGGGGGGTGGGACACCCCCAACCCCCCCAAAAATACCCCCCCCCCAATTTTTTTTTTTTTTTTTTTTTTTTTTTTGCAGGAGATTTCCTTGGTCCTTTTACGAATTTCACCTTAATTTTTTTTTATCACCTCTTGGGACAAAGCCCCTAGAGGCTAGGGGCGAAGCCGCTAGTAATTGTATATAGTATAAGTTAGAGAAACTAAATTAGAAAGATTTCTTTTCAACACACAAGCATAATCATAGAGTAGCCACACTTCTTTGAAAAAAGACAAAGTACCCATGCTCCTAACCGTCAAAGTTTATCCTTTTACGTACCCAGGGAGGTAAAGGACATTTGATTGTAATTTATTCTGGTTACCAAAGTTTTATTTTCCTCTATTCGTTGTCTTAGGATCTTTGGATACTTTCCACCAATAAATTTGATCTACATAATTTTGTGATTTTTGTCATTGTCCTATCCCTTAGAATCCCTGGCCTTTACCACAGGGCTATAAAATGTCTAATTTAAGATGGTATGTAATAAAGCACATATCATGGCAGATCTCAGGTTTTTTTATGCACTTTGTCATAAAGTCTTTATGCCTAATTTATAGCCATAACAAGAATGTTTATGTACAAATTTATATTTAGGCTTTCTGAAAATTGTTTACTTTCAATGTCCAAAAGAAGGCAATTAAGGATAAACAGGGATAGTAGCACTAAAAGATATTAAACTACCAAATAGGATTAATATATAGCATCAGCACTTATAGAAGGACACAAAATAGAACATAAACATTTATAGAGTAGCTTCGCTACTAAAATTCTGAAAAAGTTTTCTTACTACAGGTAATATTTAGACTGACTTTTTTCTTATCATTATAAATGTGTAATAATTATCAATAGAAAAAAAACATATTCTAAACGAGATGAATATTTTGACCCAAAGAGCAGAAAAGAATTTCCGCTCTTTTGTTCTGATGGTTTTTATGCAGTCAATTATTTAGGAAAGAACTTACTTTATTAATAATATAAAGACTTTAGAGGACAAAGCGAGACATTTGAATATCATTTCTTGATTATTCTATTTAATCTCTATTGGCATAGATTACAAAGGGTGTAACTTTTTATTTCGAATTATTTTACAGAAATGTAATAAACTTGTAATAGTTACAAACTTACAATAATATATGAGCAAAAAATTATAAATTTTTGACTGACAATATGATAAAGCTGGACAAAAAACTTTCTTGATAATTCTATTTAATTTCTATTGGCATAGATTACAAAGGGTGTAACTTTTTATTTAGGATTATTTTACAGAAATGTAATAAACTTGTAATAGTTACAAACTTACAATTATAAATTGGGGGGGGGGGGGGGGGTAGGTAACCTAGGACGTTCATGAAGGGGGACTTTACTCCCTTACCACAAACGAATGAAATAATTGATTAAATAATTAAAAATTATATTATTTTTAAATAGGGACCTAAAGTGAACCTCCTCAATAAGTTAACATTTCTGGCTTTTTGAGGCAATTATCCCCCCTCCATTAATGCTAGAACTTGTCCCCTAAATTTTGAAAAATACCTCTACCCCCCCCCCCCTCCCATGGCTAATATTCTGCAAACCAACGCAAGGGACATATATTTATCTTATTTTCTTTACTATTTCATTTTGCTTATTTTCTTCTTTTTATTATGATATTATTATGTAAAAAATCTTTACTACTATTGGACATTTCCATTACTGTTTTTATTTAAACTTGGTATTTGACAAATAAAGGCAAAGTTATCCTATATTTTTTAAAAGCGAAGCTTTTCTATAATTAGGGTCGGTCCGTCCGTACGTCCGTCAGTCACAGAGATTTAGGCATGTTAGAATTGTCCTATTGATTTCAAACTTTGCATGGTGATTCCTGTAGTAGTTAGATACGATTTAGTAAGCGTAGCAACTCTATAATCGTTACCAGAAAGTCCTTGCGTACATGTTGATTTTTTTACTTTTATAACAACAAATTTTTATGTGATCTAATCATCCGATTGATCTGATTTTTGGTATGTTGATTCCTGGGACAACAAGGTATAATATTATAAGCGAAGCACATCTGTAATCAAAACCTAAAATTATAAGTATGTCCATAAACATTATCCTGTATCAAGCAGTTTTTCAACAAATTTACTTACAATTTTGCTTCGACTCTTATACATTTATATTCTGATTATTCAGTTCTGACACTATACAAGTGTTAATGTCCGTTTGTCCTACTGTTTTAGTGCTTCCCTTTTATGGATGCTGTCATCCTTGTTGATAATATATGTTATTGCAAAAAGTCCAAGTCTATAATTCTCTTTTTTTTCAAAAGAGAGAATTCACTAGAATAACAGCAGTGACACAAAAAATGTAAAAAATCCAGCAAATCTTAAATAGTTAGATTTATGTTAAACTATTATGTATTTAATATAATTTATAAGACGTAAAAAAAATTCTTACGTCATAAAAATGAGGGATGGGGAGAGAAGGAGTTGGAAAGAAAATTCTTTAAAAAGAGATAAATAATCCCTCATTTTTATGACGTCACATTGAGCGACTTTCTTCGACTTTTCTTAAATCCTAGGAAGGATTGGAAATTATTTTTATGTAAATCATGGCACCAACCAATGAAGAAAAAAAGAATTGAACTTAAGTTTATATCATCATGAATTATGAGGGATGCATCAAGAACATAGATAGGTATTCGAACAATTTTTGTTTTGTCTTATCCAAATCTTACATTATATATGCGCTAGCGGCTTCGCCCATAGCCTCTAGGGGCTTTGGCCCAAGAGGTAATTAGTAAAATTATGTACGTGCCTAAATTATATGACGCGAGTTTGGGAATCATTACATCTTCAATTATCTACCGAGCTGAAAAAATTGCGAATGGGTCGCCAATTTTCATGAATAAAGGGCGAATTCCGAAAACATATGCAAAAAAAAATTCTATAAAAAAATTTTGGGGATTTTTTGGTTTTTTTAGGGGGGGGGGTGATGTCACACCCCCAAAGAAAATAGCCTTAAACCACAACAGGACCAGTAGGTATATTCCCTAAAGAGTTTAATCCAATCGGTTCAGTGGTTACCGAGATCTTAAGCTTCAGACGGAGGGACAGACATCATTCTACTTTGTATTATAGATAATTAGTACCAAAATAAGTATCAAAATATCCATTTTATTTTCTTGAATTTTAGACAGCTTTGCCATGTAGGTATAAAAATAATATTTAATTTTCACAATATACTGTAACTATGGAAAGCTTTCCTAAGATGGGTACTCAATTGGTTCAGTGGTTAGAGATTTTAAGAGGTAATCTTAAAAAACCTTACGACTTTATATAATAGGATTAAACCTAAAATTACATTATCCCACGTATGTTATGTTCTGAAAAATGTTAGCTTTACTCACTTCTAAATTACTACATGCCAAAGCTGTTTATAGTGCCAATAAATTTGACGTCATACAATACAATGATAGTCTAATATAAGACTGAATTATCAATAGCAGGCCACCAATATTTTAATTAAACAATGGTAGGGCTGGTAGGGCAATATGACGTCATTTTTTTATAGGAACTATAAAAAGTTTCCTAAATTCCTGAGTTTAGCTTGTGCTTCACTTTCTTTACAATCAAAACTGCACGACCATATTTCATATAATTCGCAGAGTAGCACAGCTGTTCTGTAATTAATCCAAATAAATGATTAAAGTGGGCAGATATGACATTGGATGCTTAAGTTTAATTTCATCTTCAAAGAATTTTCTATAAAAGGGGCTTTGTATGCAAGGAATTTTATAGGGTGGAAATAAATTCTAGTTTTGAAAATTCACGAAAATCTGGAATTTGCTGATAGCCAAAAAAGGCGCAAATGATTGCTGCTGCAAAGTCCAGGTTTGGACCAAATTGTATTTTGACTTATTTTAAATTTTGTCCATATTAAAACCAAAGTGAAATAATCCACTTAAGGTCGACGCAATAAATAGAAGGGATAGATGAACAAACTTACATCTATGATACAGAGTAGAACGATGTCTGTCTGTCTGTTTGTTTGTCTGTCTGTTTGTTTGTTTGTAGCGAAGGATCTCGCTAATCGCTGAACCGATCGGGTTCTCCTTTACAGGGTAGCTCCTCATAGGTCCCGGGAAAGTTTGTAACTATTTTCTTGGGGGATGGGACACCCCTACCCCCCCAAAAAAATGAAAAATACTTTTTAAAACTAAAGTTGAAATAGTGGGGTCGACTAACCCCCCCCCCCCCAAATAAAATTTAAATAAATTTCTTTAAAGTCTAAAACACGAAAAAATAGTTTGATCAAACCTCTTAAGGCAGAGCCCCTAGAGGCTAGGGGAGAAGCCGCTAGTTGATCAATATAGGAACGCCGTAATGTTGGAACAATTCGACAATATTATTGGTTAGATACAATACATATTTTGGTGCGAAATGACAATTTTTTTCAGTTTTTAACAGGGTAAAATATAATGTCCAAAAAATTCGTCTGCTAAGAATTCATTTTTAAGTTAGATAAACTATTGTGTCTTATTTATGGCCATCTAGAGTATCAACTCTATTGTCTCCTAGGCCCTTATTCTTTTTCTCTGCAACAAAAGTCCATTTTTTCACCCTAAATCTAAATAAATTGCATTCATACTCATAAATCGCATATTTTACTATATACTTAAGTTTGCAAATTATGAGTGCAAAATCCTAAATTACAAGTTTGATTTGACATAAACTAGGCTCATTTGTGTTTATATGGGATGGGAGTGTTAAGGTTCAAGTTAAACCAAAGACAATGCATAATATTACTGCGCCCCTAGAATCTAGTAACTCGACTCCAAATTCGAAGGGGAAGGAAGAGCAGAAAATAGCCTAAAACAATTTCAAGACTTGGATCTAAAAATAGTTAAAATAGCTTAAAACCATACCAGGGCCTATAAAAGGTTCCTTAAAATGGAGTTCTCACTCGGTTTAGCATTTATCGATATCTAAAGCTTATGTCATATTGCATGGAAATATAGGTTTCTAGTATCGATGCAGATTCGACATTAATATTATGTAACCACCTCTGCATTATTACAGGGAGGGGGATGATATTAGGATGTTTATTACACTAGATGTTACGATTTTGTACCCGCGACCGTGGCTCAACAGGTAGTGCATCCGCTCGTCGTCGGGAAGAAGAAATGTTCGGATCTCGGTCCGACACCGCGTCATAACTAAAGACGTTAATAATGGTTCCTACTGCTGCTATGTCAGGTGCGCGACATAAATAGTTAGAGTAGGGGGAATGCCTTGGCCCAAAACAGGCGCAACTCACTACCATGCACTGCACAGTTAGGACTTCTCAGACAAAGATCGTGCAATCAAAGGGTTGGTTGTCTGATGGGCAAATGGACACTTTACACCGCAATCATAGGGCATAGGGCTGACACCCTATCCCATATCCATAAAAAGCCATATTGTTACAAAAACACTGACAAATTGTCAGCGACATATGCTCCCCCTGTGGAGTTAAAAAAAGGGCTTAACAACTTTGGAGACTTTAATTGAATTTTAATTAAGTGGTTCTTTAAGTTAAGTGTCCGAAGGTTTCAACCACTAATTGTATTCTATAGAAGTGGTAATTTTGTTTATCAACATTGGAGATGTACATCAATTTATCAGCCATAAAAATATCCTAAAATATAGAAATTGTAATTAAACGAGAGGATTCAAAGTTTTACAAGAAAAATAATTACCTGGACTACTTTTTGGAAGTTTTTGGAAGCAAAGCCACCTCACAAAGCAAGTCAATTGTCTGTAATGCCTTTGTAACTCTGTCTTTATCTTCCCTTCACTTACTATCCAATTCAATAAAGCTAAATTCTTTTGGGAATAGTCCCTTTCGTAAAATCGCCCCATAAAGGGCGATTCGTCGTATTTTTAAAAAGGCTTTTTATAGGTTATTTTAGGTTCGGTTATATTGGGTTAGGTGATTGCCCCACAGGGTTAGGTAATTAGCCCCGCAGGGTTAGAGCCCCCCGCAGGGGCTAGAAATAGGAGAAAAGCTACTGTGAAAAATACGAAGAATCGCCCCATAAGGTGCGATGTTACGAAAGGGACTATACCCAATCTTTTTTATTATCACGTGAAAGCCAATACGAATAAAAAGTTGAACTAAATTGATCATAAGATATTTCCCTTTCTTTTAGTACTAAAAAATCCAACAGTCCAAAAAAATAATCATAAAATCATGAATTTTGTATTAAATGATAAGAATAAAATGATTTAATGTTTATTCTTATATTTAAACCTAAAAATAAATATTATTTATGACAAATCCGCCCAGTTAAAATAACATTACACTGGTTTCTTAGTCTTTACATATTATTATCCTCATATAAAAGTAACAAGATGTCTGTGTGTAGCGAAGGATCTCGATAACCGCTTGACAGTACAGTGAAGCTTTTATAGGTCCAGGGTAGGTTTATAACTATTTGTGGGGATGGTACCTTCACACTTGAAATATTTTTTTTAACTTTTCTTTTAAACATATTTTTTTCAAATGGAGGGTCAACTTACCGCCCCTCTCGTGAACCTAAAGGCATCAAGGGGTGTAGCCGCAAGTAATGGAATAATAGTTATTTCTCGCATCGTATTATAAACAGCTTTCCGCGGATATAGAATGCACAATTATAAGATTAAAACTAGTTTTTTAGCCCCGAGGTGCCGAAGGCACCGACTAAAAAAACTGGTTTTAATCTTATGATTGTACATTTTAATATTCGTAGAAAGCTGGATATAATATGATGCCAGACATAGTTTTTTTCGTATGGATGAGAACCGGTTCCTATCCACCGGATTTGAATGAATACGAGAATAGTTATTTCTCGCATCGTATTATAAACGGCTTTCCGCGGATATAGAATGTACAATTATAAGATTAAAACCAGTTTTTTATAATTACGGATAGATCTTTTCGTTAATTTAGGCATGTTAGTATTGTCCTATTGATTTCAAACTTTGTCTGATGATTCCTATAGGAATAAGGTACGAGTTAGAAAGCAAAGCTACTCTATAATCGTTACCAGAAAGTCCTTACGTCTATTTTTAACATGTTGCTTTTTATCATTTTTAACAACAAAATTTTATGTGATACAATTATCCGATTGGTCTGATTTAGGAATACTGATTCCTAGGACAACAAAGTACATTGTTATAAGCGAAGCATCCCTACAATTAAGTCATAAAAATTTAAGTATGTCCTTAAACAATATCCTGTATTTAAGCAGCTTTTCAACATATCTACTTACAATTTTGTTTCTTTAATACATTTATATTCTGATTATTCAATTCTGACACTCTACTAGTGTTTATGTTCGTTTGTCCTACAGTTTCAGAGCTTCGCTTTTATGGATGTTGTCATCCTTGTTATGTTTTGTTTAATTGAATGTAATGTCACCATCGTAATTATAATTACTTGGATGTTGCAACAGATTTTTTTGTACTCTAATAAAGTGACACTTATAGCTGGCTAAAATAATGATACACCTCCATCTACCCCCTTTGTCCAAACCCCTCCTAATGGATAAAAAAAACTTGCCAATAAATAAGGTCTATATTAGCAACCTAAATTGACAGCAAATTTTGCCCTGTCAATATATCCACGTATTCTATATCCATTAATGTCACCTTCAATGCAACTAGGGATGGCAATCCGTCAAATTTTTGACCGGATACGGATTCTTACAAGAATCTGTCTAAAAAAAATGGCGGGTTCTAGCAATATTTTAAGACTTTTTTTTTAAATTAAAAAAATTAAGTGCTACATATGTCCTAAAAATCAATGTTCTTGGTGTTCTCTATAATTCACTTCCGAGAATCGAACCAGATTTTAAAAGATATTATATATAATGATGGTAATCTTTGCCTTCAAAAAGGCGGAGTTGAAAGAAAAAAACTCAAGACGCTAATTTTAGCTTACCAATTAAGAATCGGAATCCGTTGTTAAAAAACGGATTCCGGATCCGGATTCCAAAATTGGCTAAAATTTGGGCGGATTCCGGATTGCCAACCCTAAATGCAACACAAGTCTGACTCCAAGGAAAGAGATAAGATCTATCAAAATAATAATGGTATGGATGTGTGTGTCCGATAAGATCTTGTAAATGGCTCGACCGATTACTTAATATTTTTTCCAGTGATTTTTATCATTTATGGGAGGGGAGTAGTCTAGATTTAGAAATGGTTTAGGTGAAAGCAATGACAAATATAATAATTGTTACGTCAAAATTACAATTTTTAACAAGGACATATTATTTATGAGGGTCATTTAAAGTCGACAAAAAGCATCCAAGTCAATGCAGCTATAAAATGAGTCATTAAAACACGCAACAAGTGCTAAAAGATGATCAACAAATAAGATTCAGCATTTTCTTCTTAAAAACATGAAGAACCTCATTAATCCTAAACTTAAGAGCCGTGATTCAAGAATATAAATATCATATCAAAGGATAGTAGTTATTTCTTGCATCGTATTATAAACAGCTTTCCGCTGTAAAAATTTTAAAAGATTAAAACCAGTTTTTTTAGCCCGTGCCTTCGGCACCTCGGGGCTAAAAAAATTGTTTTAATCTTATAATTGTACATTCTATATCCACGGAAAGCTGGATATAATACAATGCTAGACATAGTTTATCGTATTAACTAAATTATAATATACAAGATATAAATCCATCTTTTTATGAAAACAAAAGCTCTTCGCCATATATTTGATTTTAGTTCTCTAATGAAAAATTATATATCGTATCGTATTAGACAATTTTCTACGAATGATAAAATAAAAATCATAATATCATTTTTTAGTCCAGCAATGACCTGTCTGTATACGTCCTTCGCCTGGAAGACCTAACTGTTTAAGTATGGCAGTGAGTTACACTGCGCATTTTTTTAACAATTTATGTAACGCAACCAACATAGCAGCAGTAAAAGTCGTTTTTAATGTCTTAGACAAAGAGGGGATATGCAACAGATAAAATTAACCTTAAAAACAATTCTGACCGAAAAAGAATTTTAAAAAATTGAGTTTTAGAACGCGACCACTAAAAAATATATTTCATTACTTATTAATATGCAAAGACGACATTCAATTTTTTTTTTGAATCAGAACTATGGCTTCATGGTGCTCCAGAGATGGGTTTTTGAGAAAAGAATGCCGCGTTTTTTTTGACATTTTTTAGACATGTCGAAAAACAGAGTATACAACTATTTATTTAATTATTTTGCTTTTGTTGGAACAGCCTTCATAGAAGAAAAACAAATTATCTTAAATCTATTTTTGCTGCATATTAATTAATGCACGTTTTAGAGCTGTATTAGATATTATACAATTGGCTAAAATACTAATTTTAAAATTTTGAATTCTTTTGTTGTATACTCTGTTGAACGAAGACGATATCGTCTTCGTTCAATCAATCAATGTCTAAAAAAATGCCGAAAAAACGCGGCATTCTTTCTCAAAAACCCATCTCTGGAAAGGCCTTGAGGAGCTGAATCAGGAACTTTTGTCCGTTTCAAAATATCTCTTTTCTAGCCTTAGAAATCACTAAAAAACCACAATTTTTTAAGGTTTATTGAGCATTGTCTAATTTGTAGAGGTTTTTTAGATTTTCTTAGGTTAGGAACGAGATTTTTTGAAACGGTCAAAAGTTCCTGATTCTACTCCTCAATGCCTTTCCTGGGAGCACCATGAAGCCATAGTTCTGATTCAAAAAAAAATTTGACTCACATTTACAAATAGCTATACAATTGAATGTCTGGTCGTCAGCGGTTTTAAGACTTGGGATAAATTTTAAATCATCCAGAGGTGCATTATACTCATACAAATCATTTGCAGGTCCCCGCTTTGGCCTCAGAAAAAAAATGTCCAAAATCGACCCACCCTAATGTTTAAAGACAAGGCTCCGGTTTCAGAATTTTTTTTCGCTACTTCTGTGTTTTATTGTTCTTGTAAAGTAACTAAAAAGCAATAAAAAAAACAGTATACATCTTCTGTAAATTTTTATTTACCATTTTTTTCCAGAAATTAATATTTTCAATTAATAGCTACACCAATTTTGGCTACAGGGGTAAATTAAAAATCACCAATATGACATAAATATTGAATTTATCATAAACATTATTATTATTGTTGTTATAACTACAAATTAATTAAGTAACAGCCAATTTTTACTTTTTATAGGCCGTTTTTATAATGATGTGAGTAAATAAAAAGAAAGTTTGAATATTTTTGACTTGATTAACATTTTTATTTAACAAACTTCATGCCACATAATAGCGTGCTTTTTATTTTCAGTATTTGACTTATTTTTCAAAACAACTATGGCATTGAATAAAATTGCATAATAAAGAGATCTATTTTTCTACTAAAATATAAATATAAGCAATAATTTTAAATTTAAATGTTAATTGTGAATTTTTATGAATATTAATATTATAATACCTTGCATTGTAAAATCAATGAAAAAGGATATTAAATTATTTTTGGGAGGGACCATATTACAGGAGGGGGGAGGGATAGTTTGATAGTATCAATCTCGTAATCTAGTACTTTGAGACACATATTAGAAAGTTGAAAATAATTGAAAAGCTTTCAATACACAAAAATTAGGAAGCCAAAATAAACAAAATATTTGACAAAAAAGCAATTTTATAGAGTTTAATACAATGGCGTTTAAGCTTTCTTGTTCAAATGTGCTCATAATACCCTAATTACGAGTTTTATATAAAAACTGTCCCCTTATTGACACCTAAAAATGCTTGGTATGAAAAACAACATATAATGAGGATGGCACATAAACTTAATAACAGGATGTCATTCTAAATAATAAATAATAAAGCTAACTAAACAAAACAAAAACTGATATGTTACTTCAACTAAAGACAACTAATGTTAAAAATTAAAATAAAATTACATCACAAACAAGAAGCTTCAGAGTAGTTATCAAACTTACCATATGAAAAGGCCCTAAAAGCTCACAACAAAACTGGTTTGTTATTACAATGGCGACACTTTTGAAGCGTGTAAAAGAAATCTAACTACATTTAGAAGAATTAAAGTCGACCCCTAATTATAATTTGACAAGTTAATCTTGGTTAATGGATGGATAGGTTTAAAAATAACTTCTGTACAAAACAGAGGTGGATACTTAAAAAACTTTTTGGCTCACCGCAGCCCTAAAATTAGTGAGGCTCGCTAATATTTTTTGTGAAAAATCCTCCAAAATCGAATAAAAAAACTACAAAAAATAGATAAAATCATATGAACACAAGATCTTCAATTTTTGTAGAGTTTAAATCCGATTTTGGAGGATTTTTCACAAATTTTATAGCGAGCCTCACTAACTTTAGTTAGGCAGTGGGCCAAAAAGATTTTTTAAGAATCCACCTCAGGTTATTAACTAATAAAAAGAGATAACAGCACTACGGTGGGACTAACTAAAATAAAATAATCAAATTTTAGGAATGGTACATTTCTGTTTTATAACAAACAACAAACATAACTAAAATGGCATTTTAATTAACATGAAATTAAAATATATACCATCATGAAAAAGGCTTATGAAACATCAACCAAAAGTTTGGTCCAGGCCATTTGGTATTTTGTAAATAAGATTTAATATGTAAATAATAATCAATATCAAATTCTCACATTCAGAGGCTTTCAAATCACATTTTGGCACAATAAATATGAGATTTTTTATTCTTTTTTAAGATTCTTAAATAAAGGGAGTTGGATCTACTCAGAGATCCTGTAATACCAAATGTTTTTTTTCAGTTAAAAAAATTCTAGATAGCTAAAAATCTCTGGGTAAATTCCCATTCCCTTTTGAAAAATTGGACAGCTTTATACATGACTCTTACTTAAGCAAAAATAGATTTTAATGTAGTGTTTTGAAACTATGCCCGTCATAACTCTAATAACAAACTAAAACGTTAATTAATATAAATCTTATTTGGTGAGATATGTTAACAATGCAATTAATTTTTAAAATAAATAATACCAGTAATTTTTGGGCAAAACAGGGTTTAATACATGCAAATATAAATAGTGGTTTAAATAATTTACATTTTAACAATTTTAAAGAACAACAATATATTATATAGTAATAATAAAACAAAGTTTTTGTTTATTTGTTTAGGTTTGTTTGATAAAATAGTTTTGTAAAATTAAAATATGATAGAAATTAGATATTGATTTTTTACCTACTTATAAAGAAAGTAAAACAGTTATCATTATTTGATAAAGGCAAATTACTTTATATATATTATTTTTATAGGCAATAGTGCACTTAAATAATTCGTGTAAAAAGTTAAAATAGTCATTTTTCAATGCTGTATCATATAAAGATTATTAAAAAACCCAAAACAAAGCCTTAGAATAAAAAGCATTTGCCATTTACAAATTTTTAAATAATTGTCTGAAATAAAAATCATATGCTTATAATTGTGTAGGTAATAATATTACTATGTGAGACTTGAGACAATTGGTCTATCATTTATTTAGTTTACAATTAAGCTGCATTTTAAATTTTCATCACTAGGTTTTCTTTTCTCTAATTTATCTTATTTATAAGTGTTTTTGATTGCTGGGGGGAAAGTAAGGGAGTTAGGGGGATTTGGGGAGGGCACTATGTTTTATCAGCCTCCAGAAAGGAAGGAATGGAAGCAAAAAGTTTTGTTGATTTTTTTTTCATTATTAAATTAAAGTATTGTGATTTTGATATTAAAATCAGTGTTGGACACAATTTTCAGACATTATGATTCAACGAAACTTTTTGCTTCCCTTCCGCCCTCTCTACATGGCGCTTTGTCATACAGATATTTCATAATTAACATCATATACGGACTCCCTGTTACCCGCCTCGCCGCCGTCCTGCGACGATCCACCGCCAGCACCACCCTGACCGTTGCTCGGCGGCAACCCGCTGCCACTGCCTCGTCCGGGCGGCACACCGACGCCGCGCACGTTCTGCATTTTGTCTGTGAGTTCAAGGGCTCGCGTAAACGACATGGGTCCCTGGGGCGGCGAGGCGTGCGGCGATGAGGTGGTGGGCGCGTTGTGATGGCCCACTACGCCCCCACTGTTAGTTCTCATAATACCGCTATTGTCACTAGCATACGGACTAGCTCCTGTGGATGCTTGGTTCTGCTGGCCGACAACACTTCCAGGAAGGCCGCGCCGCGAAAGTTTTGGCGATACATGGCCGGGCGGCACCACAGGACCTCCGGGATAGCCTGAGGGGGTGGTGCGCGGCCCACCAGATTGTAGGGAAGGTGCTAAGAACTCTGTTACTGGCTGTTGTAAATAATAACCGACCTAAAAGAATTTATTTTTTAAGTTTATTTTTATCTACATTATTAGATTAATTATAATTAATAATTTTTTTAAAATAAAAAATATAATAACCTGTTGAGCATAGCTGTGTCCATGGCTGGGGGAAACTGCGCCGCCCCCACTATACATCCCCCCACCACCTCCCCCACTATACATGCCCCCACCGCTACTGTACACCATTCCACCGCCGTGGTTACCGCCAGCAGGACTGTAGCTGTGCACAGACGGACTGCCGGAATTGCCGCCGTCTGTTTTCCAGGTATAATAGGCAGACTTGTTAGGTGATCCAGCAAGGTCCTGAAATAGTTTTGATGTAATATTTCTGATATTTAGATCAATTTTAATACTATAAAATATAACAATTTCATACACATAAATTATTTTTACCTGTAAATGTCCCGCTGAAGTAGAAGGTCCAACAACATAACCTGCTCCTCCTCCAACACCACCACCCACGACACTAACACCGCCGTGTGGTCCATGCACATGACCTGCATCTATCAACTCACTCTCACTCAAGAACCTCCGGCCTGCAGGCGTATAACCGCCCGTCGACTGTTGGCCATTGTAGCCGCTTGCCGAGTGACTAGTATACATGCTTGGCGTTGTTAAACCGCTGTAGCGCCCTCCGCCTGAACCTCCGCCCGCTCCCGGCGAGGATACAGTTGGGGGTGGCGCACCAGCTAACGGTGTAGCAACACCGCCGCGCACCTTGCTCGTGTTGATTACAGTTGCCGGGGATTGTGTGGAGGAACGTGGCGGCATTTGTCGCATTTCCACCCCAGTCTCACTGAGCATGTGTTCAGGTGTAC
Source organism: Acartia tonsa (assembly GCF_053477335.1). Lineage (NCBI taxonomy): Eukaryota > Metazoa > Arthropoda > Copepoda > Calanoida > Acartiidae > Acartia > Acartia tonsa. The sequence goes on along the minus strand of NC_137262.1, from coordinate 12,235,730 downwards.
CACTTCGCTTTACAGGCCTGACAGAATAGTATTATGTAGAATTATTTCAAGTATGGCTTCGAAGCCGATCAATATCCGCAGAATTAGAACCGTTTTTATGCCATACTGAAAAATGATGCATCGTATCGTATTATAGATAATTTTCTACGAACATTAAAATGAAAATTACAATATTAATACAAGTTTTATTATCCCTTAGTTAACCTTTAGATCTTTCAGAAAACTGTCCGCGCAAAGCTGTTTATAATACGATGCGATAAATGACTATTAACACTTTGCAATATCTATTAACATAAAAATCATTTTTAAAATGAGAAAATCAGCTTTAAAGGTAAAAAAATACTTACTTTTGAAGGATATGAGGGGAGTTATATCCTTTCTGTTGTAATATTCTTGCTTGTGATGTGTAGGGGGAGGACACTGGGTTTGATAATGAGTTACTACCACTACTGAAACAAACATTCTTGTTAGTTCTAAATTAATAACTGTTAGAGAAGCTTTCTACTAAAAATTATACACATTACAAAGCCTCTTATAATATAGAAAATTTGTTTTATTTTCTGATAAAGTTTCCTTACTATTAGTATTATATACAGAGTGATCTTTTGGAATTTTGGAATATGTGACTAAACTTTTTAAAAATTAAGCACAAATATCAAATGCATAAATAAATGTTTTTCATAAACACAATGGGTTAAAAAAGTGTTGAGCATTACTTTTTATCATTACTTTTAATTCTATAAGCCGAAAAAACCTGAATTTCGTCTCAGATATGGCGAAGTATTATGGTGATTTTAAGAGAGTGACAGGCACACATTAAAACGGTTTGGTCAACATTGTTTTAGAGGTCCAAGGGGCCATATAAAAATACTTTTTCAATTGGTAGAAAAGATAAAAACGATATGTAAAAGACTAACCTTCTTGATATAATAGAATCTTCTAGTCGTGACATATTTGACAGATTTCTGGATTCTTCATCAGGGAAAAAGTTTGATTTGGAGTTATTGTGAGTTAGGGTTGGCTCGACATCCTAAAATAATATATTTTCTCGTATTCATTCGAATCCGGTGGATAGGAACCGGTTCTCATCCATACGAAAAAACTATGTCTAGCATCGTATTATATCCAGCTTTCTACCCCCGAGGTGCCGAAGGCACGGGCTAAAAAAAGTGGTTTTAATCTTATGATTGTACATTTTATATCCGCGGAAAGCCGTTTATAATACGATGCGAGAAATAACTATTCTCGTATTCATTCGGAACCGATTAATATCCGGTGGATTAGAACCGGTTCTCATCCATACGAAAAAAAAATGTCTAGCTTTGTATTATATCCAGTTTTCTACGGATATAAAAATGTGAAAAATAATCTTGTAATTGTACATTTTATATCCACGGAAAGCTGTTTATAATGCGTTTATAACTATTACCAATATTGCCTTATAAATCATACAAACACAAGAATAATATTATTTAAAAACAAATACAATGCACAAGATTAGCGTTTGATGGTTAGATAAATCTCAAATCTAACTACATTTCGACCAAACATCAAATAAAAATTTCCCAACTATAACTGGAAATAAATTCCATAGTTAAATATTTAAATATAAACTCTATAGGTATTAAACAAATAAAAATCGCTCTAAACAGCCTTAGAAACTTAAACATGATTTACCATGCTAACCTATTCCAAAGTCTATGTTCTAAGGACTAGGCAAAATTAAATTCATTGTAAAACAAAAAAAAACATGAAAATTTGAATTAAAGTTCTAACAATCTAAAATATATATAATGTTCTGTTCAATGTGTACAATATGTATTAAGTTATGTATGTATGTGGCCCTGATTCTCTAAAGCTAAAGTCAGAATCATTAAAAAATTGTGAGGGAGTATATATCAATGGATGTAGAATATACTTAGATATATTGAGAGTGGAAAAATTGGTCAGTTCGTTAATCCATTAGGAGGGGAGGGGATAGAGGGGGTGGAAGGGGGGCATTGTTATTTTAGACCATTGAAAGTTACTTAATAAGAGAACATGAAAATCTGGTGTAAGATCCAAGTAATAATATATCCATTAGTATTTTACATCAATCAATATAAAGCAAGAAAAGAGAGGAAAATTAAAAAAAACTACTTACGCCAAGGTGATGCTAAAAATAGAAATTCATAATAAGAAAGGGTTAATAAGCTGAATAATTTCAATAACTAAGCAAAGAAAAATATTTTGTTAATATACAAGCTTCAATAAAGGGAAAATGTAATGTATTTAAATAATAGCAAAGCAATAGCAAAATCTATAAAATATTTATTTAATAAAATATAATTAGAAAAGCATGTACAAAGCCTATAAAGTTACAAAAAGGCAGGAAAAAAATACAAAAATAAGATCACTATATGTTTCAATGACGGCTTCAGTTAGGTATGATCTTTATTTTTAATTGAAAGAATTGAACACTTAAAGCTAGAGTATTATGATTTAAAGCTCATAATTAACAAAAATTGTAAAACAAAATCCCCATTAATATTTGAACTTTAAAAGTTTAAATCAATATTAAAAAATTGATATTCCATTCTAAAAACACTATTTTTTACTTCAAATTTATAGCAAGCCCATAAATCATAAGACAAAAGTAATTTTTATTTGTTGTATAATGTAAAATATTCAGGTGTTATTGAAATAAAATTAGGGTATAAAAATTTGACGCATAATAGTTTTCGCATAAAACATTGTTTAATTACCTTCGATTGGCTGCCCATAGGTTCATCCATATCTGAACCATTATCCATCTCGGAAGCGGCAGACATCTAAATTTCCAAAATAATAAATATTGAAAAATAAATATATTCACTACCTAGGTACCTATCTTAATAAATCTAAAAGAAAACTAAAAATCGACAAATTAAGTTTTTACATGCACTAAAAAAATAAATATTTCTTCAAGTGTAAAGTAAAAAAGTAATTTATTGCTTTAATAATACACTATCTATGCATAATATGTATAAACATATGATTTACTACCTATAACAATTAGTCTATTAGAAGTATTATTTTCTATATACCAGAATAACCTTTTTTCGATTTTTTTAGAAAAACTTATTATCATGGTTGTTTGCTTTTCTAGATGTTAGAAACATTAATTTTCTAAGAAAATTAATATTGTCAATTTTTCTTCATCTCGTCCCCCTCCCCCCTCCCAAAATAAAAATATTTTGTGTAGTATGATCTATTCAATAATTAACAGGAACTGTGTGTGTGTCTGTATCGAAATTATCAATAACCACTGGACCGAAATGGTTCTCCTTGTATCTTCTCATAGGTCCTAATAACAAATATCAAAATATTTCAAAGTGGCACTAGAGGCCTCAGTGGGCGACTAAGCGCTTAATTAAAATAACTTCTAACATTATTATGAAAGTATTTATAAAAACCCCATGCAATGTACCTAATAAACACAATATAATAACAACATACAATATTTCTCTGATGATTACTCCTCCACCTAAATTACTCAGGGGTGTATATTCTGCACAAGATTCATTCCTCCCACCCCCCTAGTTTTTTCCCAGAAAAAGGGGAAAAAATACTTCAGGTGCTCCAGTTTTTTTTCATTTTTGTATTCCCTCCTACACATTTTTCTAGTTTTTTTTCCAAGGATGGAGAAAAGTGTGTTCAGGGCTCTTTATTTTTTTTACCTTTTTCACATATTTTTTTATTCCCCCCCCCCCTCTCCCTTAAACAGGGTAACTCTTGCAGAATATACACCCATGAAATTACTTAACAGACTCTACCTACTCTAAAAACCCGTAAAAAAGTTTGTTTAATACGAAACATAACTTTTTCTACAGGTAATCTATATACAATGTAACACTACAAGTGAGGTTAACCTCGTCCAAAAGAGTTTCAGCTCGTAGCTCCACAACCACTTCAGGTTTCTTAGACAAAATGTTTATTTTAAAAATCATAATTTTCCCATAAATAAAAAAAAATAACATGCTACAAAAATATTGCCTGTACAATTACATGCTATCAATTGAATCACCTAACATAAACCTGTAACCAACGACGAAATAAAAATAAATATGATATTTATACCAAACATGCTAAAATTACAAAAAAAAATTTTTTTGTCATAAATATTGTTCATGCTTTTGAAGTATTTTTTTTAGTGTTTTAATTTAGAATATGAGAAAGAAGACCGAAACATAAAGAAAACGGAGTTGACTAGATTTTCAATTTACAAGGATGGCTATGTCCAAGATAGAGCAGCTTATTCGATCCAACTTAAGAAACTATTTTCCAGTATGGCTTGAAACCGATTAATATCCGCTGGATTAGAAACGGTTCTCAGCCAAACTGAAAAAATATGTATAGCATCGTATTACAGACAATTTTCCACGAATATTAAAATAAAAATCATAAAATTGATAACTGTTTTGTTAGCCCGGGACTTCAGTCCCTCGAAGCTAACAAAACAAAACTGGTTTTAATCTTATGATTTTTCACTTTTTTATCAGAGAAAAGCTGTCTACAATATAATGCGATAAGTAACTATTCCATTGAATATCTAGTCAAAATATCCGCATATGAAGAACATACCCTGTTGTATGCCGATGCCGAGTGCTTTACTCCATTATCCCTGTACGTGCGGACCTGAGCGGCAGCCGCTGCCTGCGCTGCTATCGGATCCACGCCCTGGCCGGCCCGACCGCGGGCGCTGGACCGCGTTGACCGACTGGCCGGGGTCATGTGACCGCTGGAAGGACCACCCAGAGAGGTTTCGCCACCGCCGTCCTGCTGAATTGGAACTGGGACTGTGTATTTTCTTGGCTTCTTCCCAATAAATTTGGCGGGATTTGTTAAACTAAAAAAAGTTTTTTTTTTAAAATAATCTAGGTATTTTGTTATTCATATAAAACTTATTTTAGGCAAATATCTAATAAAAACCAACATAAAATTGTCAAAAGGCAGGATTTGTCCATAAACTAAGAGAACGGTCCTAAAACTTTGATAAATATTTAAAAGGATCGACGAATGTAATGACGAGCAAATTAAAAAACTTAAACAAAATGTATTGTATACCTAGGATACTGAGGGCCACACAGAGTGAAACAACAATTATGAAGACAAGATTTGCTGAATGGATTATATCCGCCACGGAATTTTCCAGTCACCTGCTCGTTCGTTGTTCTTCCCCGTGCAACTGAAAAGTTTTCATTTTGAGAGATCCATTCTATATTATTAACTAGCGGCTTCGCCCCTATCCTCTAGGGGCTTTGCCCCAAGAGGTTTGATCAAACCAATTTTTCGTATTTTAGATTTAAAAGAAAATTTTAAAAAAAAATTTCTTTGGGGGGGATAGTCGACCCAAATATTTTAATTTTAGTTTTAAAAAGAAATTTTTTTTTTTGGGTGGGGGGGTATTTTCATTTTTTGGGGGGTTGGGGGTGTCCCACCCCCCAAGAAAATAGTTATAAACCTTCCCGGGACCTATAAGAAGCTACCATGTAAAGGAGAACCCGGTCGGTTCAGCGGTTAGCGAGATCCTTCGCTACAAAAAAAATAAACAGACAAACAAACAAACAGACAGACATCGTTCTACTTTGTATTATCCTTATAATAAAGTAACAGGATGTTTGTCTGTGTGTTTGTATGTTTGTACCGAAGGATCTCGCTAACCGCTGAACCGATCGGGTTCTCCTTAACAGGGTAGCTTCTCATAGGTCCCGGGAAGGTTTATAACTATTTTCTTTGAGGGTGGGACACCCCCAACCCCCCCAAAAAAATGAAAAATCCCCCACCCAAAAAAAAAATTTCGCCCACCCTCCAAATTTTTTTATACCTTTTCTTTTAAAATCTAAACTAAGAAATTGAATTATTAAATTCGACTCTCTCCTCCTCAAGTGCCCCTAGAGGCCTCTAGGGGCGTAGCCGCTAGTAGATACTAATAGTGATAACAGAATTAAAACAGAAAAATTAGGCTAAGTCATCCTTATGAACAGGATGTTTGTCTTTCAATGAGTCTATCTGTAGCTTAAGGTCTCGCTCACCGCTGGACCGAAATGGTTCTCCTTGACGGTGAAGCTTTTTATAGGTCTAGGGGAAATTTAATCAAGGATTTGTAATTTTATAAGGGGAGAGTACCTGCACCCTCCAAAAAGAAATCACCCCTTAAGGGCCCTTGAGAAAAACGCCTCCAAAATTATTTTTCTTTTTAAAACAAAATTGAATCTCATCACTTTGCACGAGAACACTTGTCAATTCGCAAAAACGAACACAGATCTTTGTCTGTATTTTCATAATATAATCTATATTACAAAGTAGAACGATGTCTGTCTGTCCGTCTTTTAAAGAAGATGTAGCTCACATGGTGCAGCACCAGAGGTACTTAATTGTTATTTTTTCACCTCTTGGGGCAAAGCCCCTAGAGGCTAGGCGCGATTCCTCTAGTTTTTGACAAAGTAAAAGCTATAGCAGTTTTATACAAATGGATTTTAAAAAAATGTGATATTTACCTAAAACAATATGGAAGCCAGTAAGACCAAATATAGGAATGAAGAAGAGAGCAATAATACACATCACCACGAGGGACATAATAACCGTCAACTAAAACAAATAATACTTATGTTAATTGGTAGCTCAGGATAAAATTCTTTGATTTTTAGGTATTCTTTAATAAACAATTTTATTAAATATTTGAAAAATTTGTTGTGAAATTTGCCTTTTCTAGAGATTGGGGCAGGAAAATGGCACCAAAAGTAAACTTTTACGCTACTAATTTTTTCACTTATTAGGTAAAATTAACGGTCTAAGTATCAATGTATAAATTAGCTCAATTTAAATACAGTGTATGCTTAAAAGGAAATTTTTTTTAAGGTGCCAGGACAAAGTTGTTTATTGCTGAATAATTATTTGAATTTAGATTAGGTAAATTAAAAGATTAGTAGAATATATAGGTATTAAACAAATTAAACTAAATCCTCTCAGAAGCAAAATATAAATCCATAGGTACCTGACTAAGATCTTCTTTCTTGTGAAGAACATGAACCAGACACAGAATAAATATTGATGTCATGTGTAATGACAATGAGATCAGGAACATAAAGAAATGACGATAGTTTCTTCTTCCTAAAATAAGAATAAAACATTAAATATCTTGATTTAAAAATTGATGCTTTTCACTTAAACCTAGTTCTTGACCATCTAATTACAATTAGGGTTGGCCGGATATCCGGCCGGATACCGGATATTGAAACAATCCGGCCGGATATCCGGCAATATAATCTTTTATATTTTACAACAAAAATCTTTTTTTTTTTAAATCTTAAATGGCTGTAATTTTCTTATTATTGAAGCTAGAAGAACAATTTTTTCTGAATATGTTTATCTTTATGTAAATTTTATAATAGAAATCTCAAAACATAAATTTTGGCGGTGGCAGCAGTACTTGGCAGCTGCCAGCAGCAAACCGACGGTTGGTAGGTAAACGGCAACGGATTTTATGAAATTGTAACATGTCATGAAGATATATAAAAAAAAGCCTAAGTTTAAAATTTGAAATCTTCAAGTAAAAATTTGCGGTCACAGGAACCGTTTAAAGATTTCTGGAGACCTGCAGGACTTGCAGGATAATATCTGGAACCTGAAATCGACTTGAACACCTATATTACATATGAGGATGGATGACTATAGGATATTTTAGTATTAGATAACATGAAATGCTTTGTTTAAGTAAAAAAATATTTTTACTTTTTACCTGAATGACCTTACCAGATTTGCTGGCATCCTGTGCACGCCAGGAAGGATGTATTAAAAAATTTCAACTCTTAGTTATGTGTCATACCCATATTTCGAAAGTCACTCAGTTATAGCCTTCTTCCTTTTATACACAGAAAATGGGATAGAAAAAAACAGAGGAGGGGGGGGGGGGGCAGGCATTCAACGGCATATTACAGATGGAGGGTAGTCATAGTTAATTAGATTTATTTGCTAAGAAGAAAGATCATTTAATAGTTATTTAATTTTTAAGTTTTAACCTTAATTTTATCCTATTATATAAAGTAGTAAGCTTTTTTTTTGTCTGTAGCGAAGGATCTCGCTAACCGCTGAACCGATATGGTTCTCCTTTAGAGTGAAGCTTCTTATAGGTCCCAGGGTGCACTGTGTGCCCAGAATTCCAATATAAAACAAAAACTCATAATTCTGTTAATTTTGCTTCAAATTAAGAATTTTATTTTTTAAATGAAGGATAATTTATGTAAGTTTTATTTGGGATACCTTAAAATGCTTTCAAAATAAAAAAAAACATTAATTTCGACGAAAGACACTTATTTACTTATTTTAGCAGTAAAGGTTTCGTGATTTGTAAAAAAAAAATTGAATATATAAAAAACCTTAATTAATATTCTTAACTACTAATATCATATTTATTGTGGTATTTTGTTTTTTGTGGGGGGGGGGGGGGTTGGTGTTGGGGTGTTAGCCTGAGGGAAGGGGTGAGGGTCTCATGGTCAGAAACCACCATGGCTGCGAGAAAGAGTTAAGCAAACTAATAAAATATTTTACACATTAACTTGATACAGAGATTTTAAAACTTGTAAGGCCAGTTCATAATTTTTTTGGGTGGGTGGGTAATTTTTTCTAAGGGCGATTTTTCTTGGAAGGGTGGTAGTACCCTCCCCCAAAATACCTCCTCTGGACCTATGAGAAGCTACCCTGTAAAGGAGAACCATATCGGTTCAGTGGTTAGCGAGATTCTACGGTAAACACAGACAGACAGACAAAGATCCTTTAACTTTTTTAACAATTTTATCATATGCATTATGATAAGTTTTGTTAAAGGATTTATAAACTTTTTAAAATTCTAAATTATTATGTACCCCCTCCCATGTATGGCAAATATAAAGCTCTAAATACTCATTTGCTTAAATTAAATAAATTATCAATGTAATATTTAAATTATATAGTAATTGATTTGTTGCAGGGAGGGAGGGGACATTGGGTTGTTTATTACACGAGTCCTCAAAGTCTTAAAATAACGCTTTATTATCCGTTGGTTTAACAACTTTAGGGGCTTTTACTGAATTTTAATTGTTTGTTTCAAATGTTGAGTGTCCAAACGTTTACAGTTACACCACTAATTTTGGTCTACAGAAAGGGTGATTTTGTGTATCATCATTGTGGAAGTTCATCAATTTATCGGCAATTATCTTATCCCTTTTGATCCCTGGATTTGTTGACATTAATAACTATAAAGAAGGAAACATGTTAATAACACTTTATAAAATGATTTTCTATTTTCCTATAACCCATTTTATTGTACTTTTTTATAAAAAAATTTACCTGTTATGGCTGCGCTACTTATAGACAAAACAATCCTTGTTTTAAAAATAAAACAAATCTATCACAAATCACCACAAAAGCACTAAGAACTTTAAGCCTAAGGCCTTGCAATAAAAGTATTGATTGTCTGCAATCTGGAAGGTAGGGGACATTGGGCTGTTTATCACTCTAGGCCCAAAGGTTTATAATAATATTTTCTTGTTTGTTTACTTAAAAGAGTGTCTTAACTTTTCAACCACATTATTTTTAATCTACAGAAGGGTAAGTTTGTGTATCATTATTGGTAATGTACATCAATTTATTGGCTATTGTATATACATTTATTAACAAATTTGCTTAAATCTTTTAGTTACTTTACAAGTTTGCTTAACTCTTTTTTATTTGATTTAAAAAGAATGATAATTGATTAGAAGCAACAGGTTCGATAACATAGCTTTAATAAATATTTCTAGGTGGTGCATGGGGGGACTCCCCCCACCCTCCAGGGGTGAGGGGGGGGGGGTCGTGCATATCCTTTAAAGACTTTAAGCAATAAGAATAAAGGATTGTATAACAAATTTGCATTGAGAACTATAAATATCACGATAAAATAATTTGTAAAAATAAGTGATTTTAATTCATCTTTTTTGTGTAAAAATTACTATAAAATGGGTCTGACCGCTCCTACAAAATTGTGAATAAAAAATTTCAGCTAACGAGGCCGCCATTGAAACCAACGGGATTTATTCAAGGAGTGCCTTGTTTAAACATGTGTAAAGGTCTGATATGCGGCCTCGTTAGCTGAAAAAAGATCAAACTATTTGAAGTTGAGAGTATCATGACAAAATATTATAATTCCTGCTTCTTTAATGGGGAATGCTTTGACATCAATTTTTTCATAAGTTTTATAAGTAAATGTTTAAAAATTATTTTAAAATCGTATAGTATATTCAATAAGCTTTCAAAAAAGGTATAACATATTACTGTAGCTTAATTTTTGGTAGTTTGACGATAATTTAAAGTTTGCATATAAAATGTAATTTCAATAGTTAGGCTTTATTGCAAAATCCTAAATATCTAGGTAGGCTACTTCTCGAAGCTGTAAAATATTAAGTAATTGATATTTTCACCTCTAGCTTTGGGAATCCTTCTCAAATATGACAAAGATTAACCTAAAACTTTCAAATTGGTCAATATCCAAAAATGCATTTTTTGGAATCTTGGAGTTTTTGCATTGGCTGGGCACATAGTGGGGTGGTTTTAGGCTAACCCTGCGGGGCAATCACCTAACCAAATATAACCTTACCTAACCTAAAATAACCTATTTAAAGCAATTTTAAAAATACAACGAATCGCCCCTTAAGGTGCGTTGCCACGAAAGGGACTATATTCTTTTTTGAGACTTTAATATGTAGTAATTTGGCCGGTTATCCGGCCGGATATCCGGCAATTTGGCCGGATAACCGGATATCCGGCATTTGAAATCAGCCGGATATCCGGTATCCGGTATCCGGCCAAAAAAATATCCGGCCCAACCCTAATTACAATTAAAAAAAAACATTTCTGCGGGGATTTCTAACCTATATTAACATAACCTAGCATAAATAAATAACAACAAAGCATAAATGTTGCATGAAAATAAGATTTATTTCTTCAAAAAGGTCGTTTGTAGTTTTGATGCAATGGTAAGGGAATCGTCTAAAAATTGTAGTTCTTTGAAAAAAGGTACTTTGTGATTTATTGAAATATTTAGATTAAACAAATAAAACGGCTACAAGATGACGTTCTTTTTAAAGATTAATGTTCAAAAGTTCAAAAGTTTAAAAAACATTAAAAGAATACCTAAAAATCTTGTTTTTAATTTGTGGTAAATATTAAGTTAAAAGCTTACCTATACAATTATTGACCCAAGGACAATGATGATCAAATATTTCAATACAGTTATTACAAACAGAACAGTGGGAGCACCGAGGTGGCCGGTAGAATTGACACGTTACACACCATTTCATACGGACTGTAATTCCTGTAATTTTAAACATTGATTTAATATTTTTTTCAGTTTTTTTGCTTTAATAAGAAAAAGAACCAAATATTTACGGAATTAACAATGGATGGACGATAAATTAATGACCTCCCTTAATAATGATAAAAAAAAATTACCCCTTATGTAAATCAAATTCATAATATTGCTTCAAAGTTTGGATACTTTTAGCTTGGAACCAACCAATCAAAATTAAAAAGTATCCAAAGGTTTTGAGACCACGAATAAGTCTGTTGTAAAAGTTTGGGTACCAGATACAAGATAAAATATTACCATTAATTTCTACATTTCTGTAGAGAGGAGCCCTGAAATCATCGTCTCTATCTTCATCTGGGCTGGCACGAGGTATTATACCTGGATAATAGTTGGGTTACTTAAAATCACGAAACCTTTACTCTAAAAGAGTGATATTTCTTATTTCTGTAACGTCAGAAGTTAAAGAGGGTTTTTTAGACTTTTTGAAGGCCAATTTGATTGTTTGTTTTTAGGTAATTTAACAAAATACAAGATGGAGGGGGGATGGAAGGACAATAGTGTCAGTTATAAAACTTTAAACTAACAAACAGGAACTCACCCTTAATTTTTTGGTTAAAATAAAAGTTCAAGGGGGAAGGAAGGACAAAAGTGTCAATTCTTAAAACTATCATAAAGAAACTCCCCCTGTTATAAATCATACGTTGAGATAGTTTCTTTATAAAACGTTTACCTGGATCCATAAATGTTGCCATAGAAAAGTTTATCAGGACAAAAAATGTTAATATTCCCTAAAAAAAACAAATGAATGAATAGATATAATGACATCATATTTGCATCATTATTTAAGTTCCGCATATTTTTTTCTTTCTCTTGCAATATGATTTCTGTAAAAGTTAAAACTTGCTGTTTTTTTTACTTTTTTAGTAAGAATTTTTGCATGGTTTAATTATCTTATTAGTCTGAATTTTAAAGTGTTTTTTATTACAACAAGCTATACATAATATTATAAGCAAAGCATCTCCTTGATTAAGTCCTAATATTATAAACATGTTCTTAAAAATTAACAGTATCCTGTATTTATGCAATTTTGCAACAAATGTCCTTTTAAATTCTACTTATTAAGTTCTAAAAACATACAAGTGTTGATGTTTATTTGTCCTACCGTCTGCTTTAATAGCTTCATTTTTATACATTTTGTCATCCTTGTTTAAAAATACTTTATTATGGCACCTTAATCTCTCAAAACTTAAAAACAGCAGTACCTGAAAAACTGGTACAGCGTACCAATGTTGTTCCATGATGTACCATTTGAGGCAAGGAAAAGCAAAGAACAAGGAGGTTGTTCCAAGCAACAGAATCCAGGCAAAAGTTGCCGGCAGAAATTTTGTCTTGGATTTACACTTTGGCATCCTGTTACCAAAAATTGGGGTTTTAAAATGAAGACCCTAGATTAAGTCGTTTTTAAGTGCATATTGAATGGATGTACAGGCAAAAAATGTAAGTAATAATCATCCTACTACTTTCAACTACTATTCATTTCTACTTTAAAACCACATTCCTTAATATTAAGATGAAAGCTAGCTTGTGAGGTGAAACAGTATTGAAAAAAGATCTTTTCTTGGTTGGTTGTTTGTTTGGAAGGTGGGCCAAGGCAGGGGGGTGCCAATATTACATTATATTATTGGCACGCCATTTACACCAACTATATTTATTACTCCATCTTTCTTACATGTTCTTCTGGGAAAATAAGGGCAGGGTGCATCTCACCCATCTGGTTCAATAACATATTTAGATTCTTTTTTTATCTCTGAAAAAAATAACAAATTTTCGTGTATCACAGCGCAGAAGAGATACAAAATATTTATCCATTAAAATCTCTAAAACAGTAACACAAAAATAACAATATTCTAGGGCGACTAGTTTATAATTAACGTATTTTTAGGAAAGGACTTTTTATGGAAATATCTATTTCCCAATATTCCCTTTTCAAAGTTGTTTATATGAATCTGTGTTACAATAGTGAAGAAACCCTAGAGTGAAATAAATAAAAATTTAATCTGAATAAACATTATGCATCAATGTTATTTCCATATTAGTAGGGATGAAATGGGAAAAAATGCGGGAAATATTTATTCTTGCATCTTATTCTGCTCCTCCGTTTCTTTCTCTTCTGCTTCTTTGTCAAGTATTTCTGCAATTTGGTCAGGATGTAGTTCCGTTATGGGATGCTCGTCTTCATCGTCTAGAATCATATTAATAATAATAAACAAAGTTTTGAAATATAGAAAAGTTTGTACACTTAAAAGAAATGCAATTTCAGTAAAGAATTTTGATCTGGATGTTTGGGCTTGTTTTTAAGTTATCAATCCAATTCTTTTTGTAAAATGTCTCATATGATTGGATTTACCAGTAAAACTTTATACAGCTGATTTTTTTTTACATAAATGAGTTAATTAGCCACCACTTTGCACTTTACTTCTAGGGTCTTGTAAGCTCAAAGCGTATAAATTTTGTATTTTCTATCAAACATATTTAATATGAAGTAAATACAAATAAGAATTTTTTACCTACAACTACAAGGGCAAGGCACATTATGCGTTTTATTTTTATTTTAACAAATATTTTAATATCATTATTAATGCCTGAATCATCATCAGGAACAGTTGCTCCCATCTCCTTGAGTTCATCAATAAGAGAGGTAATATGTTCAATAAGATCTTCATCATCTGTTGGACACTTTTTATTTACCACCAGAGCTTTCTCAAGATAGTACAGAGCATTACCCGCATATTCAGGCTCTTCTTTACATCTAAAAATATAAAATAAAGCTAAAAAATTAATAAAGATCCCTTTTCAGTGATTTGAACCAATAAAAGTAGAGTTGGAACAAATTGGCCATGATATTAGTATAAAAGGGCAGATTTTTTATCATTTTATCCACATATAATAAGTGAGGTTTATTTTAATATTATCCATTGGAAACTCTTCATGCCTTTTAGTTCTATCTAAATCACCCGTTAGAATTATTAAATCAAATGTGACAATTTTTTTTAATAGAGCTGAATAAATCTAACCACCGTGCTTGGATTTTTTCCAGTGAATCAACAACCAATCTTTAATTTTATGGCTGTTTTGTCAGTCATCATAAATGTCACGAGTCTGACAATATCAGCTGAAAATGCATCTTTTAGCCAACCAAAAAATGAAAGATTGAACCATCCTACTTAATACAAGGATTATAACCTGAGATAATTGGACCATCCTAAGAGATACCAGGTATTCACTTCTTCATTATCCTCTTCTAGCAACGAGTCCAGTATCTAAAATAAGATCATAAATAAATATACTTCCGCCTCTGGTAGCGAAGCGTGTCTATACTTAGAATCAAATGTCCGTAGGTATGTCTGTTTAATATTTTTGGCTCCTAATAAAAACAGATGGCTGTAATATTGTGTGAAGATTTTATAAAACATTAAAAAAGGGGGAGGTAGGTTGTGTTAAAAATCCGTTAAAGTGTGAGTAAGCTTCCAGTCAAAAGCGATTATTAAGTCTAACTGTTCTTAATATTGACAATACTCATAGAATAATTAAACGCATATATAATAAAAGTTAGACTCAATAATCACTTTTGATTGGAAGCTTACAATTTTACGGAATTTTGCACAACCTACCTCCCCCTTTATATGGTCCGTTGGTATGTTACCTAGTTAGTTATGCTACAAAGACATAATTATAAAGCTATATACCTAAAGGTTTCGTGTTTCTTTTTCTGTTTGTTACATGTTCTTATCATCTGTTTTATGGCAAATAAACATCTGATCTATAAGGGGGGGGGGGGGGTTTAATGCAACCATCTCGTAATCAGTGAGCAAATGACACTTAGAATTCGAATTTCGATCTGAACTTTTGCATGAGTAATCCTTAGTAGGTCTATTTTCCCTAAATCGAACAAAAAGTTGGAAAAGTAACGGCTAGCGGCTCAGCCGTTCAGCCGTTTTTTGCCTATTTTCAGGGTAAATCCATCATCAATTAAGTAGGAATCGACTTTTTAAAACATATTTTTGGTTTAATTCATGTTAAATGATAGCAATAACCAATTTTAAAACTTCTAGTACCAACAGCTACCGTCTAGAACCGTTTGATAGCGTTTTGGAGTAGAAAAGAGTATTATGTTGAGAGAGGTTTCGTGACTAATTTGCAGTATAAATATCAAAAAATGGCAAAATAGCTGAGTCGCCAGCCGTTAGCCGTTACTTTTCCAACTTTTTGTTCGATTTAGGGAAAATAGACCTACCAAGGATTACTCATGCAAAATTATAGATGGAAATTCGAATTCTAAGTGCCATTTGCTCACTGATTACAAGATGGTTGCATTAACCCCCCCCCCCCCCCCTTTTCTTTGTCCGTTTGTCTAACTATGATTTTATTGCAAAAAAAATATATTCCTTTCGAACAGGGCTAACAAAACTTTTTAATATCCGCAGAAAGCTGACTATAATACGATGCTATAAATATCTATTCTTACCGTAACAGCATTATCATAATCTTCCAAGTCCAAAAGGATTTTAACTGTTGATATTCTGAATTCATAGGATAATGTTGTTTCTTTTCCAACGTGTTCCTCTAGAAATTTATCATTATGAAAAAAGGGGTAAAAAGTAAGAACTTTGATTTCTAATATGAAAATTTTAAGTTTATTAAATTACATTTATAATGTTTAGTAAATTGAAAACAACTTATCCCTTAGTTGCACAATATATTTTGATGGCATCAATAACAAAACAATGAACAGATTTCAACATCAGTTAATTATCTTTTGATTGGCTCAGCCTTTTTCTATGGTTATCACTTGTAGATTAAGGTATAAATAATAGGCAATCTCTTGTTTTGTATTAAATATTAACATCTTCTATATGTCACGTATTTATGGTTGGAATGTACTGACCTATAAACTTTAACTGATCAGGAAGCCAGAGTTGCAAAGATTTATCTATGGCGGTTTTTGCGGTTTCTATTTCTTCTAAAAAAAAAAGAATGTGAGCGAGAGTGCAGGAAGATTAACAATCAACTTAATTAAATGCCCTTAAGCTAATGAGTAAAGTTGAGGATTATTTTACAGGGAGAAAACTTGGGAGGGAAAAATAATCCACCTTAAACTTACTTTCTTCTCTTTAAAATAGCTTTTTATTGAAATTAATGTTCAGATATTTTTACAGAATGAAAGAGGGCAACAGGAAAATACTTTGATTTAAATGGGTAAGAATTTCATAAATAAAAGTTGAGTGAACGACTTTCCTTTTCGTTATGACCCTGGGTTTCCCTAGAAGTGTTGATGTTTTATATTTTTTTCTACCAGCTGCGCTACCCTTAAAGTTTCTATCCTTGTTTGTTTCAGTATGTAACACTCAAATTAACGTGTTAAAAGAAGGAAAGTAAATAAGGATTAAGGGAGAATCAATTGTGATTAAAAAGAGGGGGAGAGGGGCGAATGCATCTGATTCCAATTGAATTTATATAGGATGAACAAACATTGAAAAGAAGATTAAACTTGAAGCAAGTTTTCCAGAGAGAGAGAGAAGATGCACCACTTCAATACTTTGCTGTAGAGAGAGCAGAAGCCGCTTAAAATCAGGGATTACAGGGAGTGGCAAGTAGAAAAAATTTATCAGTTGGGGGTGACAAGAAATCAGTTCCCTATAAAATGATTTCTTATTATTACAGATGGCGAGTCCTGGTACGAGGTTCTACCATACCGAGAGCCCACATTTTATTATTGTAATTAATATTAAATATATGATCATGTCAATTATCCTCGCCTATGAAAATATATGACTTAACAATTGATCTTTGTTATCATTGCAGATATTCATTGTTCATAATAGTTAAGGCTTTGAAGTTTGATCTGTACAATCTATTTTCAGTATAGCTATTAAAATGAGAGTGTACTGCTACCGTACGTGTGTGTGTAGACCGGCCACGTGTCATTAGGTACTATTACTAAAGTTACCTGTTTTATTGGCCCTGGGCCAATTTTATCAATGCTAGCATGAGCGTAGCTTAATTTTTTTTCTCAAAAAACAAGAGATCTACGGCCACTGGCAGTCAACACACATAAGTACAAGTAGTACACATCTCAGGACAGCATTTATGAATGCAAATTTAGCCTCTCAAGGCAGTGTAAAGAATCAAAATCCTGCAAGGTGGATTCTATAAAGCTATAGTGTAGGAAAATAGGATTTTAACAACCGCGCAAGGTTGGTTCTATAAAGCTTAGCCTTCATAAATCATACTAGTCAAAGTAAAGGATTTTAAAGGAAGGTGGTGCATACTTTTTAATCAAACTAAGCCTTAACGGTGAGATAAAATGTCACAGACAACAGAGTTGAAGATAGGATTGGAGATTCCAAGACTGAATGACTTCGACAGTTATGACGCATACAAAGACGTCGTAGAGCTATGGAAAGTCACTACAGACCACCCAAAGAAAAAGCTCGGGGCATATCTTGTTACAGGGTTGCCAAATAAAAGTAAAACCTTTGGAAATAATATCCAAGAAGGATTATTTGCAAAGCATAGACCGTCAGAGCTCGCTAATGACGAGTCGGGGTATGTTAAGGTATTAGCATACCTGGATAGCATTTTAAGCAAAACCCCTTTATCACAAAGTATTGAGGCCTTTGCAAAAGTACATTTTTTTAAGCGCAAACCTGGCCAAAAGATTGCGGAATATATAAGGGAGTTTGACATCGCGTGTAATAAATGCAAAAATAAAAATGTAGCCATTGATCAAACACAAAAGACATTCATCCTGTTGCTCGGTGCGTCCCTTGAGAATCATCAGTACAAGATGCTCAAGGGATTCATGGACGACTGTGATGAGAAGGAAATTTTCGAAAAAGTAAAAGAAAGAATGATGTTTATTCTTACAAATTCACTAGGTGAAGTATGCGGCCAAGGTAAGGTCGAGTCCCAGCCGCTGGACGAAGCTTTTTTTACAGAACATGAAGAAGCCTTTGCTGCTTGGCAAGCAAAGAAAAACCAATACAAAGGTAAGCAAGGACAATCGTATCCAAGTAGCAATAGATATAATAATAATCATTCCAATAGTTCTCAAAAGTCAAAACTATAAGGGCAATTCTAGCAATAATTCAAAGTACAAAAATGATAGTGATCAAAACCCAAAAGATAAAATGGGGAGAGTGTTAAAATGTAGAGAGTGTGGGTCATACAAACACTTACAAAAACAATGTCCCTATTACAAGAAAAGGAAGGGGGATCAGCAAGCATACATGATGCAAGGGGAAACTTCCGACAGGGGCTCAGTAACTGAAGGGGAGAGCGACGAATATGAGGACGCTCAGGACAACATACAAAAAGTCCTTTTTACAAATGATAATGCAGAATTAAGCAGATTCACCGCAGAATCGCTTAATTGTGCCGCACTTGATACATGCTGTACAAGTTTCGTAAGTGGGGATAAATGGATGCAAATTTATCTCAAGGCTGTTCCTAAGCATTTACAAAAGAAAATTAAAGGTCCTTTCTCAACTGGCACGGAATTTACATTTGGTAATAATCAGTCCTTAAAATCAGGAAAAGCTTATACAATTCCGATTGTAGTTGCAGGTGATATTCATGAAATCACTGTAGATATTATCCCAAGTGATATTCCATTGCTACTCTCCAAGTCTCACATGAAGCAGTTAGGTATTGCGTTAGACATGGCTAATGATACTGCCACTGCTAATGGTAAACCTCTCAAGGTTAACACAACTTCGGCCGGACATTTCATTGTAAACCTCCTTGGTGAAAATGATAATGATGACACCATTCTACTTGCCGAATGCATGAATATAGACTTGACTGAAGAGTCTATTGATAAAGTACACAAACTTCTTGATAAGCTGCATAAGCAACTAGGGCATAGGCCCCGCAAGGTTTTTATAGATTTCTTAAAATCCGCTGATCAATTCAATGATTCCTTTTTACCCATTATTGATAAGATTATAGATGGTTGTGAAGGTTGCCTCCTGCGCAAAAGGAGCCCTGACAGACCAGCAGTAGCATTGAATCCTGCAAATGATTTCAATGATATTGTTGCTATGGATCTTAAGATATTCCACGGTAAATACATACTATACATGGTTGATTGTTTTACCAGATACACTCTACGCACTGTAATCCCGTCCAAGGAGCCACAGGTAGTGATGAAAGCTATTATCAAGCTTTGGATCAGAATCTTTGGCAAGCCTAAACAATTTTGGTTTGACAATGGTGGAGAATTTAGTAACACTATGATGATGGAAGTGTGTAGCAAGCTTGATATTAAGATACACACAACAGGGAGTTCAAGTCCCTGGCAGAATGGATATGGTGAGAAACATCACTATGTTGTTGACACTATTCTGGAACAGAATCTGAGAGACTATCCAGAACTTCGTCTAGAAACCAGCTTAGCCTGGGCATGCTATGCCAAGAATATCCTTTCCAACATATATGGTTTTTCTCCATATGAGCTTGTTTTTGGAAGAAAACCTCACATGATTGATATCCTAGAGGCTCCTCCTACAGCTCAAGAAGTCTGCACCCACTGTCAAGTGTTTGAGGAAAATATGAATGCTATGATAGCAGCTAAAGCAGCCTTCATAAAGGCACAGAACTGTGAGAAGCTAAAACTAGCTCTCAGATCAAAGATCAGAACTGTTGATCACATTTATCATCCTGGTGATTATGTATATTATCGCCGTGAGAAGGATGACAGATGGCTTGGTCCAGGTAAAGTCATGTGGCAAGATAACAAAGTTATCATGGTCAGACACGGCGGCTACTGTACAAGAGTCAGCGCCAACAGACTCTTACCTGTCAAGGAAGAGCTTAGAAGGAAGATTGAAGCTGGTGAGATTGCTGGAGCAGACATTGAAAGGGAAGCACTAAATCCCAACGATGACAGCAACAATCAAGCTGTCGCCAATGACACTGCCAGAATCACAAGACAAAACAACATTGTCCAAAATGTTGAAGTTAACAATGATGTCCCAGTGGACAATGATACCACTGAAAATCAGCAAAACCCAACTGCTGAATACTCAGCAGCTGACAACAACGCTGATCAAGATGATCTAAACCAAGCTGATGATCATGAAATTTTTCATGAGGCCCAAAATGAGTCAACTACAAGTAATGACCAGCAACAACAAACGCTGACAAAAGCAGCAAGCAAAACAAAAGCTGCCAAAGTCAAGAATCAAGCAAACACTCTTGTCTTCAAAACACAAGAAAAAGTGCTGCTAAAAATCAATGATGAATGGAAACCAGCTCTGATCATGAACAGAGCAGGCAAAGCCACTTGCAAAGCCAGCAATACTTGGTATAATGTTGAACTTGACTCTGGAGAAAAATTCTCAACTGACATGGCTCAGCAAGAGTTCAAGAGGATCAACGAAGAGCATCAGATTATGCTCACAATCAGCCAAGAACTCCTGGCAGTGCTAGTCCCACAAGACAGGCACAAATCTGATGAATGTATGCAAGCTAAATACAATGAGCTAGAAAAGCTGAAAGAATTCAACACATACAAAGTTGTTGAAGACAAAGGTCAGGAAAGGATTACAACAACCTGGGTGCTTACTGAAAAAGGCACAGAAACAAGAGCTAGGTTGACAGCTAGAGGTTTCCAAGAAACAGAGGACATTCCCAAAGACTCGCCAACACTACACAAATCATCACTAAGACTTGTGTTAACACTAGCTACAGCTTTAGGATGGATAATCCAAACTACTGACATTCGTTCAGCATTTCTACAAGGCAATGATCTTGATAGAATTGTTTATGTTAAACCTCCCAAAGAAGCCAACATGAACGGTTTCTTATGGCTACTGAACAAGTGCCTATATGGCCTGAAAGATGCCAGCAAACAATGGTATGGCAAGGTTGAAAACAGGCTGCTAAAGCTTGGTTTCAAGAAATCTGTTGATGATTATGGCCTATTCTATCTGGTCAAAGATGGAGTTTTACAAGGCATTATAGGCCTACATGTGGATGATTTTATCCACGCTGGCACAGATTTTTTTAACAAAGTCATTATGCCCAAAGTACTGGCAATTTTCAAAGTTGGCAAGTCAGAACAAAGCATTTTTATGTACACTGGTTTTCAATTAAACCAAGAAAGAAATGCTATTACTCTTGACCAAAAAGCATACGTTGAAAGAGTCAAGATTCCAACCATTGAGGCCAAAAGGTTAACAGAGCTTGACAGTGAGCTAACAGAAGAAGAGCTTGCCACTCTGAGACAAATGGTTGGCTCTCTTAACTGGACAGTCAGGAGTACAAGACCTGATCTAGCCTTTGAGCTGATTAATCTCTCCACAAAATTCAAAGGTGGAAAAGTGGCAGATCTCAAAGCAGCCAAGAAAACACTTCTCAAGCTGAAAGATGAAGCTTGTGTTAAGCTGCCAAGCATAAAGTTAGAGACAGCTGAACTGTTTCTATACACAGATGCTTCACATGGCAATCTAAACGAAGCTAAAGATAGCACTGGAGCCTATATCATATTTTTGGTAGATCCAGCTGCAGGCAAAGCTGCTGCTCTTGATTGGAAATCTAACAAATCTCCACTCTAGGAGCTGAAGCACTTAGCTTATACAATGGTCTAGATGCCGCAATTGCTACAAGAAAATTGCTACAAGACATGACTGGTGGTAAGTATGAGTTTAAACTCAGGGCCATCATAGAAAACAAGGACACCTACGATGCCATTCACTCCAGCAAATGTAGGAGAAAGGCGTCTCCGTCGAGAAATAGCTGCCATTCAGCAATGCCTAAAAGATGGAGAAGTCAACAGCATCATTTGGGTGAAAGGAGAACACCAATTAAGTGATGTTCTCACCAAGAAAGGAGCAGATGGAAACAAACTGCTAACTGTATTACAAACAGGTTTCATAAGCTCCGAGAGCTTGCAAGTCATTAGACGCAGCTACTAAACTTTTCAAAGTTTAGAGATAACAAATTTTGTAAATAAATCAATTTATTATATCGTTTTATACAATTATTATGTGCATTAAAAGATAAAAATATAATACCACAATATTGTAATATTATTCCCAAATATCCTTACATTAAAGTCGTCATACTAAAAAGCAGCAAAAATTTTTAGACGCGGCATTCCCCGGTTTTTGCGCTCACTCCATGAGCCACAAGTTTAGTTCATTTTAAATCTCTGATTGGTCAACACGAAATTACGCAAACTTACTTTAAAACAAAAATATGTGCTATTCATCAGTTCGTTTACGTTCTACAATCCCTACAAAGCTTTTTATCAGCCATTCCAAGCCAACAAACGTAAGTTTTATTCTAAAATTACTTAATATTTTCAAAATTTTAATAGTAATTTTTCCAAAAACGCCTACTCAAACATTTTGATAAGAAAAAACGATTATGTCCAAAAATTTTCGTTTTTTCTCCTATTTTCCTTATTAGAAAAATCACAACACAAAGTGACAAATAAAATTTTACAAATAATGCTAGTCTATAATTGTTCATTATGTGCTTCGCAAATTTTTGATTATATCATCTCTACAATTTCATCATATTTCTTTCTGAACATGAAATAGAGCGTTTCACACAAAAATGCGTGTTTATAAAAATATGATTAAATTTTCAAAAACTTAGTTTTCCTTACATAGGTATTTAAAGAAATAGTTCTTTCAAAATAACTATATCTGTTCAATGATAAACGACGTCGTTTTGTTATAAAAAGAAAAGAAAAATTAATATTTCAAAAACCCGAACTTTATAAATGTTTTCCTTGTGCACAAACAAAAGTTTTTTTTATCGCCAAGTTTAAGTTTCATCTCTAGAAAACTCCCATTCAGAAAATCACAAAATTTTCACCTATTTTTCTACAAAAGTTCTCAAATAGCTATCTAAACTTGATTTCTTTCTCTCTAGAATCTTTATACAAACATCTAAAACCTACAAATTTTTTTAGATGTCTGAGGACAAGTCAGCAGCCCCGTCTGGAGAAGCCCCGCAGGTCCCAATGCAGATTGAGCCATATCTGCCCGAGTTATATGTAGTTGCAGACATGCCTCGCCCAGCGGAGAGTGTGCTAGAGGAGAAGCATGGAGTCACCTGGTACAACCTGGGAGGTTGTACTCTAGCTGAGCTTGAAACTCGCATCAGCCTGCTCTTGGACTCCACCACCCCAGTCCACGTAGTTTCAGTGGCGCACCAACAACACTTGGTTGACAACCTGTCGGAGGAGGTCTTCCAAACTGTGACCAACATGCACGAGAAGGCTGTAAAAAGCTGCATCCACAAATTCAGCTGCGGCAGTTGTGTCTTCACACCAGATCTTTACGCACACTGGCAAGAATTTGCCTTGTTCAACAAGAAACTTCGTCAGCTGGCGATAGATTCCTCAACCCAGCCCCTGTACTGCCATAAACCGTTGCTGGAGCGCCAGCGGAATCACTCTGTCATGTGCGTGAACCCCACGTTATACGTGGAGTTCCTGGCAGGCTCCAGCATGGGGCTTACTCTCACCAGGGATGGCCAGAAAAAGTTTGTCAGCCCAATAGTGAAGCATCTGATGATAGGCATGAAGTGCACAAATCCCCTGGTAGCGCGCAACAACCCGGCATCCCTCACCCCAACGCCTCCAGGATGCACAGTTAAATTTCTCAGGTCGCAGTCCGTCGTGTAGAGTACATGAGAAACTGGGGACTTTTTGTTGCCACCAACCCGAAGAAAGGCGCCAGATCCCTGTCCACGCCAAGAGCGTCAGAGCCGAAGCGCCGCCTTCACCTCCCAGAGCCACCAGCACACCGTCCCCCTGCTGTCCTTCCTCCAGGTATGATCCCTGTGAGTGTCTCAAGCAGCTCCGGCAGCAGCAGTGGAGTGAGCAGTGGTGAGCCGCGAGCATCCGGCAGCAGCAGATCCTCGAGGTCCAGCGCTGAATCCATGCCATCCAGCAGTGGTAGGTATTCCCGAGCCAGCGGCAGCTCTCTGTCATCAGCAGGTGCCCGTTCCAGCAGTGAGTCGAGCACGGCTGCGATTGCGGCGGAGAGGCGGGCGAATGACCTACTGGATACCGTCTTCCTGAATGCCCTCAACAACCCCAGCAGCGAGGACAACCCAACAAGCCTGTCAGGTGACCAAACGGAACGTTTTCACGCCATGTGGAACGCTTACGGCCGTTTGGCAACGCAGAATTTCGCACAGAAAAACGAGATCCGCGAGCTTAACCTGCAGCTGATCGAGCTTCAGCGTTTTAAACTTAAAACGTTGAATCAAAAGCCGGTGAAACTGGAGAAGGAATTAGATTCCTATAAGTACCATCTGTCCAGGTCCGAGCACGAGGTGCGCATGGTTAGGAAGCAGTTGTCCACGGAGAAGAGCGAGTGCAACAGAATCGTCCAGGATTATTATGACATGCGCCAGGCCCGTGATGATCTCAAGAAAGAGCTAGACGAGCTTCGTGACAGTCGTGCAGAGTTGGCCCGTCTCTACGACAACCTGGTGGAGGACACCAACGAGAAATCCACGGAGAAAAAGAAAAAGAAGGGTAAAGCCAGAAAACAAGAAAACTAGAGAAATAGTATTAGTGACAAGAAATCAGTTCCCTATAAAATGATTTCTTATTATTACAGATTGCGAGTCCTGGTACGAGGTTCTACCATACCGAGAGCCCACATTTTAATATTGTAATTAATATTAAATATATGATCATGTCAATTATCCTCGCCTATGAAAATATATGACTTAACAATTGATCTTTGTTATCATTGCAGATATTCATTGTTCATAATAGTTAAGGCTTTGAAGTTTGATCTGTACAATCTATTTTCAGTATAGCTATTAAAATGAGAGTGTACTGCTACCGTACGTGTGTGTGTAGACCGGCCACGTGTCATTAGGTACTATTACTAAAGTTACCTGTTTTATTGGCCCTGGGCCAATTTTATCAGGGGGTTATGAGGAAAATAGGATATTTCGAAGGAAAGGGGGCCAATTTAAATTTTTAATATTCTCTTAAATAT
Organism: Acartia tonsa; assembly: GCF_053477335.1. NCBI lineage: Eukaryota > Metazoa > Arthropoda > Copepoda > Calanoida > Acartiidae > Acartia > Acartia tonsa. The sequence continues at coordinate 12,210,350 of NC_137262.1, read as the reverse complement.
TATGAGCTACAAAGCCAGAATTTTACACATAAATATTGCAAGAAAAATTTATTTTTCGTTCTTTGTCCATTCCTTTTATCCCTTGGCTGTTTTGTTGTTTTATAATTAAAAGACCGTAAAAATATAAATAAAGTATTAACAAATACATATCCCTCACGCTTGATAAAAATGCAGAAAATTGAGTCAAGTTTTATTATGAAGAAAATATTGTCAATTTCAATAAAATACACACAAACTTGAAGCATTTCTTTTATAACATATTTATTTCAGTCTTATTAGAATCCTAGTTCAGAGAGGGAGGGGACATTGGGCTGTTTATTACACTAGTCTCCAAATTCTTATAATAACGTTTTCTTATTCGATGGCTTAACATCCTTGGGGACTTTTATTGAATTTTGATTAGTTGGTTCATTTTGGTGAGTGTCCAAACGTCTCAACCACTAATCATAATCTACAGAAGGAGTAATTTTGTGAATCATCATTGGGGTTGTACATCAATTTATCGGCCATTGTCTTATCCCTTTAGAATCCTTATTGCAGCTACTATTATCGAAAAAAAATCATTTTAAAGAGGGGGGGCGAAAGTGACACTTTTTGAAACCAAAACTAAAAGTCAAAGGAACTCAACTAAAAAAAGAGTTACAGGTCTGACATTTTGCATGGCAGTTGCTTTATAGGGGTACAATATGGAACTGTGAAGAAACGGCGTCGCAACCGCCGAAAAAAGGCAAAAAAAATTTCGGCGGGAAACGGCGGTTTTCGGCGGTTGCGCCGCCGTTTCTTCACAGTTCCATATTTTACCCCTATAAAGCAACTGCCATGCAAAATCTCAGACCTGTAACTCTTTTTGTTGTTGAGTTCCTTTGTTGACTTTTAGTTTTGGTTTCAAAAAGTGTCACTTTCGCCCCCCCCCCCTTTCTTCTATATTTTAAAAATCTTACCTATAATCAAAGCATAATTTGCCTGAGCTTGGAAAGCTTCTGGGTTAGAAGGGTCGGCTTCAATGGCTGATTCAATATTTTTTCTAAAAAAATTTTAAAACGTCAAAAACTAAATATATTACCTTATAAATCTAAGTATTTTAACCAACACCACCTTTAAGTAAAAGTAACCGACTCTCTATGTGTCTGTTCCGAAAAGTCTCGGTAACCGCTAGACTGGTAGGATTTTCAAAAGTTATTTAATACTAATTACTATGATTGCAAGAATATTTTATCTATTTTGTGATAGATGTCTTTAAAAAGTTAACCAACCTACGAATATTTTTTAGGTTCATAGCAGCTAGTGAGAGACAAGTAATTTTACTCCAATATAATAGAGGCGTGGAGTAGGATATGAGATATTTTTAGCATCCGTTGTCCTCTCCCTCTCTGTAGTTTGCATACTTGTTGTTATATATTAGTATGAAAATTCGTTAAAAATTAGTTTGCATTTTTCTAAAGGATGAGATAAAATTTGTATGTGTATGTGTGGCTGTCTGCGTGTGTGTATGTGTGTTCTTGAGTGTGTGTGAATATTCGTGTTTTGGATGGGATGCATAAAAGTTTTGTTCACCTGTTTGTGGCACAACCATATGGTAACTATTTCAAAGAAATAAGATTTATGTGAAGTAGGCTCTAATAATGCTTTCATACTTTTGATATTAATTTAATCTTGTATAAAGGGTAGTTCCACGAAATGTTTTTCAACTTAATTTAACAATCCAAATATTTATTTCTGTTTCATAGTAAGATATACATTAATAAAGGCATATTATGCTCGATATAATTCAAATTTTCAATCAATAAGCTTATATACCAAAATTTTAAAGTCATAGAATAATTTTAACTTTTGCAACAGTTTAAATGTAATTAATATTATGATGAAATGCATCTTTCTACAGGTAAGTAATTTTTTTAGTATGACTTTGTGCATAAAAAAATCACCGAATTATTAAAAAAAATATATGATCTTGTATAAAGATAAGGTTATGAAGCTCTTTTGAAAAAAATGAAGTATATTCTCGAGCACTGCAAGAGTAATATTATCAATCTAACAAAATTGAATATCTTGGGCTAACTTTGCAAAATGATTAAAAGTTGCACAAATCTGAACAAAATGCAAAATTGGCAGAATCATGTTTGTTTAATTTAAGCATTTGGAAATGATTCGTACTTTGTTAGCAAGAAAATGCAAAACATAACAAGGAAAAATATTGCGGTCACAATGACGAATTTTGTGCATGATAATTCTATATTTAATTTTGAATTTTTTGTATTCATTAACTGCAATTCTTTAGTATAATATGAATAAAATTAGAGAAATATATATATTAAACTTTGCTAGATTTATCCTAATCTAAAACTATTTTTGTGCAACAAACAAAAAAAACGCTTGCAGTAGAGATTATCTAAAACCTGATATAGTTTGTCTAACTATCGCGTGCAAATTTTATACTACTTTTACACAAAACTGAAATGGTTATATCAACTATAATAAGATTTGTCTGTCATGATGGAAATTGTTAACTTACTTTGATTCATCTTCTGCCTCAGGTTCATCACAAAGATCTGTCATATAAATCTCTGAAATGCTGACCATGGCATTGGAAAGTTGACGTCTCAATTCTGGCAGACTTTCATCTGAAGTTGGTAAACTGGAGATGCGTCTTTGTAGTATTTCTATTCCCTTGCGGTACAGATCACGTGATTCTACTCCTGTAAAAATTAAAATTCTTATTCTGTAATAAAAAAAAAGATCTAGTTCATTTGTGTAATTTGATATTAAGAAACTTCAAATATTCATTTATAGTGTTATTTTGTACTATTTCTTTCTTAGCACTCTATTAATTCTAAAAAAAAAGAATCAAACAATCTTCCCTCCCATTTTTTTCAATAGTAAGACTTAAAAGGAGGAAGAATGTTTTCGGTATTATCTGAGCCTATTAGACATGAATCTTAAAGTGTTGTTTACCTGTCATTAACTGCGCCATGGTTAAATATTTTGAATGACCAGAATGTGGTTCCACGAAAATGGCCCGACCAAGACAATGCTGAGCTTGTTCCACCTGATTATTTAGAAGATTTTTTAGGATTTTCACAATTATGGTATTAAAACCTACTTAAATTAAGAAGTAAAATACATTTGGTTCAAATTCTAGAAACGCCAAAAGAACTCTTCAGAGAAAGACTAGCATAAAATTTCTTACATCATTTCATATTAAAGTTTTTTGTTTATAGATAAACTGGTGAACAATACTGAAACTAATAGGTAATAAATAAAAAAAGTATTGTCTAAGAAATATGCAATTATTACCGCTCCCATGTCCAAGAGTAAACTAGATGTGAGTTCAAGGGCGCGAACGTTGTCGTTGTCGATTTGTAGGGCACGTTCGCAAAATTTTTGTGCAAGCTCGAATTTCATGTCGTCCATATATTCTTCTGCCTAAATATAAATAAATATACATATATGATATCAAAAAATTAAAAATGTATATTTTACTAAAAAGGGAATCCAGATGGAACAAATCATTCTACTGAAAAAAAAAGACTGGTTAATTCGGAAGGGCACCTTGAAACTGAATCCAGATCCCTAACTTCGGTGGAGCCAAACCCTATTGCGTAAACAACTTAGATAACCAATGCATCCCAGTCTAAATAATTGTAAATTAGGTAAATTGTTGAAAAACTATAGAATACAGAGTGGTTATAGCGCTAGTTTTTAGCATTTGGGGTACACGGTTCGAGGTTACACTGAGCATCAAAATGTGATTTTTTTATTCCCTTAAACCTTACAGAGAAGCTCTGACCATTAGGACGGTTTAAAGGAAAACAACTAGAAAACGCAGGCCAAGTTTATCTAACATTAAGTAACCTCCGTTTAGGAATGCACAAAAAACTGACGTTTAATCATCCATCTGATATCAGAACGTCGTAAACGGACCTTGAACTTAAACATTCTTTAGGTTGTGTCTCGGTCCTGTAAACGAAAACATTTGAATCAACACAAAACAAACCATTTGAAAGAATGTATTCACAAAGTATACCTTATCTAATATGGTGTTAATGTCATGTTTGCTTGTTATATTTTTGCTTACTACTTTTTCACTTCCCTTGGCTGAACCCCGTTTAGGCTTAGCTTTTGGTTTGCCCATGCTAATATCTGAAAAATTAAGTATTTTAACAAATTAAAAGATCGGCCATGTACACGTTATTTATATATAAAAGAATGTTAATCAGCTCGAAAGATTTAAAGAAATATTTCTTAGTACTAATGATATAGATTGAATTTCTTTAGTAATATTCTCCTTGAAAAAGGAGGTATTTTGTCAAATATATGAACATTAATTTTAATAATATTAACATAGAAAACAATAGGAGGCCGCACATAAAAAATACAAAGTTAGGCCTGTTTGTTTAAAATATAAAAATTTGTAATATGCTACTTTTCATTGAGTTATGCTTTTCAGCTAGAGAAGCTTCACAGATCTATTGGGGTAAGTTTTAGAACTATTAATGTCCAACCATCTAAAAAAATCTCCAGTGGCTAGGACTGAAACCACTAAATGAATAGTCGATAGACACATTACTCGAAAACTAAATAAATATTTCGATTTCACGTATAGGCCAGAAATCTAACAAAATGTTAGAACATAAATTAATTCTTTAACCATAAACACTTTTTGGTCGTTTTCATCCCATCAGGAATGTTTGTATATTATTATATAAAGGTGTAATCTAGTTTGATTATCATTATTATTCACATTTAATATTAATCACTCATTTCAATTTTTATTCATTAAAAACAATTTCACATCTAATATTTTTCAAATAAGTCTAACAATCTTTTGTTAATTTTTTATAAATCACAAATTTGAATAACAGTAGTTTATCACATTTAAACTTTAACGGTAAATAAGATTATCACCGTTATCTTCCGCCGCGGGATTATAATCCGCCGAAACATGATCATATTTCTTGCTGCTGCTTCTCTTCACTTGATTTTTTGGTTTGGTGTGGCAGCTTTTACAAGATAATTTTATTTGGTGCGGCAGATTTGCTCAGTAATGGCTCCTGCAACAAAACTGCAATGTCAAATTTCCACTGTACAAGAATAGTCTAAAATACCTAGGGAAATTATATATTATCTGGTCTATTATGCTAACCAGAATTGTGTTTTAATGAAAATATCTTGTAATCGCAATTATTAATGAAAATAAAAGTCAAACTTAGACTAGAAAATTGCATATAAAAAGGGAAAAATTTTAAGAGAAATAATGTCGTTAAAATAAAACAGAGTAAACAACTTACTTAAAATAAAACTTTAAAATAATCCTAAAATTGCATATCTCATTCCTATTTTTAAAAAATATTATCACTTTATCAAACCATAATTAAAAGAGAAAAAAACTAGTGATAAAAAACCTAGAGGCCATAATATTTCGATATTGTAGAAAAATTCTTTAAAAAGGGTGGCAGCTCTATATTTTCAATAATGGGAAGGGAATTGTGCCTTTAAAACAGTTTTTATCATAATCATGTAAAATATTGTTTTAAATGAAATATTATCTAGCATTAAAATTGTATTTACTATGCTTGTTTAAAGTTGTTTAATCGGAATGAAGATTAGTTTATTCCATTAAAAATAATGTCTTCCTTTCTAGGCCTCGCATGTTGCATGGCAAAGATCATAAAACATATAGAACTCCACCGAAGAAAATTTCAATTATTCAAATATAACCAAATTCTTTTGTATTTATTTTCAGGAAATTCAAAAAAAAGAAAAGTTAAAAAATAAATCTTATAGTTTTTATTAAAAAAAAAAAAACATTTTTAATCTATAAAAAATATTCTATGGTGCGCATACCATGCCGTTACTTATTATTTAGAAATGGAAAGAAGGGGGAAATTAATGAGGAACGGAAGGGAAAGGAATGACAAAGGGAAGAGTGAGTGATGGGAAAGGAAAAAGGAAAGGGAAGGGTGAGCATTTCGACGAGGAGAGTTGAGCAAGTGAGTGGGTCATCATACATACACTCATATATAAAATATATATTTATTTTCATGTCTTTTACAACTGTTTAAATTATTAATATTTATCAACTAAGTGTTTACTATATTATCAATTTGTTATAGAAACATTTTTTGTTTTATTGTCATTTACTAAAATGTTATGAAATGAGAGATTTTTGATTATATAAATTTTGAATTTGTTCTACAAAGTGATCGTTTTTTTGATTTCTAATAACGTTATTCCACGTTTTCATTGCAAGTTTTAAGTTTAAAAGTTATATTTCTATGGTTTCTATTAGAAATTGATCACCCTAAAAATTTCATTTAGTTTTTAATTTTTATTAACATTTTTTTATTCTATAACCGATTTTGTCTGGTTTGAAAGTTATTGATCAGACAATTGCTGACGTATACTTGGTTATTATTAATTAGAATATTAAGATTATTATTTGGGTAATAACAACAATTTATTGATCAAAGTACAACTTTATTTTATAGAAATAGAAAAATCATATTTAATTTTCATGTTTTACGGCTCTCAGTTTAAAAGTACAATTGCATTTTTTTCGCGTTTTACCCTTTTCTATTACTTCAAAATTGAAAACAGATTTTAAACGTAAGAAATGTTTTACACAATTTTTTTACTGAAACATGATTTAAAATTATAGATTTACGAATTATGGACGTCTTTAAGTATGATGGCTGTTCAAGATTCTAATGAAATTCTTTATAATTTTGTTATTTCAGAAACATGTCTTTCGCAGAAGTGCAGGAACTTATAGAGGTTCCAACCATCGCATACCTTTGTTCTCTGTTTCATGAACCTCTTGGAACACCGGAATTTGAAATAGAGGTAAGTCAAGATATTGAGAATAAAATATAAAAAAAACAACTGCGTTGTCATACATTTTTATAATCATTGTCTATTTTTGAAATTGAACTAAAAATTAATGTTGAATAATATATAACAGTATATTGAAATACAGTTCTTAAATACAAACAAATCAAAAATATACCTAGCAACTTACTTCAAGATTTGAGAAGCAACAATTGTGGATTTATTAAGGCGTGTAACTGCTTACGGGTCTGTTGAATAGGTTTTGGCATGGTTGCGTGATCAGAAAAGTTTATGTTCTTTCGTTTAAATGCGTTTTTGAAGTAAAGGGTATTATTGTATATACCTACTGTATTTTTAAATTTTTAATACAGTTTAACTTTTTTTTAGGAGTTAGAGGATGCTCTTGTATACAATACCAAAAGTGATGATGACATGTTTGGAAGCAATTTTTTAGACAACATTGTTATTAGTTTACTTAAAGAATGCATTCCATCTTATAAAAGGTAAAATCATTATTTATGTGGTATTATCATGTCAGTGGCTAAGTTTTTCGCTGTCTATCTATAAAAAAACATAATGAGGGACTCTATACTAAAGAATCTTCAGAAACATTAAAAGAATGGGAAAAATCAACAAGACAAACCTAAAACCACATGTTTTTCTTAATTTTATTATTTTTTATAGTAAGTTGACCTGCATGAACTACAGCTTGTACCTGAGCCAATTTCTAACCTCCAGAATAGAAGAACATGAAGAAGATTTCAGCGCTGTCAAGTGTAACATTGTCAATCCTTTTAATGAAGATAAACAAGAGTTCAGTCAGTTATCCTTTAAGGTAGGTCATTATTTATCTTACATGATTGTACCAAGATCCTTGAAAAACTTTAAGTAAGTGTTATCTATTATCAACAACTAATGTTAGTAAAGATGGCATACTATTACCTACTCAGATTTTAAAGGTTACAATCAAATATGTCTACCTAATATTTTTCCCCCTTAATTTTAGGGATCACTGAACTAACTATGCATTATATGCTTATTCATTCTATAATCTCTTTTGCAACACCCTGTTTAATTTCATTTCAACACAAATAGATTTTAACAACTATTCCTTTTCAGGAAAAAGTTAGTCTAATATTGCAGCTAATAGATCTCCGACTCGACACAGAAGACGCCCCAGAGAGAATAAAAGACATTCCAGTTGAGAGTCTGAGACTCGAACACATGGGCGAGGATAGTGATGGTGCTCGCTATTGGTACTTTTTCGGAACTAGATTGTATAAAGAAGTTAGGCCACAACGAAAATCCAAACCAAAGAAAGAAAAAGCGGAAAAGCCAGATGCCAAAACCAAAAAAGAAAGTAAAAGTAAAAAGTATAAGAAAGAGGAAATTGTTAACGATACCAGTGATTGTAAAATTGAGAATGATGACACATCTCCTAGCCCCACTCCTGGATGGTTCCTTATCTGCCGGACTGAAAAGGATTGGACTGATCTTGTTGAGACTTTGCGCAAGTCGAAAAAGAAAGCGGACAAAGAATTACACCAGATCTTGAATGAAAATTTCTTGCCACAAGTTCTTAAAATGCTTCAGGAAAAGTCATTTATTATTTTCTTTAGATATACATCAGTTTTAAACTAAAGTTGCATTACATTATTATATAAATACAGACGCTTTTTTTGTCAATCTATACTAAAAATAGCAATTACAGCAAGATCGAATAAGTTATCCTAAACAATATAGATGCTGTCCCAAAATTTACTAGTTTAATTGTTTTGAAAATAAAATAAAAATGACTTAAAAATGAACAGGAAAAAGAAAAGGAGGAAAGAATAAAACTACTTATGATGAACAAACGATCATCATCGAGAATTACAAAGAAAGAACAGGAGAGAAAAATAGAGGAGGAACAAAGGAGAAGAGAGGAAGAATTGGAGGAGGAAATGCGACAGAAACGGGAGGAGGAAGAGGCGAGAAAAAGGCTGAAGGAGAATTACAACCGGCGCTCCAAAATGGCACGTGACACCAGACACAAAGAGATGATGGAAAAACAGCTCCTTGAGGAGGTGGGTAGGAATTTCAGATTATTTACTAAATGATTCAAAACATAAGTTATTTATTTTCATAAAAATATATTAGTTATTAAGGACAATCATGTTCTTAAAAAGCTTAGTGTATCCGGCTAACATAACTTTTATTTAAAATCATTGTAGTCAATGTTATACGAAAATTGTCTAAATGTTACTATCTATGTTTTGACATTCATATAAGATTTGGACCAGTTTTGTGTTTTAATAGGCCAATATTAGAAATTTTGCTAAGCTGTGGTCTACAGTCGGTCAGACGGACATTGAAAAGTATTTGTCTTTACTTTGTATGCCATAGCCGTTTAATATGAAACTGAGAGACACTTATTTCAGTTTGACGGCAATATGGGGAATGAGGAAAATAGTAAAGTTGAATTTCTGCCTTTTGTAGGAAAGCAAACAATCCAGAGAATCTAGAGAACAAAGACTATTAGAACGCGAGTTGAAAAGATTGTCTAATCAGGCCGAGATCATGGAGGTTGAGGAGAAAAAGACTCGACTCGACACTGAGCGGCTGCGTCGAGAGGCTGTGGAACGGGACCATGATTATCTTGGCAGCCGAGCCGTCCGCCAGGATGCTAGTACTAACGGTGGCGGAGCGGCTGCTAGCAGACGGCGGGGTACACAGAGAGCGGCGGCCAAGAGGGAGTGGCACCGTTTGGCAGACTTTGATGATGGAAATCATAGATCAATTCGGTTTTAGGTCAAATAAACAAATTCTAATAGATCAATACAGTTTTAGTTACTTTGTCTCATTTAACTTTAGTTGCTGTAGAAGTTATTTATTACTTGTACCATTATAGAACATTATCTTACAAAATGCTCAAGAAATAAGCTTTATTTTATTTATGTATATTTTAGTTAATAGTATTATATTAGTATTATTAGAGAAATATTTATTTTTAGTTTATAGTGTCTAATTACATCACCGAAACAAAGTTTTATTTAAAAATCACTAATTTTATTTTTATGGAATAATTAGGCCAAAATAATTTAGCAAGTTTATTTAAACTACTTTTGATAAACAGATTGTGGATTAAATTCCTAAATTCCAGGAATTTTTATTATTGCATTTACCCGTTACTGAGAATCTTGCAATTATATAGACTATATATATTAATATATGTAGAAATATACAGGGTTAACCTTAACAAAACCTTACAAGTAAAATGAAATTGTCGCATTAAAAGAAGTAAATAAGCAATTAAAAAAAATTATGATGTTAGCTTTTGAAAAACTTCTTTTTCTAGTCTTAGCCAAAATTAAAAATATAATCCGGTTTTTATTGCAAATAGTTTAATTTATATAGTTATAGGCATAGTAACAATGTTATTTTAGTTTTATAATGTTTCAAAATTGTAAAAAAGCTGAATTAACTATGAAATACCAAAATTATTATTTTTTCTTTGAAAAGATAGGAGGCGGATGTGGCTTTTAAATCAACACAAGGAATTGTACTAACGTTATTTCCTGCCGTAATTTTTTTGACATTTAATTTTCAGCGGCCCTGGCGGCTTAATTGCCGTTTCTTCGCAGTTCCAAGTTGTTACAAACTTAAGCAACTGCTTAGTTAGTGCAAAGCCATATTGCTGTAATTCTTTATAAAGTTCAGTTCCATTGTGTTGATTTTTCATGTGGCACATAATCTCTTCCCCTTTTCTAACAAGAATCTCAAATTTGCCACTTCAAATTACCATTTTCATTGATTTTTAATATTGTTACCCCTCATTGTCTTTGTTCTTGTTTTGTCATTAGCATTTATAATTTATTATTTAAACAGTTGTTATTATAATATTATACATGTTTGTAGTATAATAATATTAAATCTGTATGTAACCAAATCCTTTTCTCTTTCAGATGATTTTAAGATCCATGTAAAACTGACGTTTTTAAGTTTGAACCCAAAGTGTTGAACTCGCATGCGTTGTGGTGGGCCTAAAGAAGTTTCAATGCACCAAAGTCCGTCATGTCGGCGCCTAGCAGGTCCAAACGGTGCTGGAAATTACAGGTATGTCGTTGTTAATTGTAGCGCAGCTACTTCATATTATTAACAAATATTGATGTTAATGTGAAAGATACTTTTGTCTTTCAATCTGTCCTTCATTCTATTAATGTAAAATCATATGAGTTAGATATCATTAGGATTACATTACTCAAAATTAAAGAATACCAACCAATGTCTATTTTTAGGAGTTTGTGGCCCATGGAGCAGCTGTCAACTGCCTTGCCCTGGGCCACAGGTCGGGCAGGGTTCTTGTCACAGGTGGAGAAGATAAAAAGGTCAGTCTTCTTCTATTTATTCTTCATTGGTTTTTATTTAAAAATCATGTTTTGTTAAATTTAAAATGAATATAATATTAAAATGTAAGTATTGACACTTTTTATTGTTATTTTAGACTTTTCGAACAAATCTTACTAAAGAAAAAATAAGATATCTTATGCAACACAACTAGAAAATTATTTGCAGTTTGGTTTTTGAATTTATGTGATTGAGCGTATCTAAAAACTTTCTAAGATTTACCTATCTGATAATTTTCCTGAAACTAAGTGATTTATTTTTTAATTTAGGTAAATCTATGGGCTGTCGGGAAGCCCAACTGTATAATGAGTCTGACCGGCCATTCCACCCCAGTTGTCTGTGTCAGGTACAGTTTATTTTACTTTAGAAATATTTTTCCAGTTTGGCTTCGAAACCAAGGGGGGGTTTTCTAATGCAACCATCTCGTAATCAATGTATAAATGGCACTTAGAATTTGAATTTCGATCTGAAATTTTGCCTAAATCGAACAAAAAGTTGGAAAAATAACGGCCAACAACTGGCGGCTCAGCAGTTTAGCCATTTTTTTGGGCTATTTTCAATGCAAATCATCACGAAACTTATCTCCACTTATCTCCACTTATCTATTTTCTGCTCCAAAATGTTTTCAAACGGTTCCAGCCGGTAGTTGCTGGTAATAGAAATCTAAAAATGTTTTTTTTTGTATCATTTCACATGATTTAAAGCAAAAATACGCTTCAAAAAGTTGATTCCTACGTAATTTATGACAGATTTGCCCTAAAAATAGCCAAAAAACGGCTAAACGGCTGAGCCGTTAGCCGTTACTTTTTCAACTTTTTTGTTCGATTTAGGCAAAATTTCAGATCGAAATTCAAATTCTAAATGCCATTTATACAATAGACCTACCAAGGATTACTCATGCAGAATTTTAGATCGAAATTCGAATTTTAAGTGTCATTTATACATTGATTACGAGATGGTTGCATTAACCCCCCCCCCCCCCCCCTTAATATACGTTGGATTAGATCCGGTTCTAAGCCATACTGAAAAATCATGCATCGTATCGTATTATATCCAGTTTTCAACGAATGTAAAAAGTAGAAAGAAACATAACACGTTGAATGCGGTTCTGCAGTTTCACAAAAAAAGAATGAATACTTTTTATCTGTCTACAAAAGGAAGAATTAACACGTCATTTATCTTACTATCTTCATTCCATATATCCAACCATTGTTCAATTTATATTGTGCTTTTCTTATACCCATTAACTTATACATTTTTGCAGGTTTGGTCACACAGAAGAGCATGTGTGTGCAGGTAGCCAATCTGGAACACTCAAAATCTGGGACCTGGAGGCCGCCAGGCTTGTTAGAACTCATACAGGTATACTCCCAAAATTATTGCAATTTGAGTTATTTTTGAACAGTAAACTTTTTCCATTAAAAATTAATTTCTTTATTTTTTATCAGAGATGTTTATTCTGTACAAGAATTATTTTTTTCCCCGGAACAGAATTATTTAATTTTCTTCTCTTCCTAGTTTTTTCTCCTTAAATGTGGGAAAATTGGAAAAAAATGTCAGTAGGTACTTATTATTTTTAATTCTTGGATTTCTTTCTCCCATTCCACATATTTTTCTACTTTTTATCCCATGAAGGGAAAAAATGTTTTTATTACTCTTAATTTTTCCCTCCTTTCACATATTTTCCCCTCCCACCCTCTTTAGTAGGGTATCCCGTGCATAATATACACCCCTGTTATTTATATTGTGGCTTATAGATACTTGTCTGTTATTCAAAATCATAAAACAATCAAATTGTATGGAAATATCATACTTGTATTTAATATATTTTAATATGGCACTCGTACTACTACGAACAGTATCATATTACAGCCATAGATTAAAAAGACAACACAAATGTAAAATTATGTGTTTTTTCTCTGTAAAATGATCTTGTTTTTATGTAAATGCAAAAAAATATCTAATCTATTATCTAGTAGAATCGCAGTTTTTATATTAGTACTGCGTGTCCGTTACTAACGACATTGAGAATTCAATCTTATGTTTTACACGTTTGGGATCCAATAATAAAAGTTAAACTTTTATCTGTTCTTTTTCCCTTTGTCAAATAAAAGCTTTTCTCGTATTCATTCTCATCCATACGAAAAAACTATGCCTAGCATCGTATTATATCCAGTTTTCTACGAATATAATAATTTACAATCATAAGACAATAACCAGTTTGTTTACTCCGTGCCTTCGGAATCTCGGGGCTAAAAAACTGGTTTTAATCTTATAATTGTACATTTATATCCGCGGAAAGCTGTTTATAAAACGATGCGAGAAATAACTATTCTCACTCTCAGTCTAAAATAATTAAGTTTAAAAAATCCATTTTTGCAATAATAAAGCTACCTCCATTTTTGCAGGTCACAAAGCTGGCATCAGCTGCATAGAATTCCATCCGTACGGGGAGTACTTAGCCTCTGGCAGTGAGGACACCTGCCTCAAGCTGTGGGACACCAGGAGGAAGGGGTGTATCTTCTCGTACAAGGGTCACACCAACCGGGTCAACTCACTCAAGTTTAGCCCTGACGGCCAGTGGATTGCCAGTGCTGGGGAGGAAGGAGTGGTTAAACTTTGGGATCTCAGGTCAGACCACTTTTGACAACCCTTATAATAAAGTAAGAGAATGTCTGTTTGTCTGTTTATCTTTTTGTTTGTACCGAAGGATCTCGCTAACCGCAGAACCAATATGGTTCTCCTTTACAGAATATCTTCACATGGGAACTAAGAGAAAACAAAAAAATATTAAAAGTTGCTGCTAGTATAGGTGTCGCCAATGTCGTAGAAACATGAATAAGAAACATCTGATCTTTGTAATATTATTAGATTACTCATTAGAGACCCTTATTGGCGTAGCCGCTAGTAATATATAAAAGCTTGATTAAATCTTATAAAACATTGAATTAGACTTATTTTAAAGATAATTTCCTTTTTATTGAATAAAAATCCATAAAGTTTCTTAATATTGGTTTTCTATTAGGGACAAAAATGTACCAGATTATTATTTTACATTCAGATCTACATGTATGAAAGTACAATCTATATCCTTTGTTTTTAGGGCTGGCAAACTTTTGACCGAGTTGTCAATCGGCACAGGACCAGTGACAGACGTGGAGTTCCATCCGCATGAGTTCCTGCTGGCAGGAGGCTGCAAGGATAGAACTGTGTCCTTCTGGGACCTGGAGAAGTTTGCTTGTATTGGCTCCTCAGAACGTGAGTCAGGGCCTATCAAATGCATTTATTTTCATCCTGAGGTAAGACTTAGTTGCATTTAAAAAACTAGCGGTGCGTCCCTAGCAACTAGAGACTCAAACAGTGGACAGAAAAATAAAAACCTTTCCGGGATACTGTGAAAATTAGAGGAAGAACTCAATTCTGTAGTTTTCAAAATCTTAATCTATAGACAAAAAATTTCTACTTGTACTTATGTAAAGATATTTCTTTTATTAAACATTATTAAAAAGTAATTCAGTGTTGTGTTATTTTACAATTCATTCACTTTACCTTTCAGGGCGAATGTTTGTTCTCTGGTACTCAGGACAACTTAAACGTGCACGGATGGGAGCCGAGCAAGTGCTACGATACACTGTACATGAACTGGGGTCGCGTGGCTGACATAGCTGTGGCCAGCCAACAGCTGATTGGCGCCTCCTACCTCCAGTCACATGTCTCAATATTTGTAGTTGATCTCAAGAAAGTCCAACCGTTTTGCGGCGTTAACATTCCGGAAAAGGAGCCGAAACCTACTAGTAAAGACGAAGAATCGGTGGCGCCTTCTGGCGCATTTCGCACTGGGCAAACGGTGCGGCGGAGTTTTATACGAGAAAAGCCAGAGGCAGGTAAAAAGCCAACTACTCAAGTGAAAATTTCCGAAGAAACTTCCGATAAATCCGGCACCGAAGGCGAAGACTCTGACGCGGTAGTAGCCCATGCTGACATTCCTGATGTAACCAATTATGAAAACGTTTTTCGCCCACGCAACCGTGTGCTGAACCGAACCCCGCCGCCGGACGAACCGTTCGAAGAGCCTTCGAGCTCTGACCACGACATGCCATTACCGGTGCGTGCAGTTGACCCGATGAATTTCCACGCCACTAAGTTGAGCAGCAAAAAAGTTTCGCCGTCGCCGACCCGTCGTGCTTCTCAGCCCGCCATCCCGTCTGGTTACCATACGGGCGCCAGGCGAGGGTCAGTGTCTGGTGCCAACAGCAGCGGCAGCAGTAATTTAGATATAATGCAACCACAGGAAGTACACATGCGGAATAGTCCGCACTCTGGTTCGATCCAGCGGCCTGTCTCTGTGTACGAGGGCGGGTCTGGGCCCGGTTCTGGGCGCAGCACCTCGCAGTCAGTCCCACGTGACCTTCCATCCTCGCCTGTACGAGCAAGCTACAGGACGTCGGTCAACCTAGGGTCGTGTAAAGACTCGCCAACAGAGCAAGAATACTTGCCAGGTAATATTTTTATATTTGAATTTAATCAAGCTAAAACATATGATGTTTGAAAAAAGAAATCGCAATTATGACTGAAAATGTTTTTTTATGTCTTTTATTTCAAGACTAATGTACAAAATTACCCAAGTTATAAAGAAGCAGCGTTACTAAAAATAATGGTATAGATAAATATTCTAAAATCTAATTGTAAATAAATCCCTTATTTTGCAGGAGTGCCTGAAATGTTGCAGCCTCCCTCAGTGCCATACGGTGCCGCCAATTTCCCCGTTAACCAGAAACCGCCGTCCACCGCCACTTCTCCCCTGAAAGCCCCACCCGGCTCGCCATACTCTGCTGCCACAAGCCTGCCATACCTTGGTGCCAACACAACTGCAGCCCAGCCGCTTGACCGGCCAACCGCCGTCAGGCCGCATAGGTAAGGAATTTTATTTCTCGTATTTATTCGATACCGATTAATATCCGGTGGATTAGAACCGTTTCTCATCCTTACGAAAAAAAACTATGTCTAGCATCATATTATATCTACCTATCCAGATTTCTTTTATTAAAAAAATGTACAATCATAACATTAAAACCAGTTTTTTTAGTACGTGCCTTTGGCATCTCGGGGCTAAAAATACTGGTTTTAATCTTATAATCGTACATTTTATTCCGCGGAAAGCTGTTTATAATACGATGCGAGAAATAACTATTTCACTCTGTTGTGATATTAATTCTTCAAACAAGGATGTCAACATCCGTAAATTTAAAACCTAACAAGTCAGACAGTCGGAACATGCCAACATTAACAAAGATATTTAAGGTATGAATACTATTTTTTGCTTCTACAATATTAATGCATAATCTTAACATGATTATGTCTAATAATTTTTCAAAACTTATTATAAAGTTGTACACTAAAGTATTTTATTGGGATTGATATTAATGTTTTTTCAAAAATGATAATTCGTAATTGAAAACCAAGAAAATGCTCTCAAGAAATATTATGTACTTAAATAACAACTCGAAAAATATTTTTCCATTGTTAAATAAAATTCCCCTTGTTGTAAAAGTTTGTCTCTATTCTTCACCACAAAACGAAAACAAACAGAACCATTTAAATAGTTGACATAGATAGTTCACAAATGAAAGTGTTTAATTTATATAGTATTTTATAATTTAATAATTTAGAGAGTATTTTATATCCTATTTTATAAAGTAGTATGGTTTCTATGCCCGTAAAGATCTCGCTGACTACTGAACAGATTTAGTTTTCATTTTAGCGGATCCTGTTATAGGTCTAGATATGGTTTTAGGCTGTATTATTATTGGAATCAAGTCTCCTTCCCTTTTCGAAAACATTGCCCAAAGCTGCTAGGGGTCCAACCACTAGTTTTATTCAAATCTTATTATCTATTGCAGTTCGTTTTTCTGTCATCGACTACTATTGATTTTCTGTTATAAAAAGACGACCTTGAAAAATCATTTAAAATAGATTATGCAGTCGTAAAGACATAAAATCAGTGTTTCGGTGCCGGAGCCGGGAGCAGCAACATTTTTGGTGGAGCCGGAGCCGGATTAGCTAAAAATGATTTTTAAAGTAATATTATAATTTGGCAACGGTCTATTTCCATATAAAAAACTGAAAAACTATTGTTTCTTAACAAATAGACACACATCCTTCTACTTTAATATAGCTTTAATCAAATAAAAGCAAAATATTTTATATAATTTATTTTATTTTATCAAATTCAATAATGAAAAAAAATGATATATTAATTTTAAGGTAGGGGCCGGAGCCGAAGCCGCATCAAAATGATACGGCTCCGACACCCTGCATAAAATGAAAGTTTATTTTTATATTATATTTCTACAATTCAAAATGCATAATATGAGGATGGACGCTCTTGTTTTTCTTATAAATTGTCTTTTTGTCAGATGAAAGACGTCACAATATTTGATAAAACATTTATTTTCATTTTTAGAATTATATGCTGTTTGTTTTACTCTTATATCCTTATCAACAGGAAAGGAGGGTACATTGGACTTTTATTTACACTAGTTCCTAAAGTTTAATAGAGCGTTTTCGTATTCGTTGGCTCAACAACTTTGGGGGACTTCTATTGAATTTTGATTGTTTGGTTCATTAAGTTGAGTGTTTAAACGTTTCAACCACTAATTGTAATCTACAGAAAGGGTAATTTTGGTTATCAACATTGGGGATGTACATCAGTTTAACGACCATTGTCTTATCCCTTTAGATCCCTGCCGTATTAAGTAGATTATTCTAACAAGTTTTCCTTTCAGGACTTCCGAGTCTTCAAGTAATGCAAGCTACCCTAACTTGGGAGCACCCCAACAACATCACAACTCACAACAACCACCGCCACCAACACAAGACCGGGTGGAGTTAGTTCCCAACATCTCTGACAAGCCCACGGGTCTCAGCGTGTCGGACTTTTTGCCCCAACAGTTTGGCGGTCTCAAGATCGGCATGCAGCCGAGCGGCGGCGGTAGCAAGTTGGCGTATGACTGGCCGCAGCCGCAATATTCAGAATCAGAAGTTACTTCGTCAATTCTGAAAGATCACACCAATATCATGGCAGTTATTACACAAAGGAAACGTCATCTAGAAATCATCCGACAGTTGTGGCATCAGAAAGACGCCAAAACGGCGGTAGAACAGGCAGTACAATTTCAAGACTCCGCCGTTGTTGTTGACCTACTGTCGGTCATAATCCTACGGCCGTCCATATGGAATCTGGACTTGTGCCTGCTGCTGTTGCCCGGCATGGGTGAGCTATTACACAGCAAATACGAGAGCTATGTCAATGCCGCCACTGGAGCCCTCAAGTTGGTGTTGAAAAATTTTGGGACAGTGATCAAGAATAACATTGACACGCCTGGCAATTCGGTGGGCGTGGATATCTCGAAAGAGGAAAGGCTGAACAAGTGTATGGGCTGCTATCAGGAGCTGGTTAAGATTAGGTCTACAATACTCAAGAGACAAAATATTCAGGTTAGTCTAATACATCTTTACTTTAAAAAAATTGGATCATGAAAAGAAAACGTAGTTACGGGTTTCGTCGTATTTTCACAGTAGCTTTTCTCCTATTTCCAGCCCCTGCGGGGGGCTTTAGCCCTGCTGTTCATATTTTATAACCCTGTGGGGCAATCATTAACATTTACTTAACCTAATCTAAAATAACCTTTCAAAAGCTACTGCTAAAATACAACGAAACCCGCAACTTCGTTTTCTTTCTATGATTCAAAAAAATATTTAAAAAAAAACAACATTTTATTACTTAGTAAATAATATTAGGTTATCAAATGTGGTTTTTAATTTCAGGGGAAAGTAGGTCACACATTCCGGGAACTGGCCATACTCATGCAGTGTCTGGATTAAAAAATTGCAAGGCCATGCCTTGGCCGTTGAAAAGCTCATGAAAAAAAGTAATCACATTAATCTCTGGTAGAAGTCCTTCTTGTGTTCCACAATATCTCACTCTCAAAAATGCAATTGCCATGAAATAAAAATGTGTGCGTGCCACCCTGTAATGAATAATTTGTTACCATAACAACAAGTACAAGCAGGTGCAAAGTTGGCAAACTTAATCCTGTGACAAAATTCCAGCAACCTGCCATCTTTTTTCATCCAGATTGCATTTTGCAATATTTCTCTACTCAAACTTTGCAATAGATAGATAGACTTATTAAAGAATGTCTCAGTAATTTAACAAATGCTTTTTACGCCTAGCTAGCTTTTACATTACAACAGTATTCTATTATAATTTAGCCCAAGTAGATTAAATTAGCTTGAAATTTAGATAGATTATGATAAATTGAAAACCATTTTTATAGGAAAATTAAGGAAATTCATATTAATCTTACTGGGCAAAGCAACAATCCTTTATAAATAAGAAAAAAAAACTAAATTTATGTAAGTCAATCATCCGCTCTACCTCTTTTTGGCAACATATATACATAATGTTCTCTTTCAATTTGGCAGTTTTAAATAATGAAAAAATATCATAAAATACAAAAGGTGTCAACAATATTTAAATGACTGCAATTTTCAAGGATTTATATATTAAAAATAATAGGTTTTCAGTTTCTTAAATAAAGTAACGTATGAATGTTATAGAATAGAAAATTTTTAGGTTTAGAACTATGATTAATGTAGAGCGATTTATCTGCAATTTTTAAACTTATTGTATGTCATTTAAAAGTAAAAGCAAAATTGTGTAATGGTCTCAAATGCACACATCACCAACCCATAGTTATTCTATCAATGCTCTATACATCCTATAAACAGAGCATATGAAGAATATGGCATAATAATGTTTATAGTAGAATTGTATCCATACCCTTCTTATAAGTAACTGGTGTTGATACAAAATCGCCAGTATTTTTGGGAATAAAGCAAGTAGCAACATTTTCATTTCTAAAAATGCGTTATTCCAATTTTAAATTTACTCTGTGATATTAATTCCAGAAGCAAAGCGTAACACACAATCATTAACCCCTCTTTAGAGTATTTTATATTATACATTTATTAATCATTAAAAAAAATTAAACTTGTTATATTTAGCGCGACAACGTGTAGGTAGAAAACTATATCTATGCATGCATATCTAACGTTTAACACTCTAAACTCGAAAGATCTTCCACAACATTTTTTGGAGGTTGTTCAAATTTAACTGTTTTCTTTATTAGAGATTTTAATTTTAGAATTGTTTTTAGATGAAAAGATTTTAGATTACTAATAAGATTTCTTAGGTTTAGCATAAATGAAATTATCAATGTTTTTCTTCTTTATTTAAGCCTTAAGGTATAATAATAAACAATCCATTTAAAATAAAATAAAAAAACGAAACCCCATTTCTTCCGTCCATTTACATGAATTCGTATACCAAATGATGTATTTATTGTAAATCTCAATTATATTTATTCAATGCAGTCTTTGTTAAGAAACCAGTTATATGTAAAAAATATAGGAGAAATTTTTTTAATTAAGAATATAAAAAAATGGCTTTAAAACCTGGATATAAATTTACAGAAAACAACTGTCATTGCCTTTGATATGTAATAATCACTATCACATTCTGTGCCTTGATGTAATGTTGTGTTAGTACTATGCAATCTTAATGACCGTCCTAAAATGAACTAATTATAAAGGTACTTAAATATTTAATCAGATGCTATTTAGCTCAAGGTATTACTTATCTTTAACTTTACTTTTGTGTCAAATAATACAGGCAAACTAATAATATAAAGACTAAAAATTGGCATTTTATAACCAAAAGTTCTTTCAATATATTTTTTTTTTGATTCATATATTATTTTTAAAAACTAAACCCAACCATACTGATGTGATTTAACCTATAATGTAATTTAAAATATATAATATATGTATCTTAACTTATGCCGTTCAGGATTTCATTCATATTTTCAAATTGGCCAGAATATTTGTTTCATTTTTCAGTTGTTTATTTTAACTAATTATTTTTAATCCACAAAGCGCTTCCAAAAATATTATTGTTACATTTTTATGGGGCAGTTGCACGAAGTGCATTTAAACTTGAATTTAGTGAAATGCATATTTTTTTCTGTTCTATAGTTTAAACTACATCTATAGGACATATATTTGAAAGAATTTTAATTTTCTAATTTAAAATATCACGACTTGAAAATCAAATTCTTGTGACATATGCAACGTATATGACTGCCTTATTTTCACACACAAATGCAGCATGACGACTATTTTAGTCGTGCCTAATTGTTGGTTTTTAAATGTAATACAAAATTTTATATATTAAGATTCATTACTCCCAGTGCCCAAACTTCTTTAATGTACTTCATGCAACTATCCCTTTAAAGGTCAGTTTGTATCTATGTTGTGACTCCTGCGGCTATAGTCAGTGCTAACCAAATATTGATTTTAGTTTGAAGACACATATGTCCCTGTCAGACAAAATATATTCATTGTAGTTCATAGATTACAGATATATACCAGTGGATGTATAAAATGGCTCTGCTGTTTGAGTTCACCTGAGCCAGAACGATAATAGTTTGATGGTTTTGTGTGTACGAATAAGAAGAAAGATAAACAGGTTATTATTTATTTTTTATGAAATAATATGTATCTTGTTTTGAAAAGACAAATTTAGACATGAAAAAAAAAACAAGAAAGAAGTATTTAAATTTCATAGATCTAATTAAAAGTTTTGTAGTTACGTTATCCTATTAGTTTGGTCAAAAACTTTGGTTGGTTCCAAAATAATATTGTCGAAACCCTGCCTGAGGGGTAATCTTATTTATCAAAATTTTAAATGTACATCAGTTTAAGATCCCCAATTCTATTATAAAAGCATAACATTAAAATAATAATTTAGAGAATGCCTGATTACAACCTGCCACAGGAACCCATCAATCCAGTTTTGAAGGCTCAGCGCTTTGTCCTCGGCATTCTGGTTCTGATCATTGTTGACTTTATTTGGGTCTCTTCTTCAGAGCTCACAGAATATATTTTCAAAACACAAAATTACAGGTATTAATATTTTTTTAGTGGCGATGTTGCAAACTATATTTTACTTATGTTTGTTCGGTTCTAGGACAAATGATGGATTGGACACTTAACCTAATATATTTTAAACCACCCCATTAAATGCCTAACCCCTGCGGTGGACTTATTTGTATATTCAGATCATATACTTAATTAACTCTATTTTTGACATACCGACGTATGTAACTCCTGCTTTTGTCCCGGAATCTTTTGTTCGTTGGTACCTTCCTCATCTTATTTTAAACGGCAGAAATTGTGGATAGTTTTTAGTTTAAAATCTCTCTTACAACTCTTGGTTTGATATTAAATTGCCTTTTCCTTTGAAAACGAATTAGGTTATAGATATTGATATTTGAAAAGATGTAAATATTATTTTATTTTTAGTAAACCATTCTTTTCCACATTTGTGAAGACAAGCTTGTTCTTATTGTATTTACCTGGATTCCTTGTGTATAAACCATGGAGGGACCAATGCAAGCTGTCATTGTCCATAAAGAAGAGGTAGATTTTTTTTATTATTCAAGAATTATTATACACGTGTTAAGAATTGTTATTCATCGCACTGAATTATAGACAACTTGTCTCGGATATCAAAAAAAATATAGGATCAAAACCAGCTTTGTAGTGAATTTTTAAAAATGTTCATGGAAAATTGTTTGTAATTCAATGCTATTCATGATTTTTAAGTATGGCTGAGAATATGTTCTAATCCAGCAGATATAAATCGGTTTCCAAGTCAAACTTTGTTAATAATCTAATACCTAGTTTATTTAACTCCACTTTCTATGTTTTAACTTTGTATTTGTGAAGGTCAAGTAGTACGCCAAGCAGCAGAGCTGGTAATGGATACACTAGAGTGGCCGGGGACAGTGAGAGTGAAAGGAGTGGAGCAGAGGATCTAGAATCTGACCAGGAGGATGGAGAACAGGAGGGACAGGAAGGTGGCGAAGCCACTAGGGTTCACAGTAAGTCATTTATGTTTATTGCATCCATCCAAAGAGTAGCCACCCTACAACCTACTTGGTCCGTCAGTCTGTCGGTCATGTTTTTAATTAACTAAAAAGATTGGTGCTTTTCTATAGTTTAATAATCACATATTTTCTCTCTTTTTCAATTTTTATGAAACAAAACTTATGCTCTAAATTACATTTTGTTCGTTCTTCCATCTCTATTTTTTTGCTTCGATAGTTATTTATGGATGTTTTATCCATGTTATTATATCATTTGCTTTTTAAGGTCAAAGTCATTGTTTAATCAAAGTTTAATAACTATTTTTTAAGGAGGATTAAGCCGAAGCTTGTCAGAGCCTATCTATATGCCTGTAAATGGACTATTGGACTGTTCTGGAACAGACAGCGAACCTGATACAGGTATTATTATATCATTTAATTGATTTTAAATATTATGTTCGAAAAAGCGTAAAAAACATTTCACGGGGTAATCTTTTCTGGGTTTTTTTACAAGGACCGGTTTAATGGTACTAAATATTGTAGGTCAGAGAAAAGTCCGCTTCAGTCGTGTGGCAGAGGTTCGTGAAATGTCTGCACGCGAGGCATTGCACGCCAATCTGGCGCGTTTGTCATATGCAGCATCCTTACGCGCAGCACACGCACTCAGACGCGCGGCCAACAGGCTTGGTGTCATGGAAACCGCACAATTGGCATTGACCTTCAATTTTATTTGGTTTATTGGCAACTACAGTTACCAGGTATTACATTTGTTGAAAGAGTTTAAATAGTAAAAAATAAGAAAAGTTAACTGGTCCTGTGAAGGAAACGAAGTTGCGGGTTTCTTTATATTTTCACAGTAGCGTTTCTCCTATTTTTGGCCCCTGCGGGGCAATCACTTAACCTAACTTGACCTAACCTAAAATAACCTTTCAAAAGCTACTGTGAAAATACGACGAAACCTCACATGACCCAAATTGTCTCCTTAGCAGAGCAGCAACAAGCTTACATTATTTTCAGACAAATTAACAGTAGGAGATATAAAAAATATATTTTGACATGACAAAATTGTATTCTGAAAGTAAATTGTTGAGTAAACTGCAGCAGTTATGTTTTTGTGTGTTCCGGGCGTTCTATATTATTCACTTCCTAGATACGATCCGGATTTTAAAAGAGATTATAACGATGATAATTTTTAACTACGTTTATTTGGACACAATTATTAAGCAAAGTTTATAAATTAAAATAAATCCAAAGAACTATCCTGTGAGATATCACTTATAACATTTGCCTTTGTTTCACAAAAGATTGTGATAAAAATTAATTATTTAATCTGAAATTAAAAAATACAGTTTGACCCTCGAAAAAGTATTTTTAAGCATCTGCAGCCCTTATTTCTCAATGAATTATTTAAAAATGCATATGTCCTTGGTCTCCATAGTATTCCACGTAAGTAGATATAAAAATAATTTTTTTACCTCCATTAACACCGGAGATTTTTAGTGCTAAAGTTTTGAAAAAGTGACTGAGGAAAAAGTAACTTTTAACATGAAACGACTTTTTTAGCAAAATTAAGCTAGAAATCCTTTTATTTTTGTTACTAGCAGAAACTTTATACAAAAAAGAAATAAAAAATTTAGTTTTTGAGAAAAAAGCATTTTTTTACACATATTTTTTGAGTCTTTTTAGTTTAATGATATTTTGGAAAACTTACTTATTAGGCAAAATTGTTTAAGATTAAAAAACCAAATAAATCTCTATGAATATAGCAGGAAAATTGTTTTTGTTTCACAATCCTAAATTTAATAACAAAAAAGTTATAAAGAAAACAAAAAAAAACATAATGATTTTTTAGTCTAAAAAGCTTAATTTACCCCCTATTAAATAATTGAGATGTCAGAAAAGTAGGCGGAGCAACTGTCATAATTAATCCTTTTCTATAAATAAGGGTTAATAAATAACCTAAAATTTGCAAATACTCAATTCATTCAGTAGTATTTTTTGCCATTAAAAATTTATATTTTTCGTGGAATAAAAAAGAAATATTTAGTTAACTTGTTTTTCTTTGTGTCTCATTATTCAGTTGCCAGAAAAACATAATACAACCATCCAAAAAATAAGAGAAACAAAAAAAAATCTTTTTCTCAGTCACTTTTTCAAAACTTTAGCTCTAAAAATCTCCAGTGTTAATGGAGGTAAAAAAATTATTTTTATATCTACTTACGTGGAATACTATGGAGAACAAGGACATATGCATTTTTTAATAATTCATTGAGAAATAAGGGCTGCAGATGCTTAAAAATACTTTTTCGAGGGTCATACTGTATAAGTTTGCATTTGAAAGTAAAAAAGAATTTTAACAAGTTAAGTTTAATATAACAAGATCACAAATAATTTATAATGTGTACGCCTTGAAGATATTGATACAAATGCCGGTAAATTTTGAAATCAGCTGATCGCGCACTAGTTCAAACAGGATCCCAACTTGTTTTGAACAGGGTTGCCAAATTCTTAAACAAAATGGTTCTGTTAAAATGTATTTGGACCAAAAATTTCAAGACGCTAATTTTAGCGTAACATTCCCCCAAACAGAAGAAATCAAATAGATATTTTTAACAGAAACAGTATTAAATAAGCTAGAACAGATAACATTCTTAAGCTTACATAAATCTTGAACAAAAGAATACCTTCTTAGTAATATTGACCAGGATAATTTCTTCTAGCTTCAGCATAATCTTTCAAAGTATCAACAGACTCTCTTAAATCCCTTTGCCTTTCAATAGTATCTCTCAAATCTTCATTTCTGACGAGTTTATTTCTCAAATCTCTTTGGCCATTGATGGAATAGCGTAAATCATCAGTTGAAAGAGCACTGTCAGGTCTAAAGTCATGGGAAGAAGAACTTCCAGTAGAATATCCAGAGGAATGTCTATCTCTAAATGATGATACAATTCCAGAAGATGTTGAAGGTCCAGGAAATGAAGCATCAATTCCTCTAACTTCTTGATCAACAAACCTTGAGAAATCTGGCTGATAGTCAGGTGGTAATTCAACATCAAGACCTTGTTGATATAAAGTCCTCAAACGTTTTTGATCTTTAAACTCCTGCTGAGGTAGAACATGTTCATAAGAGGCAAGTTTTCGTTGCTGTCTACGAAGCCGCTTAGCCTTTATCTTCCTGTTTCTTTCAGTATTGTTCCCTGGAATCAATTCAAGAATATTATTTTGTATTCCAACTCTCTCAGCAGATCCAGAATAATTTACAGCATTACTAAGCATATCTACTTGATATTTGGAATCATTTAACTCTTTAGCAGCATGATAGGATGGATGAACCTGATTCTGGTAAACAGATACTCTCTTTTTTTCTATACTATGGTGATGCTTAACTACTGAATTCCGTCTCATGGTAATAACACTATCCAAAGATTCCACAGTCTCTCTACTATCTGCAACTCTTAATAGAATAAGTCTGAGTTTATCATATAGCCTCACTCTTGGGATCCAAAATGTAGTCAAATCATTGGTGCTATAGTGTCTCAGTCTATTGAATAGGTCAGGAATGCTGTCAGGATTAATACGAGCCCATTCTTCCAATGCAGGTACAAGATTTCTGTCTCCTTGTTTAAAAAACTGCAATATCTCATCTGTTTGAACATTCAGAGCAAAAATAGAATTCTGAAATTGAGGACTTGGCTGTAATCCAGGTTTAACAACAGGATCTCCATGTTTGTCATCAATAAAATCCAGATGTCTGTCATACAATAGGGAGTATCTGTTGGAAAGGAGATCCTTTGACTGATTTGGCTTTTCTTCCTTGGAGAAAGGAAGTCTGATTTTCTTTAATACCTCATATTGTTGAATGAAACAATTTCTGACATGATGTATATATCTAGCACCTCCAGCTTGACACACAGGAACATTTATGATGAGTTGAGCAAAATACTGAGTAAGAATGGAATCAGGATTCAATCTAAAAATCATCTCACTTCTAGTTTCTGTAGCAAAAGCAGTTTCAGAGAGATCTGCTCCAACTAGTGATTCACCAACAAAATCACAGAACCAGGAGGTAAATGTACCTTGGGTCATCTCAGTGGCATTCAGTACTATGTCAGGATCTGGAAACATATTCCTTATCAATAGTCCCATCAAAACTTTGTAAATACATCCAAGAAATAAAAATTTCTTCTTGATATACAGTTTCATAACTGAAGGTCTTGACCTGTATCCCAAAGCCCATCTTGAATCAAACTTACCAACGTCTGCTGGAAAGGCTTTCCCAAGTACTATTATACTCAGAGTAGTTATATCCATCTGATCCATTCTGCAACCAGCACTTACAGCTAAAGCTTTCAGATCTATTACATTCAGATTTAAATCAATTCCAAATAAGTCTCTCAGCACAGCAGAAAAACTATTAGCCTGACTCTGAGCATCAACTGCATAAAGAATAGGTAGAGATTTCCAGAAATTAACAATCTCATCAGGGATTTCACATTTTGTGAAAGATATCTCCTTGGGGGACTCATGGAATGGCTTATCCTCAGACAACTTTCTAATGCTCCATGGGAGATTGAACTCAATAATAGTGTTTGATCCATTACTAATAACAAATGAGGCTGGGACAGTAACTATTTCATCATTTGGTTGGTGCTCAAACCAATACATCTCATTTAGCTTAGCTTCATGCGTGATATATCCATACATAGTGAGTGGAATATTGATGTATTCAATAGAAAATCCCAGTAATGGAGAATTTAAACTATTTGATTGAGCAGTGGATATGCTTTCCTTGAACTCTGTAATGTGTTGCTTAATCAAATACAGATCCGGATTAGCTACAGGTACATGTTTCAGAGTGAATACTCTTGAATCAGTTGATACAATGGGTTGCTTCCAAGATTTGGTGTTTAGCATGTCAATAGACAATGAGGTCTTGAGCGGTGTATTTCTTGGGCAAAACTGTAGAAGACATTCCTCTTCTCCAGCAAAATTCATATAAGTCTCATATTTCTCAAGATCACTTACAGGATCATCTACTGTATTGGATCCACTTCTTCTCCTATCCCTTCTAACAATATGGTCAATATTACCATTATACTCTTCAGACAATGTCTTGTAGTTATTGATTCTCCAGTGTTCTGTTTGAAAAAGGTCTTCTTCTCTAGGATTGTCAACATCTCTTGGAGTTGCTCTAGCTTTGAGATAAGAATCAAAAGCAGAATTACAATTCATTTTACAGGTACAATCTATAATAAATAGTTCTTTGGATTTCACATATGGTAGATTTAAGATATAGTAAATAATACAGTATAATTAAAACCATAAAGTATAAAATAATTTGGCATAAAATTATGTATTTTATTAAAACATTTTAAAATCTTAAAACTTGAGAATGAATTTTAAAGGGAGCTTTTGAGTGATAGTGTTTCTTGGAAGCCGCTTTGCACATAAATGATATGTTATATTTTCAATTAGATTTTTATTTAATTAGATATTTCTTTGAATAAAACAAATACAATTAATTATATTTACATGATACACAAACTTAATTTACAATCTTAAACTAAATTTCAGTTAATCTTCTTGATTCTGTTGAAGAATTCTGTAGAATTCAGATTCAAATCTGACACTGAAGAAATTACACAAACGTCTCTGGGGCATCGTACAATTGTATGCTTTGTGGCTTGCTGATCCTTTCCTTTAGAGTTCAAAACTACATAAGAAATACTGACTCTGCGCCCATTGTTGTGAATATCAATAATTCTTCCTAACCTCCATGATTCCAGCTTAGAATTAGGATTATCAAGAAATTTGAAAAGAACAATGTCATCAACATTGATTTCATCTGTACTGGTCCACTTAGAAGGTCTTGGGATAAGATGATGTAATCTATCAAGAAGTAATTGATACCAATACTTTTGAATGTCTTCAGCTTTCTTGAGTATGTCAACAGGAGAAGATTTTTCACTTAGATATATAGGCCCTTGAAGTGATCTCTGATTGGACCTTCCAAGCTTAAATCGATTAGGGGTTAGAAGATCCCAAGCTGTATCAGTACTTGAAGATTTGTCTGCTCTAGCCATAGGTATTTCATCTATTTCATTAGCCATTTTAGCAAATATACTTTCCCACTGAATGGCAGTCATACCAACATTGACATTCACAGCTGTTTTCTTGAGCATGTCCCTTAAAGTTAAAATTTTTCTTTCAACTCGGCCTCTAGATTCATGATTCTTTGGTGCAGATGGAATAACATCTATACCAATAGATTCTCTTAGTTGAGCATGAACATCTCGCAACTTAACTTTGACTCCTTCCAAACAAGCCAATTGTGTTCCTTGATCAACAAATAATGCTGCTGGAACACCATATCTAGCAGAATGCCGTTCAATTGCTTGAATAATATCTTGGGATTCAATACCTTCAAGAGCTAAAATATTTGTTGCTGAAGACATGAGGCAAACTATCACGAGACCATAAATCTTGATTTCTGTTCTAGATCTTTTAAAGACCTTGCCCTTGAATCCATAGACAATGTCAACCATGCAATGGTAGAAAGGGGGAGCAATTTGCAGTCTAGATTGTGGATGATATGCCATTTCTAACTCATAAGTTTTCTTAATGAGAATTCTGCATCTAGGGCAGTTTTTACGTACTGCTTGAATAATTCTTCTTGGGTTATTAATAACAAAGAATTTCTTCATTATCTCTCGGAGTGTAATTTCCATACCAGAATGCTTTCTAATCTTATGATGAACATGAATGAGATAAGAAAAGAATAATGGTGAATCAGCTGACAAAACAGGTAGCACTCCAGTTATCTCAGTATTATCAAAAAATACAGTAGGATCTAAATCCTCAGTGGTTACTTTTGCATCCTCAGGTAGCCTACCCATAGCATAGTATACACCATCTTTCAATGTAAACTTATTTAATTTGTCCTTGGTTACCATTTTTTCAAGACTCTTGGATTCCTCTTTCAGGTAGTAGTTTAATGCTTCTCTTCTCAAGATTTTGTTGTATTCAAATGCAATTCCTCCTGTTTCAGATATTGCACAACACTTCTTACATGATTGTAAATTAGAATCTCCATAACTAATATGCTTCTTGTGCTGTACACTCCAAATGAAGTCTAATACATGAGACATTATTTCAATGGACTTTTGATAACCATGCTTCACAACGTCAACAAGCGTAAGCAACCCATTGCCAGGCTTACAAGCAAAAGAAAAGAAATTAACCTTACAATCACATTCAACACAATGAGGATTTTCTTCAGTAACTCCATAGCAAATCATAATTGATGTTCCCTTAACTTTATTGCATCCAGAACAATGTTGTACACTGCAGTTATCAGAACTATTGGTGTGATTAACATTATTGCCTGGGAGATAGATTTCTGGGAAACATTCTTGATCAAGGACTTGTCTTTGGGAGGCTGAAAGTTGCAATTGTGGGAACGAAGTTACAGGCATAGAATTAACATCCAATTTCATCCAGTCATAGCCTTGAATCCATGCAGAATCTTCTCCAATGTCATCTGGCTTGAGATTGTTAACTTTTGTTAGCAAATCAGCTAAATTAGACTTTCCCTCCACATGATAGAGTGGGATATCATCAGAAGATTCAATTACAGATTGAATTAAATTTCTTATTTCAGTAACTCTGTTTAAGCAGTATAGACGAAGCTTTTTCTTAGTGTTATGCACCCAAGACATAGCTATACATGAATCAGTGAAGAAGTATACATCACCAACTTGATCTCCAAGAGCATTTTTGATATCAAAAACAAGATTAGCACCAATTCTGATAGCATTCAATTCATTGCGAGGCACACTCTCTTGCATCAGTTTACTTTTGGACTGAAGCAACTGGCAGCTATATGTTCCGTCTGGAAGCTTAATCCCTGCATAGACAACAGCTCCTCCAGCAGCAGCTGCTGCATCACTGAAACACAACAATCTAATTTTTCCACTAACATCTACATTGGTAGGGAAAATATACCTTTTTACTTTGAGGTATGGTATTGTCAAGAATTCTTGAAAACGAACAGTCCAATGCTCTTGCAAATCCAGTGCCAAAGGTGAATCCCAGTCAAGCTTATTCAAATTATGTGCAGCTAATTTCAACTGTAATTTGTAAGGCTCAATTTGTCCTGATGGCTCCCAAAGTTCTGCTATTCTGCTGATAACAATCCTCCGTGTCAAATCTACTGTTGATAACAACTTAGTAACATCATCAGGACTGCAAACAGGAAAGGGGTTGGGGCTTTTCATTCCCCGCTTTTTGGCATTGAAGTTCAGTTCACTAAATCCTGGGCTCAATTTATCTTCAAGAACATACCATTTATAACCTAAGACTTTCAAAACCTCTTCATCACCAGGTTCTCCAGACAAGATAGCAAATTTGACAGAAAATCCACCACTGTCAAGCACAAATTTGACTTCATCTATTTGCTTGAGAACTTCATTCTTTGAATTATCACCAGAAAAAATATCATCCACATATCGATCATCTGTAATAATAATATATGCTCTGGGACACTTGTCCTTGAATAATCTGGCAAGTTCTTCAAGGGCATAACCACTTTGATTGGAAGATGGAGTTACTCCATACCATGCAACAACCATTACAAATGTTTGTGGTGGTGTATCAGGGTTCAATTCATCATGATATAAAAATAGCTGGTAAGCATAAGAGGTAGGTTTTAAGTGAAGCCTATTATACAATTTACTGATATCACTTGACCATATGTACCTTTTAGTCCTGGCTCTTGTTAAGATATCATTGATTTTAGACAACCTGTTTTCTCCCTTAGCCAAGATCAAATTCAACCCACTTTGAGATGGGTCAACAACAAGCCTGAGGGGTGTTGAGGATGAATCCTTCAACACACAACGCCATGGCATATAATGTTTAAACTCACTATTTACAATTAGAGTTTTGTGTTCCTCTGGGAGATCCTCATAATTCTTAAGAAATCCTTTGCTAACAAGATCTGCATGTACAACTCTAATATGTTCTTTCCTGGATTCGGCAAGTCTACATTGGCTTTTGTATACTCTCAGAGCTTGATTGTAGTTGTTGTCTCCTCCATGTCGGGCAGTTAAGAATTCTCCAGGGGGCTTAGTGAAAGGAAGGTCCACATACACTTTCTTCTCATCTAGACTAATAGTAACAGATTTCTGAATTGCTTCTTGTTCAACTCGTTCTAACAAACTCATCATTTTAATTCTGTTATTAGTACTGCATCTACATCTGGCACATGTTTGACATCTATAACCTTCACTGCTATCAATATCATTTTCATCAATATATTCCCTCTTCTTCCTCAATGGTACCTTAGCCTTCAATGCATAGCTCAGACTTGTACACTCACAATGAGGTTCAGGGCATATTTTACTATCAGCTTCCATTTCATCCACAACATTCTTGCCAAGTCCAATAAAATCCTGGCTTGTGAGAGGAGTAGGATAAATATCATGACCTGATGCTGATTGATAACTATAAGGTAAAACAGGTTCTTTGTAGTGCATTAAATATCCATCATCTTCAATAGGCTCAGGAGAAAGAGTCCGTATTAGGGATGGGTAGAAAGAATTGCTGTACTGATAATGTGTTTGCAAAAGAAAAGCATTAAAATGATTGATATTACTACTAAATGTCTTATTGACAGAGGAGAAGGATCTATGAGGTCCTCCAAAGCAGATGTTGCTACCAAACATATCAGTGAATGGTGATCTGTAAACACCAAGTCCACATTCCAAAGAAAACAAGAAGGTGGGTTCTATCTGAGCATTCTTTAATCCAATAAGAATCTTGATCTTATCACCACCTATGTATGAAGGAAGAATTTGGTCCTTGTCAAAGTCAGCAGATTCTCTAACATCTTTATTAACTTCAGACAGATTGTACTTCGGAAAAATTCCTGTTACAGCAGATATACCTTGTGCTTTAATTTCAAAGAATTTTCCAGCAGATGTAGGTCCAATAGCAAGTTGATATTGTCCATATTCGGTCCAGATTTGGCCACCAGAAACAACTCCTATGGCAGAGGGTTCTTCAGAGATAACTTTGATTTTCAACTCTTCAGCAAGAGGTCCATCAATTAAATTCTGATTTGCACCAGAATCAAATAACACAAGAACAGATTTCCCTTGTATATTCAGCAATTGCATAATACTAATAGAATCCTCATCAACCTCCTTGATAACATCTGACTTTTTTGGATTCTCTAGAATACCACTTCTTGTATTAAAAGAAGGAACAGATTCTTCAGAATCAACAGGTCTAGATTTAGTAACAGGCTTAGGTTTGTTGTTGGATTTAGATGTCTGCAATACCTGGAAATGACAGGCTATGTTCACTGGTACTTTAACTTGAATTGATTTGAATTTAGGAACATACTCTTCAAGAGCCTTAATTATATCATCATTAGAAGGTTTGGTGTGCTTCTCTGAAAAGCAGAACAAGACGGAGTACCAACTGCGTTTCTTCAATTTAGCATTGTCCTTACACTCAATGCATTTCAAATCTCTAGGGACATTCTTCACATTAGCACATTTCTTTTACTGACAATCATTGGAAGATTGCAGACATAAAGTGCAATATTTGTATTTGAACCTTTTCTTATGTTCTACACGTTCTTTAGGACTTATTAAAAAGAATTCCTCACATTCTCCTAAAGAATGATTATGGCCCTCTACAATGCATGGGAAGTTCAACTTACACACAGGTTTTTGAGGTTTATCACCCTTTTGTTGATTTTGCTGGAGATGGATAGTATTGGGATTAACTTCGTTATCATCATCTTGGTCAGACTCTTCATCACTTGATTGTGCTGCTTCCAAATGATTAACATGTTTAGTCACCTTACTTTTCTCTTTCCTGACAACTCTTGTTGGGGATGCTACCATATCAACCATGTTTCTAGCTGAAGTATCATACAATTCATATAACTGATTGACAGAGGAAACTAAAACTTTAAATGCTATTTTACCTCTGATACGATTTGTATCTTTATCCAAACGCTGCAGTTGTTTAATATAATCAATTCGAATCTCTTGTGGAAGATAGGACATCAATTTAGTGATGAATTCATTGGAGAACAAATAATCTTCGACTTCATTGGCTGGAACATCAGGGGAAGTAAGAAGTTTATTCACCTTCTGGAACACAAATTGAAGTTTTCTATAATACTCCACATGACTTGATACATCTTGTCCTTGGCTTGGGATACATTCCTTTGAAATTGTATGTAAGATACCCATTGTAATAGTTCTGAGGTTGCCATATCGTTGCAGCAATACAGATCTCATTGTGGCATAGTCACCCTTGTAGCGAACAACTTCTTCTTGAATTGCAGAACTCAAAAATTTGGAGTATAGAAGTTCAGCTTTTTCAGAAGGAATATCAAAATCCTTGGCTATGGCATCATAGCGTTTAAGGAATTCAAATATATCAATATCAGAGTTGCAAGAAAATTGAGGGAGAGCTTCATAAAGTTTTGCACTTTGAGATTTCATATGATGTCCTTCTTTGAGATATAGAGATCTTACAGATGCTACATACCTGCTTGAATCATCAATGATATCAGCTACTTTCTCAGAGAGAGCTACATTAAAGTTTGGAGATCGAAGATAATACTGCAGAGATCTGGATAATTCCTTTTCCTTTGATTCAATGGCAATTAATCTGTTGCGATACAAATCTTCCAATTCAGCCTTTGGGATTGGTTTGTCTACATTAGGGCTTAATAGTGCTTTTAAACTACTCATTTGGGTTTTCAGCAATCTACCTTGTATATCCAGTGCACTAGATGCTATACTTTCAACACTACTTGATTCGCTCCTTAATCTGGTGATGCCATTCGAGACACGAGCACAATTTGTACCAGACATTGCTGGGGCTGTAGCGGTTGTTGTAGGAAGTGCTGGTGGGATAAAACCAGGGGGAGGTGCATACTCTTGGTGAGTAGAGGCCTGCTGAGATTTTAACCAATCATTTACAACTCCAGAACCAGTTTGTAAGGAAGCAGTAGCATTAGCCATTCCATTGATTACTCTTGATTGTTCTGTAGTAGCTGTAATAGCAGAAGGTTTGGACACATGTACATTATTGTCTTGCAAACATTGAGTGTTAGAATTGGATATAAGCTGATCCACAGTGTGTTGAAGATTTTCAATTGAGTTATTGGTTGCATCCTTAAATAAAATCAGTTCTTTAACAAGAGAACGTTGGGCAGTAGAAGCTTGATCACAAACTAATTTCTGAGAATCATTAGCAGTATTCATTTCATTAAGCCTTGCTTCCAGAGTGTTGAATTGATTTTGAAGATCAAATAATAAACTCATCTCATTATACTGGGTTTCTAGTTTAGATATTCTAGGTAGCATAGCAGATATTGTAGTAGCATTGTCATTGGTTGACAGCTTTTTTAGATTTGATCTAATTACACTTAGATCCTTCATATCATTCTCTAATCTACCTAACCTTGTGACTAAATCCCCAAGTCTAGTAGCTGTGCTGCCTAATGGCTTGACAGAGCAACTGGTAGGATTGCTAGGTTCTGTACCATCCATATTAAATCCATGGAATGATTGTAGTGAACTTTCACTATGTACTTGAGAGTTCCATTTCAATTTTGCTTCATCAAGTTTGCACATAAGCTCGCTGCATCTGGCCAAAAGAGCATCATTGCTTTTGTCAGCAGCAATAGTTCTTACCTTATTAATCTTGGCAGAAATATCCTTATAGACTGGTAGTATTTCACTTTTCCAGTTAGGATTATTTTCAGGGAGCTTAATGGCATAAGCATTTAGACGTTCATTAATAACATCAATGTAATCATTAAGTTCCATGATTGTGCTAAAGTCAGTCAAAGTTGGCAGATTTGGAGGAAGTAATCTAGCCCCAATACTTTGAGTTATAGGAGTTGAGTAGTAATCTGCCATATTATCGTCAACTGTTGTAGCATTATACGCATTAGGGAGTGGGGAAATATCATTCATGAGGGTGTTGCTGGTTGGTGAGGTGGCAGGAGTACTTGAAAATTCAGCTCTTCTTGTCAGAGTTGGATAAGTTCCACTGGAAAACACATCATCATAGTGATTATTACTTAACAATCTGGCATCTGTTTGAGATCGTAGTCCAATTCTCTGAGCACTGGTTGTTCTTTTTCTAACAGTTGGTGGTACCAGATATGAAGGATTATCCTGTTTGGAATCTACTTTGTTTCTTGTTCCAGTTGACATAATGATTACATGAATAGGTTGTAGATACAAATTTAATTGGTTATGAAGTCAGATTACTTAACTTAGAAACACTTTCTTAATCCATTAAAGTATGTGTAATGATAAGACTGTTGTTAACAATTTGTTAAGATAATCGGCCCAAAGTAAGCCCAGATTAACGTTAATCTAACAACGATATATTTATAATCAATGTTTAGAACAGAATAAATAGCTACCTAAGATTTAAACAGTTAGCTCAAAAAAAAAACTCAAACTATTAAATCTATAATAGGGATTAATCAACTATATATTTATAATCAATGTTTAGAACAGAATAAATAGCTACCTAAGATTTAAACAGTTAGCTCAAAAAAAAGCTCAAACTATTAAATCTTTAATAGGGATTAATCAATCCTTTGACCACAAATAAGTTTGTAATAAACCAGTACAATTAAATATAATATAATGATTAGCCCTACTAAGAGGCTTTAATCATATATACCATATGGACAATTTATGAAATCAATCTTAAATATAAGCCAGAATTTCAGATGTGTATATAAGGAGCAATGTATAAATTTTTACTTCTATCCAGAGAAATAATTAGCCCTTAACAGGCTTTAATTATTTAAAATCTTGAAAGAAAAACTATAAATAAGATCAATAAGTAATTAGCCTTTAGCAGGCTTGAATTATATATAAGATCTTATTTTACTGACCTTCTATCAATCCAGCAGATTTAATCACAATTAACAAGCGATCATACTTTCAGAATCATAAAACCAAAGATCTCGTAATATGCCGCGCTGTGTGGAATATTAGTCTCAAAAATATGCACGTACCACGAAGCATACGCGGATCGCGGACAATTAATATCCGCGTAATATAATCCACTTAGAGCTTCAAGTAGAAATCCTCCAATATTTAATAATATGATTAATATTATTTAGAATATGCAATGTTTGTACAGTTTAATATGACATAATAAACACTCTCTTTAACTCACAATAAATCCTCAACGGGGAGGAGTAGTAATGGTAAAAGGGTGAAATGGGTTACTAAGTGTCTCTGCTCATTAAAATACTTCACATACACATTCGGCGGCAGTAAAAAGGGGAGGGGCCGCGGGAATGGTTGGTAACAAATGAAGTTTAATGGGGAGTGATGTACTATTTGATTCACACTTTAAATGTTTCTAAATACACGTAATTTTGATAAAATGCGCGATCCGAAATAAAGTGGCTTCTTGAAACACAATCACTCAAAAGTTCAAAACAATAAAAATTATCAATTAATTTGTGTTTTAGAAAAGAATTATTCACTCAAATAATAAGCACAAAAAAAAATCTGCGTTAAAGTTTTTATTAAAGTAGCAGACGGCTTTAATTATTAAGTCTAATTAACTCAATTTCATACACTTAGTTTA
Organism: Acartia tonsa; assembly: GCF_053477335.1. Classification (NCBI taxonomy): domain Eukaryota; kingdom Metazoa; phylum Arthropoda; class Copepoda; order Calanoida; family Acartiidae; genus Acartia; species Acartia tonsa. The sequence goes on along the minus strand of NC_137262.1, from coordinate 12,172,485 downwards.
AAAGTAATTTTTATCACTGTTCCGGGCGTTCTATATTATTCACTTCCTAGATACGATCCGGATTTTAAAAGAGATTATAACGATGATAATTTTTAACTACGTTTATTTGGACACAATTATTAAGCAAAGTTTATAAATTAAAATAAATCCAAAGAACTATCCTGTGAGATATCACTTATAACATTTGCCTTTGTTTCACAAAAGATTGTGATAAAAATTAATTATTTAATCTGAAATTAAAAAATATAAGTTTGCATTTGAAAGTAAAAAAGAATTTTAACAAGTTAAGTTTAATATAACAAGATCACAAATAATTTATAATGTGTACGCCTTGAAGATATTGATACAAATGCCGGTAAATTTTGAAATCAGCTGATCGCGCACTAGTTCAAACAGGATCCCAACTTGTTTTGAACAGGGTTGCCAAATTCTTAAACAAAATGGTTCTGTTAAAATGTATTTGGACCAAAAATTTCAAGACGCTAATTTTAGCGTAACATTGTGTTTTTTTTATGAATATTGTTATGTACTGATTTAACCTGTTAATATTGGTTCAAGGATGGCTGAAAATAATAATTTCTTTTTCAGGCTGCTTTGGCAAACACTGAAGCTGGCATAGTCAACGTTTTGTCTGCTAGTTCTTGCTTTTTTACTTTGATTCTTTCTGCTTTTTTTCCTTCTACACCTGCTGATAAACCTACTGTTACTAAGGTGATTTACATATTTTGCAGATTTTTAAAAATTCAAATAATTCATATCTGCTCATTTTGAGAAGAAACACAAAAACACAATTCAAACTTGATATTCTGTTTAGATTTTTGCTGTGATATTTTCTCTTATTGGAGTGGTGTTGGTATCCTACTCCGACCTCAAGATGGAGGAGGGGTTCCCCAAGGGAGCCCTCTGGGCACTTTGTGGATCTCTTTCTTATTCTAGTTACATTGTTTTCCTTAGAAGGTAAGATTATTGTAAAAGTTACAAGTATTTTGAATTTAATTTACTCTCTTTATTACAAAAATTTGAAATTTTATCATTTATTATTAAATATATATGTTACAGGAAAATTGACCACGAAGATAAATTAGACGTGCCAATGTTTTTTGGTTTTGTTGGGCTATTCTGCTTTGTCACCTTGTGGCCTTTGTTTTTGGTCCTTCATTTTACTGAGGTAAGGTTTGTTTTTCTTTAAGCACAGCTTCTTTATTAAAGGATTTTTCGTACATTTTTACCCTTCCTTTCATTTTCATTTTTAATAATGAAAATTTTTTCTATGTAGATTTGACAAACATCCAAAATACCATAACTACAATTCTAGAAATTTAGGTGCTTTATATTAGGATAAGTTTTTAATTGCAATTTGTTTAAACAAACTTATTTAGATCGAGCTTTTCCAGTGGCCTAATTCTAACCAATGGCTAGCCATGTTGGTCAACGGGATTGTTGGTACTGTTTTCTCAGAGCTTCTCTGGCTCTTTGGATGCTTTTACACTTCTAGGTAATTTAATTCAATCAGCTTTACATTTAGAAAAAACAAGGAAAATTAAAGGCAATGATGTCTTAAAGGAAAATTTGTAATATTTTAAATAAAAATATAAAATGAAAGTATTACTAAATAAATGACGCTAAAGATGGTGAGTCACGCTACTTTTATTGATTTTCTCAATAAAGGAGAAACTTAACATGGAATATTTCAATAAAAAAGAGAGAAAATAAAAGTGAAATATCTGAATGCAAAAAAAATAGAAATTCAAATCACAAAAAAAAGCATTTGAGATGTAAAAAAATGCCCTCTTTTTTGCTTAATATACTCAATTGTTTACTTTTTGTTTCAGCCTTGTAGCCACACTGGCCATCTCACTGACAATACCTCTCACTATGTTTGTTTCAGCCTTGTAGCCACACTGGCCATCTCACTGACAATACCTCTCACCATGTTTGCAGATGTTCTACTTAAGGCAGAGTTTATCATATTCATTTGTAGTATGTTGTTAGATTCTCTAATATTCCAAGATTTTCTTTGATTTTTATTTGTTTTCACACCAATCATCGGTTGAAAATACTGAAACAAGGGAGAAGGGATTTTTCTTATTCCCTACGGGCCTAATTCTGTTGTGCCCTAATCCTGGGGGGGCTACTCAGTAGCCAACAAACCAATCAAACCTGTCATAGAGTAATAAACATACTAACGGAAAACTATTCCTTTCCCTTACTTTCAGGGTTCTTATCGTCAAAGCACCGATTTTAACAAAATCATTTAATACAAAGCAAAATAATAAACTCTGTAATAACCCAGGATATTCAATATGACCTCCTATTTTATGTTGGTTCTGTTCCAATGTTTCTCAGTTTTTTCATAGTTGCAGGTAATTGTTTAAATCAAAAAGAAAGTTAAACAACACTTTTTAAAAAATCCAAATAATTTTATATCGCAATTACACGGAATTTCATAAATCTTTTAATTTACAGGTTTGACGCACATGAACAATTGGGATCCAATCCTCGATGCTTTTGTATATCTTGGCTGTTGGATTAAATCATTATGCAGGTTTGTTCCAATTTTTATTGAATTTATATAAAAACATTATTTTACTTGAATAATAATACTTAGTTATAAGTTACTCGCCGCTGTGCCCCTTTGCATTTAGGTCCTCTGCATTTAAAAGGTTTTCAGAGAAAATAGTCTAAAAGTATGCCATTACCTGTAGAGTGTACACCTTCCATTAATAATAGCAACTTAATCAGTTCAGTACTTATACAACTAAACGGCCATATATTTGAAAAAATTTAAATTTTCTACCATTTAGTTTTTAAAATATCAATGCTTGAAAAATTATATTTTTTGGATACATGCAATATGTTCATGAATGGCCGGCCTGTTTTTACAAAAACATCCAGATGACTATTTTTTCGGTGCATAATTGATTGTTATTTATTGTAAAACAAATTATATTGTAAGATGATATTCTTGTAACTTTTTGAATGCACTTCATGCAACTATTATTTGGTGGCTTCAAAAGAAGTGTAAATAATTGGAAAGCGATTACTGAATCTTTTTGTGGTATGAAAAAAAAAATCATGCAATTATTATATAGATTCAAACGAGATTCAGCGGTAGTTGTGAAGGAGCGCATGGAGCGAGAGTTCCTAATAAACCGAGAAGCCCAGGATCAGGATGGAGAGGAGGTTGAAGAACAGGACGAGAACTCCAGTCATATACAAGTTACCTAAGCTAAGCACCATCAGTAACATTTATCCTTGATTATTATAACCACTATATGTTAGAGGTTTGTTGAGTAAAACCAAAGTGCTAAATGCCTGAGACTGGTTTTTGAAAGAATTTAACTCTAAAAATAAACCTGTTTGTGAATACGTGGCATTTTCGCACATGATAAAAGCGAACACATAAACAAAAGATAATAAAAAGATATAAATACGAAAACAAACAAAAATATTTTGTTTATTTTTATAGTCGTTTTTATTTTAAAATTTCATGTATTAAAAAGGGGTAAATTCCATGAAATTAATTTTATTTGGGTAAGGTTAAATCTTTTCAAAAACCGATCTCATATAGAAATAATTCATGAGATTTTTTAGAGACAAGACCTAGAATATTTTGAGATTTGCATTATTTATTTTTAAGTGAATTGTTGTTTAGCAAGAAATGTTTTGTGTATTGAATATTGATGCACACTTTACTTATTTTTACCATTTGTAACCAGAGCTATTTAATAATTTATTACTTAGGATTTAGAATGATAAGTAGGGTTGGGCCGGATACCGGATATCCGGCTGATTTCTAATGTCGGATATACGGTATCCGGCAGGATATTTGGCCAACGTTAGATATCCGGCAAATTACCGAATATCTTGCCGGATATCCGGCATTATAAATCAGCCGGATATCCTGTATCTGGATAGTTTCAATATCAGGTATCCGGCCAAATATTGAAAATAGACGGATATCCGGCAAAATCGGATAGCTCAACCCTAATGAAAAGTAATATTTATTATTTGATGATTCTATTCCAAGAATTTTCTTGCATTTACAAATAGTTTTCCAATACTAGACACACAAATGCAGCTTAAATAAATCAAAATTATAATAGGTAGTTATTTATCGCATCGTATTATAGACAGCTTTCGTAGAAAATTGTCTGCAATACTATACTATACATGATTTTTCAGTATGGCTGAGAACCGGTTCTAATCCAACGGATATTAATCTGTTTCGAAGCCATACTGGAAATCTTATTTATGTATAAAAAAATATTTATACATGGGAAGGGGGGGTGGGCATAGATCTTTGTGGTACTTCCTACTTTTTAGAAACCAAATATGAAACTCAATAATTCCAAAAATACAGATCATATTGTGGATACATAATTAATGTTTTCAAAAAGGCGGTGATAAAGTGCCACCTCGGCCCCTACCCCCCTCTAAATGCTAATAATATTAGTCCAGCTAATGATAGTAAAAATTAAACAATGCAACTAGTCCATAGTTTACTTAGAGTGTGGTGACAATTTTGTAGCTTTATATACTTTTCCTAGTATTATCAGAATCTTTATTTTATTTATTATTATTACTTATGTATTCATTCTTATAATTACAATATTAAATAGTTAACCAATCCTAATATTGACACAAGACAACCCAACCTGTTATGAAAAAACCTTATTCTTATAATTTTAATATTATAATCTGTTTTGTTTTTCTGTAAAATGGCTTTATACTTTCATTAGGTAATCAAAATCAAAAAGAAAATCTAAAGAATTGTAAATATAATTAAATGGACTTTCCCATAAAGATTACAGGCCATTTTGATGCTCTGTATTTTTTTAACTGTGATAGGTAGGTACCATTTTACGTACTTTATTTATTGAGTTTAAGTAAATTATTTTTTCACACAAAGATGCCATTTTTAGTTTACATTTAGTTAAAGATTTGTAAGTAATTTGTTTGATGATTTTAAATAATATGTGCAATAATAAGTTTAAGAAGCAAATATGTCATTGTAAATCCATTAATATTTCAACATTTGATTTTTATGTTGTTTCCAGAAATTTACACTTAAAAAGACACTTTGAAATATATAAATTTTTTTTTTTTATAAAACACAGTTGTTTCGAAAAGAAAGTTATGAAAAAATTGCTCAAAACTAAATTTTTTTTCTCTCTGAACATATTGTTAAAATTTTCTTTATTTTTATAACCTTGTTTTATTTTGTTATACCTTGACTTCATCACATGATAATGACACAAACCTATAGTCTTGGCTTTATGTAATAATAATATGTATTAGTTATTAATAACCAATCTACATATTTCAGATAATTCAAGCAATACTCACCTCGCCAGAGCTTCCGAGAATGTCTTGGTTAGGACGGGCTGGACCGCCTATGGGTGTACCCATGGGCGTGCCTATGATGGGGGTGCCTATGCCTGTTGGTGTCCCACAGCAGCAGCAGCAGCAGCAACTACGTCCTCCTATGGCCACACAACAAGGTGCAGTCCCAGATAATATGCACAGAAAGAGGGTAAGTCTCACTCTTTTATTTTCCCCTCTCCCCATATTTGTTAAGATTATCCTGTGGTTATGCAACATAGAACAGCGAAGCTGGGGAAGAAAAGAAGATTCCAGCAAAGTTTCCACGTCTAAGACAAGTAACAATATTTCATATATAATTTCCCCAAAATGCCATAATAATATAAAGGCCTGTTATTAACTTTTCAAGTTAAAATAAATTCAATTTTTATTTCTAAAATAAGTTGCTGTTTCAAATCATATTTTTATTAATGCAAAAATTATTACCCCACTTTGAAATCCCTCTAATACACTGTTGACGTGCTGCTAACTGTTAAGCCTGCTGTCTGTTTCCAGATGGTAATATCAGAAGCCACAGGACTCGAACAAAGTTTCCTCCATAAACACCAGATAATCAATATTAGCAAGTACAACCTATATTAAAAGGGATTTATTGTTTTCTATCAACATTTCATAAAAAGTAAAATTATGACAAATTATAAAGAGAATAATAAATCCCTAATATTTTTAAGTTATCACGTAGATCAATAGATTTAAACCAATTTTGTTCATAGAACATTTTTAACGACTAACATTTTCGATTCTTATCCAAATGTTATTGTAACCTTCAATAAACTTAGTTTGAATGATTTTAATATTGTCAAATTTTTTGTAGGACATACCGACTGGACCCTCGGTCACTGTGTTTGTTGGCAACATAACAGAGCGTGCCCCTGATCCAATGGTTCGCCACCTGTTGACAACCTGCGGAATTGTCTGTTCCTGGAAACGAGTACAGGGTGCCACTGGAAAGTTACAGGTGGGTCTCAATAAATATAGAAAGTATAGATCCCCTATCTCTTAATTTGACCAACAGGAATAAAAACCTTTTTATTAGTTTTTTTTTGTGTGAAAGTTAATAATTTATCATTGGCAATTATATAATATAAGTAGCTCAGTAAATTCAAGCAAACGGGATTCAAATCAATTAAAATTAAAATCTTTATCTCAACTTAATCTAAATGGAAAATATGTCATATATACCTAAGATCCTCCAATTAACGCTATTTAAACAACACCACATTCTACAGGTTTCCAGCCATTTTTACTTTGAAATACAAAACAAATATTTAAGACAAAATATATTAAAAACCCTAGATCAATAGTTTAGCAATCTGCAAATAAACATATTCAAAAACCAATCAAAGATTAAAGCAAATAACAATGATCAAAACAGTTTGTATTAATTTTATTAAACATAAAATTCATAGATAAACAATTTACAAATCTTCATAGACAAATAATTCTCCAGCATCACACACTGAAATATAAAACATATTTATAATCAACATAAAACACATAATAACTAATATCTAACAATATGAACTTTAAAAAAAAATAATAACACTGTATTTTTTCAGGCTTTCGGTTTCTGTGAATTCAGCAATCCCGACGCAGGTCTACGTGCAGTCAGAATTCTGAACGGATATGAAATAGCAGACAAGGAACTTGTTGTCAAAGTTGACGCCAAGACCAAACGTATCCTCTTGGACTACCTAAAGGCAGGGCTATATGGATAAATAAATTTGGAGTATGTCTCCAAATTACTTTTCAATTTTTTTTCCAGCTATATATAAATATAAATAAGCTAACAGGACGAAAATTATATTAATCAATAATCATGTAATGGGGTTAAATCTTCATCAGAAGGTTTATTGTTTATTGTTATTTTACTCTTAAGAACCCAAGTAGGGTCATAGTAAGAGGTCTGAATATCTAGGCCAAAGTCTGAATATGACTATCAAGTCTTATCTTGAATGTAGATAAAGTCACGGCCTTTTTCACATGAACAGGAAGATCATTCCAGAATTTAGCCGCTCTAACACTGAATACATTTCTGGATAGTTCTGTTCTTTTCACTGGAATTTGAAAGCTTATCACTCCATGGTCAGAATTTATGGCTCTTGTATTTGGCCTATTTTCGTTCACTATCTGAAACCATGTCCTTGCTTCTACAGAGTCAATGTCATTTAAAATTTTAAATAATTGAATCAAATCTGCTCTGTACCTCCTTTTCTCAAGTGTAGGTAGATTAAGTTCTTTTAATTTCTCCTCGTATGTTTTACCTTTCAGTCCAGATATCATACCAACTGCTTTTTGCTGAACTTTTTCAAGTGTAGTAATATTTCCAACTTGCCATGGTGACCATACTGGTGTAGCAAATTCTAAGTGAACTCTGACATATCTTTTATATAAGTTTAAAAATACATGTCTGTCACGATAGTGGAAGGATCTGGATATCTGGAACAGGACTCCTCTGGCAATTCTGGCAGCTTCTTTACAGTAAAGGCCTGGTTTCAGGGATTCATTAAATGTAACTCCAATGTCTTTTTCACGATCAACAACACTTAAGATTTCTCCCTTCATAGTGTAGGTAAATTTATTGTTTCTGGAACCTAAGTGCATAACTTTGCATTTAGAAACATTAAATTCCATTCCCCATTTATCTGCCCATTTAGTTAGGGAATCAAGCTGAGACTGTAGAATTTCTTTGTCGTTCTGGCTAATAACAGTATGGCCAAGCTTAGTGTCATCAGCAAATTTGCTGAGAATGTTTATCAGCGGGGCAAAGTCATCTAGGTCATCAATGAATATCAGGAACAGTAATGGGCCCAAGACACTTCCTTGTGGGACGCCAGACAGAACAGCCAGCCAAGATGAAAATTTTCCATTTAAAACAACTCTCTGTTTTCTATTGGTCAACCAGCTTTTTATCCAATTAAAAATGTTGCCTGATATTCCTTTTGCTTTTACCTTGGCCAGAAGCTTGGAAACGGGGACTTTGTCAAAAGCTTCAGACTGGCCAGAGTGTACGTTTTTTACGTTTTGTACGTTACGCATCAAATCTGTGTACGTTCTGGACGTTATTTTGATATGTGTACGTAACGTATTTTGAAAGGGGGGAGGCGGATGTGCCACTTTTTGAAACCAAAACTAAAAGTCAAAGGAACTCAAATAAAAAAAGAGTTACAGGTCTGAGATTTTGCATGGCAATTGCTTAATAGGGGTACAATATGGAACTGTAAAGAAACGGCGGCGCAACCGCCGAAAACCGCCGAGAAAAGGCAAAAAAATTCGGCGGGAAACGCCGGTTTTCGGCGGTTGCGCCGCCGTTTCTTCACAGTTCCATGTTGTACCCCTATAAAGCAACTGCCATGCAAAATCTCAGACCTGTAACTCTTTTTTTAGATGAGTTCCTTTGTTGACTTTTGGTTTTGGTTTCAAAAAGTGGCACATCCGCCTCCCCCCTTTGTATTTTTGTACGTTTTACGTTTTTTTTTAAATAATAAGAATCAAATATTAGCAGAAAAGTAATTTGTATGTTTTGTACGAAAATTTTAACAAAAACTATAGGTGTATTGTATTAAATAAATTCAATATTATCTTAAATTTTCATAGAACAAAAATATGTAGGTAAATTATGCATATATGTTATTAAAACTTACAGTTTAAATTTATGGATTTGAAATATATGTTCTATAGATTTAGTTTAAACTATTGAACAGAAAGAGATATGCAGTTGACTAAATTCAAGTTTAAATGCATTTCATGCAACTACCCCTTTAATAGATTTTACGATAATTTTTTTCAAATTCTTTATATACTTGGGTAAATTTTCCGAGATATCATATGGTGCTCAGTTTAGGATTAAGAAGTCTTATTTTTTGGTATCTTCAGTTTTTAAAGAATAAGAATCAAATATAAGTATAAAAGTATTTGTATATTTATTTGTATTTGTACAAAAAGTATTACAAAAATAGTATATTATCTATAATACAAAGTAGAATGATGTCTTGTCCGTCTGTATATCAGAAGCTTAATATCTCAGCAACCACTGAACCTATTGGGCTCTACTTTTCATGGAATATACCTAATATTCCTGTGATGGTTTTTTTCTTTAGGGGAAGGGACACTTAAAGCTTTTTACTTTCTACTAGGATTAGAGGCTTCGTCCCCTCTTTTATAGAATCGTTTGTTGGAAATTTGTCAAAAAAAAAATATAAAAAAGGTTGTGATTATTTTTTTCATTTAGGCTTCGCCCCAGGGTGCGGTGGGGGTTCCCCCACCCCGCTGATTTGCATTAGTTTATAAAAAAAAATTGAGGGGTGGTTGATTTTTTTTGGATGGTGGGTTTCCCACACTCTAAGAAAATAGCCTAAAACTACCACAGGACCAGTAGATATATTCCCTGATGATTAGAACCCAATCTGTCCAGTGGTTACCAAGATCTTAAGCTTTAGACAGACAGGCACTGATTTACTTTGTATCAAAGACTAGTATTTTCTGAGATCTTTAGCAATAGACAAAATAACCCTATATCCTATTATATATTTATCCTATAAATCCTTTTTTTCTGTAACGAAGAATCTCGCTAACTGCTGAACCGACATGATCATTGTGAGGTTGTAGGCTATTTTCTCTGTCTTTCCATATCCCTTCAAGAACCTGTATTCAAAATGGTAGAAAAATAGCCTAAAACCATCTCTGTATTAAGTAGTTATGAAAACCTTAAGAATCAGACAAAAAACTTACTACTTTATTTAATAGAAAATACTTAGTACGTAATAACAGGATGTATGTCTCTCTGTCAGTTTATTTGTACCGAAGGTTCTCCTTAACCGCTAAACCGATATGGTTCTCTTTTACAGGGTAGCTTCTCATAGGTCCTGGGAGAGGGTACAACCACCCTCCCAAGAGAAATTACTCTTGGAAAAAAATCACCACCCTTCCCCTATTTTCTCTTTCTTTTTAAAATTGAAATCAGAAATGGGGGTGGTCTACTCCCCCCTCCCTCACTAAAAAATTTATTAGCAAAGCTACTCTATAATCACTTTGTCAGTCCGTTATGCTTTCGGAGAAACGTGATTTTCTCGGCTCCTGTTTTTTGATTGAATAAGTTCACATTCTACATATTTTCATTGAGATTTGCCTTTTGGTTGGGGTGCTAGAAGATCTATTCCTAGATTTTCTTTTTTTCATGGTTTTCTCGACTTCTTTTCAAGATAGACGGCTGAAATTTTCAGGGAATAAATAAATTCACATTCTACATATTTTCAAAAAGTTTCTTTAAGGTTTGTCTGTTTTTTGCAGTGCTAGATCGATTCCTAGATGTATAGGTTTTTGTGATTTTCTCTACTCATATTCCTGATAGACGGTTGTAATTTTCAGGGATTGTATTAGTTTTCATTCTTAATACTTCCACTAAATTTCATTGAGATTTGCTTATTGGTTGGGGGCCTGAATTTATTTCTAGATTTTCACGATATTATATATTTTTAAAAGGTTTTGTGATTTATTTAAATAAGTTAAATGCTTATTTTATACGAAACTACTCTATAGTTTATATAGTTCCCAGATTTCCATTCATAACTTTTGAGCTTCGCTACTTAAGGATGTTGTCATCCTTGTTTTTTACTTTTTATTTTTAAATAAAAAAATGGGTTTTTAATTCAACTCCCCCCCCCCCCCCCTAATCAAGTTCCTCTAGAGGCCTCTAAGGGCGTAGTCGCTGGTCCTTATAATAGGATATACTTTGTACATAATAACAGGATGTCTGTTTGTTTGTACCAAAGAATCTCGCTAACCACGGAACCGATATGGTTCTCCTTAACAGGATAGCTTCTCATACCTAGGTTTTTGGAAGTTTTATAACTATTTTGGGGAAGAGTGTCACCATCCACCCTCCCAAGAGAAATTGACTTTAGAAAAAAAAATACCTCCTCCCCCCAAAAATGAATTTTAATTGCTCACTGATTTTAAGTTAATTTTTTTCCAGATGTCTATAAATAACTTTAGAGCTTCGCTACTTATGTATGTTGTCATCCATGTTTTTTTTATTGAATTCAACTCTCCCCTCCTCAAGTGCCCCTAGAGGCCTTTAGGAGCGTAGACGCTAGTTCTTTTAAATAGAGTAAGAGGATATCTTGTGTCTGTCAGTTCGCTATGGTTCTCCTTTACAGGTAGCTGCTAGTAGACTTAAATATATTGATAATAGGTAACTAGGAAATTATTTAACTTGGAATGTACGTTTTTGTACGTTTTTTTACTTTTTTTATGGACGTAACGTATTTTTTTTTGTGTACGTTATGTACGTTTTTTATTTTCAAAATTGGCTGGCCAGTCTGAAGCTTTGGCAAAGTCAAGATACACAACATCAACAGGTTCTAGATTTTCTTGGCTGTTTATAAGTTGTTCTAAAAATTCAAGAAGATTTGTTGTACAGGAACGGCCTTTAAGAAAGCCATGTTGGGTCTTTCTCAACAGATTATTTTCTTGAATATGTTTCACTATACAATCTTTGATAAAAGATTCTAGAACTTTGCAACAAATGCACGTTAAGGAAACAGGTCTGTAATGCTCAGGCTTACATTTTGATCCTTTTTTGTAGATGGGAGTAACATTTCCAAGTAACCAATCTTCTGGAACTATTGAGCTACGAATTGATTTGTTGAAGATGATGGCTAGTGGACCAGCTAGAAAAGAAGAAAATCTTTTAAGAATTAAACTTGGAATACAGTCAGGGCCACTTGAAGGAGAATCTTTCAGTTTCTTTAGCTTCTCTTCAACCATGTGTTTAGTTATAAACAGTAATTTCAGTTCATCTTTAAAGTTTTGAGGAGGAAGTTGGGGAATAGAATGCTAGAAAAATAGTCATTCAATATTGTGGCCATGGAACTGCTGTCGGAAATAACATTACCATTAACTTTAAGAGGACCAACATTAGACTTTGACTTTGTTTTAGATTTCATGTAAGCATTAAAAGGCTTTTTATTTGAATCCTGGGACAATTTTTTTTCAAAGTTTCTTTTAGATCTTCTAACGGCATTTTTGCATTGTTTTTCTACTTTTCTGTAAATTCTTAAATTTTCATCACTTCTGTCTTTACAATAAATTGCAAATCTACGTCTTTTTTGGCGGCACAATCTTATCACATGTTTGTTTATCCAAACTGGTCTAGATTTAAGGTTTCTTTTTTGCTTTGGAACAAACTTTTCAATACCATCACAAATTGAGTTTTTGAAAACATTCCAGCCTTCATTGCAGTCTAAATTTTTAATTTTGTTTTCAAGATCCAGATTTTCAAGATAATTAGCAAAATCATTTGTGTTCATTTTATAAAAATTTGGTATCATATCACAGGTTTCGAGTGGAGGAGAATCACATAGGATGTCTATACTCAGTATACAATGGTCACTATTAGCAAGATTTCCAATATTTTCGATATTTGCTATTCTGCTAGGTGTAAATTTTTTCAACGTTCAACCTCTTGGGACAAAGGCAAATAATATTTCTTTCTTTAACTAGTTTGCAGCCGAATAACTATGAGTAAATGAATAGATGATATAGTGTTTTAATTTTTCTAAAAGGCTTATGGCTTTTAATTAATTTTAACCTACACATTTTTTTCGTGAAAATTACAGGTTTGTATAATTTGCATAAGATCTCCTGCTAAAGAGAGGTGGGATGAAGAAATATAGCCCTAAAATCATTTTTCCATTTTTCCCCCTTCTCCGGGGAAAAAACCAAATGAGGAAAAAGGAAATATTTTGCAGCCAGGGAAAAATTAGATCTTGTGCATAATTTACACCCCAGGAAAATCCTCTCGATTCTCCATTTACTTATCCTTATCCCTTACGTGCAGGAGAGGATAAAGAAGAATTCAGCAGAGGAGCCAGAAGAGGATGAGGAGATTCTCAAGTTTGTTGATGATGATATGAAAAATGATGATAAACAGGCAAAATAAAACTATAGATTATCAACAACATTTGTTTTCTTTTTAGTTACTAGTAGCTTCGCCCATAGCATCTAGTATTAGAAGGGAGAAGGATAGTGCAGAAAAAAAGCCTAAAACCTTCCTTAAGTTTGAAATAAATCAATTCAGTGGTTCAAGTACAAACATAAACTTTAATTAAAATGTCAATTAGATAAAAATGTCAATTAGAGAATTTGTGAGCTTTTGGTAGAATTAGACAGGTTTACAAAAATAAGATATTCTGTACTTGTACATACAGTTTTATATATTCCCAGGCTAACGACAGAATTACCCAAATCCTTAGTGACCACAAGGCAGAGATAGAGTCCTACGTGTCCCGTGATACAATTGTCCAGTTCCCTATTCAGCCACAAAACAAAACTCCCACACAGGACATTATCCAGAAAATTGGCACCAGGGACGAGGGACTGGAGGGCGTGGAAGAGGAAAAGAAGGGTGTCATCTCCAAAGAGATTGAAAAGTTTCGGGAGACTATGAAAGTAAGAGAGGTTGAAAGAGAGGAGGCTGAGAAGAACAGGGAGAAGGAACGAGACAGGCGAGGTTCACCATCCTCCAGAAGGTCGAGGGATAGATCATCACGTGACAGAGATAGGGAGAGTAGGAGTGTCAGGGAATCCAAAGAGCGAGAGGCAAGGTCAGATTCTAAACGGTCAAGCAGACGACGCACACCCACACCTCCAAGGTAAGGACTAGGAATTTTATCTTTAATTAAAGGAGGATGTGCTTAAGGCCCATTTGGGCAGGGGGGGGGGGGTTTACTCGAGAACCCTTAGAGCTAGAGGGAGCTAATTTTGGATTTAAGCTTCTCTGGGGCCAAAGTTACTTTTAAAATTATCGTCGACCCCCCCCCCCCCGCATATTGCATTTCTCGCCGAATTAGGCAATTTGGAATCATTTGAGACCATGTTATTTTTTTCAAAAATTTTTCCCCTTACAAGCAACCCTGCGGGGGGACTTAGTCATTTTTTTCAAATTCTCGTTTATGAAGGTATATCTTAAATACAGTATGCTACTCTCTTAGTTTTAGAGATAATTGGATGAAATCTTTTTGATTGTGTCACTAATTACCCCAAGTTTTGGTATCTTAAAAAAAAACGGCGGCGGGACCGCCGCTCTCGACGTCCGCCGCCGTTTTCCGCCGCCACCAAAAAAAATTTTATTGCATTTCTCGCCGAATTAGGCAATTTGGAATCATTTGAGACCATGTTATTTTTTCAAATATTTTTCCCCTAACAAGCAACCCTGCGGGGGGGACTTAGTCATTTTTTTCAAATTCTCGTTTATGAAGGTATATCTTAAATACAGTATGCTACTCTTAGTTTTAGAGATAATTGGATGAAATCTTTTTGATTGTGTCACTAATTACCCCAAGTTTTGGTATCTTTAAAAAAAAACGGCGGCGGGACCGCCGCTCCTGCCGTCCGCCACAGCCACCAAAAATTTTTTTTTATTGCATTTCTCGCCGAATTGGGCAATTTGGAATCATTTGAGACCATGTTATTTTTTTCAAAACGGAAAACGGCGGCGGACGGCGGTCCCGCCGCCGTTTTTTTAAAGATACCAAAACTTGGGGTAATAAGTGACAGGGTTATTTTTTTCAAATTCTTGTTTATAAAGGTATATCTTAAATACAGTATGCTACTCCCTTAGTTTTAGAGATAATTGGATGAAATCTTTTTGATTGTGTCACTTATTACCCCAAGTTTTGGAATCTTTAAAAAAACGGCGGCGGGACCGCCGCTCCCGCCGTCCGCCGCCGTTTTCCGTTTTGAAAAAATAACATGGTCTCAAATGATTCCAAATTGCCCAATTCGGCGAGAAATGCAATAAAAAAAAATTATTTGGTGGCTGCGGCGGACGGCGGGAGCGGCGGTCCCGCCGCCGTTTTTTTTTTTAAGATACCAAAACTTAGGGGAAAATAGGGGAAAAATATTTGAAAAAATAACATGGTCTCAAATGATTCCAAATTGCCTAATTCGGCGAGAAATGCAATAAAAAAAATTTTACCCCCCCCCCAAAAAAAAAAAATTTTTTGGGGGGGGTGGGGGGTCGACGATAATTTTAAAAGTAACTTTGGCCCCATAGAAGCTTAAATCCAAAATTAGCTCCCTCTAGCTCTAAGGGTTCTCGAGTAAACCCCCTCCCCCTGCCCAAATGGGCCTTAAGCACATCCTCCTTTTTCATGAATTTTAAACATTGGAATACCACAAAAAAAAATTCTGAAATATTGGCAAGCTACTTAGGCATAACTTAATTTGTCGTCCATCGTCATTTCTAAAATGCAAACATTTACAAAAATCTTCCATCTTTTTATAATTTAATTTCCAGTTTAAATATTAATCTTTCTAAAATATTTTTTGCTTTTCTAGATCCAGCCGAGTATCTCGTTCTCGCTCAAGGGATCGTGAGCGCGAAAGAGAACGTGAACGTGAAAGAGAGCGCGAACGGGAGAGGGAGCGTGAAAGAGAAAGAGAGCGGGAACGCGAACGCTCCAGCAGAACCAGAGACAGGTCGGGCGAACGCAAATCCGCGAAAGAAATTGAGCGGGAGCGCGAAATGGAGGCGGAGGAAAAGGAAAAGCGGAAGATGGAGCGGAAGGCGGCTGAAAAGGAGGAGAACTACCGCACACGTCTAGAGAACTGGGAAAGAAGAGAGGCTAAGAAGTTATCAGAATATGAAAAAGAAAAGAAAAAGGTAAATCAATGTTATAAAATGTATTCTGTAATACAAAGTAGTAGACTTTTTTGAAGTTTAATGGAAATGGCCAGTCCGATTGAGTTTGCTGCTAGTTTATCTATCATTCTTTGTTTTAGCCATTATTCAGGGGTGTATATTCTTCCAAGATTGACTGCTTAAGGTGGAGGGGGGGAATGTAAAAATTAGAGAACTGAAAGCATTTTTTTCCACCCCCCCCCCCCCCTCCTTGGTTAAAAAATTTAAAAAAATATGTGTGAGGGGGATAAAATGAATAAAATATTGAGTTCTTAAAATATTTTTCCATTTTTCCCCTCTCTTCGGTGGAAAAAATTATGGGGGGATAGAAAATTTGGAGCAGGGGAAAAAATAAATTTTGTCTATAATATACACCCCTGCCATTAATCATACAATTTTTTCGCTGATCAAAGAAACATTAACTAACATGGCTAAACTCACTCACCTCGCATTATAAAAAGCTTGTTCTGAAAGCAGGAAGATGGATTAGTTCGCTATGATACACCCAGTCCATTAGAACGTTACATAGACACAAATCAGCTGACTTATCATGTACGTCCTGGCAGTTATATGTTGGCAGCTGTATTTACTCTTTGGCTTTGTAAGTTTCTATATATATGTATTTAGTTTATGTGATCTTGATGATGGGTCATGTTACTGCCTAAAATATGGGACATCATTAATGATTAGCGAAACATAAATTAAAAATTTTTGTATTTAACTATTTTCTCTTCATTTTATTCTTAGGAGAAGAAAAAGAACGAGGAGATGGAGAGGGAGGCAAGGAAACTGAAAGAGTTCCTTGAGGATTATGATGATGAAAAAGATGATCATAAATATTACAAGAACAGAGAGCTTGCTAGACGTATGACCAACAGGTATGACCAATCGCTGTTAATTAATTTGGACTGTTTAATTGGTGCATTTTTGTGCATAGTTAATTTTTAACCTCTACAGCAATTTTTGCTTTTAATGCTTTCTTGCCATTTTAAAGGTCCTAGGGACTTCTAAAACATTAGTCTCTTTAATGTTGTGTTACAATAGTCGTGCAATATGGCTCGTTTGTCTGTGCGTAGTACATTATAGGACAGTTAGCTTGTTTTCATTTTGAAGAACATTGTATGGAAACCATTCTTGTTTTACTCATCTTTGGATTTTTAGGGAACGTGAGGCGGCTAAAGACGCTGAGGACCGTCTTCGTGAACAAGAAGAACTTGAGGAGCTCAAGAACAAAATCTATTCCAACCCAACCGTGAAGGACCCAGACGCCGAATATCAGCGGCGAGTGCGCGAGCACGAGCAAGAATTCCTACCGCCTGGCGCCAAAAAAGCCGCCATCGAAAAAGAACGAGCTCCCCCGTCGCCGGATGTCATACACCAACCGCCCTCGCCTAGTCCGGACAGGGACGGTGGTATGAGTCCCGGCGGCGGCGGAAGCGACTATGACGACGGGTATGATAACGGTAACGGGGCTGATATGGGTGAGCCAAGTCCGGAAATGCCGTCGGCCCCAGAACCCATGATCAATCCCATTAGTCTACCTGGTACAAAGATTGAAACAAACTCCAAACGGCGGTTAAAGGTAGGCTATGACTTCTTGCGTTTCGTTAATATTTCCGTAATGTTCGTTTTTCCGTCTCATTTGTTTAATTTCTCTTTTTTTATTTTCATCATTGTTCATTATGTTAAATTGGATATAGAACTTACATGGATATTTTGATAGGTGAAAAATTGTCGTCAATTTAGGTTGCTATCATGGACATCACTTATTAACCAGTTTGTTCATTTAGTAAGAGAAATCGGATGGGGTAAAAAAGGTGGACGGGGGATCATTATTTTAGCCAGCTACAAGTTTCACTATATTTAGAGTACATGATAATCTGGTGTAAAATCCAAGTAGTAATAAATCTATTAATGTTAACATGAAATATTTGTTCAGGTTGCAGATATATTTAATCAAGATAATGACGAGGAAGACGACCTGAAACCCAAGAAGAAATTAAAATCCCTCCCTCCACCTGTTGTCACAGAAAACAAAAAGGCATGATCACATATAATAATATTAATATGTTGCTAATTTATATTTTATATTAATACTAGCGGCGGATACACCCTTAAAGGCCTCTAGAAGTCTACCCTCAATTTTCGATTACTGTTAAAAATGTAAAATTAATTGGTAGGGGGTATTTAATTTTTTGGGAGGTTTGTGGTAAATGGTTTTAAACCTTTCCTGGGCCTCAAAAATGTGAATACAGAAAGATATTCTGCTACTTTTTTTTTATATTGGCATCATTTAACTTTCTAATTGGGATATTAAACTAGCAGATTTTCCTTAGGTATTAATCTTTAAAACAAGATAAAGTAGAGGATTTTTACGTAGAAAATCTTTTAGCTTATTCATTATTGCAGTTTTTTGCGCAATTCTTTTTTAAAATGTTTATGTGTGTCACCCCTCAAAGGAAAAGCCTGCAGCCAACAATAACAGTGTTGACGACAAGAAGAAACACATCAAGTCCTTGATAGAAAAGATCCCCACGGACAAAACCGCCCTCTTCGAGTACTCCATAGACTGGGACCTGGTCGACAATCAGCTGATGGAGAAGCGTATCAGACCGTGGATCAACAAGAAGATTGCAGAATACATCGGCGAACCTGAACCCTCCCTGACCGACTTCATCTGCTCGAAGGTGCTGGCGGGCAGCGCGCCCAAGGCCATCCTGGACGACGTTCAAATGGTTCTCGACGACGAAGCTGAAGTTTTTGTGGTGAAAATGTGGAGACTTTTGATTTATGAAATTGAGAATAAAAAACAGAAAGCCATGGCCGTCAAATAGTTTAGTTTTTCATGGTATTAAATACAGTAAAGCAAATACATTCATTCGTTTAACTTTCTTTTCCAGTAAAAACTCTTCAAACTTGTTATATTTCCAGTTAAAAGTGAGATTTTAATTTTCTTTTATTTATGTATGTTTTTTGGCGTACGGAGCAGTGATTTAATATTTATGGTTCAAAGTGTCTTTCTAAAGCTAGGATAAAAAAGTAAATATATTAATGTCAAGACAGAACCTTAAAATTTCAATCATTGCCTTAATTAATAGCATTTTGTGAGTGCTACTACACTAGTATAATTACTTTACATAAGATAATAAATAAACTGCAAGTGTATAGCTGTGTATCCTTTCTATTTCTCTTTTTAGGGGGTTAGTAGAAGAAACTGGCGTGAGCGTGCACAGTTCTCTGTTGTTGCTCTGCTTCTTAACTGCTCATGCGCACGCAGGTCTAGTGTACAAAAACAAATATATATACATATCTATATAATGTACAGTTATTTACCAAAACATTAATACATAATGATTATATATGTTGGTTTCTATTATGACTCTTAAATTTTTTATTGATGATAACGTTTTTGGGTGTGTTTTTAATCTTTGTTTAGGATGACTGTGACTGGATATGCTCTTTCTTGTTGTATATATAATATATTTGGAAAAATTCAACTTTATATAATATAATAAATAATATAAATGAGTTATTTCCCCAAAAATTTACACCCTTTTTTCCTCCCACATATTTAATTTTTATACTCTCTTTATTGGATATGTAGACTTTGGTACGTATTTACGATTTTGGCTACAACTATGTTAGAAGTTTGGTGATCACTTAAGAAGGGTTTGGATATAAAAAGAAGCCTGCAAGAAATACATCGATCTAATTGCTGAAAGATTGCCACAAGTAGACCCAATACCCCAAAGGGGGGAGGCGGATGTGCCACTTTTTGAAACCAAAACTAAAAGTCAAAGGAACTCAACTAAAAAAAGAGTTACAGGTCTGAGATTTTGCATGGCAGTTGCTTAATAGGGGTACAATATGGAACTGAAGAAACGGCGGCGCAACCGCCGAAAACCGCCGAGAAAAGGCAAAAAAAAATTGTGCCGCCGTTTCTTCACAGTTCCATATTGTACTCCTATAAAGCAACTCTCATGCAAAATCTCAGACCTGTAACTCTTTTTTTAGATGAGTTCCTTTGTTGACTTTTGGTTTTGGTTTCAAAAAGTGGCACATCCGCCTCCCCCCTTTGAAGCTTCAGTTTCATTAGCAAAAAATTTCTAGTTTTTTCAAAATTTTCTTTGTTCATAAAATGTCATTTTAATATGCCCAGAACTTTTTTGTTATTAAAGCTGAAAACTTCAAATTTGGGGAATTGGGTCTACTTGTGACAGTCTTTCAGCAATTAGATCGATGTATTTCTTGCAGGCTCCTTTAAGCGAATGTAAGCCTTTCATATTTGTTTAAATATGTATAAATTTAAATATAACTAATATTTACGAATAAAACGAAGTTAATAGGCAGGTACTTAAAGGTTGAATTTAATGTTTTTAATCGAAAAGATCCTTTTGTATTCAACATTTTTATATGCTTGTTTTAATTATTAGTTGCTATAGGCAAAGTACGATTTTAAATATACGGTATTACAATGATATATGAAAAATGACCTGGAAATTTACATGTAGCATTTTTCATCAAACTTAAATAATATTAATCTATTTCATTCATATGCTACTTGTAGATTTTAAGTCAGGGATATAAAGGGATAGGACAATGGGCGATAAATTGCTGCAAATCCCAAATTACGTTTAACAAAAGCATTCTTTTTTGTAGATTCAAATTGTGAGTGGTAAACTTTGGATGCTGAACGTTTACAAATCACAATTAGGATGTAATGAAAATAGCTAAGCCAAGCGATGAGAGATATGTCTATAATAATGTTATTTACAGTCCAATGTCCCCTCCCTCCCTGATCTTAGTACAAAAACATATTTTACCTCTTTATGCCCGAGGTGACATTTTTATATTTTAGGCAGAACAAGCTAATATCAATAGATCGAGTTGGGTGAGTAAAATATTTTGTACAATTTTTGTATGAAAGGTAGATGTCATAGTGTTCATTTATAGGTTCTATTAGTTTAACCTTGTAGGTTCGAACAAGAATTCGCAAAGCGGTTACAAAAAATCGCACATGAATGGATTTTTTCAACCCATTATATAGGTTGCTTGATTTTTAGGTCTTTCATAGTTAGGTGGCTAAAATTTTGGGTGGAATCGATCCTTTGTTGGCGGAATTTAATATTTGTACGTTATTTCTAAGTATATAGTGAAGTTAGGTAATCTGTCAACTAGAAAAAAATATATCTAATCTAATTCTTAAGTAAAACATGATATGTTACCTAATAAGTTAGTTCAAGTATGGGAATTAAGCCTTTGGCTTTTGACTAAACTGTCTTAACCCTTTAACTGGTTATTGACCACTTTTTGGATAGAAACTGCATTAGTTTGGTAGACATTAGTCATAGGTAAAAAGGAACTAAGAGTTAGGATAGGCAAAACAAATAATATGATATGACTGTTAAAATATTATATGAAAATAATAAATATAGAAATTAAAGTTTAAAGAAAGGTACACAGTTATACATAGTGAAAAATTTTGACAACAACCAATTGTAATAAACATGATCATAATATTTTCTTCTCATACATTTACTGTGAGAATAATGGACACAAAATCACTTTTTTGTGTGATAATTTTCTTATTTATATAAAATATTGTTTTGTTTTCAAAAATGCAACTTTAAAAGTAAAAAAAA
This sequence comes from Acartia tonsa, assembly GCF_053477335.1. Classification (NCBI taxonomy): domain Eukaryota; kingdom Metazoa; phylum Arthropoda; class Copepoda; order Calanoida; family Acartiidae; genus Acartia; species Acartia tonsa. Next base: position 12,150,774 of record NC_137262.1, on the reverse strand, counting down.
ACCTGTTTGTTTCAGTGGGTTTTAGTTTTTATATTAAGGGTCATTTGTTTTGTTATAAATAAAAATCATGCAATGTTATTTTTTGTTACAAATATTTGTATTATGAATATTATGACCATTCCTGGCCCGATGTGGTTATGTGTGGAAGACAGTAGTAAGGTTTCATCCGATATTTTATTGACCTTGTATTCAATTTTGTTTCAGCTGCAATGTTTTGGTAAGATTTCCAAGATGGCCGCCGTCTTGCAACAGTTGAGAGAAATAGAAATTATGAGTGTAAAACAATAAAAATTAGTTTGATTAAACACAAAAATTTACAAGTAACAAGATTTTAAGCAGCTGTACGTGATATCTAGGAATGAATTTTGTTATATAATAATCAAGTGGATTGAAATTTGTGATATTAAGATAGATCAAAGATTATGCTTTCTATTGCAGGGTTTTTGGTGCAGTTATTTGGTGAATTATCATATACTAGTGGCTTCGCCCCTAGCCTCTAGGGGCTCCGCCCCTTGAGGTAATGGAAAGTCAACCCTCCAAAATAATTTTATAGTTATATTTTCAAAAAAGTTATTCTTTGCCGAATTACTCTTTGGTAAAATTAAACCCAGGTCGTCGTTAGCACAAAAATTTCAATTCGTAAAAATTAAACCCATGTTGTTCACCGTATACACAAAAATTAAAAACTCTCCTCTGTAAATTTTATTTAATACCTATAATTGCGACAACTTTTTAAAGATGTAAATTTTTAAAAGTTACAAAAAGCCCAAAAATTTTTTTGGGTGAAATTTTTTGAAATTTTCTTCTTTTTTTTTGGGGGGGGGGTTCAGGGGGGGGCTTCGCCCCATGGTGCAGTGAGGTTCCCCTAACCCAATTACTGGTTTTTGTTAAAAAAAAATAAGAAAAATTAAAAAATTTTAGAAATTGGGATTTTTTTATTTTTAGGGAAGTTGGGTGTCCCACCCTCCTAGAAAATAGCTTAAAACCACCGGAGGACCAGTAGGTATATTCCCAGAAGAGTAGAGTCCAATTTGTTCAGCAGTTACTGAGATTTTACCAAAAATGTAAAAAAAAAATTTTTTGGGGGGTGGTTTTTTTTAGTTTTTGGGGGGTTTGGGGGTGTCCCACGCCCCAGGAAAATAGCTTAAAACCATCACAGGACCAGTAGGTATAATCCCTGAAGAGTAGAGCCCAATCGGTTCAGCGGTTACTGAGATCTTAAGCTTCAGACGGACAGACGGACAGACAGACGGACAGACGGACAGACATCAAGCTACTTTGTATTATAGATAGTGAATATTTGATCCTGAGCTATGTGAATTTAAAATATGTATAAATCACAATTTTTATAAGAGAATATTATAGTTTTGTAACAGTAAATAACAAAATTCAAATGTATGAAGGCTTGAAAAACAAATCAAAATGGAACTAAAGACTGCTTACTTGGGCCTGTTTGCTCTTATGGTAAGTAAGCATGTTTTCTTGATTTCTTATCTCTTTTACTTTCTGCTTCGCCCCTTGCTACTATGTGCCTGCTCTATTACCTCTATTTCTATTTCTATTAGCTTAAAATTACCACTGGACCGATAGTAAGCTTCCTAGACAAAAACCCTATTGATTAATATCATAGAATAAACAAAGTTTTTAAATCCAACTAAGGTTAATTTCGTTAAATTCATAACTGTATCCGTGAATATTGCTTCTTTTTAAATCGGATGAATAAGATTTTTTTAAATTGTTTCCTCAGAAACAAGAAAGATAACAAATTAGATAGGCAAGGTTTTGAGTACATCTATATCTACACATTATATACATCCCAGTAACTAGTAATTCGCATTGCTTCTTATAAACTCTTAACAGCAAGTTTGATTGGAATAAATTTCAAAATCTTATTTTTTCTGTGACAGCTGCATTTTATTTTCATTTATCAATTTAAACGCCACTAAAAGAAAAAAAAATTTTAAAAACTTTTTACCATGTGTCTAAATGTTTCTTTCCCCCTTTATATAAATCCTTAGGTTGCCGCAAATATGTGTAGAATGTTGCGAATGTATGTATGAACTTTGTATGTAATCAGACTCAATGGTTCAAACTTTTTATCTTCAATGTGTCTGGTCCTGAGTAACAACTTGCAATTTTTATGTGTTTGTACTGTGAAAATGGATATATTATTAACTGGATCTTACACCAGAATTTCATGTATTCTAATAAGGTGAAACACAGCAGGCTAAAATAACTATTCCCCTCTTCCACCCTCTTTATCCCATCCACTCCTCTCCTTCTGGGCGAAAGAACTAACAAATAATTGACAGGGGAAATAGCAACCTATATTGAGGAAAATTTTTCCCCTGTCATAATAAGGGTTGGCGAAAAACCGGGTTTTTCTAGAAGATGAAAAAATTCGGTTTTAACTGGTTAAATCCATATTATTTCATGGTCTTATCCATTAAGATACCTGATTGTAAAAAGATGAACTTTTGGTATATAAGAAAACTACTGCGCTTCCATTTTCAAAAAAAATTACATAGAAATAGACATAAAAAAAATAATAATACATGTAAGAATATAATATATTTTTATATTCCGTTTAACGCCACGCGGTAAAGTGTAAATCACAAGATATTGGGTAATGTCAGAAATTGTCCGTGTGCTTTTCTGGACAAATGAAGATTTATGTGTCTCAACTTCTCCATTCCTTTAGATTTATTTTTATTTCTGTCTTAAAACTTAAATATTTTATTTTATAGAAAAGTATTAAATGTGTATTAATGGATATTTTATTACTTGAATCTTAACACCAGTTTTCATGTTTTCTTATAAAGTCAAACCCGCAGCGGGCTAAGATATCTATTTACCCCTTTACCCCATCCCCTCCCTTCCTACTGTATGATGAACAGATCAATAAAAGAGTTGCCTGTTAGCAAGCAAAATTGACGACAATTTTCCCCGTCATAATATCGACTTATATTTTACATCCATTTATATATTTTATTTATTTAGGTAAATTTCCAAGAGGTGCTATGCTCCTGGGGAGATACCTCCCCCGAATATCGGTCCTGCAAACAACGATGTGTAGTAGCTAATTGTACAACAGAAATGTAAGTTTAGTTTCAGAGGCAAAGCTGTACATATTACTTTTTATTATTGATATATTTTTAAAAGATATTACCTATTATTGATTTACGTGGATAATATAACAGGGTAAAATTGTCCTCAATTTGGGTTGCATCATGGACATCATTTATTGGTCAGTTAGTTCATCCAGTAGGAGGGTAGGGGATGTGGTTATGGAGGTGGATGGGGGGATTTTTATTTTTGCCAGTTAAAAGTTTCATTTTATTACCTAAAGTAAATAATAATCTGAAGATCCAAATAAATCCATTATAGAACATCTTCAAATATTTTTATTTGTTAAATATTTTAGTAATCTGTCTAAATGGAGAGAAAGACAACCACTCCTGGAATACATTTTTGGATGGTCTTGTCAGGGTAAGCTTATTAAATATTTATATTAACTTCAAAAAAAAGGCTGACAATATCCCGAAAACGAACTCACATATGTATAATTCATTAATGCATTGTAATGGTTGTTTGGCCGTTGTAGCAACTATTATTCGTAGCTACTCTTCTTTAAATCTTGACAATCCCAGTAAAATTAGATGAATAAGGTCTAATGTATCAAATAAACACAGATTTAACTTGGATATTTTATACTTGTTTCTGATATTGTAGAATACCTGCGTAATATAACTAACAACTCTAAAAATAACTATAACATCATTCAACTATGGAAAATTGTATAATGTATTAAATGTATATGAAAATTTAAATAGACGTACAGAACTTTAGAGTGATTATTTTAGAGGATTGTGGATATGAAAGTATGTGGTATTTAGCTGATATTATTTACATTAGAGTTATTATTTTAGAGGATTGTAAATATGAGTGTATGTGGTATTCAGCTGATATTATTTATATTAGAGTGATTATTTTAGAGGATTGTGGATATGAGTGTATGTGGTATTCAGCTGATATTATTTACATTAGAGTTATTATTTTAGAGGATTGTAAATATGAGTGTATGTGGTATTCAGCTGATATTATTTATATTAGAGTGATTATTTTAGAGGATTGTGGATATGAGTGTATGTGGTATTCAGCTGATATTATTTACATTAGAGTTATTATTTTAGAGGATTGTAAATATGAGTGTATGTGGTATTCAGCTGATATTATTTACATTAGAGTTATTATTTTAGAGGATTGTGGATATGAGTGTATGTGGTATTCAGCTGATATTATTTACATTAGAGTTATTATATTAGAGGATTGTGGATATGAGTGTATGTGGTATTCAGCTGATATTATTTACATTAGAGTTATTATATTAGAGGACTTTGGATACGAGTGTATGTGGTATTCAGCTGATATTATTTATATTAGAGTTATTATATTAGAGGATTGTGGATATGAGTGTATGTGGTATTCAGCTGATATTATTTACATTAGAGTTATTATATTAGAGGATTGTGGATATGAGTGTATGTGGTATTCAGCTGATATTATTTACATTAGAGTTATTATATTAGAGGATTGTGGATATGAGTGTATGTGGTATTCAGCTGATATTATTTACATTAGAGTTATTATATTAGAGGATTGTGGATATGAGTGTATGTGGTATTCAGCTTATATTATTTACATTAGAGTTATTATATTAGAGGATTGTGGATATGAGTGTATGTGGTATTCAGCTGATATTATTTACATTAGAGTTATCATATTAGAGGATTGTGGATATGAGTGAAAGTGGTATTCAGCTGATATTATTAACATTAGAGTTATTATTTTAGAGGATTTTGGATATGAGTGTATGTGGTATTCAGCTTATATTATTTATATTAGTTATTATTTTAGAGGATTGTGGGTATGAGTGTATGTGGTATTCAGCTGATATTATTTATATTAGAGTTATTATTTTAGAGGATTGTGGTTATGAGTGTATGTGGTATTCAGCTGAGAGTATTTACATTAGAGTGATTATTTTAGAGGATTGTGGATATGAGTGTATGTGGTATTCAGTTGATATTATTTATATTAAAGTGATTATTTTAGAGGATTGTTTATATGAGTGTATGTGGTATTCAGCTGATATTATTTACATTAGAGTGATATTTTAGAGGATTGTGGATATGAGTGTATGTGGTATTCAGCTGATATTATTTACATTAGAGTGATATTTTAGAGGATTGTGGATATGAGTGTATGTGGTATTCAGTTGATCTTATTTACATTTGAGTTATTATTTTAGAGGATTGTAAATATGAGTGTATGTGGTATTTGATATTATTTACATTAGAGTTATTATTTTAGAGGATTGTGGATATGAGTGTATGTGGTATTCAGCTGATATTATTTACATTAGAGTTATTATTTTAGAGGATTGTGGATATGAGTGTATGTGGTATTCAGCTGATATTATTTATATAAGAGTTATTATTTTAGAGGATTGTGGATATGAGTGTGTGTGGTATTCAGCTGATATTATTTATATTAGAGTGATTATTTTAGAGGATTGTGGATATGAGTTTATGTGGTATTCAGCTGATATTATTTACATTAGATTTATTATTTTAGAGGATTGTAAATATGAGTGTATGTGGTATTCAGCTGATATTATTTACATAAGAGTTATTATTTTAGAGGATTGTGGATATGAGTGTATGTGGTATTCAGCTGATATTATTTACATTAGAGTTATTATTTTAGAGGATTGTGGATATGAGTGTATGTGGTATTCAGCTGATATTATTTACATTAGAGTTATTGTTTTAGAGGATTGTAGATGTGAGTGTATGTGGTTTTCAGTTGGTATTATTTATATTAGAGTTATTATTTTAGAGGATTGTAGATGTGAGTGTATGTGGTATTCAGTTGATATTATTTATATTAGATTTATTATTTTAGAGGATTGTAAATATGAGTGTATGTGGTATTCAGCTGATATTATTTACTCCAGACATAACAAGGTGCCTCAATACCATGGCAGGTCAGATTTAAAAATAGTTAGAAAATATATTAAAATAAAAAAAACAAGCAAAAATAAATATACGTAGGCATTAAAGCTAGAAAGTCGAAGGTTAAAGGATTTGACGACAATATAATCAGATCGCACCTACCCCCACAATTTTGAATACCTGTAAATAAGGGGGGGGGGGTAGTTTTGACACATTTGCGTAAACCTGGTGTATAGGTGTGAAAAAAGGTTGATAAATAAAAACTGTATAGATTTTTTTGTTTAGGTGGCCATTTGTACGAATTCTTGGGATGCAAGAACCTGCTTCAGGAAAGTTTTCAGAAATTGAACATTACCCAATCAACCAATTACGTGTAGATATTTAGAGTTAGACACTGTAGATCAAGTTCTGTAATAAAAAAAAATATAAATTGTCCAAACGGCTCCTATCTTCTTTTTAACGTTACTAATGAAAACTTGATACATTAGTGATATTTTCTGTGATGAATATGGTTGCTCATGTTTATATGATAAGATGGTTTGTTAAAGTTGTGCCCTCCTCTGCCCCTATGTATGGGTAAGATCTTGTTTTAATAGTATTAATAATGATATTGTATTTGTATTAAAACCTGGAAGGAAAAAACAATTTTGATTCTTTTATTTGTTTCCTTACAGGAATGTCTCATGTTACATTATCTTTGAAAAACAATATTTCATGCTTTCATTAAACTAATACCATTTAAAATTTTATAGTATTTATGATTTACATATCTACCCTATTATTTTCACCAGATTCAAAGTTTGGCTCTTAGTCAATTATAAATTATATAAATTAATAGAAATTTTCCATGACAATATCAAGAAAAAAAAATTAACGGTCAACTCTACTTAAAAATATGAAATGTATGATCTAATTTAGGGTTTGGGTGCTAAATTCTGTGATAGCTGTGAATGCTTGGTTTTGGTCCTCGGTTTTTCATACTAGAGACACTTTCTTTACTGGTAAGCTTTCTTTTTCTTATAAAGAACACTAACTGATAGTTTGAAAAATGTTAGATGGTCAAGACATAGGATTTTATTAAGAAAAAGTTTGTTAACAATTTGGATAAAAAAAGGGGGAGGCGGATGTGCCACTTTTTGAAACCAAAAGTAAAAGTCAACAAAGGAACTCAACTAAAAAAAGAGTTACAGGTCTGAGATTTTGCATTGCAGTTGCTTTATAGGGGTACAATATGGAACTGTGAAGAAACGGCGGCGCAACCGCCGAAAACCGCCGTTTTCCGCCGAAATTTTTTTGCCTTTTCTCGGCGGTTTGCGGCGGTTGTGCCGCCGTTTCTTCACAGTTCCATATTGTACCCCTATAAGGCAACTGCAAATGCCATGCAAATGCCATGCAAAATGTCAGACCTGTAACTCTTTTTTTAGTTGAGTTCCTTTGACTTTTAGTTTTGGTTTCAAAAAGTGGCACATCCGCCTCCCCCCTTTGTAGTACATCTTGATTGGTTCTTAATCTTCCACTGTCTAATCCTTGAAAATCTTAGATGGATTTTAAGTAAATAAAAATTTAAATGTTATTTTCCCTAAAATATTTTCATTTTCCCCTGATTTCTTGAAAAGTAAATAAAGCTAAACTAAAACCAATATACTAAAGAATTCTCATCTATCTTTACTGCCAAGCAAAAGTAAAATAAAATTGCAGCTTACACGGATAGATAATAAAAAAAATAGTAAGAGGGTTTTTATTTTCAGAAATGTTATGGTTAGCGTTTGGTCAAATGCGCTTATTAAGTCAAACTGTCCATAACAAGTGCATTTGACCAAACGGTAACACAACTTAACGGAAAATACGCGAAAAAATGACCTTTTTTTATTTTTAGAAATGATGGATTATTTCTGTGCGTTTTCAACAGTTTTGTTTTCTTTGTTGGCATTTGTGCTGAGAATTATAGTCAAATCAAACGAAGGATTACCCAAGTAAGTAGAAGTAATAGTTTTACCAGTTTGGCTAAGAAATCGTTAAGCATCCGCTGGATTATAACCGGTTCCGAGACTTAAATATCATGTATATTACCGTAGTACGTAAAGCGGGGCGATCTCTGTATTGAAGCGAAGTCTTTATTTTTTGACACACCTTCATTAATTGACATTTTCTCCATGTTCTAATCGACTGACAGAAAAAAACATAAAATCAAATTTGTTCCTTATTAAATTGCCTACATATTTTGGCTAAAAGAACTATTTTTTTTTGGCCAAATCTATTTAAAATTGCCTGAATTTTAAGGATCAGATCTTAAAAGTCATAAGAAGTTATTTTTTCTAGTAGTATTTTTATGTTTTTTTATCAAAAAAAATTTCGGGAAAAAAAGTAAAATTTCGCGTACTTCGGGAAAATTATTTTTTTTGTGGAAAAAATTGACCTATCTTAATAAAAATTTTTGTGCATACTCTTTATTACACTTAGCAACTTTTACTTTTTGGGCATGCTGTTTTAAAATTAATACGTCATCGATTTTTTGAAGCTTGAAAATGCCCTACCGACTTCGCCTCGAGGCGGGGCGAAGTCTGTGCCGTTTTTTAGATCAATTTTGACAAACTTCCCATAGTCCTAGGTTTACGTCCTTTTAGGACCTGATCGACTTTTCCGAGTTTTTCTAATGGTCTTGGTCCCATTAAAAAAATAAGGGGGGGGGGGAGTTCTGACACATTTGCGTAAACCTGGTGTATAGGCTTTATCTTTGGACTGAGAGGATAGGTTATTAGGGATAAAATCATTCTTATATGATGAATTTCCTCCAGATTTACGATTTTTTGGATAGGCCTCCAGGTTCCGGAGCTTCAAACCTCCAGGTGGTCTCTCTACAGGTAAAAAGGAAAAAAATAAAATTTCTAAGAGTTAGATGTCAGTTTATGAGACAAAATATGTATGTTTTTTCTTCAAATATGTGAATAACAATCAAAAAGAAGCATATTTTGTTTAATAAGTTACCTCTAACTCTTCAAAAAAAATCTTATTTTTATTTTTTACCTGTAGAGAGACCACCTGGAGGCCTGGAGCTCCGGAACCTGGAGGCCTATCCAAAAATTCTTAAATCTGGGGGAAATTCATCATATAAGAATGATTTTTTCCCAAAAACCTATCCGCTCAGTCCAAAGATAAAGCCTATACACCAGGTTTACGCAAATGTGTCAGAACTCCCCCCCCCCCCCTTTTACGATTTGTAGGTTCAAAAAACCGAAAAAAGCACAGAGTTCGCCCCGCCTTACCCTACATGTTTTTAGGAATAAAAAATTTAAAAATGCTCGGGCCTTCGGCTCAAATCATTTTATAAAATTTCATTTTACTATCCGCGGAAATAAATATCAAGATATTTACAATTTTGTACTATTGACAAACAAAGATATTCAAAGCATCTTTGAGCTCCTATTCCAAAGAGGGAGGGGGGGGGGGTAGGTGTGTGAATGACGAAAATTAGCCTATAACTACCATACTATTTTTTTTTTTTTTAATCCACGAACAACATTTATTCAAATGTTATTTTTTTAGGATTTTTCTATTCTTCGTGTTTATTCTGTTCTACATAAACCATGCCTACTCTATGATCAGTGTCAAGTTTGACTATGGTTATAATATGAAGGTAAGCTTTTTTTTCTAAAGAGTCGGTTTGTCCGTCCTTTTGTCCGCAAAGAATAGTTGTTATCTTTAATGTTGGTATGTTTTAATCGTCCTATCTGTATTAACCTTTGCATGGTGATTCTTGTAGAAAATGGTACAGTTTCAGAATTAGTTGATTTTTAGCTTCATTTGACACCCAACTTTTTATAACATCCAAACTTTTTATTTGGTGATTCATTGGACGCCCAGGCATGTCGAAACAAATATTATTTATTCAACCTATTAGTTATTTTTGTCTGACGGTTTAAATTGTAAATCTTCGCTTTTATTTCTGTAGTTAAAACATTCCTTTAAGATTTTTAGGTTTAAATCTTTTAGCTTAAACAATATCATGTATGCTAAGGCTCATGAAATCTAGAACAATGGACTGTTTATTACACCAGTCCCCAAAGTTTTTTAGTAACGTTTTCTTATTCGTTTGCTTAACAACTTTTGGAACATCTTTGTTATTTGATTGGTTGATTCAGTAAGTTCAGCCTCCCAACGTTCAACCACTAATTGTAATCTACAGACAGGGTAATTGTGTGCATTATAATTGGGGATGTACATCAATTTATCGGTTATTGTCACATCCCTTTCAATCCCTTCATGTAATATTCATAATATTTGAATAAAAGAAATATTTTTTTCAAATATATTTCTATCATATAATTCAACAATAATATAATGACAGGTTGATAAGCTTTAAATAATCTGAATAATTCAAGAATTTTTTTGTTTGCATAAAAAGCAAGCTTTTGAATATTTATGCTCAATATTTAGTATTTACAACATAGTTTGATGGCTTAAAATGATAATAGACAGCAAAAATATTAACATCTAAATAGTATGAGGTTACACATATGTGTTCTGTTGGATTTTTACTGGTTTTCAGGTTTAAATTCTGGCACTGGATCAGGGTTATTTTCTCGTCCATTTTCTGTAATTCTGTATTTTCTTTGTACCTAAAGTAGAATTTATTATTAATCATAGGGTAAGGGGGGGGAAGTTTCGGTAAGGGGCTATTCTCGGTAATTTCGACCTACCTTCATTAAATGACCTTTTCCTCCATGTTCCTTTCAAATGACAGAAAAAAACATAAGAGCAAATTTGTTCCTTATTAAATTGCCTACAAAAAAGTATAAAATGAATTTTTTGTGAGATGAATATTAAGGGTACTTATTGGGTCTCAAAGTCGGACAAAAAAATTTTTTTCCCAAAAATTTTTTAGTAGGTGTGTAAAGATCGACCTACACAAAAATTGGTAAGACCTAGAGCTGATCTGAAAAACTTTTTGAACTAGAAATTGCCCGCTTTTTCTAAATCCGTTGAGAGCTTTAAAATCGGGTTAATATTTTTTTCAAAAATGACCAAAGTTGGCGCCGGGGGAAAAATCGGTAATTTCAAAAGAAATTAAAATTCAACTTTTAAGGTCATGTTTTCATGTTTTCTTTTGTCAAATCTATTATTCCATATGGACTTTTTAAGAATTAGGCCTAAAAATGAATAGAACAGATAAAAAACAAAACAAAAATTAATTTTATTTTTTGAATCAAAATTTTGCGAGGAAAAAATCAAAATTTCTGGTCCTTTGAAAAAAAAATATTTTTGACATAGGAGGAATAGTCCGATCTTTATGAATTTTTTTGTGGTTAATCCCAATCACCTATACTAATTATGATTTTTTACGCTTGTTTGGTCGTTTGGCCTTTTTTCATCGATTTTTTTAAGGTTAAAATGTAGTCAAGATATTTTGCAAAGATGACACTTTTGCTTCAAATTCAATTTTTGAGGTCAATTTTTAATCAATTTTCATGTTTTTTGGGCTAAATCTATAGTTCAATGTGAGCTTTTTTAGGATCAGGCCTAAAAAGTAATAAAATACGTTTTTTTTTTATATTAATTTTAAGTTTTTTAAAAAAAAATTTTCGAAAAAAAAATCGAAAATTCGCGTCTTTCAAAAAAATTCATTTTTAACATAGAAGGAATAGTCCGATCATTATGAAACTTTTTGTGGATAATCCCTATAACCTATACTAATTATGATTATTTATGTTCGACTGGCCGTTTGGCCGTTTTTCATCGATTTTTTTTAGGTTGAAAAAAATTACCGATATTTCCCCCGGTGGTGGGGAAATATCGGTAACTTTTTTGCGGTCAATTTCGGCCAACTTCTAAAAGTCCTAGGATAATGTCCTTTTAGGACCTGATAGTCCTTTCCGTAAGCTTTCTACTGGTCTTGGTTTCATTTGAAAATATTAATATTTACCCCATTTTTTTTTCAAAAAAGCCGAAAAAAACCGAAATTTCCCCCCCCTTACCCTATAAAAGTACTTATTTACTTCTTTTTATATGGATTGGCAATAATAAAAGGAATTTAAAGATTAAGGTTTATTATAGAATAAGTTTGAAAATATACTCATATAAATATAATGATTAGGTTCATAGCTAATGTGTTTTCTTAAAATGAAAAAAAATATTACCTTGAAATCATACTTAAGACTCATATATTCATCATCAGTGCCATAAGTCTTCACATCCAGTGGATCTTCTTTAAATGAGTTCTCAGTAATAATCAGAGGAGAATTGACCATCATGTTTGAGTTATCCATGTAGAAGTTGCCCTCGCCGGCTGCCAGCTTAATCTCTGCTCCCTTGTAGGTCCAAGAGCCAAATATAACCTTACAGTCATACTCTCCCCATGGCCAGTTGGCAAATTCTTCGTCAGCACATTGAACCTTGACATCCAGATTAGTTGTAACCTGAGTCATGTCCCCAGAAGCATTGATGACCACAGGGGTGTGTCTGCGGGCAATATCAAAAGCTTTAGCAGTGCTGTCGGGGCCGCAGGACAAGCCATTGAAGCAGATAACATCAGGCATCCATACCTTGTCAAATGGAACATTCAGTTGGCTGACACCGCCATATTCTTCAGGGTTCCAGGATAGCCTTTCATCTTTCCAGTTGATTCTCAACCACATCTTCATCTCCAGTACTCCCTTGTCTGTCATGTCCATGTAGTTGACAGTGGGGGAGATGGAGAGGTCGATACCCTCGCCCTCTTTCATTATGGGAATTAGGTCTCTGTCATAGTTGGCGAATAGGTCGTTCTTCAGGTTGGCAACATGATCAATGCGAGTCTTTTCTATATAAAGAATTTATACGTTATATGTTATGCATCAAAAGTGACAGTGATATTTAAAAGTCTCAAAAACCCTTGCTTAAATAGAACTTTTCAAGCTAAGCAATTTTAAAGTTTGAATCTTTGTGCCACCTCTATTAGTAGCGCAGATACTTCATAACTATTGTACGTCCAACGAATTTTAAGATTTTATTTTAAGATGGAATAAATAAACTTTACATATAACTAAACTTTAAATATAATATCATAAAGTTTTGCTTTAAAATATAGAAATAAGATAAAACTAACCTTTTGGGCTCATCTTGATATGGTTGTTGTGATATTCTCTTGATGTGTGTATGTATTGAGAGAAGAAGTGTGAATGACCCAACATCTCTCAAACATTCTCTTTTATACTCTTCCCAGGAGAGGGGAATAAGGCTGGGTAATATAATCTTCACACTAAATCCTCCAATGTTTACAATATTCGCCAGTTCCCGCCAGTTGTAAGTGTAACCAATTTTATAAAACAAATTTTTACAAAAAAAAAGATTTGACCCCTGTAAACTTTAACTGTCATTTTATCTTCATATAAAAGATGCATATTGTCTGTCTATTTTTTACAATACGATTTTGCTAACTATGAGACTAATGTGGCCTTTCTTTATAGTGAAGCATCTTTTAGGTCCCTTTCATGGGAGAATACCATTATACTACCAAGAAAATGTCTCCTAATAAATAATTACGCTACAAGAGGCCTCTAGTGGCGTAGCCGCTCGTATAAATTAGTATATCTTCTAATTGAGGTTGACACAATTTTTAATCACATCTCATTCAATTGAAGCAAAATCATTCTAATTCTAGATTATGATAGCGTGTTTTTAAGTCTTAAAACTAATATACAAGATTATCTATTAGAGTAGACTTACTGCAAAAAATTCTAAACTGGCGAATAATGAAAAATGTTTACTAAACGTATAGAAAGTGTCCTTGCATCTAAAAAAATCTTGGGCTGGCGAATGATGAAAAATGTTCACTAAACGTATAGAAAGTGTCCTTGCATCCAAAAAAAAAATCTTGGGCTGGCGAATGATGAAAAATGTTCACTAAATGTATAGAAAGTAACCCTGCATAGAGGAGGAGACTTTGTCCGCATTTATTCCATAGATTAGAGTTTCAAGAGTAGAAGTTGGTAGAATTGGTCTCGGAGATGAGTTGTAGACAGGGATAAGGAATAGTATTCTTTAAAACAGAAATATTGATTGGGCTGTTTTTAATGTTTTTTAGTAGAGTTGGGCCGGATATCTGGACAACGTTCGATATCCGGCAAATTACCAGATATCCGGCATTAGAAATCAGCCGGATATCCGAAGAGTTTCAAAATCCGGTATCCAGCTGGATATTGAAATGGCCGGATATCCGGCCAAACCCTATTTTTAGTGCAGCTTCTATATACACAAAACATACAATGATTGTTCATTTACCTCGTAGGTCAAAAAAGAATTTTCTCATAGGCGGGTGATTTTGGATTCCAATGTCAATAAGGCATATTTCTACTTGATATAGATTAGATGTTTTTGCTAGATTATGTTAATCCTCATGTAAATGTATTTTTCTGTTGCGCTAAAATTCCGTAAAGGTGTGAGTTTTAAGGCTTAAAGACAGTAGTAGAACGATAATGTTCACTATTTATGTGTATTCCTTATTGAAAAGAACTTTAGACAAAAAAATTGAAGTTAACATAAAATTTATCGTCTTACTTCTGTTTTCAAGCCTTTAAACTCACACTTTTACGGATTTTTAGCGCAACCTACTCCTCCCTGTGTTCTTGTATAAATTCTTGTCTCTGTCTGTGTTTATAGGTTCTTCTTTAAGTTTCCACACCCAAAGGTTGTGTTTGTTTATAACAGCTAAATTATTTCATAAGGTTTATGTAATAATTTAGATATTACTACTAATATTTGCTTATGCTGAAGAGGGAATCATTATTTGGCCTTAAACTATTAATAAAGGGGTAGGTAGGTTGTGCCAAAATTCCGTAAATGTGGGAGTTAAAAGAATTTAGAATAGAAGTAGAACTCTAAAATTTGGCATGGCAGTTTCTTTAATGGGGTATAAAGTGGATATGTACTATATTAGAGCAACTGCTATACAAAATTTTAGAGTACTACTCCTATTTTAAAGTCTTAACTCACGCCATTACGGAATTTTAGCACAACCTACCTCCCCCTTTCTGTTTTATAAAGTAAACAATATTTACCATTATGATATTTTCTAACTTATATAAGAGTATATTATATTCAATAGTAATTTTCTGGGGGAATATATAATATATTGTCTATGTACTGTGCAATCTTGTTGGTATCAATATATTATTACACTTTTTTCCCAAGTATGTAAATAAATTTTTATCTCATCCTATTAAGACAGTTTTCTGTGGATAGTAAATTGAAAAAAAATGGAATTAATTGAAGTTTTGTTTCATGCTTTTACATAGATGGTTGTATTAAATAAAAATTTATCCATGAGAAGATAGGATAGAAACTAGCTACGCAGAATATTAGAACCCTGCAGGGATAAAATATGCCCAACAAGTTAAATAATTTTAAAAATCAGTTGAGTAGGTAGTCGAGTTTGGTAACTGGTTATATACCCCTTTTATAGTTTACAATTAGTGGTTCAAACGTTTTTACACTTCACCAACCAATCAAAAGTCTCCAAATTTGTTTAGCCAACGAATGTATAAAACTTTAGGAACTTGTGTAATAAAAAGCTAATTGTCCCCTCCCTCCTTGGATAACGCCAAACAAACAAAAATAGCTAACTTGCATAACAAGAACTATTCTAACCCCTGAGTTATTCTGCTTGTTTTTGTATACCTTGCACCTGAGTCCATGGACAGGACCCACATATGTGTGCCATACATTAAGTCTAGACATTCTCATGGTTATACAATACATTCTCATTTAGTGCAGGGAGGAGGGGACACCTGAGTCCATGGACAGGACCCACATATGTGTGCCATACATTAAGTCTAGACATTCTCATGGTTATACAATACATTCTCATTTAGTGCAGGGAGGAGGGGACACCTGAGTCCATGGACAGGACCCACACATGTGTGCCATACATTATGTCTAGACATTCTCATGGTTATACAATACATTCTCATTTAGTGCAGGGAGGAGGGGACACCTGAGTCCATGGACAGGACCCACACATGTGTGCTATACATTAAGTCTAGACATTCTCATGGTTATACAATACATTCTCATTTAGTGCAGGGAGGAGGGGACACCTGAGTCCATGGACAGGACCCACACATGTGTGCCATACATTAAGTCTAGACATTCTCATGGTTATACAATACATTCTCATTTAGTGCAGGCAGGAGGGGACATTGGGCTGTTTTTATAATAACGTTTTCTTATTCGTTGGCTTACCAACTTCGGAGACCATTATTGAAATTTTATTGGTTGGTTTATTAAGTTGATATTGTCCAAACGTTTCAAACACTAATTGTAATCTACAGAAGGGGTATTTTGTATATCATTATTTGGGATGTAAATAATTCTATCGGCCATTGTCTTATCCCTTAGATCCCTGCTTAGGATGACAAAACCATCAATATTTCATATCTAAATGTAGCCAATCTATCTATAAGTTTGTTGCGTCAAGAATTGGTCTAATGTCTAATTTATTTGAAACATTTGAATAGATTTTCCATCAATTAAAACTTTATTTATATGCTTTCTTGTCACCTGTGGACCTCCAAAAACATGATCACAAAAGTTTGTCTGAGTTTTGTACTTTTTTAGTGTCTTTACTCTTGCCATATCTGTATTGATGTTTTCAAATTAGTTATTTAGCGCATCGTATTATACACAGCTTTCCCCGGTTAGTAAAATGAAAAATATCAGAATTATTTCATTTTTTACAGGTTAATATTTATTTTTTATATTATTCATAGAAAATTATCTTTAAACAATACATGCTCTTTCCGTATGGCTTCAATCTGGTTCTTATCCAGCGGATATTAATCGATTTCGAAACCATACTTAAAAATTAATTCTAGACATTTTATGAGGTTTTCATTTATGTACATGAATAGTTATTTCTTTCATCGTATTATAAACCGCTTTCCGCGGACATAGAAAGTACAATTATGAGATTAAAACTAGTTTTTTTAGCCCCGAGGTGCCGAAGGCGCCGGCTAAAAAAACTGGTTTTAATCTTATGATTGTACATTTCTATATTCGTAGAAAGCTGGATATAATACGATGCTAGACATAGTTTCTTCGTATGGATGAGAACCGGTTCCTATCCACCGGATTCGAATAAATACGAGAAATAATAGTAATATATTTACAATTATATTTCTAATAGGCATTTTGATCTATATATTTCGAAAATTATCCGATATACTACATAAAGATTGCTAGTTCAATTTACAGTACAAATGATAATTGCCATCTACATAGTTTCTACTTAAAATTCTGCAGAGAAAATACTGATTCTTAACGAGATTCACAATTATCTTAATTACACATTTGTGTGTGCCTATACTCCCCAGGGAAAAACTTATTCTTTTTTGGCAACAATATTACATGTACCAACAAATATTTTAAATATTAGTTGTTAACTTGTTATCTATGCTTGATGAATGTAATCCTTATATAAAAGCAACAGGATGTCTGTCTGTGTGTACCTTAAGATCTAACTAACTGCAGTACCGATATGGCTCAGTTTTAGTGTTAAGCTTCTGATTGAGGCCTGAAGATGGTTTACAACTGTAGGAGTAATCATCCACCCTCCCTGAGAGAATTTGTCCCATAAACACCCCCCTCCCTCTAAAGGGGGGGGGGGGCGAAAGTGACACTTTTTGAAACCAAAACTAAAAGTCAACAAAGGAACTCAACTAAAAAAAGAGTTACAGGTCTGAGATTTGCATGGCAGTTGCTTTATAGGGGTACAATATGGAACTGTGAAGAAAACCGCCGTTTCCCGCTGAATTTTTTTTGCCTTTTCTCGGCGGTTTTCGTCGGTTGCGCCGCCGTTTCTTCACAGTTCCATATTGTACCCCTATAAAGCAACTGCCATGCAAAATGTCAGACCTGTAACTCTTTTTTTCGTTGAGTTCCTTTGACTTTTAGTTTTGGTTTCAAAAAGTGTCACTTTCGCCCCCCCCCCCTTTTTATATTTTTTAAAATTAGAATGGAAAGTGAAAGGTCCTTTTATACTTCCCTCCCATCCTCCCCTAGCCTCATTTTACTCAATGGCTCTTAGAGGCCTCTAGGGGCGTAAACGCTAGTTAAGAATATGATACTAAAACTATTTGAACTTTCCTTCGGGTTAATTTTAACTTAACAGATCAACAAAGCTTTTATTAACATCAATATTCAAGTCGTGTTTAGTATAAAGAGATTTTTATCATAAATTTTTAATAGTTCTAAAATGGTGATTCCTATGGTGATTGGAACAAAGTATTGCTATACTATATTTAAACTATTTCACGTAATGTACGCTTAGATTCGGAAATAATACCTATCCTGTTTTTTTTAATGTTAAAAGTACAGTTTTATTCTACAATATTCATTTGTCCTGACATTAAAGCTTCCTTTTTGTGAATTTTGTCATTCTGTTTTTGTTATAATACTAATTCAATCATTGTTTTGCAGGTGAATGTGATTGTTGGGGGCCTGAACTGTGTGTGTTGGCTTGTCTGGTTCTACAACAACAGGAAGAATGGTGTCTATATCAGACAAGGGGCCTATGCCGTTGCAGGTATAGTTATTTATCTAATCGTATAATAAACAGCTTTCCGCGAATAAAAAAGATGTACAATCATAAGATTAAAACCAGTTTTGTTAGCCACGTGATGCCGTAGGCACGGGCATAAAAAAACTAGTTTTAATCTTATGATTGTTCATTGTTATATTCGTAGAAAACTGGATATAATTCGCGATGCTTTACATGATTTTTCAGTATGGCTGAGAACCGGTTCTAATCCACCGGATATTAATCGGTTTCGAAGCGATACTGGATACTCCAGTTTTCAATGTATGTGTGTATTGATTTTCCTAATTCTTATTTGAATTCTGTTTGTCAGGACAAATCATTCCACCACAACAAGATATATAAAATTTAAGATAAAATAATAATAACAATTTTTTTTTTAGCGCTGACTGTTAGTGTGACCCTGGAACTGTTGGAGTTCACTCCCATATTCTGGAGTATTGATAGCCACGCTCTCTGGCATCTTGTCACCTCCCCTCTACCTATTCTATGGTAAGTTATATTTTACCAGTTAAAGAACCCTGCTGTTTAAAATTCCTTAATAGTTAGGATACTGTTTTAAGAGATAAACAAAAGCATTATGAAATCCGTGGATTTAAGTTTCTTTAGTCAAAATATTTCACTTGATAAAACTATCCATTCAATTACCTTGATTTTTATGCCTTTTTAAAAAAAAGGTTTTTAGTTTTCACTTCTTCCTCCATGAAATTAATACTGTCTGTATGTACGTCCGTCTACGTAAGTTATAATCATACTAGCGGCATCTTTGGGCACTTGAGGAGGGGGGAGGGAGCACGTCCCCTTCCAACCCCATTTTTTAGCTTTAAACAAAATAGGGGGATTTCTCTTGGGGTGGTGGTGGTACCCTCCCCTAAAATAGTCATAAACCTTCCCGGGACCTATGCGAAGCTACCCTGTTAAGGAGAACCCGATCGGTTCAGTGGTTAGCGAGATCCTTCGGTACAAACAAACAAATAAAAAGACAGACAGACATCGTTCTACTTTGTATCATAGACTACTTAGTATTATAGATAACCAAGCCTTTTCAATCTAGGACACGAGGTTTGTATGTCTACACGAAAGGACGGTAGTCTTTTTTAGTTTAAATAGGCATCACTTTTCATGACAACTAATCTTGTTAAGGTATAAGTTTGCTGCTCAAGATTGTTTGTTCCTAATTAATCAAGATTCAACACCATTACCATTCAAGAAGACCATTTAAGAACTCCTGAGAAATTAAACACATTTATAAATACTCTTTTATTTAGTTGTTATATTTTTATTTTTGTTAAGAACCTTAAGAATGAACGTCCAGGGTGGTAAAAAAAATACAGTTGATTACCCATTTTACCCACCTGAAAATAAAAAGCTTGGACGTTCCTACCCATGAGAATTGAATACATTTTAATAAATACTCCTTATTTAGTTATTATATTGTTATGCTTTGATTATTTGATATCTAGCCTAAATTTACAATCCAGCATTATTTGTTTTAGGTTTTTCACTGATCTCAAACTGATTTTAAACTAAAATTCTTAAAGCTATTCAATTGTCGAGAAAAAAAATATCAAACCTGTAAATTATAATGTAGCATTTGTTATATACTCTGCCAATATTTGCAAAAAAAAATTATATTGTTATTATGTGATATTTTATTTTTTAACATTTATTATTACTGTTATTTAATTTATAATAATTTATCCCTAAATTTTCAGATAAAAAAATGCGTGTCGAGAGGTGCTACTTTTGTGGCTCCCCCTGTTATCCTGGCAAAGGACTGACATTTGTCAGAAATGACTGCAAGATTTTCAAATTTTGCGGAGCTAAATGCCACAGGTCCTTCAAGCTGAAGAGAAACCCAAGGAAGATTAGGCACACCAAGGCCTATAGAAAATCTGCAGGAAAGATAGTCTTGACAATAGTTTTTAATATCTAAGCTACTGTAGAATTCGAAATGACTTTTTGTATGAAACGGTATGGGGGAAACGTGATTTTCTCGACGTTATTTTTTTTCTATATAACTCAATTTGTCCATCCATAATTTGTGCTTCGTTGCTAAAGGATGTTGTCATTCTTGTACTACAATTTTATGGGCAGTACTTGAAAAATTGAATGGTAGTTAATATATTTAGTACCTATTCTATCATTTAACTAGCTTTATTTCGGTTTATTTTATGTAATAAAAATATCCTTGCGTCTATGGGAAAACGTAAAAATCTCGGGTGCTATTAAAGATAGAAAAATAACTAACTAAAGATTAAGACTCTCTAAAAACCAGGCAAAGAATTGGCGGTGGATCCCACATTCGAATTTGAGAAGAAACGCAACATTCCCGTCAAGTACGACAGAGAACTCTGGGCCAAGACCATCGAGGCAATGAAGAAGGTGGAGGAGATCAAACAGAAACGCCAAAAGCACTTTTTCGCGCAGAGAAGAAAGCTTGCTGATAAGGAACAAAAGCGAAAGGATATCCATGAAGTCAAGCGTGACCTGGCCCTTCTTAGAAGCCCTGCCATTGGTATGAAGAGAATTTCCACCATGCGGTTCCGAGGCATCACGGTGGAGGAAGAGGTTGACGGAGACATGGAGGACACAAGCATGATGATTGAGGGAGAGAAGACTACTGACAAGGAGGAAGTGAAGATTGGAGAGGTTCACGAGGCTGCTGACCAGGAGATGGAGGCCTTGTAAGGATCCTAGTCAAGTCAAGCATCTTGGTCTAATTGTCTCGGCATTTTTTTTATCTCATTACCATTGTAGAAATTTGAATAAACTATTTTTTTTTGATTTCTTGAATTTCTTAACTTAAAAAGCTGGTGTACTGTATAATACTTTTGTCGTCTTACTTTGTTAGTTTTTCATAATGGAATCTTCTAATGTATTCTGATTAATATTTTGGTTAATTACGAGTATTGAAACGATAACGTCTATGAAAGATTTTTACATGTTAAATTATGAATATAAAAGGTTTAGATAGATTAAAACTAGGGTTAGCAATCCGTCTGAGTTTTGGACCGGATTCGGATTCTTACAAGAATTCGTCCAAAAATAAAACGAATTCTCCGCGGACTCCGGATTCTTATTTTTTTGGACGGATTCTAGCAATATTTTAAAAGGCTTTTAAAAAAATAAATTAATGGATTAAATTTTACCGGGTACTGGGGAGAATATAAAGCTGCGTTTTTTCATTTTCTGATCTCTCCACTTGGTGGGATAGGTGGGGAGAGATGGGAGGGTGGTGATCTTTGCCTTCAAAGAGGTTGAAATAAAAAACTGAATACTCAATTTTAGCCTAACAATTAAGAATCAGCTATTTAAAAAAGGATTCGAATTAAAAAATTGGGCGGATTGTGATTGCAAACCCTAGTAAAACTATAGCATAAAAAACATGACAAATTATATGGTACTGAATGACTAATCTAAGCTTTTTATAATTAGTCTGTCCGACAGTATTTAGGCCTTAGTCAATTTTGGTATTTTGAATTGTTTTACAGTTAGGGAGTTGAATCCATTTTTATAGAAGCAGAAATATAATCTATGATTATGGTTTGGACCCTCTAAAACTGTAATCTACCCTTCCACTTTCCCCTCTCTTGGTGAAGATATCTTCAACGCCGATACGATTTTTGAAATATAAGATTCCACTTTTGTCTCTCTTGTTAAAGATATCTTCACCAAGAGAGGCAAAAGTGGAATCTTAAATTTCAAAAATCGCATCGGCGTTGAAGATATCTTCACCAAGAGAGGGGAAAGTGGAATCTTACATTTCAAAAATCGTATCGGCGTTGAAGATATCTTCACCAAGAGAGGGGAAAGTAGAATCTTACATTTCAAAAATCGTATTGGCGTTGAAGATATCTTCACCAAGAGAGGGTAAAGTGGAAAGGTAGATTACAGTTTTAGAGGGTCCAAACCATAATCATATATTATATTTCTGCTTCTATAAAAATCGATTCAACTCCCTAACTGTTCTACGCATGCAACGTAGCAACTCAATAATCGTTTCCAAAAGTCGTAGGTTAACCAAGACAGACAGAATTCTGCTTTTTGTGAAACCATTTTCTTTAGTCAAAGTGGCTCAGCCTAGCTCTAGCGTCCTGGGACTAGGGAATCAGCATATGCGATTCAGACAAACAACAAATTTCCCCATTAACATTCTTATGCACTTCCCATCAGCTACATCAAAAAACAAGTTTTACGCCAACTCTACCCCTACAAAATATTTAATTTTCAGATAATTTCAAATGGAATTAATTGGCTGAAGAGCAGCCCTTGCTAGGAACTTTTTCCCAAGAGTCAATAATCTTTATCAGTTAAGATAAATCAAAATTAGATAGCAAAAATAAAGTACGTTCAAGAAAGGAAAAAATGGGGGTATCCCATCCCCCAAGAAAATAGCCTAAATCCACCACAGGACCAGTAGGCATATTCCCTAAAGAGTGGAATCAAATCGGTTCAGCTGTTACCGAGATCTTAAGCTTCAGACGGACAGACAGGCATCATTCCACTTTGTATTGTATAAATAAGATTAACCTTAGCTTATTCAGATGAATACAGGACCCTGTATTCTGTCAAATCGATTTCAAACAATTTAGAAAGCGTAGGAACTCTTAAATCGTTACCAGCAAGTATGTATGTCCATTTAAACATTCTGGTTTTAACTTGTTTGTCAAAATTTTTGTATGATATATCATTAAAGAGACATGTCAGAATTATCCAATTGATTTTATACTTTGGATGATGATTTCTATGATAGATTAAATAATTTAGAGATCGTAGTGTAAACCTTACCAGAAAGTCCCTCCTACTTTAAGTGCCCCTAGAGGTTTCTAGGGGGCGTGGCCGCTAGTCTTTCTATAATTTCGACATATATAATATTTTAATCGTTGTCAAAATCTACATAATGATATAACCAAATAAATATGCTGCACAATAATTTTCAAGTGTTAATGTTAGTTTGTTCTGCCTTCTGACAGTTTCGCTAATATAAATGTCAAATTAATACAAAAAATAATAAAAGCTGTTTGAAATTATTTGAATACTTTATTAATAATCTGAACATGGTTTCTTTATACAATATTATAGCAGAATGGATTTAATATAGCATCGATTGTTTAAGCCTTCTTGGGAGCAGCTTTCTTAGCAGCAGGCTTCTTAGCGGCGGGCTTCTTGGCTGCAGCTGGCTTCTTAGCGGCAGCAGGTTTCTTTGCAGCAGCGGCTTTCTTGGGGGCAGCAGACTTCTTGGCGGCAGCGGGCTTTTTAGAGGCCTTCTTAGCAGCAGGCTTCTTGGCGGCAGCCTTCTTAGCAGCGGGTTTCTTGGCAGCCTTCTTAGCCTTGGGTTTCTTAGCAGCGGGCTTCTTAGCCTTAGGTTTCTTGACTTCCTTTGCCTTCTCTCCGAGCTTGTAGCATCCAGCTCCCTTGCCAGAGGCCTTGGCCATCTTCAGGGTACCGGCAGCAACACCACGCTTCAGAGACATACGCAGATGAATGGCAGCCTTAGCAGCATCAACCTTGTAGTTGGCACAGATGTACTTGAGTATGGCCTGACGGCTACTTCCAGTTCTGTCCTTAAGAGCCTTCAGGGCAGCGGCAACCATGACGGAGTACTTAGGGTGAGCGGCAGGTGCTGCGGGTTTCTTGGCTTTTACAGCCTTCTTGGCAGGAGCCTTAGCTGGGGCAGCGGCGGGAGCGGGAGCAGCAACGTCAGCAGTCATGATGTTATTGTAGATTGGTTAGTGGTTAACACTGATAGTGATATTATTCAAGGAAGTGAATGTAGTGAAATGGGTTGACAGAGTATATACACAGCAGAGAGTACCGAATAGAGAGCTTTTTCCTCTTATCTGAGAAGCAAAACTTAGTCGGAAAATATTGTGATTTGTGCTTTTAGGTGCCTCTATTTTAATCATTTTTATAATAAAATTACAAATTAATTCCATAAAGTGTTAAAATAAATGATTAAAGCATTTCCTAACGAATCTATTAAGGGTAAATTAGTTTAAAACAACGCTTATTAAGTTTGTTAAAAATGCAAAATAGTCAGAATTTTACATGAAGATTCTTTAAATATTTGACTTTTTATTCGTTTTTAACTAATAAATAAAACAAAAATATAAATTTTTATTACAGAATAAGTGAAAACATTAAATAAACTTTAATTTTATCTAAAGACAATTTAAAAAAATTTATGTTTCAGTGCTTAAAAATGAAGTTTTTCTGGTGTTATAAAACACAAAATTTTGCTTGGGTTTGGTAGAAATTATAGAATTTGCCGGGATTTACACAACTATACACTAGTACACATACGCATCTAAACACAATTCATTGTGATGACATAAATAATATATTTTTTAAGTGCATTTTTTCTCTCTCGCTATTTCCTTAATATTTTTTCATATTATGAAAAATAAAAGCTTGATTTGTTTGCAATTGTAGATATTTAGATTATATTATTTCTATACAAATTACAAATAAATTGTAAAAATTGGTATAACGTTTCTCAAATAAAATGCATTAATATATTTTTGTAATTGATATCAAATGAAAGAAATACATAAATTTTATATTTAATTAGCAGTTTCACCCCTTGCATCAGGGTATCTGTAATAAAAGGGTGGGAATATGGGGCATAAATATAGCCTTAAACCTTCCCTGGACGTATGTCAAGCTTTAAAAAATTGAAGAACTCGATCGGTTCTAATTAGTTATTGAAATCTTAAGCTTGAGACAAAAAAACTTCACTACTTTATAAATTAGGGTTAAAGAGAATTATCATATCCATTTTTAAAACTTAAAAGCGAAGCTTTTCTATAATTAGGGTCGGTCCGTCCATAGACGTCCAAGCTATTTTTTTTGGGGGGGGTAATTCGTATTTGGGGGGGGGGGGGTAAAATGGCTCGCTAAGCGCGCCGAAAACTTTTTTTACCCACCCCAAAATTTTTACCCCGGGGGTAAAATTTGCTTGGGGGGGGGGTAATTACCCCCCCCTGAAGTCTGTTGGGGGTTAAATTTAGTTTTAAATCCAAACAAAGCCGACTTTTCAATTAGGACGTATCAGACGTCCAGGTTATAGAGATACTTGGCCAGGAATGAGATGAATGACAAGGATTTTTCTTTCCTTTCTGAAAACCACTGAATTACCAATACAATACTACTATTTGGAATATGTTTTTCTAGTGGCTGCGTCACAATCCACTCATGCAATATTCATTGTAAAAAATATAATATTTTTAACAGCTTGATCCATCTCATCCCAAGACTACTTTATCAAACGATCTTTGTACGTACAGGCCAAATTTATTTTTCATTCTCAATCGTCCTGTAAAGGAAAAAATAATACATATAAAAAGTATATTTTATGAAAAATCTGAATTAGATATTTAATATTTCTAATTTGCTTTTGATATGAATTGTAGAGATGCATCGGTAAAAACTATTTAAAATGTTTTTTAAGGGACAATATCTTTTAGGGGGGTATTAGGTACCCCCATCCTTAAATAGTTATAAACCCTCCTTGTTGAGCTTTACTATAAAGAACAATATATGTAAAGCTGTCTGCTAGATCTTAAGCTACATAAGAAAGAAACCCTCTTACTTTTATATACGGATAATCATAAAATTACAGTTAAAGATAAAAATAACCTTGATGGCGACTAAATTTATAGATTGAAAATTAGGAAGCTAGTAAAAGTGGCGGACTCAGATTATGACGTCAAAAAAATTAACCAATAAAAGGCCACTATAAATTTTATCATTGGTCAATTACAGTGTATACTGGCCGCTCATTGGTTAATTTTTTTGGCGTCATAATCTGAGTCAGCCACTTTTACTAGATTCATTAGCATTTTTCATGTTTACCAGGGATCTAATGGGATAAGACAATGGTCGTTAAACTGATGTACATCCAACGATGATACTCAGATAACAATTGGTGGTTGAAAAGTTTGTACATTTCAGTAAATGACCCAACCAATCAATTTAATAAATCCCCAAGGATAAGTAAACGCTATTGTATGCCATGGGGACTAGTGTAATAAACCCCTCCCTCCCTGTTATTTTTCACTCCTTCGTTTCATAAATTCAAATTTGATTTAATGCTTTCATCATTTGTATACTTTGGAGTTTCAACTAATTCAATGTACATAACACAAAATAATATTTTTTTGGCTGATTTTGTGAACTTAAAATGATTATCATAGAACTAATCTTAGGGAAATGTATAAGTTATATTATTTTTATCTTTATGAATACATTGTCTAGCATATAAATACAGAAATGGTTATTGTTGCTTGAAAGAATTCCCGAATTTGTAAAATTTTTTGCTCTCTATAAAGAGAGCGTTTTCAGGTACAGAGTAGTGTAGCACATACGGTCAACTTCTTAGGCCTTGGTCTTTTCAGACTTCTTGGGGAGGAGAACAGCCTGGATGTTGGGGAGGACACCTCCCTGGGCGATGGTGACACCGCTCAACAGCTTGTTCAACTCTTCGTCGTTACGGATGGCGAGCTGAAGATGTCTTGGGATGATTCTGGTCTTCTTGTTGTCTCTGGCGGCATTACCAGCCAACTCAAGAACCTCAGCGGCCAAATATTCCATGACAGCAGCCATGTAGACTGGGGCACCAGCTCCAACACGCTCAGCATAATTTCCTTTCCTCAGCAGACGGTGGATACGTCCTACGGGGAACTGCAGACCAGCTCTGCTGGAACGGCTCTTTGCCTTTCCCTTCACTTTGCCTCCCTTTCCGCGTCCAGACATGATGATCGATAGGATAGGTTGTTTCGGATAAATAGAAACTGTCGTTCTATGCTTATTTTCCCATATATATACCCAAAGGGAACTTGTTAAATTCCTTCTTCTTTGTTAATAAGACCTTTCCCCATTTCCCCCTGCCTTCAGAACACCATTTACCCCCTCTCTCTTATTTTATCTTCCTGCAAACACACTGATATGCTCCTCCCCTTTCTCTATCTTGTGTATCTCCTCCCCATTCACACGCACAATTTACAAAGTTTCACCTGCCTTACCCGCCAAATTGAATAAAGCATTCTTTCTTTCAACGTATTTTATATTTTTTAAAGTTATTTAATGGATATTAATATGCAATGTTTTACTTTGTCCATGATATGGCTTTTTAGAATAAAATGGTCAAATATTTCTTATAGGGGTGGGGGCATCAACCCTTCGAACGAATGCCCAAGTAAAAACAAATGTGGAAAAAGAAATAGACAATATAAATGAAAAAAACTGCTTGAACAGGATCAGAAAAACATTGCTGAGATATTAGACCAAATCATGTAAAATTTTTTATGCTAGGCTAGAAGTTTAATTTGTCCCAAATAGGAATAAAGAAAAAATAATGTAAGCCTTTTAAATAGATTAATTTACAAACAAAGAAAACATAGCAAACAGGATAGATATGTAATTGCAATTTTATTTACCATCTTTCTTGTTTAGCCGGGAACTAGGAGGTAGCCTACAGGATTATAATGTTTCATCCCTATTGACGTCAACTATGAGTTACCGCAGATTTCAGCATCCATTCTTGATAGGCCACTGGGAAACCCTTAGCTAGCCTAAGAAACGTTATAAGATTTGGCCTATTAATCGTTATTTTAACCCAAAAATATTCGTTGATTAATTCTAAGGTAGTCTAAGAAACTTTATGGGATTTGGCCTATTAATCATGATTTAAACACAAAAAAAACATTGATTGTTTCTAGCCTAGCCTAAGATACTTTGTAGCATTTGGCCTATCAATCGTGATTTATACACATAAATAAACGTTGATCATTTCTAAGCTAGCCTATGACACTTCATAGGATATGGCCTATTTATTGTGATATTGATTATTTGTTAGCCTAAGAAACTTGATAGGATTTAGCCTATTAATAGCTCTTTACCACGTTAAAATTCTCTGATTATTTTTTGACTACAATCTTTCATATTTTATAATTATCCTATTTAACTGTCCGTCCGTCCGTCCGAGACAGATAGCTTTTTATGTGATCTAATTATCCGTTTGATCTTATTGGTATATTGATTCCTGGGACAACAAAGTACAATATTATAAGCGAAGCAACTCTATAATCAAGTCCTAAAAATGTAAGTATGTCCATTAAGCAGTTTTTCTAAAAATTTACTTACAATTTTGCTTCGACTCTTATACTTTTATATTCTGATTATTCAGTTCTGACACTAGTATACAAGTGTTAATGTCTGTTTGTCCTACCGTTTCAGTGCTTAGCTTTTATGGATGTTGTCATCCTTGTTGAAATGTTGACTCCTATAGGACAAAGGTACAATTTTAAAAGCGAAGTATCTGTATGATTATATTCAATTCCTTATCAGTATCCAGTATTAAATAATGTTTTTAAAATTAATTTAATTTTGTTTTATTAGGCTCTGACACTCTGCAATTATTCAAATTCTTTTGTTCTTGTATCTGACTTTAGAACTTCGCTTTTTTAGTTAAGTTACAATTGATTAAAATATTTTGTGTTTAATACAGAACTGTTTACCGTTTATCTAGAAAATGCCTATTTGATCATGTTTCATTTCCTTCTGAAATTATGTCCTTTACATAAAACTTAATATATGTATATTTATCTATGTGTAGGTTTATTACAATTTATTTAAGTTTATAGTATGTTATGTATTTGTTTGTAATTGCTTTATTTAACAAGGATGACAACATCCATAAAAGCTAAGCTCTGAAACGGTAGGACAAACGAACATTAACATGAATTGCGTGTCATAACTGAAAAATCAGAACATAAATGTATAAATTTCGAATCAAAATTGTAAGTAAATTTGTTGAAAAACTGCTTAAATACAGGATAATGTTTAAGAACATACTTACGTTTTTAGGACTTGCTTATAGAGATGCTTCGCTTATAAAAATGTACTTTGTTTTTCTAAGAATCAGTATTAAAAAAATCAGATCAATCGGAAAATTTTATCACATAAAAAATTTGTTGTTAAAAAAGTTAAAAATCAACATTATTAAATGGACCGACCCTAATTATAGAAAATAGCGGGAAAATGTATAACAACAAGGGGAGGAGTTTGATAACCCAAGCCGACCCAAGCTATTTCAAATTTAAAGGGATACAAAGCGACCAATAAGAATGTACTTGCCTATTTCAGGAATATGGAGTGAGAATAGGATTTTTTTTAATGACATTTTTTAAACAATAAATCTTAAATTGTATATTTCTTTTGATAGTTTTTCATTTTTTCTTACTGGCTAAAAAAATATTGGGTCAAATCCTAAAAAGTTTCTTAGATATAGCCTAGGCGTTAACCTGTTAGGGTATCCTAGAAGTCCTAAATATACAGTCTTTATGTAAGGTTAATAAAACCTAAACTTCTAGACTAGCTTGTATTTTTTACAATTCTATGAGCCTAGTACACTAAATGCATCTTACTTTTGTTTGATAATTTTCTGTGCTTTGCATGAATGAAATAAATTATATTTAGATCAAGACTTTTATCTTACCCATAAGAACAAACTAATATGACAACTTTTAGAGTAGATACATAACTAGTTTATATGTACCTTAATCATTTTTAAAACAAACCCTTCTCACTCTTTTGACATCTGCATAGTATGCAATGGAAAATTTTGAGTTCTCCCGCCTTTTCATATTATAGCAGCTGGTGTATTGTGCTTAATTTAGTACCTCAGCACACATAATCCCCCCCCCCTTTCCCTCATTGCAGAGGGGAGGTTAATATCACATTAGGTTAGCACAGTAAATGTATAAAAACAAAGTGATGGGTGAAGCTCAACAGATTCAATTTGACATCTACAATCACTATGCCACCCAAGGTTTCAGGAAAGGCTGCCAAGAAGTCCGGCAAGGCCCAGAAGGCCATTGCTAAGGGAGACAAGAAAAAGAAGAAGTTGAGAAGGAAGGAGTCCTACGCTATCTACATCTACAAGGTGTTGAAGCAGGTGCACCCCGACACTGGTGTCTCCAGCAAGGCCATGAGCATTATGAACTCCTTTGTCAATGACATCTTTGAGCGTATTGCTGCTGAGGCATCCCGTCTGGCTCACTACAACAAGAGGTCCACCATCACCTCCAGGGAGATCCAGACTGCTGTCAGGCTTCTCCTTCCCGGAGAGTTGGCCAAGCACGCCGTCTCTGAGGGAACCAAGGCTGTCACCAAGTACACCAGCTCAAAGTAAATTGATCTGCCCAACGGAAACAACGGTCCTTTATAGGACCCACCATATTTGTCATAATCGAGATAATTTATCTGTACTTCTAATTACATTTATCCATCAAATTATTCGGCTCCGACACCCTTGTCCGAAGCTATTAGATGTAAAATTTAGACATCTAATTAAATGTATAACCGAATCAAGGTCATAATAAGTAATGATAGCTGAAATAAAGTAAAGACAGGCAGACTAAATCAGGCTCTGCTCTTGCTCAGTCCTCAGGAAAAAAGATTTTTGTAATCAATTCATTACAGATATATTAACAGAATAAGTGAATTCTTAAAAGTTTATATTTTATATTTGGCTCAAATTAATTGAAAACAACTTTACTGTGCAACCACAAATTTGGCATTCTGTAACATTTTAACAATTTTCAAGTTTCAAAATTATGATTTTTATAGCCTGAATTTGAAACAGGAATTATTTTGAATTTATCGTTGGACAGGAATAGATATATATCACATCGTAATAGAGACGCCTTTCCGCAGAATTTAAAATGAAATTTTTTAATTTTTCAACCATGGGAAATTAATACAGAACTGGTATTAATTTTATGTCATTATTCGTGGAAATTTATCTGTAACACGATAATATACATTACGTTTTTAGTATGGCGAATTTAATCGGTTTTGTAAGTATACTGGAATACACATTACTAAATTAAAATTAAAAATTTCGGGTCATATGCGAAGGAAACGAAGTTGCGGGTTTCGTCATATTTTCACAGTAGCTGTTCTCCTGCAGGGCAATCCCCTATCTGAACCTAAATAACCTTTCAAAAGCTACTGTGTAAATACGACGAAACCCGCAACTTCGTTTCCTTCATATGACCCAAAAAATCTCTTAATGTGAAAAACTCGAATAATTTCATATTCTGGATAAATTAAATACATATGTTATTATGAAAGAGGGAAAAATTCACTGAAATTTTAAGGCCTTCAATCATCCCTTGTATAAACAAGGATGACAACATCCGTAAGTGACGAAGCTCTTACATGATAAAAGAACATCTAAGCAGATCTAAGGAAAATGGAATCCTTCAATGAAATCGTTACAAAACTTCAATACAAATTTTGGTAATCAATATTTCAAACACACGATTAGCGTATCAACTCTATAACTATTACCAGAATGTCCGTACGCGACCATTTTAAACATGTTAATTTTTAACAACAAGTTTTTATGTGATCTAATCATCAGACAACAGAGTACAATATTGTAAACAATGCAACTCTATGATCAAATCCTAATCTGTTAGTATGTCCATAAACATTATCCTGTATAAGATTTTTTCCCCACAAAATTACATTCTGATTATTCAGTTCTGACACTGTGTTAATGTAAGTTTGTCCTCTCATTCCAAAGCTTTGCTTTTATGGATGTAATCATACGAAAGTAAAATACCGAAGGGAATGTGTACCACACTAATACTTTGTTGTAGATGATTACTCAACTTTATAAAGAATATCTCTTTAGTCATATATGGCTGGCCCTATATAGGGCCGTTTGTTTAATCCAGCGAGCAGTAAGTTTAACCTCCGAATCCGTACAGAGTGCGACCTTGCCTCTTGAGGGCATAGACAACATCCATAGCGGTGACAGTCTTCCTCTTGGCGTGTTCAGTGTAGGTGACAGCATCTCTGATCACATTCTCAAGGAAAACCTTAAGAACACCACGAGTCTCCTCGTAGATAAGTCCAGAGATACGCTTGACACCACCACGACGAGCTAAACGCCTGATAGCGGGCTTAGTGATACCCTGGATATTGTCTCTCAACACCTTCCTATGCCTCTTGGCGCCTCCCTTACCGAGTCCCTTTCCTCCTTTGCCTCTTCCGGTCATGGTGATAGTTTGATTCCGAAAATGAATCTTAATTGATAGACATGATGACGCTATACTTATACCAAACTCACATGAATCCCTCGACCTCCTATTGGATGCACGTCTCGACGATCCAGTACAACAACAGCGCGCATCAGTAGTTAGGGTACTAGACGCTTAGGGTAGTGGTAGGGTAAAAGGGTGGAGAGAGGGAAGGAGTAATGTTAGACTCAGCTTGTGTGTTTATATATCGAGAACAAAGAATCATTTTGGGAAAATCACAAAACAAAACATTAGGTTTTCCAAATTCAGAATATATCATTCATTTAGAGATGATGATTCATGTTATAATCAAAGAAAAAGTGAATGATAAATAAATAAATATATTACAAGTATATAAAACTAAATTTATCGTTTAAAAATGTTAACAAATAGGCTTTACTTTATATCTATGCAATTTGCTAAGAATCACTTCTAGATTAGTCAGTCAATTAAATTTTACAGTATTTTGCTTATTTTAATGATAAAGTGTAGATATAAATTTTAATTCTAATCCATTTAGTTTTGATCCCAAGTTCTACATAAATTATGACTGGTAACACAAAATATACAGTCAAATATATTAACATTTTTTAAAATAAAATAAAATGCTTTATAAAGTACTAGCAGCTTCGCCCCTAGCCTCTAGGGGCTTTGCCCCAAGAGGTTTGATCAAACCAATTTTTCGTAATTTAGATTTTAAAAAATAAATCTAAAAAAATTTTTTTTTTTTTTGGGGGGGGGATTTTTAATTTTTTGGAGAGGGTTGGGGGTGTCCCACCCCCAAAGAAAATAGTTATAAACCTTCCCGGGACCTATGAGAAGCTACCCTGTAAAGGAGAACCCGATCGGTTGAGCGGTTAGCGAGATCCTTCGCTACAAACAAACAGACACACAGACAGACATCGTTCTACTTTGTATTATAGACTAGCGGCTTCGCCCCTAGCCTCTAGGGGCTGTGCCCCAAGAGGTTTGATCAACCTAATTTTTCGTATTTTAGATTTAAAAAGAAAAAGTAAAAAAAAAAATTTTTTTTTTTTTTGGGGGGGGGTATTTTTCATTTTTTGGGGGGGTTGGGGGTGTCCCACCCCCCAAGAAAATAGCTTAAAACCATCACAGGACCAGTAGGTATATTCCCTGAAGAGTAGAGCCCAATCGGTTCAGTGGTTACTGAGATCTTAAGCTTCAGACGGACAGACAGTTGAAGAGGTCCTCAAAGTCCCTTGGCCACAATCAGACAGACGGACAGACGGACAGACGGACAGACGGACAGACGGACAGACAGACAGACAGACATCGTTCTACTTTGTATTATAGATATATATGTATTTACCTCAAAACTTTTAAAAATAGGGTTTGAATTATATGAAAATATTCATGAACTTAATATGACATGATTACACATATGTAGATTTTTCGCTTATAACATATTGTTCCAATTATCGTTCTAAGATAATTGTAAATAAATAAGATGCCTTTTGAGTTATTCGAATATATAGAAAGCTTTGCTTTCAACAAAAAATCTACCTTAATTTAAGAGACAAAAAAATTAACATTCAAGTTATCATTTCATATAAATGATGTATATTTGAAAAATATATTTTCTGTAAATAGAACAAGACCGTTGTGATTTCGATGTATTATAAGTTAGTGTCAGGTAGCTTTATTATACATTTGAATTTTAAGCCGCTTTAATTTTGAATCCCCTTTCTATCCAAGCATACAACTTTGCGCCACCCTTATTCCCCTCTCTTCTTATTATGTTGTTCTCTCTCTTCCCCAGAGTCCTCCTCCCCTTTTTTTAGATATCGGCTCGATTTTGTGATCTCACCCCCTAAATCCTATCACGAATTTAACTATAAATATCAAACTTCAAGTAATTTTGAGCTAGTTGAATATATTCAGCATCTACAATGGCTCGTACCAAGCAAACTGCCCGTAAATCTACCGGAGGAAAGGCTCCCCGCAAACAGCTGGCAACCAAGGCTGCCAGGAAATCTGCCCCTGCTACCGGTGGAGTTAAGAAACCCCACAGATACAGGCCTGGAACCGTCGCTCTCCGTGAGATCAGACGTTACCAGAAATCCACTGAGCTTCTTATCCGCAAGCTTCCTTTCCAGCGTCTGGTCAGGGAGATTGCCCAGGACTTCAAGACTGACCTGAGATTCCAGTCCAGCGCTGTCATGGCTCTTCAGGAGGCTAGCGAGGCCTACCTGGTTGGTCTCTTTGAGGACACCAACCTGTGCGCCATCCACGCTAAGAGAGTGACCATCATGCCCAAGGACATCCAGCTCGCCAGGAGAATCCGTGGTGAACGTGCTTAAACTAATTGACCATCGACTGACCAAAGAAAAAGGCTCTTTACAGAGCCAACTATATAAATCATTGAGAAATTTCTAGAATTATAAATATAAGAACACTAAGATATTACAAAGTCTTAAATTTGTAATATTTTATTCTAATTTTGATTAAATTTTATTATGAATTAATGGAATTTACATAAAAGAGGTAAAAAAAACTTTGCTAAAATTAACCATCTAACGTATATGGAAAGAAAGACATCTCCACAACCATAAAGGATATACTTGCATGTTAGAACTTAATTTTACGGTTGGTTATATGATAGTATTGTACTTTGTTGTCCTATGAATCTGTATTCTTAGTTCCAAAAGCAACAAATTTAGTCACCATGTAAATTTATGCATGGTCATTCTGGTGACGAGTTGCTATGCTTTCTCAAATCCCTACAAAGTTTGAAATCAATAGGATAATTCTAACATTCCTAAATGAACTAAGTTATCCGTTACGGTCCGACCCTAATTATAAAAAAAACTTCGCTTAGAAATATAAATCAGTAATATTTTGTATTTGAAGTAAATGTCGTCTGTTATGATGAACATTGTAAGCAACCAATGAGAATATTACACTATAGTTCTCTCCGACCAATCACAACTCAACATTTTATCTACTCTAACCGGGCGAGTATGCCAACTCATAAAAATATTTTATGCCAAAAATATAAAAACCTTCTCTGGACCTCTAAGAAGCTTCAATGTAAAGGAGAAACATATCGGTATAGTGGATGTAAGATTCTAAGCTACAAACAGTCACACAGAAAGACATCATATTACTTTTAAACAAGCACAAAAAGTATGATTAATAATCCAGCTTTGGCAACTTGTGAAACTGAATCCGTGTCAAATGTAAAAGCAGAAAGTTGCCAATAACAAGTCGACGAAGGAAA
This sequence comes from Acartia tonsa, assembly GCF_053477335.1. NCBI lineage: Eukaryota > Metazoa > Arthropoda > Copepoda > Calanoida > Acartiidae > Acartia > Acartia tonsa. The sequence continues at coordinate 12,114,852 of NC_137262.1, read as the reverse complement.
ATGAAATCAACTTCGGGGGGGACGAGGCGAAAAAAGTGAAATTTTTGATGAAATCTAGATGAAAAAAGCATGAAATCTAACTGTAAACTCTTATAAATTTTGACAGTCATACTTTTTATATCAAAACATAACATTTAAAAAGATTAATTATCTAAAAATATATATACTATTATATGTTACATAAAAACGTACCTAGCTATACTACCAGCATTTTTAGTAACAATTAAATAAATGATTATTTTCAGATTTGTAGCATGTGGCGGAAAGGGGTATTACTTGTTTTTGTTCTTTATATTAAATTAGGTAAATATCATTGTTTTTATATATAAAATTATTTAGGAAAATGTTTTGTAATTCACAAATTGAAATTCACCTCAATTTTGAATTCTTCAAAACTTTTGTACTTTATTATCTAATTTTTTTTAGCTTTTTAATTAAAATGATAAATTATAACAGTACTTAAAAATATATGTATTAATCTTTAAAAAAATAATATGAAAATTACCTAATTCAATTGTTAAAAAGATGTCTTTCCTTGTGCAATTCAATTACTGATTTTTTAAAACGTCTTACTTATACTATATAATTATGACAGCGGTACCCAAGGGTTAATCCTAAAAAAACGTCACGGTTTAAAAATAAAGATTTAAGGCATTAAAATTAAATACAGTCTGATATACATTTTTCCTAACTTATTTACACCCTTGCCAGAAAGCCCACCGTTGATGTTTCCATTTTCATATAAATATACTTTCTTTAGATTTATGCAATAGCGGAGCAGTTCAGTTAGATTCTAAAAATATCGACGATGTACTGGCAAAATATGACTTTGTTTTCATCAATTTTTATGCTGATTGGTGCAGGTTTGTCTTTTTTTGTCTTATATTTACATATAGTGATTATAGTCATGTAGTGTCATCACGGACTTAACGCTTGAAATAAGGTATCCAAAACGATAAATACTGATTTATATACCCATTTAAAATAACATTATGTATCATACAAAACTAACCTTTAAATTATAGTAGGGGAGGTGGGGAATATAGCCTTAAACCACCCTAAGACATTTATAGGGCTTTTCTGAGAAGTACAATCCATCACAACCAAATTTTGAGATATTATCTTCAGATAAAACAAACTTTATACTTGTCTTCATTTTAGTATAAGGATTCGACTAGGTAAACAGAATGCACAAAAGAAACAAATTTAAGACACCTTGTTATATCCAATAAACTGATATTCTAATTTAGATTTTCCAACATGTTGTCACCTATTTGGGACGAAGGAGCAGACAAGATATCAGCAGAGCTATCTGGTCAGTCTGTCCTAGTCGGCAAGATCGACTGTGATGCCGAGTCTAACCTCGGCACAAGGTCAGTAGAAATTAGGACAGGAATATTGTCTAAATCTTTTAATTCATTAATTTGAAACACAAAATACTGCTGAATATTCATTTATAGTTCTACATATGCTGTTATGTGCTTTATGAATCACAATTCAAATAAATCTTAATTGTAAAAGTACCAGTAATTGTAATATTCCCCTAATTTTTGTTTCTAGGAAACCAAGAATTTTTGGCTATGTAGGATGTGTAATGTGTATAAATTCATTAAAAGCTTTGGCCACGAGATATATTTAAAAAAATCATCTATTAAATTTAAGTTAAAAACAACTACTATATTTCAAGTAATAGTAAATGCTAATATCTTTTGTATAGGTTCCATATCACTAAGTATCCAACCATCAAGTATATAAGCAACGGTCAGACAGGCAAGAAGGAGTACAGGGGTCAGCGGTCAGCCCAGGCTTTCCTGGATTTTGTCAAGGAGCAAATCAAAAGCCCAGTTGATGAGTTTGATGATTTGCAAGATTTGATGAAGTTGGAAGAAAAACATCAATATGTTATTGGATATTTTGACAGGTAGGTAATTTTAATATAAAAATATGTTTTCAATGATATGCAAAAAAAGATAAATCATATGTTATCAAAAACTTCAACAATCTTTATAGAATAAATATATTGATTTTATTTACAGGAAAGAATCCGCCGAGTATGAGAACTTTAGGAAAGTCGCAAGCCTACTGAAGGAGGATTGCAAGTTCATGGCTGGTTTTGGAGCCACAGTTGACAAGATGCATCCACCTGGCCATGATATTGTGGCATTTAGGTACAATATTAACAGCTTGTTTGTCCGAGGAAAGGGAAAGCGATTCATACAAACAATTCTAAGTTAAAATGTCTCCCCTCTTCTTACCCACTTCCCTTCAGCTAAATTAAAAACAAGTTTTACGCCAACTTTACGCCAACTAAATACTTATTTAATTTTCAACAATTTCAACTAGAATTAAATGGCTGAATGACAGCCCCTGCCTGTTTGTTTATTCTGATAAGTCAACCAATAGACGATTTTTTTGGCTACTATTTAGAATAAAAAAAATATCTTACCTTTTTTGGTCATTAAAAAACTATGTATGATATATAAAACTTTTTGGCTTTGACAGTGACAACTATGACAAAAAAAAACGTAATTGATTTAATATTTATGTTTTAGACCAAGCAAATCAAAGACCAATGATGACGACGTAGCCTATACTGGAGACCTTAGGAAATACGAGGACCTTGAGGTATCATTTTGATTGATTTAATTTCAAGCGGATCTTAGGTTTATCGGAGTAATATCCTTGGAGTATAGCAAACTTGTTTAATTTAAGAGATTGTTCTTTACTTATAAAAAAATTCTCCTTTTAACTTCCAAGATTAAGTAGAAAAATACAATGTTATTTTTATATTTAAGGCTTGGGGTCAAGAGAAGTGCAACCCTATTGTTAGAGAAATAACATTTGAGAACGCAGAAGAACTTACTGAAGAGGGATTACCATTCCTCATTCTCTTCCACCATCCAGATGATATGGAGAGCATTAAGGTGATTAAGTTTTATTTCGGCAAAATGAAAACCATAACAAGATTTTTGACGAAAAATAATAATAACTATGAAAAGCAAAATTACTCCTTTGGTAAATTTTATTTGTCCATTTGTTTATGTTTATAATTATGCATATATTATTACTTAAATTGAGAATTATATATTTTTTAGGAATTTAATGACCTTGTGAAACGTGAACTTCTGGGTGAACGAAGCCAGGTTACCTTCTTGACAGCTGATGGTATCAAGTTTGCCCATCCTCTTCACCATCTTGGTAAATCTAAAGAGGACCTCCCACTGATTGCCATCGATTCATTTAGACACATGTACTTGTTCCCCAAGTATGAGGATTATAGGATACCGGTAAGTTTTTTTTGCTTTATGTTGTGTTGACTTAAGTGTTCTTTTGTATAGCCATAAGCTTCTCGTCCCCTATTGAATGGAATTATTTAACAGTATAGGGAAGAAAATAAAGTAAGGGTTTCATTGATTCATTGAAATCGTCCCCGAAGGATTCATTGCTAGAATCCAGGTCACGTGACTTGTTCCTATAAAATTGTAAGCATTTAACATAACCACACATCGATAAAGAGTTTCTTGTTACAAAATATTAAAGCAAACAAAGAAGTTTCATTGCGTATTTTGACTTTTGAACGTACGTGAAAGATAAGAATTTGTAAGATTAATACCTATACTTTTCAAATATATTTGTTTGACTATTATTAAATAAGCAAGGCTAGGTCTAAATAGAAAGATAAACAAGGATGAAAAAATCCATAGGTAATAAGTAGCGCAGTACAAATAAATCATGGATGGATAAACTGACAAAGTGAGTAATAGAGCATATTTGCATTGGTCAAAAAAAGAAAAAGAAAGGGAGTATAGAAACTAACGAAACAACAAAAAATCAATAGGTATATGTCTTTTTTAGTATGACCGACTTACCAAGTAGGATGTCCTTTGGCAAGGGGAATCTTTAGAAAATCAACAGTCTTAATAAATATAAATAGCGGAGGAGAAAATCATTTTTCTATAATAGTGTTACAGTCGACGGTTGTACAGCCAAATTGATTTATAGAGTGGCTTAACTACTAAAAGAATATGAAGTTGTGTTTATATATACTTATTATGTATCTTATTTCCAGGGCAGAGTTCAGCAGTTCTTACAAGATTTATACAGTGGAAAATTACACAGAGAATTCCATTATGGACCTGACCAAGAAGAAGAAAAGGTAAAAATAACAATAGCATAAATATGTTCTTTAATTTAAGGATAATACGTTATTTATTGTCCATGTTTAAGAAAGTAATTTTTATATTATAATCGTAGCTGTATACACAGGTCATTCTAAATCTGCATTACAGCCCCATAAACAAGGATGACAACATCCATAAGTAGCGAAGCTTAAAAATTATGGATGGACATCCGAAATGAGCTATAGAAATATGAAGAATTGGAACTTGTTTAATCCCTGAAAATTTCAGGCGTTTATCTTGAAAAGGAGCCGAGAAAATCACGTTTCCCCAAAATGTTTAAGACGGTCATATTGACTTGAATTTAGTGTTCTGCATATTTTTTCCTGTTTAATGGTATAAACTACAATTTTAGGGCCTATATTTGAAAGAATTTCAATTTTTACCATGTAGTTTAAAAAATATTAAGACTCGAAAATCGCATTCTTGTGATATATGCAATTTATAGGCTGGCTTATTTTCACAAAAAAAACATCATGACGATTAATTTAGTGATGTCTAATTGTTTGTTATTTATTGTTATACAAAATTATATATGTAGTTTGGTGGTATACTTGTCAATTATGCTTTAAATTAGTTTTCTGAAATACACTATCCCTTTTGCAGGCTAACGAAAACCAAGATAATGGAAACCAAGGCGACAACACAGGAAACCATATCCCACGCGAGCCATCGAAGCCGCGCAGCCGCCAGGCCGGAGCCTCCACAGACCCACCAGAGTCACAATTCAAGCACCTCCGACCTTCTGATAACAGATACACTTTGCTCAGAGATGAATTTTAAGTTTGTGGGTGTGTGAGAGAAAAAAAGAATAAATAAAAATAAAATACCTGCAGTGCTTTTCAGAATGTTTAAACAAAATAATATCCTACAAAATGTTAACAGAGCTAAAAAGCTGGAATAGGAATTTTATTCTTTTCCAAAAAGCTTTACTTTTTTCAAGTGATATGATTGTAATAGGAAATCTAACCTAAAACTTGTATCCACCTGTGAGATTTCATTCCAGTTTCAAGTTTCAGAGTTTCAAGTTTAACCTCAGAAGTCATCGAGTTTATTAATGAGGTTTTTAGCTATATTTTAGAAGTGAATATTATACCTAGTATTGTGGAAGCATTTTTTATGAATAAAAAAATCAATATTTACCTCCAACGAACAATATGTATAATAGTTATTGAAAGCATCGCATTATAGACAACTTTCTGCGGATATTTAAATGAAAAATTATAAGATTGAAACTAGTTATGTTACTCCCCGTGGGGCTAAAGGCCCGGGCTGATAAAAATAGTTTTAATATTATGATATTTATTTTAATACTCGTGGTTAATTGTCTTTAATTCGATGTTATACATGATTTTTTTGGTTTGGCTGAGAACCGGTTCTAATCCAGCGGATATAAATCTGTTTCGAAGCCAAACTGGAAATGTTATTCTTGTTAATCCCCAACTTTGATAATTGTGTATTATTTTATACCTATTATAATGGTGCTTAATTTTATTCATACTATACCTACAATTTTATTGATTTCTTAAGGCAAAATTTTTATAATTCTTGTGTGATAAAATATATTTCTAGATTTTTATTTTATTATTTTTGTGTGAAATTTTTTAATAACTTGTTTTTTTGCTTCCTAAAGCTTTTAACAAATATTTTAAGTCACAAAAGTCAAATGCAATAGATATGGAATAATTTAAAGACTAGGTTATTTATTATTAAACCCAAAAAAATTATTTCAATATGCATTTTAAATGTAATAATATGTTTATCAACTTTATATTAACCCTCTAATTACAAAATCAAATTTATAAATATTTTAAGGCATGTTACTTTTTTCATAAAATCCTTACCCCTATGTTGTTGGTCTTCCCTTTTATTGATTTAACTTAATATAAAGATAATTATGCTATTTCTTAGCAATTACTTTATAAATAAAAAAACACTTGTTATACCAATCATTAGATTATTCAATAAATTAAAATAAGTCAATTCCTTTTTTAAGTACAAAAAAATTATTTCCATTTGTTTTATTCCCTAGGCAACTGAAATTTATTATTAGTATTATTTAGTTATGATATTTAATATTATTAAAAAAATAAAATGTTAAATTTTTTTATACATATAAATCAATGTAGAGTAGAGCATAAATTTTTTTCTAAACGTGTGATTTTATTTTATGAAATATTGGTTTTGGTTTCAGATTGGAAAACATTTAGTTTATAATGACTATGAGTGAGGAGGTGGCTGGAGGTCAGGAAGCTAATCCTGCACAGGATAAACAGGATATTATGATGCAGCTTAGACTGTTCATTGAAGGTACTATCAAAATCAGCTTATACCAATAACCAAATTAATTCGAAACCTAGGGTCAAGCGGGGCATTAACCGGTAAGGGGCATTACCGGTAATTTTTTACCCACCTTCAGAAAATGACTTTTTTATCCAAGTTCTAATCGACTGGCAGAAAATAACATAAAAGCAAATTTATTCCTTATTGAATTGCCTACAAAAAAGTAAAAATTTTTGTGAGATGAATTTTAAGGGTACTTTTTGGGTCTCAAAGTCGGACGAAAATTTTTTCTTTTCAAAAATTTTTTCACCTAGGTGTATAAAGATCGACCTACACAAAAATTGGTAAGACCTAGAACTGATCCGTAAAAACCTTCTGAACTAAGAATTGCCCGCTCTTTCCAAATTTGTTGAGAGCTTAAATGTAGAGTTAATATTTTTTTCAAAAATGATCAAAGTTCGCGCGGGGTATTTTTCGGTAACGTCGAAAAAAAATTCAAATTCGATTTTTAAGATCAATTTTCAGGTTTTCTTTGGTAAAATCTAAAATTCAATATGGGCTTTTTAAGAATTAGGCCAAGAAGTAAATAGAACAGGTTTTTTTATATAAAAAAATTAAATTTTATTTTTTAAGAAAATTTTTGTGAAAAAAAATCGAAATTTCTCGTCTTTAAAAAAAATGATTTTTGACATAGAAGGAATAGTCCGATCTTTATGAAAATTTTTGTGGATAATCCATATAACCTATTACGGTAATATATGGTAATTACGGGCCCATAATATTACTTTTCTGGTCACCGAGTGCTAGGAACTTGATAATGGCGTCAGACAATGAATATAGAAAACATGGATTTTGTGACCGGGAAATTTTTGTTGTCAATCTAGGTTGCTTATATAGTCCACAGATCTTGTTCTAGAAATTTTTCCCGTAGATAGTAAAGTAGAAATTACAAGTCATATTATAGTTTTGAAAATGTTTTGTTTCTTTAGGCGCCAAAAGCGATAAATTGGGAAGTCTACGAGTATCTCAGATCGCCCTTAATCTGCTGCGCAACCTTCCATCTGCCAGAGACGCTGTATTCGAATATTATGCAGGTATTGCCAACAAACTGTTTTCACGCTACAACTTTGCTTACCATTTGTATGGCCTGTAATTTTTACCTAGACTAGCGGCTGCGCTCCTAGCATCTAGGGGCTCTGGATTCGAAGGGTGGAAGAGAAGGCAAAAAGTAGCTTTAAACCACCTCAGGACCTATGTTAAGTTTCCCTAAACAGAAGAATTCAATTGTTTTAGAAGTACTCAAAATCTATAGGCAAAATAAACCTTAGGTACTACTTGTAATATAATAGACTAGAGTTTTCAGTTTAGTTTAAATACTGTTAGTCACAGAGGAGATAATTATCTCCCCCTCCAAATGTTCTGAAATAATTTCTGCCGCTGGTAGCTTAAAATAGTGTAGGAAAGTTGAAAAAACACAACTACACAAAAATAATATACTTCCTATAATTTTTTATGTCTTAATTTGGAATTGGAGAAGCTTAATATATCATCCAATCCCTATTCTATGAAGTTGATAAAAGTTTACATTTAGTTCCTAGATATATTAACAGGGGTGTATATTCTGCACAAGATTTATTTTTTTTCCCCGGCTAAAAGTTTTAAATTTTTTTCCCCCCCTAGTTTTTCTCACCAAGAAGGGGGGAAAATGGAAAAGTAGTTTAACAACTCTATATTTTATTTATTTTATCCCTCCTACCACACATTTTTTTAGTTTTTTTCACCAAGGAGGGGGAGGAAATCAGCTCATACCAATAACGAAATTAATTCGGAAGAAAATCACGAAACCTATACGTGTTTTTCAGCTGTCGTTGGGGGGCAACACATCGTAAAATTGACGACCTCTTCATTTGCCCCCCAATTATTATTTTAGATTTATTTTGCTTGTTGGTTATACCTTATTCCTGGGAGGAAATGGAAAAAATGTTTTCAGTTTTCTTAATTTTAACATTTTTTTTCCCTCCAACCACTTATTTTTTATTTCCCCCCCCCCCCCCCCCTGAGCCGGGGATCCCATGTAGAATATACACCCCTGTATATTAATTAAGAAGCTACTCCGTAAAAGTATTAAAGTTGTAGGTACCTACCTAGAAACGTAATTTTATGATAAAAATATTACCTACTAGGTATGTTGGAAAGAATGGTAGAGAACTACAACCCTGAGAATCCTGAAACAAATGCTACTCCAGAAGAAGAAGAAATTATTAGGTACCTACTCAATTTACAAGAGAGTTCCTCCTTATTTATTTTTATGGAAACTACGAAAATAGTCAACTTTTCAACAAACAAATGATATTTAAAGTGCAGTCATTAATTGGATAAGAGTTAGCTAGGTTTTTTAGGTTGCCTATTTTTAATTGGAGTGAGTCCAGGGGTGTATATTCTACAAATTTGACCCTGCCAAAGGGAGGGGGGGGGGGAGTAAAAAATATATGGGAGGGGGGATAATAAGAATAAAATAGAGAGGCCTAAAAACATTTTTCCATTTTTTCCCCTTCCTTGCTGGAAAAAACTAGGCGGGGAAAAAATAAAAAAAATTTTGCAGGAGGGTAAAAAAAAGAAACTTGTGCAGAATATAAACTCCTGTTGGAATCCCATCATTGTGCTTAAATTCTTACACTTAAAACAATTTTGCCATTTGAACCAATATTTCATGAAAATTAAAAATGTTCTATGATACATACAAAATGAAAGGTGAATAACTTTTGAAACATTACACTCTTACAATTATTTTAATGTACCTAGTCATATCATATTTCTTAAAGCTAAAAATAATGCTTTACTCCTTTATTATTTTATTTTGATATTAATGAAGATTTATTTATTATTCAGCGAGGTTCAGGAGGCATTGTCTGGTTATATTGAGAGGAATCCTAGTTCCTGGGCACCCATGGTTTCTAAATGGTCTCTGGACACCCTAGGTATGAAATCTTCTGGATTATAACAAAGCTTCCCTTAAAAGCAATACAACAGTCAGTTATTACAAGTGACTAAGCTTACGAGTCCTCTAGGGTCACTTTATGGGTGAATCCTCCTGGAAGGAGGTGGTATCCTCCTCCATATAAGTTATAGACTTTCCCAGGACCGATGAGAATCCAAACTGTAAAGGAAAACCATTTCGGTTCAGCGGTTAGCAAGAGTAAACGGTACAGACAGACTGACAGTGATATTGTCTGTCTGTCCTGTCTGTAATGCTTCATTCTGCCCTCTATTTGGTTCTCTCTCCCATTGTAATAACTGTAAACCAGGGAGAGAGGGTACATTGGAATTTATATTACACCAGTACCCAAGGTTTCATAAACATGCTCTCTCATACGTTAGCTCAAAACTTTAAATACTTTTATTATATCTTGATTGGCAAGTTGAAAGGGGTAGATGCACGAGGTGCATTTAAACTTGAATTTAGTGAAATGCATATTTTTATCTGTTTAATAGTTAAAACTACATCTATAAGACATATATTTGAAAGAGTTTAAATACTCTACCAGGTATTTTTTTTAAATATCAAGACTTGAAAATCATTTTTATATAAGCAATTTAATTGGCTGTCCTGTATTCCATAAAACCAGCACGATGACTATTTGTTGGTCCCTTTACAGTGTCGAAACTTTTCAACAAATAGTTTTACTGTTAATTAGGGTTTATTTTATTTTATTTATCGTCATTGGGGATGTACAATACATTAATTTATCGTTTTCCTTTAAGATCCATGATGTAAACTCACCTATATAATTTTAACTTTTTCTCTCTTTTTTATATTTTTCTCTTTTTATTCAATGTTTAATTTATTTTGTCTATAGGTAAATTAACCCAGCAGTTTGGAAGCAAAATGATTCCCAAAGGAAAAGCAGACAAGAGTGGAAAGAGTAGCCTGCATGAGCGTGTATCCTGCTGGCTGGGATGTGTGGCCTCCAGGTTTCTCATTCAGATTTCTGCTGAATGCCTTTCCAAACAAATGGGTGAGATTTATAGATGTTTTTCTTTAATTCAGTTTGATTAATTTGTTTTAAATACAATTAACCTTATTATAAGCTTTACCTATCTTTTCAAAAGAAGCTTACATATAAAGGAGTAAAAAAAAGTCTTTATAAAAAACCAGACATTCATTATCTTAGCCCTTTTTTATGTACCTAATCATGTAAAAGTTTACTCTACGGAAAGCGACATTATTATTACGTTGACTTTTAGTTGGGACATCTGTCATAATACTTGATCTAGCCCACTTAATAAACTTTCTTCTCATTGATTCACTTGTTTCTAACACTATCAAATATTCAACTTTTTTTTAGATGATGACAGCAAAGGATGTATAGCATCTCTACTGGACACATCAGTTACACACGCGCCATATTTTGAGTGGGTTGTAGCGCATCTGGGCTCCTGTTTTCCTTCCATCATAATCAACAGAATCCTTAGCCTGGGATTAATGGTAATTTTAGGATTTTTGATATTTTTATCTAGATCTAAAATTCGATTATTTTTCACCATTTTACACCAATTTTAAAATTATGCAAACCTATCATCATTTGCATGGTAGTGTTGGAGACCTCCAAAACGGTGATCTCCAAAAAAGTTTAAATTCAGTTTGTTTCAATTTTCAAAATAAATAATAGAGACTATTTTGTTTTTATTTTCTAGTAGTTCTAATACAGTTAGGGAGTTGAATCCATTTTTATAGAAGCAGAAATATAATCTATGATTATGGTTTGGACCCTCTAAAACTGTAATCTACCCTTCCACTTTCCCCTCTCTTGGTGAAGATATCTTCAACGCCGATACGATTTTTGAAATATAAGATTCCACTTTTGTCTCTCTTGTTAAAGATATCTTCACCAAGAGAGGCAAAAGTGGAGTCTTAAATTTCAAAAATCATATCGGCGTTGAAGATATCTTCACCAAGAGAGGGGAAAGTGGAATCTTACATTTCAAAAATCGTATCGGCGTTGAAGATATCTTCACCAAGAGAGGGGAAAGTAGAATCTTACATTTCAAAAATCGTATCGGCGTTGAAGATATCTTCACCAAGAGAGAGGAAAGTGGAAAGGTAGATTACAGTTTTAGAGGGTCCAAACCATAATCATAGATTATATTTCTGCTTCTATAAAAATGGATTCAACTCCCTAACTGTAATAGGTTCTAAATGTATATATGTATGATGGGAAAGTTTGGTATTTATCAAATAAAGATTGTGGATTCATTTTTGGAAATAAATATTTTTAATGTTCAGGAATATTCTGGACTGTCTGGTGGCAAATTTAAAAGAGATCCAGAATCTCTCATTAATCTTCAAAAGGTGAGCTTTACAACTGAATGTACATATCATGGAGCGCTTTTAGTAATAACATGCTTAACACGAATATGGCGGGTCAGCTTGTAATATAACATAGAATACATTCAGCTGTACACGAAGATTGGCCAAAGGATTCTCACTTCCAGTCTCCGTGTGCATCTTAATCCTAACTTCAGAGAATTAGGGCTACAAACAACAACATGCTAACAATAAAAATAGTACCTAAAGTAATAGTAAAAATTGTATTAAAAAATCACTAGTAGACCGACTCAGAATTACCACTTTTTTTGAAATTCAATGGGCGCGCTATTTCAACCCATTCCTTTTATGATATCAAGACCAATGATACCAAAAAAAGTGTTCTAGTAGCTTTTTTTCAGCAATATGTCAAATTCGATTTTCATAAAAAAGGGGAAGGTTCCCCCCTGGGGGTGAAATTTTTTTTTCTTTCAAACCATGGCTTTATACACCTTTCTGAATTCGTCTTGAAGAGTACATTAAGGATCAAAAAACGATTTTAAAATATTTTGATCATAGCAAGAGCTATTCTCAAAAAACTAACAATTTTGGCCATTTTAGCAAAATCAGGTGATTTTGACGGTTATTTGAGGATAACTTTTTCTGGGATCAATATTTTTTAAAAACGTTTTTTGATTCTTAATGTACTCTTCAAGACGAATTCAGGAAGGTGTATAAAGCCATGGTTTGAAAGAAAAAAAAATTTCACCCCCAGGGGGGAACCTTCCCCTTTTTTATGAAATTCGAATTTGACATATTGCTGAAAAAATAGTCTGAGAACACTTTTAAAGGTATCAATAGTCTTATATTTATGAATAGAATGGGTTAAAATAGCGCGCCAAAAAATTTTGCATCTTGAGTCGGCCTAATCACTAGGTAGGTAATTATGACATTTTTTTATTAAGCTTATATAGAATAAAGTCCTCTGATTGACCTTAGATGTAAAATACCCCACTAAAAAATGTTTCTATGAGGACATTAATCATACTTAAATTAACAAAACAAAATGAAAAAGGTACTACACATAATTATAAATACATATAAAAATAGTGTTAGAATAATGCTTAATGTGCTATTATTTCTTAGGTACCAAAGTTGAATTCTGTTTTAAACATCCTTTCTCATCTGGGAAGAAATCATCAGAACGTTCTACAGGAATAATGCCTGCTTATTATTTCAACACCAGATAAAGAAACATAAAAAAATATAAATAAATAAAAGATCACTAAAGTTGCATTTATTTGGTAATGATAAGAAAATGTTAAAAGGTACAATTATTATCCAACTCCGTAATTACCAATTTAAAAGAATATTAAATTTTAACAAAATCTAGTTATTTTTTTACTTTTTCTTGAGGGTCTTAAGGACATTGATATACTTTATAGGTCATAGGTCTCTTATTGCAAGAGCTCTAATTTTACAAATTAAAAAAATGATAAGCATTAAAAAAATCCAGGAATCTATGCATAATTTGTTCTTGTCTTCAATTTCTGATGATTCTAACAGGTATACCTAATATTTAAATCAACTTTAATAATACTTAGTGTTATTTTTAGGTAAATATGTATATTGTTTTTCTTTAAATGATTAAACGAAAAGTACATTACACCGTGTTCCAGAAAAGCCAAGAAATGACAAAAAATCATAGAGAGTGTATATTTTAGAATTTTTAAGAAATTTTATTTAAATAGCAATAAGTATCAATATATCTTTCAATATAATGGCGAAATTTTAAATATCTCCATCCTGGCTGGCACAGGATGCCAGCAAACCTGGCAGGGTCATACAGGTAAAGAGCAAAAATATTTTGTTTGCCTTAAACTAAGCATTTTAAGTTACCTTATACTAAAATATCCTATACCAGTACATACCAATATCAAATTTAAGTGTTTAAGTCAATTTCAGGGTCCAGGTATGATCCTGCAGGTCCTGATCCCTCAGAAATATTTAAACAGCTCTTGAGACCGCAATTTTTGACCTATAGACTTCAAATTTTAAACATAAGCTTTTCTAACAAGTATGTATGACCTACGGAAATCATATGAAAATCTCCCGCTGTTTTCCCGCCGACCGCTGTCGCCGAAATTTATATTTTACGATTTCTAATCCAAAGTTGACATACAGATGAGCCTATTTCTTATTTATTTTCTGTGTGTATATATAGGGAGGAAGGGGACAATGTGCTGTTTATTATAATAGTCCCCAAATTCACCAAATAGCGTTTTCTTATTTGTAGGCATAACAATTTGCTGGACTTTTATTGAATTTTGATTGGTTAGTTTATTAATTGAGTGTCCAAACGTTTCAATCACTAATTGTAATTTATAGAAGAGGCAATTTTGTGTATTAGCATTGGGAATGTACATTAATTTCTTGGTCATTGTCTAATCCCTATAAATCTCTGATATGTAATACTTTTATTTTATTTTCAATTTACTTGAAAGGAAGCATTTTCTATCTTAAACAATACAAATTCTACTTGTCTTTTTTTAATAAGTATGAAAGCACCTTTGGAATAAGGTTGTTTAATGAAAGGGTGAAGGGAGTAAATAATGCTAACGAATTAAATAAGAATATATATTTGAATTAGGAAACGACATAAAATTTTTTAAACTTCTAGCTTTAATAGGTTCAGATGTGGATATAAGTGGGGCATTCCCCCCCCCCCTCCCCCAATAAAAAAGGTAAAATGGTTCAGATAAGAGCCTAGACATTTAGGGATAATCTTTATTTAAAACTTTTCTTTACTTTTAGTTTAAATGAATATGTGTTTTAAATAAGTAGAAAATAAATTACTTTTATATCTAAAAAAATTGTTATTTTTTGATAGACCCAGTATTTTTAGGGCTTAAAAAAACAAACTTCGCATACTTTCGCATACACAGGGTACACACTTTTCCTCAACAGTTCAGCGGATTTAAGACCAACACGCAACAAGCGGTCAATGGATCCTATAAATAGACATATTTGCAAAATCAAAACTGGTTTTAGCTAAATTGTATCTGCTCCTTCTTCCGGATTATAGAATTTTTAAGAATTTGACTAAAAATGTGTGATAATTTGACTTTAAAATAGCATTTGATGTAAAATGTATATGACCTCTAACACATGAAAGCAGTAGTTGTTTTAAAAACTTTTTTTGTAGATTAATTATAACTCATGAAAATGTCGACGGCGGTACCTTCTGGTTTTAATTAATGCTTTTTTTCTTCAATTTACCTTGAAATCTTAAACTTAGAAAGTAAAAACAGTAATGAAAAATCAACATATTATTTAACTAAACAATTATGACAACATCCATAAAAGCGAAGCACTGATACGGTAGGACAAACGGACATTAACACTTATATAGTGTCAGAACTGAATAATCAGAAAATAAATGTATAAGAGTCGAAGCAAAATTGTAAGTAAATTTGTTGAAAACTGCTTGATTCAGGATAATGTTTATGGACATACTTACATTTTTATGACTTGATTATGCTTGCCATGCTTTCTAAATCGTACCTAATTACTAAAGGAATTACCATGCAAAGTTTGAAATTAACGAAAAAAGCTATCCGTTTATGAAGGACGTACGGACGGACCGACCCTAATTAAAGAAAAGCTTCGTTTTTAAAATGGAAATGTTAGCTTTTTTTAGTGGAACGGTTAGCTTTTTTCCGTTAATTTAGAATTTTCCTATCGATTTAAAACTTTGCAAGGTTATTCCTGTAGTATTTAGGTACGACTTAGAAAGTGTAGCTACTCTAAAATCGTTACCAGAAATTCCGAACGCCCAATTTAAACTGTTGATTTTGAAAAAATTTAAAACAACATATTTTTATGTGATAAAATTATCCGATTGAACTGAATTTTGGGATACTGATTCCTAGGACAACAAAGTACAATGTTATAAGCGATGCATCTCTTTATCAAGTCCTAAAAATGTAATTATGTCCTTAAACATTAACTTGTTTTTAAACAGTTTTTAAAAAATTTACTCATAATTTTGTTTAGACTTTAATAAATTTATATTCTGATTATTCAGTTCTGAAACTTTACAATTGATAATGTTCGTTTGTCCTACGGTTTCATAGCTTGGTTTTATGGATGTTTTCATCCTTGTTAATATAGAAACCATAAGCAATTTAACACTCGAATTTTGTATGAAAGACACAATAGTATAAGTTATCAAACACATAAACAATAGATTGTTGAAGAAATTAGGCATTTAATTGATTATATCAAAGGAAAGTTATTAATAAGTATAGTCTAATTAGTTAAAAACTTAATAGTTCATTATACATTGAATAGTTTTACTATTAAGTAAATTTGTTGCAAAATACAACATACTGTTTAAGGACATTCTTACATTTTGAGGACTTTATTATAGATGTGCCTCGTTTATAACGTTGTACCTTGTTGTAGTATTTATTACAAAAAGGTTTAAAACTTTTTGTAGAATTGCTATGCTTTCTAAATCGTACCTTACTACTAAAGGAATAACCATGCCAAGTATGAAATCAATAGGACAATTATAAAAGGCCTAAATCAATGATAAGAGCTATCCGTTATGGACAGACAGACCAACCCTTAATAAGAAAAGCTTTACTATTAAAATCAAGCATCAGAAAAAGTCTGTTTTTTTTTAAATCATAATTATAGATCCACAACGACCAAAATCTTTGACCTATGTAGATTATGATCACATTTGAAAAAGGTTTTGCCATGTCTTAAATAAGATACAAAATTAAATAAAAATTGTTTTCAATTGCTAAATAATCTTTAATACACCAGACATTAATTTGATGTTAAATTAAAATATACTATATATATCTCTATATAAAAAAATAGCGATTGTGCCCCTAGCATCTAGTTGTTCTGTTTTCTAAGGGGTAGGGCATAAAATCATCCAGAGACTTAAATCTTTAAATTAAATAGCCTGAACCCATCCTGGGTCCTATGTACGTGAAGCTTTCCTAGAGTGTAGAACTAAATCAGCTATCGAAATCTAAAGCTACAGATAAAATGCATACTGTTTACGTACAAAACATATCAGATGATCAATATCAAATTTTTGTCAACTTTAATGCAATTAAAATTAAAAAACATTTACTTTACCTAGTAACTATTAAGTAATAAAATGGTAAATGAAGTGTATTCAAGTATATCTTTTAAAGTAATGTTTTTAAATGAACCTTTCGTGTCATATATTAACCTGCTTACTGTTTCATTATATCAAAATTTTATCCATATAGAATTTAAAATGGTTTAGAACAGAAAAGATAGACTTTTTTTTTGTAATAAACGGCTAAGTATCTAATCAATTAGGATTAGTGCTTTTTATATGACTTTTTATATGCCTAATAATGCATAAAATAACCACAATTATACATACTAAATATGCAGTGTTGAATTGTCTATAAAAATATTGTTTTAAAGCCTCATCAAATATGACAAAATTATATTTACAAGCTTTAAACTATATAGATGATTTTTGATTAAAGGTTATTTTAAAGTCAAATAATCACATATTTTTATTAAAAATCTTTAAAATACTATAGACACGAAGAAGGAGCAGATACAATTTAGATAAAACCAGTTTTGATTCAGCAAATGTGTATATTTATAGGATCCATTGACCGCTTGATGCGTGTTGGTTTTAAATCCGCTAAACTGTTGAGGAAAAGCGTGGGTAAAGTTCTCTGATATTATACATACATCTAATATCACCATGTAAGAGGATTTGCTTGCGCTCTTTTGCGCTTACGAGATCTGGAACCAAACGTAAAATTTTCATTAGAAGAAAATTGTCTATTTTACAGAAATCGGGTATGCTAAGAAAACCATCTACAATTACATCAAAAATTGGAGATTTGACTTCTTTTAAAGGCTAAACGTATAAATTATTACATACTGATTCCAAAAATATATAATACTTAAAAATAGCTTTAAAAATAAAGGGTCCACACTGATTTGAAATGTAGTTTAGTTTACCTTAAAAATAGTTGTTAACAATGATGAAAAGGAACTTAATTCCATACCTCTGGTATAATTACACATGAAATTCTTATTTTTCATAGTAAAGAGCTAATTCTTTCGGCTTTATTTCCAAAAACTTGTGTATATTACTAAACAATTGTTTAAAAGTGTATTTTCCAAAATGTAAAAAACGATTATTTGTCACTCGCTGGAACATAGTGCATTAGTAAGAAGCTAGCAAATTTTTTTTATATTATTATTAAGAAATGAAATATACGGTACGTACGGATATTGCACACTAAGTTATGAAGTAAAAGCATTCGAGTTTGATAAAAATTCAGACGGACATCTCTGGAATCAAAAGTTGCTACTCTACTTTGTATACTGCAGCTATAATTCCCTTTTTTTAAAACTACTTGAATAATTTAGTGCAAGTCAATCTGCCACAGTTCCCTATCTACTTCAACTGGCAGCTGAATCCAGTCCGATGGCCAGAGCTCTCCTGTCTGGTCTTGTTGATATAGTCACACCACAGGCATAAACTAGATCTATATATTGAATAGTGGCTTTATCCCTAGCCTCAAGTACCTCGCCCCAAATAGATGGGTGGGACATGCTCTCCTTTCCACATTTTTTTGTTAAAATATAAGACTTTTTTTTTTGGGGGGGGGGGGGTGATCATAATCTCTAGGCCAATGATATCTCATAGAGGGTTTCTTAATGACAAAGGGGTAGTTGCACGAAAAAAAAAACAGCGATGAAAATAATCTCTAGTTTATTGAATTGTCAAGGTTCTAGTAAGATTAGAAACTCTGAGTCCTAATTGGAATCAACTTTACTTTACAAAAGAAAATTCACTTCTGGAAATTGTCACAAACATTCTAGTCTCCACAGACAGGTAATCATTTATTTAAATTATCAAATTTAAAAGAAATTCATATTTTAAGAGATTGGTATACCTATCTATATATATTACGTAGTTAACAAATATAGACGATAATATAAAAAGCCGTGATTAATAATTTATTTCATTATTATATCTAATTGAACGTAAAATTGTTAAAAAATTTGATATTTTATCGGTTTTAATTCGATGTATACCTTCAATGTGTCCTTCATTATATATTTATGCCATGTTTGTACGTTCGTTGCATGTAAACACAGCTATTCAAGGAATTTCTAAACCATATAATAAACATAGACATTGATGGTACACTACAAATATTAATAATGAATAAATTGTGAATTTTCTTAGTGACATCCCAGAAATCTTACTGCTGTTACTCGAGAAGGGAGGGGAGGGTACCACTCCTAAGGGTGAGGGTGGTAAGGACTCCGACACCAGCAAGGCCTGCAGGATGATCTTCAATAACGTTCTGGCGGTCCTCTTCCAGCAGGTTCATGGCCATGCGAGACACAGGTAAATAAAGTGTATTTTTTTGACGACTAGATCAGCCGTCTTTTATTTTTTTTTGGGGGGGGGGGGAGGCAGGGGGGAGGTATGTGACTTTTAAGGTTTAACAGAATAATAGAGGACAGGTAAAATATAGTTTTGTTTTCTTTAGGATATAAACAATAACTCTATCTTTGTATGATCCTGGAATTAAACCACAATCTATATAAAATAAAAGTAAACACATGGACTTTTCATCTACTGGATGTTTGTATAATTTTTTATTATAGGACTGACGGAATACCAGCCTTGCAGAGCATCCACGCCAATATATCAGTTTTCCTGGACTTGTTACTGTCTAGAAACCAGTTTTTACGCTCCAGCTCTGTACAGCTCCTAGCGCTGGTGGCCTTGTACAAGGGCAGATCTTTTAGTATACAGGTATGGCGGTTTTAATTTATGAAATGAAAAAAGACATAGATAATTTAACTTCTTTTCTGTATATTTTTTTTTATAGAAAGATGGAGTTTAGCTAAGATTTGGGCCTTAATTACATAACTTTTCACAATACAAATGGGGAAAAGGTTTATTTCTCGTTTGTTGTACAATTCTTGGATCTGTAACATTTTATGATTAACAGGAATCCTGTGGGGCCACCCTGTACCTGATATAAACAAACCTAACCTGACCTAAAGTAAAAAAAAACATCCCCCTTACCCACACCCCCCTTTTTTAAATTGTTTCAAAATGGGAAGGTGAATTTCTCTGCTCGACTAATCATTTTGAGGGAAACCACATGTTTTTAATGGAACAAATCTTTTTTTTTTTAATTTCAGGTGTTGAGATACCTGTTCTACAACTGCAACACAGACACAGAGCTGTTGGTTGTTGCAGACTTCCTACCCCGTGTAGAAATATTCCATTTCAACTGTATTCCTGATGTTATCTCACAGGTCAGTCATACTCACACAAGATCTCTAGAATAGTTCTGTTATAATTTCATATTATTATGTGTTTATCAATAGACATAGTATTTTGCTTCACATTAGAAGAAATTTTTACA
Source organism: Acartia tonsa (assembly GCF_053477335.1). NCBI lineage: Eukaryota > Metazoa > Arthropoda > Copepoda > Calanoida > Acartiidae > Acartia > Acartia tonsa. Next base: position 12,094,609 of record NC_137262.1, on the reverse strand, counting down.
GGAATTAATTTACCCAGGAAAAGCTTAATCCTAACATATGCGACAATTTATAGCTGACTCATAATGCGAACGAAGTAAAAAAATAATGCCCTTACTTACCAAGATCTGTAAAATGTTTTAACTAATGAGATGTCTTGAATGTTTCGTCAGTATTCTCCTATTGGGCCATTCGGATCATATGTCTCTTGCGTAACCGTATATGTTTATCTAAGTATACACTGAATAATAGTATTTTAGTTGCGTTAATTAAAAGGTTTATTAACAGACATTCACAAATGCAAAAAAATATTGATCACGATAAAAAAAACAAAAAAAAACATGCACATATCAAATTAAAGAGTAGCCAGTTTTGTTTACCTACAAACTTAAATTTTTAAATAGCCAAATATGTATATGAAGTACTAATTTAACATGTTTTTTTTTTTTATAATCATGACTAACAGTTAAAGTATTTATTATAATATTAAAAAGCAAAAATTTGATTTTATTAAATGTAACTTTTATACGTAAGATGATAATATAATATTTTATTTATTTTTAAGTTAATAATATTTGACATTGCTTTTAGTGTCTACGGAGCAGAGATACAAAAATAGAAATCTTCCTGTCAAATCTACTTAAAGTTGTTTCTGCGGAAAATTCGGGAAAATCAGATATCAGGTTAGATATTCATATATATTTTCTCAAAATACATGACATTCTCTTTACACCACCGTTCCACCATTTTTTTTCTGGGAAAGGGGGGGATGTCAGATCCTTCCTCCCCAGCACAATAGCCTGAAACCTTCTTTGGACCATTGCCAAACTTCCCAGAAAATTAAATAACGATCGTTGTAGCCGTTTACGAGATCATTCAACACGCACACAACTAATTATTTTATAGAATAGAATTACCAAAATTATATTTCTTGCTTTAAAAAAATAAAACCAAAAGGAAACTATTTTGTTTTGACCTGAAAAAAATTTGAAAATCATTGGTTTGTCCATAGTCTAGACTTATACTAGACTTCACTTATTTTTCTTCGCTTTTTCATTTCCTTAAATTTGAAGTTTTGGTGTTATTTAAAAGTTATTTTCCTTATTTCATTTTGTAGTAAATAAATGAATTATCTTTCGGAAAGGCTGGGTTAATCACATTCCAGCAGGTATTTTTTGGTGAATATATTTTCTGTTATATATAGGTATATTAAATGAATTTAAAATTTCAAGCGATTATTGACGAAATATCAACAAATGTTTTGTTAAGTTCAAGGTGTAAACTAAAATAACACGGTAAAACACCATCAAATGCTGTAAAATGCAAAAGTAATTTGTTTTTGTTTGTACATAGTACTCTTTAGCCTATTTGTCCCAAAAGAACCTCATTGATAATTCATAGCTGTATCGGGTACTGATAATATTGATCGAAAACTATGAAAAGTAGGCAAAGAGAGGGGTAGGTTTCTGGTAGAATCCGTAAAAATGTTTGTTTTAAGGCTTAAAAATAGTAGTAGAACGATAATATTGACTAAATATGTGTATTTCTTTTTGAAAAGAACTATAGACAAAATTTTTTTTTAAAAAGTTAACATAAATTTTTATCGTTCTACTACTGTTTTAACTTATAACACATAAACTTTACGGATTCTACCAGAAACCTACCCCTCTCTTTTTGTAATTTGTTCTCAATCAAACTCAAAGCGTTTAATCCTAGTCTGATTAAATCTATAATAATGTTTTTATTATTAGGTCCTCCTTTCTAACTGGTCTCCGAAGTCAGCAGCCCCTGCTGATAGAAAGATTGTTGGAACCCAAGCTTGCCTATAATGTTCTTGCATTGGTCCGGCTCTCTGGTCTTAACACTAAACTCAGGTGAGCCAAATCATTATTGTGTTTTGTTTTGTGTTTTATGTTCATTTCAGTGTCAAATCGGGCATGATGTAAACATGTAGGATAAATCAACATACTAAAACTTATAAAAAGTATAATGATTTGCAATTATTTCTTCTAGCTAACATTGACATTAAGTAAAAGCAAAATTGCGTAAATAATTGGAATAAGCTTTATTTTAGCAATTGAACTATCACTGTATTCTCGAACCTAACAGTGAATGTTTACGTCAAGTTAAAAGACATTTCATTTTCCATTAACTTATCTCTGTTTTGCTTTATCTGATAATAACAATAAATGTGTAGAAATAGATGTATAATCCTAATAACTACCTGCCCCAAGTGGCAGTGAATATTTTCGTCTGCTAGCAAATTGCTTTTGTTTTTTTTTGTAGAAAATCGGCTGTGTTTATATTTCCGACGCTATTATCAGATTTCAAAGACCAACTTCAAAATCAGGAGTGGGTCATTGCCCTGAAAGGAGCTCATGCATCATTTTACTTTAATATAATAACTAAGCTGCAAATACAAAAAAGTTCAATAGTTTAAAAAAGCATTTTTTTAGAATCCCCACTTTACACCGAATCTGCCATTGTTTGGTGCAGTTATATTTCACCACCCTGGTGAACCTAACCATGGAAGCTTCCCTTAGAAACAAAATTCTTCATCTGGTAGAAGTTACAATGAGGTAATTAAATATATATATTATATTAGTTGGATGTTACACCAGATTTCCATGTTCTCCAATAAAGTGAAACTCCAAGCGGACAAAAATAACGATCCACCTCATATACCCCATCCCCTCACCTCCTACTGGATGAACAACAATGAAATGAGTCCCATGTTAGCAACCTTAATTGACGACAATTTTTCCCCTGTCATAATTTCCACGTATATTTTATATCCATTTTTATTTTATATTAATTGTAGTAGCGCAGCTATAATTCTATATATTGAGTATATCCGTTAGTACGTCTTATAAATGAGAATTCTACTTACAGTCAACCCTCCCACCACTTTCAATTTATGTTTTAAAAAGATTTTTTTAAGGGGGGGTAGGAGTCCTTAGAGTTGTTTCTCTTGGGAAGGTAGTGTTACCCTCCCTTTAATAGCTATAAACCTTCCCAGGACCTATCAAAAGCTACACTGTAAGGGAGAAACATATCAGTTCAGAGGTTAGCGATGTCCTTCGATAATATAGTCAGACAAAGATAATCAACCTTTTTTTAATATTAGTGCGTTGTTGAAAATATTTTTTAAGCAAGAAAATTATTATCTATAAGTAACTAACTAATGCTTTAGAACATGAATCGTTTAAAACTTCTGAAGAAAAAGTTTTGACTTTAACTGTAAAGAAAGTGATAGCATTGCACTTAATGTTCTTGAAATGAAGGCTTTATTTTCAGAGATTACAAGTATTCGGAATTAGTAACTTAGTAAGCTGACTTTGGCATTTTATTAGGATGTAGATTTACCACGGAGACCAAGTTAATTTTGAACCCACTTATATCAATCCAACCTGGAAAACTATCAAAAACCATTACAAGAAAAGTACAATACCTCCCTTAAAGAGAGTATCACAATCGGCCCAGCTGTTTAAGTTATCCTTTGTTTTATATAATAGTTGTACGAGGATACGTAAATGTAAAATTATTTTTTTTACAAACTTTTCTTTGAACTTATTATAACCCATCTTTTAATAAGCTTATTGATTCCGTTAGAAAACAATCGGATTCGTGATTGGAATGGACAAAAAACAACTTTTTTTTTAACTTTTATGTATTTATTTCTGAAAGTAGAGAACCAACTTCTGAAATTCAATATTTCCAGGATTATTTTGTTTGCAATCTTATGTAATAAAATTCAATTTATTTAGCGAGTTATGTGATCAGAGATTTGGTTCTCAAATCCTGCTCAGATTCATCCTGGAAGCTTCAATCAACTCAGACTTCTCTGTCCATCTTGGCAGCAAAAAAGACGCCAACCAACCACCGAACAGTATCGGCTTTGGCGGCGGTGATAAAAAGACGGATACAGCAAAATTATTCCGTGAAAATTTAAAATTCGGCTCCATGCCAGTTCAACCGTTGGGATCAACCACCGTTTTCCATTCGGGTATTATTGGCGGCGGCAAAGTGCCGCCATCCCGTGATGGAGACACGCCGGCGGTGATTGGATGTGAAGAAACAGCGATGGAATTGCGGGACCATATTTCTGGGTTGTTGTTGCGTCTCTGCAGGGCCTGTGGAAATGAGGTTTGTCTTTTTACTTTTTACTAAAAGCGCAGCTACTCTATACCTAGTGAAAGTCCGTTTCTGGAATGGAATCTTTATTACTTGGATCTAACACCAAATTTTCATGTTCCTAAAAAAGTGATCCTCTTAGCAAGCTCGCTACGATCTTCCCCATCCTTCCATCCCCCCTTCCCCCCCTTTGCCCCATCTCCCCTTTTACTGGATGAACGGCCCAACCAATAACCGACAGGGGAAATAGAAAACAAAATTAACAACAATTTTTATTTTGCATTAAATCACTTATGTTCTATGTACATTCATTGTTTCTGAGTCTGTCACTATAAGATCTCTGAAAGGACTTCTTTTTTTATAGAAAATATACATAAAAATTATACTTAGCACATGTTTATTGTCTCTATTTTCAAGAAAATAAGTATTAAATGTTATGAAATTAAAAACTGAAAAGTTATAACATTTTACAGAGCGGAATCATGAGTTTTTAAAAATAGACTTTCCGTGTACTTATAAAATGCATTTTGCATTATAGTGCAACCTTCCAAGGCAACTTTCAATATTAGATTTTAGATAGAGTGCCAATTTTAAGTTTAAGAATTCATCATTTAAAGGAATAATTTTTCTTACCTTTTCCTACGGGATCTAGGCTTAGCTGGATTTTTAGCTTACAGAAAAATATTTTTTTTTTACAAATGGGAAAGTTATAGAAACTTTTCTTCGAGTAAAATATCCTTATTCAAGTACTTAAAAGATCCGTCTAGATATCATTTGTCTACTACATATTTCAAAGAGAGACAGGAAGAGAATGGGGGAGGATTCTAAAAGTTTTGATATTGAAAAAAAACTGTCATATCCAAAGTTGTTACCTTAGATTCTTAAAATGTCTTAATTAATAAAGTTTAATCCTTAGGTAGTATAAGTTAAGTTTAAAAAGTTACAGTAAGCCCAACTAAAGCTAAAATGATAAACATATAGAGAGAAAAAATCACAGCAAAAATAGTTAGAAATTTGCTAGTTTTAATCAACACCCAAATAAGTTGTTCGTTCTTATGCATTGAAACAAACAAAATTTCTTGTTTCACAGCAATTGACAAACTTTTTTTGTAATTCTATTCCATTAAAAATCTTTTTACCTTTGCTTTTTTAATTTCAATATTAATTTCAATATTATTTCTTAACATTTTAATCACATAAGAATTTTTTTTATTATCAAGTGCTAAACGCATATTGTCATTTAAACTTTTCTTTAGATTTTAGTAGCTAAGATACTTTTTAACTCCCTTAGGCTGTTATTTAGTTTTTAATAAGTTTTATAAACACGTTTTAAAATCTACTGAAGAGTATTTTTTATCATCCTTGGGAATGTTCATCAATAAATCGTCTATTGTGTTACCCTAGTATATGAACCCTGAGTTTTCTTTAAATTGTAAAGGATTGCGAATTTGTTTGCTAAACCATCTTTATCTCTAACCAAATAATTTTCAAATGCTATGTAATATCTTGATGGTAATAAAGCAAAAAGTATATATTCCTAGAAATACAATTATGAAATTTCTGGGTTTTCCTTGCACTAGCAGAATTAAAATCACAATTCATAGAATACTCAGATACTTTATGATTAATCAAAACTTTTACTTTTTACATTCAACTTGCATGACAAAAACCAATTCAAGTATAATTACAAAAACATAATTCACTTAATTTTTTCCTTGTTTTAATTAGTTTAAGTACATTAGAATTTAAAAGAAAGAAGGATGACAATATCTATAAGAAGCGAAGCATAGAAACATGAACACACACTTAAAGCTAAACAGACGGACTGACAAATTAATTTATAGAATAAATGGTCTACAATAGATTTATTAGATGAGCTGTCAGAATCAGAAGTCTGTCCAACCAAAAAAGGCATTTCTTGCTGTTTATGTTAAGTCATATAAGAAATTCAACTTTAAATAGAATAAGAATTCTAAAAAACTGCAACCAAAGGGAGAAGTAGCTTGTGCTTGTATTGCGTAAAATTCGTGAGTAAGCTTCAGTCAAAAGCGATTATTAAGTCTAAGTGTTCTTAATATTGACAAAACGCATAGTATAATTAAACTCATATTTAATAACACTTAGACTTAATAATCGCTTTCGACTGAAACTTAAACATGATTTTACGCAATACAAGCACAAGCTACTTCTCCCCTTTAAAAAAAACTGGAATATTATGGCCGGAATGTTCCTTCGCTAAAACCTATTTGTCCAATTTTCTGAGATGAAATCTATATGAATTGTATTTATTTGGTCAACTGTCAAACTTTTATTCTTAAGACTAACATCTGTAACTATCATTGCTAGGTAATACATTTTTCTAAGAAGGTTTCTTTTATTCTAATCATATGTAGGTATAAAAAAATTTATTTAATATTCTAAAAATATATGAAATTATAATAATATATTTTTCCATTTAGGATTTTTTTTTTAATCTTATTGCTTGGTGAAATGTAAATATGTACACACTCAACTCAAGTATATTTATGCGTTTAATCATTATGTTACAACTAGCGGCTACTCCCTTGGCATCTAGTAGCTCTGTATTCATAAGGGGCAGATGGAAAATAGCTTTAAACCATCCTATGACTTATATCTGAAACTAATTTAGATAGGTTAGGTTAGGTTAGGTTAAGTGAAGATTAGACGAAGATTGGTACCTGTAGGGATAAGGCCACAGTTAAAATATTTTTATATGGAGGGGGGGGGGGTGTCAGTAGTAAAAAATAGGTAATATTTTTTATTTTAGGAGGAAGGCTACAAGAAGCTTGCTCTGCAGCTGGTTGAGATGGTGTCCCCTGACATCATGTACAATGGCATTCCCTGGCCAGAGGAGGAGTTCATCAAGGTCACCATGGAGAGGGACCTCGAGATTTCCAGGTATCCATGTGATTTACTCGGCTTTTATTACAGATAGACGGGTGAATTTTGTGCATCTACTCTATAATTTAGTCCGTCGGTCTATCTCTATTATGTAGTGCACCGTATTAATCGAAATAAAACATGTTTTGATATTAAGATACTTTAAAAAAATGTATATATCTAACTTGATTTGCCAGTCCGTCTCTTTAGATATAGAGGTATACAAATTTCTACAGGGGAAATACGTTTACAGTTGCTATTAAAGATAGATAGACAGCCGAATCTTTGATATAAAAAAAATTGGTTCACAAATTCTCAAAAAAAACCTTGTTCATCTTATTGTGAACCCTTTTATTTTTCAAGTTTTATACTTTTTACTTTATACAAATAATGCAATTATGTTCTTGTAGGACTATTGAAAACAATCCTATATTATGGACGCTATTGGAACTGTTGGCAAGACACAAACCTGCTCTGTCATACTGTTCTGTACTTGTCAGGTAAGCATTAAGCCTATCTTTTTTTTCATAGGATTATTTTTTTGTGCTTAATTTTCAATTTTTATGATAAACAAAATTACCACTTCTGTGACTAGATTGCATATAGTGGTTTAAACGTTTAGACATTCAACTTGATGAACCAACTAAGCAAATTCAATAAAAGTATCTAAAGTTGTGGAGCCATTAAATAAGAAAGTTACAATAAAACTTAAGGGCCTAATTTAACAGCCCAATGTCCTTTCATCTCTGATGAAGATAGACAATACACCTTCTGTAGTTTATTTTTTTTGGTTGAGAAGATTGAACTCTGCTAATTTGAACCAATCAATCAAGATTAGAAAAAAAGATTTTATACCAAAAATAATAAAACTTCGGTTCAGTATAATTTACGGTCTTCTCCATAGCTGACATAAACTACCCTTATTGTTGTTTATATTTAAAAATTACTTTTTAGAGGAGTGATGTCTGTTTGCATCAGTCATTGGCAGAGCGTTGCTGCCTCAAGATTACTCAACTATCCACAACAAATAGGAAAATATCCAATAATGAATAATTCAATCTTAGACTCGTTTTATGGCCCTATTTGCAAACATAATATTTCGTTGATTTAACTATAAAATATTTTCATTTTTCTTACTATGAATATTTTTAATACAGAATAAGCACAGACATTCATACTTTATTTTACATCAGCTGCTACGCCCTTAGAGGCATCTAAGGGCACTTAACGTAGAGGGGGGGGGGGTGTCACCTCTCCTCCACTTAAATCTTTTTTTCCCGGAGCGATTTCTCTTAAAAGATGGTGTAGGTTGGTTATGAGTCAAGAAATCCTATTTTAACACCTAACTGTTCTTTTCTTTTACTTAATCTTTTTATAATGGATAATATAACCCATAGAGATGACAAAGAGAGTGATTACACTGATGGGCGTAGGACAGTTTATACCTGGACACCTGGCTCTGGTAGCACAGGTCATTCATATCCTGGATCCTGCACAGGTATAGATATACTGTTACTTAGCATCTGGAGAAAATTGTTTGGAAAAAACATTTATTTATTTTGAGCTGTGAATTACTATTACATCGTATGTATATTACTAGCGGCTTCGCCCCCTAGAGGCCTTTAAGGGCACTTGGAAGAGGAGGGTATTGAATCCCAAAACCCATATTTAAAAAAAAAAGTAAAAAAAGATATTTTTTTTTGGGGGGGGGGAGGATATCTGAATATCATTATGTTTATATCTGGATATTATTATATATATATATTAAGTTGAACTGTATAGTTATACTGGTGGATATCTGGAATTATATGAGAGGAAATATTATATCTGGATATTATTTTATTTAAATATTTAGTTCAACTGTATCTTGGTGGATATCTGGAATTATATGAGAGGAAATATTATATCTGGATATTATTATATTTATATATTTAATTGAACTGTATACTGGTGGATATCTGGAATTATATGAGAGGAAATTTTATATCTGGATATTATTATATTTATATATTTAGTTGAACTGTATCCTGGTGGATATCTGGAATTATATGAGAGGAAATATTATATCTGGATATTATTATATTTATATATTTAGTTGAACTGTATAGTTATACTTGTGGATATCTGGAATTATATGAGAGGAAATATTATATCTGGATATTATTATATTTATATATTTAGTTGAACTGTATAGTTATACTTGTGGATATCTGGAATTATATGAGAGGAAATATTATATCTGGATATAATTTTATTTATATATTTAGTTCAACTGTATCCTGGTGGATATCTGGAATTATATGAGAGGAAATATTATATCTGGATTATTATTATATTTATATATTTAATTGAACTGTATAGTTATACTGGTGGATATCTGGAATTATATGAGAGGAAATTTTATATCTGGATATTATTATATTTATATATTTAGTTGAACTGTATACTGGTGGATATCTGGAATTATATGAGAGGAAATGTCCCTGGACCCAGCTCTTATTCTATTTGTCACTCTACTGGACAGGTCTACAGAAACTTTGGAACTTATTCAGACTTTAAAGTGAGTTTTACTTTATCTTTTTATATTGATACAAATTAATAATAATGGATTATAATAAAATATAAAAAAATTTGATGTTACAAAAATCTACTAAAATTTTTTGAAAAAATCATCCAATTTGATATGTAAAAATCATTTGTATCTTAGATTTCATATAAAGGCTGAAGCCAACCTATGAAAGATTGTGTTTGTTCTCAATATCATCTTCCTCCCTATGTATTGTGTAACTATGACTAAATAATTAAAAATTTCAGCCTTACTGTGATCGGTTACGAATGGTGATGCTTGCTAACTTGGAAAAGGTTGCTGATTTATTTAAGGTAATTTCTCGTATTCATTCAAAGCCGATTTATATATTGTGGATTAGAACTGATTCTCTAGCATCTTATTATATCCAGTTTTCTACGAATATAAAAATGTACATGTATAAGATTAAAACCAGTTTTTTTTAGCCCTAGCCTTCGACATCTCGGTTTTAATTTAATTGTACATTTTATATCCGCGGAAAGCTGTTTATAATACGATGCGAGAAATAACTATTCTAATTCTTTGCCATCAAATATGCATCGAGAATGAGAAAACTGATAATAGCGTAGCTTCTCTATAACACAGTTGTCAGTTCCTACGGTTAATTTAGTTACGTATAATATATCCATATTTCTTATAAATTATTTTAATATGATTTTGAAAACTAATCAACTTTTACACTAAAAAAAGTTAAATTTAGTGACTTATTATCAACTAGCGGATGCGTCACTAGCTTTTTACGGACACTAAATTCAACGGGGTAGGAAAGAATGGGAAAATAGATGTAAATCATCTATGCTTTGACTTTACTAATCTTCTATTCTTTTTACTAATAAATATGCTATTTGCATGATATTGCTGCGCTACTTATTGATATTTATGCCCTAGTTATAATAATAATTTTATTTTTAGTTGTATTTTGTTGAGAGTGCAAAGAAAGAAGTACTAAATGGACAACCAATTCCTGATCCCACCCAACATATCAATGGAACAAGCTGATAATATTATGTGTCTATCCTTGTAGATCCTCCCTGTACTCAATAAAATGTTATTTTCATATCATAGACGTTCAAGGGGTGGGAGTGATGGGTTGTTTAGTGTTTACCCCCCTAAAACCTGTTATTTACACCCATGAAAAAAAGGTTGAACGTCCTTTGTTCATGTTGTCAAATTCTGTTCCTCTTAAATTATTACTTTTGCATTACCTTTACTCACATCATTAAACACTGGGATAAACCAATATACTTCCCCAATAATAACAAAGAATAAAATTACCCCATCTCCGTAGATTGAAATTATCGGTTGAAAAGTTTGGACACTGGTGATTTGAACAGTATTCAAGCTTTAATAAAAGTGCTCAAATTTAAAGCCAGCGAATGAGAGAACTTGATTATAAAACTTTATTATACAATCCTGATAAAAGAGCACCTATATATGTTTTGGCTATTTTCTTTAAAAAAATCCTAGTAGTTACCTTACCTTGGCGGACGTTATTTCACACCAAGAACTTCATAGTGATCATTGGAACAGCACTAAATACTTTAAAGAATAACTTAGTACCTGATTTTATATAATGCATTGATAATTTTGTTCCCAAAAATGGTCTTTAATTATGAATTGAATGAATTGTTCCGTTTGTAATTATTTGTGTTAAGCACATATTAGTTTATGTATCATGTATGTAGAAAAAATAAACTTTATTATTTGGATCTTATTGTTTTTTTTAGTAGCGAAGCTACTCTATAATTCCAAATATCCGTCCGTCAGCCACGAAGTCAGAGAAACGTGATTTTCTCGGCTCCTATTCAAGATACAAGGCTGAAACTCTTTGTCAATATTTCCATCATTGTGGAGCTCAATTAACTGGAAAACATCGATAGCGGTCGGACTGCTTTTAAGCAGCATTTTAGCCGCTTTTATTTTTCACAACTGATTTTCTCGGCTCCTGTAAAAGATAGAAGGCTGAAACTTCTTGTTAACATTTCCAACACTATGGAGCACAATTAAGTATAAAACATCATTAGCGGTCGGACTGCCTTTAAGCTGATTTTTAGCCGCATTTAATTTTTACAACAGATTTTCTCGACTCCTTTAAAATTTACACGTCTAAAACTTTTTGCCAATATTCCCTTCATTATGCACCATAATTAGGTATGATATCTATGATATGTAGTCTGTCTGCTTTTAAGCTGCTTTTCTTTCAAAGACATAAATCTTTTTTTAAGGTTTCGTGATTATAAGCTTTTGCATATTATCTCTTTTTATTTTCTTTGATATGATAACAGATAATCTGCTCTATCCGTTTGTCTGTTTCATAATAGATTTTGTGCTTCGCTACTTGTGGATGTTGTAATCCTTGTTTTGTTCTTTCCTTACTTAAAAGAGGTAGAATTTCTGCCTGTATTTTGTAATGAAATATCTCGGATAGCCTATATAATATAGAGGACGGGATTCACTACGAGATCTCACCTAAGATTGTAGTACCATTGATTTTATATACAGACGCCCATCGGACAACCAACCCTTTGAATACACGACCTTTGTGTGGCTGTCAAAACTATGCATGGCAAAGAATGCGCCTACGTCATGACGAGTTGATGGGTCGAGACTCGAATCTATCACCTTCTCATATCGAGCGAACGCCAAAAAAAGCATTGTTTACATATTATTATCACTTCATTAAACAAAACATCCAAAATTATTTATTTGCTATTGTAGTTTTGGTAATATCCTCTTAGAAATATTTTTGTTCAATTTTGAAAATTTCTATTCCCCCATACCCCCCGACAGAACTATGAACTCTGGCCGTGGCGCTCGGCACCCTTGCCTGCCTAGCCGCAGCGCTCGGCTCCCTAGCCTAAAATCTAACCTAAAAAAGGGGGGGGGGGGGTATAAAAAATAAAAAGAGGAGAACGCCGTAGGTTTTTTTTCACAAATATGAAACACTAGTGTAAATATACACCTAATTCTTAGGAAGTAAAACTTAACGCTGCTGTCCTTTCCTTCCTTGCGTTGACCTGGGTTACATTTTCCAGTTTGTGTCTGGGAATTTTCCTATAGTTGTGATATATACCAGGGAGGGAGGGGACATTGGGCAGGTAATTACACTAGTCCTTAAAGTTATAATAGCGTTTTATTAATCGTTGGCTCAACAACTTTGGGGACTTTTAGTGAATTTTGATTCGTTGGTTCATTAAGTTGAGTGTTCAACCACTAAATGTTATCTACAAAAGGGGTAATTTCGTTTACCAACATTAGGCCATTTTATCGGCCATTGACTTATCCCTGGATAAATACTTTTGCATTGTTTCAGTGATAAAAATGCATATTTTGAGTCATCTTTGTGACACCTGTTTATTCTGGAAACACCAGAGGTGGATTCTTAAAAAAATTTGCCCCACTAATCGCTTAGTGAGGCAAAATTGTTGTCGTGAAAAATCCACCAAAATCACATTAAAAATCTACAAAAATTTAACAAAATAAAAGAAGGGTTATTGACATAAGATTTTATTTAATTTTTGTAGATTTTTAATATGATTTTGTTGGATTTTTCACGTAAACAATTTTGCCCCACTAAGCGATTAGTGGGGCAAATTTTTTTTATGAATCCACCTCAGATCAAACAGACATAGTAAGAAAAATCCCAAAGAAGGCGTCTTAACTTTTTGGCTCTTTATTTAAGATAGCTAGCCGGTTCTTTTAGTAAGTAGTAGATGTAAAATTGTCCATAGAATTTAGATATGCAATCGGTTTTTATGTAGACGACCTCTTATTTTTGAAGTAATTTAAATAGTTTTTAAAAAAAATAATTAAGTCGGTTTTAAGGTACTAAAACGCAACAAAATAAAAGAAGAAAATTGCCAGTATGAACAAAAATAGTAAGATCTTAATTATTTTTTTTAAAACTTGAATTACTTCAAAAATAAGAATCTACAAAAAAAAAAACCGATTGCATATTTGAATTCTATGGACCATTTTACATCTATTACTTACTAAAAGATCCGGCTAGCTATCTTAAATAAAAAGCAAAAAAGTTAAGACGCCTTCTTTACTTGTCATACTATAGTAACTATTCCTTAATTGAAAATTACAGTCGTTTCAGAGATATTAAGTAACTTAACGGTCAATCAAAGTTTTATATACATTTAGTCAAGTCGTGCAATTTTATTGGAAGAAAATAATACAAGAAATTATGCGTTCGAAGCTGGTTAAAAAATTAGAATGTACCTCAAAAACGTCAACTATGTAAATTTTGGTTCCTAGTATTTTCAGGACCTGCCAGCCGTGTCCTAGGTCGCACGGCTGAAGAAAATTAAGCATCGCAATGGCAGCTAAGCCTCCTCTTAGCATCACCTCTTAAAAGCAGGTGGTGTATCTTAAAAAGACATTTTGAAGTTTTTTTTTACAAATTTTTACTTCAAGTATGAGTAAATCCATAGAAGCGAACCACAAATATAAAAAATATAGTATGGACAAACGGACAAAATCTTCAGTTGTCATAACAAAGAAAAGTAACAGAGATAATTTGCAAAAACTCAAAGTAAATCCCGAAATATTAAAAAATAAGGTATTTTCCTCTTGCAGCATGGCCGTCAGACAGACGAACAAAACAATGCAAAGAATAAATGCGCATACGTCATAGGAATCTTCACTAAAAATATTAGCAGTTCATCTTCAATAGCAGCCAAGAAAATCACATTTTTTACCGCATCGTTACGGACGTGACAGACAATAATCATATTTTTAGAAATATTGGACATAATCGTCTTCATTCGACTTACGAGTTGATTGTACGAAAAGACACGTTGATACACATATTAATATTTAATCTCAAATTTAGACTTTTTGTTCAACATTCTTTCAAGTCTTTGTTTGTGTTCCTCTTTTTCTTTAAAAAGTATTATTTGTTTAATAAAGCCAAAATGGTAAATTGATATGTTTTAATGGCATACAATGGGAGCAAAAAATACCCCAAAAGACATTACTTAGATGTAAATTAGTTTACTCATCCTAATATTTAAAGTAGTAAGCATTTTTTGTCTGTAGCTCATGATTTCGATAACTTCTTGAAGAATGGAGTTCTTATTAATATTTGGATTCGAGTCTTTGGATGGTTTTACGCTATCTTTATTCTTTCCCGACTCCTTTTTGAAGCTTCTAAATATCAGGGGCGCAGCCGCTAGTTCTTGATATAGACAGACAGGGATGGAGAAAAAACGCAATTTTTGGGTTAGTTATGAAAGACAAAGCCGAAAGTGACTAAAAAATCAGCCATATGACGTCATAAAAATGCGAGAGATGAGAGGATAAGGGGTGAAAGGGACTGAAAAATAGCCTAAACAATCCCAAGACCTTAATTCAGATATAAAATATCCTAAAACTATCCCGAAAATCTTCCCTAAATTGAAGAACCTAATAGATTAACTGGTTGTTGAGATCTTAACCAACAAACAAACATAATATTATTTCATATAATAGGATGTGAGAAAAGTTCTTTTATATGTCTATTGTTGTGCATAAACCATGTCTTATCAGTCTATAACTTATTTCTCCGTTGGGAGAACACGAGGGGAGAAATAAAATGGCGGGAGAAATATAAAAAAAGGGGAGGCTCCATTCAACTTTTCTCCGATGGTTGGCCGGAGGTTCATATTCAACTATCTCTTACACTCCGACAAAGAGAATATTATGGAGGCATGTTATTCTATCAAACATTTGAAATGGGAAGGTTGACAATAGGTAAAAAAAAGTGTACACGGAGGGGGGGGAGATTTGTTTACATTGTTTGTGAAGACAAGGCAGGGCTGAGTGAGACGGGGGGAGGGGAGACATAGAGTGTGTTTTCGTGGAGTGTACAGTTGTGTGTTTGTGTCCAGCTGACTCTAGATGATCAGACCTGGAGGGGGTAGCTCAAGTAATCCAGGCGTCCACAGTTATTTTTATCTGCCACCAGTCATTACAAATTATTTATTATTAATATTATTCAATTTCAGCTTAATGAATAGTGATTAGTTATTTTTAAAAATGCGGGAATATTGTCGGGTGCTGGATAGTCCTAATCTCTGGGAGGTTAGTTATATACATCACACATAGAGTGTATGATAAGTGATTTCTTTGTCTGGTGGTTATGTGTCATCATCAAAGAAAAAGTGTTGTGGTCTTACTTTATTTCTATTTATGCGTAGAAAATTAATACGGAGAAAATCAAGTGAAATTTTATTGAATGTGAAAATTGGATATTTAAAGTGACAATCTAGAAATAATTTTTTATTATATATTTAATACAAAGTGACTATTTTGGTCTTAGAAAACACCGGCTTTAAAAGTTCTTTATTTCGTGAATATTTCTGTATTACATCTAAAGTTAGGTGTACTTTTTATAACATAAGATTCTTGGATTGAAAAAGTTTGGTCCCTAGCCTCAAGCCACGGCTTCATCAAAGGGGAAAGAGTTACTCCTATTCTTAATGAAACTTTTTAATTAGAGTTGAAATAAATTTCGCTTTAAAAATAAGCTTTAGAATTACTTTAAATAAGACAAGGCTTCCCTAAATAGTTTTGAATTACAGGTGCTGTTTGTCGTACTGCATATCATTTTTTCTCACTTTCCCTCTAATTGATTATCGAGCAATGAAAACCCCCACCCCTTTATTTATAAAATAAATGAAAAATAAGAGGAAAGAATTTTTTTTTCTCTCACGCCTTACCTTGCGGAGCTACCCAGTACCCAAGATTACATATCCTAACCTGACCTTAAGTATTAGACAAACCAAGAAACCTCCCTCTAATATTAAATATTTTGGTTATAGTCTCTTAAACGCACCTTAAGGGGCGATTCTTGGTAATTTTTACAGTAGCCTTTCTCCTATTTCTA
Organism: Acartia tonsa; assembly: GCF_053477335.1. Lineage (NCBI taxonomy): Eukaryota > Metazoa > Arthropoda > Copepoda > Calanoida > Acartiidae > Acartia > Acartia tonsa. The sequence continues at coordinate 12,078,136 of NC_137262.1, read as the reverse complement.
GCACCTGCGGGGCCAATTGCCTAACCCTATGGGGCAATCACCTAACCTAATATAACCTAACCTAAACTAAAATAACCTATTAAAAGCCATTTTAAAAATACGACGAATCGCCCCTTAAGGGGCGTTGCCACGAAAGGGACTATTCCCAATATTTTTAGATATAGGGAGTAAGGGGGGGGGGGGGGGGGTTGTGGGGTGGAGGTTCTGTGCACGAACCACGTCCTATATTTATTTATGCTAAGTAAAAGCCTATTATCTTTGATGTAAACATTATCATTGTCAAATGCTTTGGTTTTATCAAAGTTACATTTGATCTTTTTAATAATTTTTTAACTATAATCCAAAACTTGTTCTCTCAATTTTAAGTTATCTTTAATGGTAATTTGAAGTTTTTAGTAATTTTGATAAATTACTATAGTCTAGGACCATAGAATAATTTTGGTACATTTTTGAAAAGAAAGTTGCTTACTTTTATTAAAATTTTTAAGGCTTTGCACATAAAATTCGATTTTAATCCATTGTGAATAGGGAAAGGAAAGGTCGAGGCTTGGCTACAAGGCTTTTAGTAAATTATTGCAAAAGGAATTTATTTTGAATATTTTTTCAGAATAATTACTTAAATCATGTGATTTACTAACAGCCTTGTAGCCGTTTTAGTCTTTCAAATGTTCCAATTTAGATTCAGGCTAGCCAGGCAGAATCTTCTACCTGGATTCTATTCTATACTTTATCTTCTTTGTCTAGGACTTATTATCGCGACCCGTGACCGTGGCCCAACACATAGCGCATCCGCTCGTCTTCGGGGAGGTGATAGGTTCGAATCTTGGCTTTCAACCGCGTCATGACTAAAGACTTAAAAAATAGTAAAAAATGCTGCTATGTCAGGTGCGCGACATTAAAAATTAAATTAGGGGTAACGCCATTGACCCAAAACAGGCACATTTCATTACCATGCATATTTAGTACTTAAAGAAAGGTCGTACAATCAAAGAGTTGGTTGTCTTCTGGGTGCTACTTAACCCTTATGTTTGGGCGGGAAAAGAGTGATTTGGCTCCCCTTAGTTATCCTGACGTTAGAGTGTCATGGACAGCAGCCTCGCCCGTTTGAGATAATTGATCGCTGACTTTTAGATATGCATCCTGTTAGAGACCGTGCCACCGTCCCTGCTATGCCTGTGCCTGGCCAGGACTAGTACCTCGCCGTGCTCCTGGGGCTGGGTGGTGATTGTGTGCCATGCAAATATATCCATGTGGGCCTGGATCATCTATTTTCTTACCTACCATAGTTGTCCTACTAAACAGGTATTTATAGTTATTGATTTTGACAGTTTTAAATTATTTATTCAATAACCTTGCCGGTCACCACCTTGCCTTAACTTTTAATTTCCTCAAAGAATTTTTATCTAATTAGAATGGACTAAAAAATAGCAACTTTAAAGGCGTATAACAAACAGTGATCTTGTACTTTTAAGCTTTTTCAAAAACCTTATTGCCAGACATCCAAAGTTTTAAATTACAAAACAACATTATCGTTAAACCTATCTATGACTAACCTTGAATCTTTTAAAAAATATTTAGACTGCCCTATTTTTAGATATTTTGAGGTTGAGATATTTTCTTTCTAAATAGTTATAAACCTTCCTAGGATCAAAGAGAAACTGTAAATAAGAACCATAAGGGTTCAGCAGTTAGCGAGATCTTTGGCTACAAACACATACAGACATTCTGTTACTTTTTATAATGATAATGATTAACATGCAGGATGCGCAGCTAGTGCACACAGGCACAGCCCTGATGGTGGCCTCGAGCGTGGTGTGCGTAGTGGCCGCGGTCACCAACGACCGGTATTTCCCAGAGGCCAGGATGTCACAGAAGGAGGCCAAAGCGTTTTTTGATCACCTGAAGAGCACCAGACCAAGACAAACCATCATTCTAAAGAACAAGTAATTTTAGTTTCTGTAGAGAAGCTACGCTGCAATTCTATTTTTAGTAAGTTTGTCGGATTTAGATCATATCTGAATTGAGAGAGTTTTGGTAAATCACTCCTTAAAGGACGCCTGCAAGAAATAACACGCTTTAACTGCTGAAAGACTGCCACAAGAAGACCCAATACCCCAAATTTAAAGCCTTTAGCTTCATTAACAAAAAAGTTCTAGGCATTTCAAAATAGCATTTTATGTACAATGGAATTTTTGAAAGATTTCCAATGCTCATAAAAGAAAAAACAATATTAAATTACGTCGCCTAGACACAAAATTATAACCTTATCTTTGTCAGAAACTTAGATTTCCTGTAACTGATTACATTTTTACAATAAAAACACCACATTTCATAGTCAAAATCTATGGAAAAAATTCGATTTAAATTGCATTTTTAAACGAAAAACATAGCGGAAACAAAGGGGTAAACTAATACAAGCTTAGCTGTGATTGGTTGTTAAGCTGATTCAGCCTTCTGATTGGCTACAGTACGTTCGGTACAATGCAAGTAAAACTTAATTTTTTTAATGATTTTGACTATAAAAATGGGTATTTTTATTGTAAAAATATAATTAGTTACTGGAAACCTAAATTTATGACAAAAATAAGCTTATAATTTTGTTTCTAGGCCACGTAGTTTAATTTCAAAGTTTTCAACATGAGCATTGCAATTCTTTCAAAATTTTCATTGTACATAAAATGTCATTTTAAAATGCCTAGAACTTTTTTGTTATAGAAGCTGAAGGCTTCAAATTTGGGGTATTTGGTCTACTTGTGGCAGTCTTTCAGCAGTTAAAGCGTGGTATTTCTTGCAGGCTTCCTTTAAGTCGAAACAGTAAGAAAACTGTTAACTAATCTATCAATCCTAGTCAAGGATTTTTAGGGGTAGGACAATATAAATTAATGAATCCCAAATTTTGTTAAATAAGATAAACTCTTTTATAGAACAAAATAAAAGCTGAACAAATTTTTGATATTTATAATTTATATAGAACTAGCGGCTACGCCCCTAGAGGCCTCTAGTGGCACTTTGAATGTTTTTTTTATTTAAAATATCTAATTACAGAAATAATTGGTTTATGTTTCGTTGGAGTCTCTTTTTCGAGAGGGATAATTTTTTTCTAGGGGCGATTTCTCCTGATAGGGTGGTGGTACCCTCCCCCAAAATAGTTATAAACCTTCCCGGGACTTATGAGAAGCTACCCTGTTAAGGAGAACCCGATCGGTTCAGCGGTTAGCGAGATCCTTCGCTACAAACAGACAAACACACAAACACACAGACAGACATCGTTCTACTTTGTATTATAGATAATCAGAAATCAAACTAGACTCTTGTAAGCCAAAGAATTTTAGAACTTGTCTATAACACATTGAGGGTTATTTAAATTTACAGTCAAATGTCTCCTCCCTCCATAAAAATGTTTTTAAAAATCAGACCTCAGACTTAAAAAATATAGGGGAGTTGAAAAGATGGAAAACGTAAAATTGATACACATAAATAATAAAGCACAATAAGTTATAACAATTTTTTTTAAATTTCTAAAAAGTTGAAATAGTCGTCCAAACTTGTTTAATAACGATATTGAAGCAAAGTTATAAATGGTACAATAAAGTGAAAATACTGAGGATCATAACTCAACTTTGTTATTTGAATTTTTAAAAAGTTTCTGATAATATTTAGGCATACTCAACTCATATTGGCAAATTTTGTCGCATGGTTCAACAACCTGCAATTTATATTAAATTCAGGAATGCATGGATAGGATAATGGACAAGAAATTGATCTTTTTTCCAAATAACACCCTGTCATTTAAAGCCATGACCAGCTTTGATTAATGTAATATAGTCGATTTAACCATGTCATCAGTTTTAATAGGGTTTGTGTGTTATTTTGCCACAATAGCTTGCAAAAATTGGGATGGTGAATGTGGTTTCGAATTCAAAGTGTATCCAAACAATCTTGCTATTCTTAGTTTCTATATGTTGATAGCTTTTTATTGCTGCCCTATGTATGACCCAAATTATCGTTGTTACATTCCCTAATGTAATGCTGAAAGTTGGAGTCAAACAGTTTTTCTTAGATTCCATATCCCTTCAGTCTGATATTGAGCCTATAGATTGCTTTAAAATTGATAAAATGGTTCCAATTTTCAAGTGTGAATTGAATTTGAATGGGGAATATAAGGATTTATTCAGGGCTCGGCACTCGTCCACAAGTCAACAATTAAATCTCTTTAGATCGAACGCTAAACAGAATTAATGAACAGACTAATGGATAATAGGAATATGATATTATTTGGATAATATATCTAACAATTTTGAAAAAAAGTCATAATTCATAGATTTCCATAGGGTGTTAGGGTGACTGAGCCGCGGGGCCGAGCCCTAGATTTATTTAGCTGAGTTTAAATTGAATATTTTTTTTATTCAGGCGAGTTGGAGTTGATATTCCTTTAGATACATGGACAGATTACACAAGGTATAATTCATGTTTTTTTAGCAGCGCAACTATTATATAATTAGGTTTTATTCATTAAAAGCCATTTGAAGGGTGACTGTTACTTGTTAGGTGTTTTGAAATTTCTGGATTATATTACTATTCTTGGAGCGCAGCTACAATTTAATTTGATCGGATAGTATGTATCTCTGTTGAAATTATAACCCTAAATCTTATGCTTTTTATGCTAACATAGACCTAATTTCATCTGCTTTTAATGAGTTTCCAAAATTATTTTTCGATGTGTTTAGGGGAGATTCTTTATAACTGTCGCTGAATGTCAGTGAGGATTTCAGCGATTTGCTTTATTGTAAAGGAGATCCTTTTTCGGTACAAACAAACAGATAGACATGTTGTTACTTTAATTAAAAGATTTGATTATGAATGTTTGGCCAGTTTGACTTCACCGAACCATTTAATTCCAATCGTCTCCAAAAAATTAAATTTTAGGTTTTTTTCTTTTTTACCAAAAAAATCCTTATTTTAAACTCATAAATAGATGAATCACATCAATTATATTTTGTTCAGTTAGACATTAACAAAGCATTTAATATTAGTCACAATTAATTCATTTTATGTTTTTGATGTTTTAGATTTCCTGATCTACATGAAGTGAATGAGGTTGGCGGGGACATGGAGGTAAATTTTTTTATTTTTTATTTTAATACAACAAGTTGGGTTTGTCCTTGGCAGTTAAAAGAGTCTTCAGCATTCATATGCCTTAAACCGTAAAAGGGCGAAATAACTTTTAATTGGAATCATCACCTTTAGGGATGTAAATCAATTTCCCTCTTCAAAATCTAGATAATCAATGTAGCTGCTTAAGAGATCTTACTAGAAATACTTACATCCAGTTACTCTAGTGTTCAAAAGTTTAAATACTTAAAATTTTCACAACAAAATATTTTTTTTTGTCCATTTTTCTAAGGATTTCTTTATTTCATTTAAATGTGTTGAAATATTCAGTAACTTTATTTCATTTTTTGCAAAAGTATTAAAGGATGGATATTATTAATAATCTAAATTTTGACCTAAATGGTTAAGTGACAGAAAGACGGCTTCAAATAAAGGACTGCAATCTTTTTTTGCCAAAAAAATCAGGAATTAGTGATAGTTTATTTGAATTTTTGAAGAAAATCAAAACTTTATGATCATATAACAACATAACTGTTTGTTTTTCATATTGCTAACTTTGTTTGATTTTTTAAATTTTTATTGCAAAAATATTGAGGCAAAATAGTTTATCTTCAGAACCTTTTTCCCTGTGAATGATGACTAGACAGTAGATCAAATCGGCGGCGGGCCAACCATATATAAGCTGCTATGCTGCGGTTGTGCAACTGCTTGTGAAATAACTATACTAGAATATTATGTTTAATGTTGATGTTCAAGTATTTAAACAACATCAAAACTTTACAGACAAATCAGACAAATTATTTACAGACAAATCAAAAACAGATAATAAGAAATTTATAAACCTATAGCAAAGCTTCATTGTTTTTTACTTTATATGGTTAGCAGTTGCATATATATTTTGGTGCTTTCCTTCTAAGGTTCTAGCGAGCACAGAACCCTCCCCCTCTTTTCTTTTTTAAAAAAATGTAAAAATAAGAATGGGTTAGTTTTTCTTTTTGCCTACCCTGTACCCAATATAAACTAACCTTACCGTACCAAAAGTTAAACACAAACAAACAACCCCCCCCCCCCACATATTTTCAATTTATCTTTAAGTAAGGTAGGGGCAGGGGTTCGGCTATGCAATTTGAACCATCTAAAATTTAAATATTATTCAAATTTCATTTTTTTTATTGAAAAATAAAAATCTTTGCAGTGTCTATCTACTGATCTCTATTACAGACAAGCATAAAGTGACTAACAAAGTTTGCCTTTACAAAATCACTATTGTTTAAAACGGGACAAAATTGCAATATGCATAGCTTAAAGACTTACAAGATCTTCATAAAATATTAATAAGCAAAGATGATTTTATTGCAAATTTATTTTACAAAGTTTTGAAGGGAAAATTTTAGGTTCGTCTTATTGTTTATTTAATTTATTGAAATCAAAAACTATTTTTAAACTCTAGTCGTCAATATTAGTGTATTATCTGTAAAGACGGCGAAAAATAATTCAATTACACAAAAATATAGGACAAATAATAGACGATACTTAGATAAAACATTTTCATAATTAAAAATCAAGTTATCTTAATTATAAGTATACTAAGTACACATTTATTTCACTTCTTTCTGCATTTAAAAGTGAACATTTTTTTCAACCTATTTTTGATAAAATGACACTATTCTAAGACATGATGATATATTTTATTTTAGCAATCATTTTCAATTATCTTTTGTCTCTCGTAGAAGTGAATCAAACAATGTTAACTTGGTTGTTTTAAATATTTTTCTGATCTATTTTGTTGATAAATTTTAAAAAAAACTATCAGAATTGCAACAATTATATTATTGCTTCTTTTAAAATTGTGTTAGGTTTAGTTTTTAGAGGAGCCCCGCAGGGTTAAAGCTTGGAGTAGGTACTAGAAACAAGATGGAAATAAAAGATTGGGATTTGTGTGGTTTAAATGTCGGTATAAGGAATTTTACCTAGTGATCTTAACACAGAGAGAGGGGACAATGGGCTGGTCATTAAACTAGTCCCTAAAGTTTTATAATAACATTTTCTTACTTAAAAAACAACTTTGGGGACTTTAGTGAATTTTGATTAGTTGGTTTATTTAGATGAGTGTTCAAACGTTTTAACCACTAATTTTAATCTACAGAAGGGGTTATTTTGTGTGACATCATTGGGGATGTTCATCAACTTATTGGCCATTGTCTTATCCCTTAAGATCCCTGTTTTTAACTCTCTTGTTTTAATATAAAAAAACTGACCAACTAATAAAAGAATATAAAAATTGAACATCCATGTATATAAAATTTCATATTACTAATCTTGATTCTAGATAAAGTACTTATTTTGGACTGGTCAATGTTATTATATAACATTTGGTGTGAGTGGCTAATCTTTTATCTGTCCATATCCACTGTCATGCAAGGACATAATTATAAAATAATATATTATTAATATTTCACCAAGGATAAGTGATGGTTGGGCCAACGAATAGACTGACAAAGTAAGCCAGAGAGAAGATTTGCAAGACATTTAAAAAGTCGAAAAGTTGAAATTTTTTTGTTTGGTTAAAGTTTAAGATTTTGATATCTATTGAACTTATCATATTTCTGCCCCCTTCTTACCCCAAGAAAACAGAGCCATTAGATAATATGGGCGCAGCCGCTAGTGAAATTATACAGTATATTGATTGCTAAAAAAGTAAAACTAATACATAGAAGAAGGTCCCATTGAAGTTCATGAAAAAAACTTCTATAATACAAAGTAGAACGATGTCTGTCTGTCTGATTGTAACGAAGGATCTCGTTAACCGCTGAACTGATCGGGTTCTCCTTAACAGGTTAGCTTCTCATAGGTCCAGGGAAGGTTTATAAATATTTTGGGGGGAAAATACCTCCCCCCCAAAATTAAGAAAATTAAAAAAAAAATTTGAAAGTGATGTTTGGGGGGAAGGGGGTGAGGGGAACCTTTGTTATTCCTTTATCATTTATCATTTATTTATTACTTGCATCAGGCAGACATGGAAAGTTAAATCATTTATTATTTACTACTTGTATCAGGGAGACATGGAAAGTTAAATCATTTATTATTTACTACTTGTATCAGGGAGACATAGAAAGTTAAATCATTTATTATTGATTACTTTTAACAGGGATATTTGGAAAGTTATATGATTTATTATTTACTACTCGTATCAGGGAGACATGGAAAGTAATAAAACACTAAGAATAAATATGTCTTTAAATTTATGGAAGATCTTGTTTAACTCTTGCCTGATTTTTATCATATACCTATGAGTATGCAGTTCTAATCCACCTTTTTTTATAATTGTTATAGTGCAGTCACACTGCGGTAGATAATCATGCATTATTATATGCATCCATGGTTAAAGGAATTCAAATAAGAGAATAGAGGGGGCACGAGCTATATCTACGTGGTGGAAATTTGTGTCGACTTTCCATTGGGTCTTTGAATATCAGCCAATAGCGTCAAAAATATAAAAATAGCCAAGTGGCTACAAAAGAGCAGATAGCAGTTTGCTAGCAAACGAAATAGGTCCTCACTACTAAGGACATGTAGTTTATATATCTATATTTATACATTTAGTGTTACGGGAGATAAAACGTTGATTTTAAACTTCTTGTTGATGAGTTTTTTTCTTCTCGCTTTATGTGATTGTAATGTTATTTCTAAGGCAATGACCAAAAAAGATTTTAAAAAGCTATGGGAAGCAAGTTTAAAAGCAATCTATGAGATATATCAAATTCTACAAACCTTTGATTAAGGGGAAGGTATACATTGTAACGCTATTTTTTGAAGGTGGGTCCTTTTTTTCGTTAAACAATTTCTTTTTTGGGTAGACGCAATTTGGCAAACGCGCACCTCCTCTTCATCCCTTCCCCCCCCCCCCCTCTTAAACCTGCCATGGACCAATACTTAACTTTACTGAAAATTGCGGAACGATCGGTCTAGAATTCGCGAGATCTTAGCAGTCATACACACTCATCAAACTGAATACTTTACAATATATGATAGTAAAATTATAAAAATAAAATTTAATATATTTTTTGTTAGAACAGGATGTGAGTTTTTATATAAAGTTATTAAAAGCTTAATTAATGATGAAAGAATATAAAGTGAATTTTAATTATCATTCCGGAACTTTTTAGATAAAATTAGGTAACATACTATTACTCAATATAAATTTTATCAGTATATAACATACTAGCGGCTACTAGGGGAACTTGAGGAAGTGTTGAGGGGGGGGGGGGGGAGGGTGGAAATGCAATTTTTAGGGTAATAGGGTAATTTTTTCCACGTAGTTTTAAAAAACTGTAAAAACTGAAAAAATAGAAAAGGCCCAACAACTGCCTACAATTTAACCCAAATGAAAAATCTTGACTAACCTAACCTAACCTAACCTAACGCTAACTCACCCTTTTCTATCAAATAGATTTTTTTCGGGGTACAATCTGGTTAGGTTGCTATCAATAAGAATTTTATTTCACAAGTCTATACTAAAAGAGCAAAATTAAAATCTGCATAAGCCTTTCTTTTGAGACAATTTTTACTTTTCAATATTTTCTTTTTTTGTGGTTGAAGAAAGCATACAGTTTTAACTTCTTCCTTCAATTCAAAATGTTTCAAAATTATTTCTCGACATTTGTGTGGCAAAAACGTCCCCCAAAACAACTGTCTCTATAAAATAATTTCTGAAAGTTCTATGGAGTCTCTTGATCTGTAGATGAAAGGATAGTAATCTTTTTTTTTCATTTCAAAAAGGCATAAGTTTTCATTAAGACTAATCTTGTTATCTTTTTGTATTTTATAATCCAACTTCAACTTTAGGTAAAACTGACGCTGATGACAGAAACAGAAAATTCCAGAACAGAAGATTTTGTTAATTCTACAATAGAAAGGTTACACAATAAATTATCGTTTAAACAAGAATGACAATATCCTTATGAAAGTAGCGAAGCATTAAATATTCATTGAATGACAAACAGATGAAATGAATTATAGATAAGATGCTCAGTTGATAAATATACAATAATTTATAGGAATCATGAAACCTTACTGAAAAGAAAAAAAAAAATTTTTTATGTCTTTTAATACATGACCGACAAACTGACGAACAAAGTAAATTATACACTTCATGCTTATTGTTAATGAGAATCTTAACCAAAAATTTCAGCCGTCTATCATCGATAGCAGCTGAGAAAATCACATTTTTCCCTGATAGCGCTACTATGAACAAGAATGTTAATCTGATAAATAGAATCTTTTAAAATAGTCAAAATATTTGTAGACAAGTTTTTAACAAAAATATGAACAAATTAAAGTACAATTAATGACATTTTAGCAGGTATCCCCCATACATTGGGGTGTACATCAATTTATCACCCCTAGTGCTGTCTCCCTAGGGAACTCTGCTCAATCCAAAGTCTAACAAATGAAAGCATTACCTATTGTAGAAAAGCTATATTGTGTATTCTACAGTACATTAATTCCATTTTCAAGAAAATATCAAAATAATTAAATGCATATGTACTTTAATTTTTGAAAATATAAAAAGTTTTACTTACAACAATTGGTGCTTTCGCACAAAGTCCCGGTTGAGCACTGACACCCCTCTTCCTCATTTTTAAAATAAATTGATAATAAGAGATGGGGGGGGGGGGGGGCGTATTCTTTTCTCTGCCGAACCACTGCGTGGTGCCAAAATAAAGAGGGGGGGGGGGGGAATCAGTGCCAAAGCTGATAATTTGTATAAATGCTAACCAATAATTTTCAGGGTAATATTAGAGCACGGGGAGTCAGATTCTCAGAATTACAAGCTGGTCACATCTATACCTGGCAGGTACAACAAGTTTTGATATTTTTTTAACCAAGGAGGGGGGGGGGGGGCTTTTAATGTAGTAATACTGTAAAACCTTGTGTTCAGTATATTAAGAAACATCGGGTTTAGTCCCTTTCATTGCAACGTCTGTTATGGGGCGTTTCGTAGTATTTTCACAGTAGCTTTTCTCCTATTTCTAGCCCCTGTGGGGGGCTCTAACCCTGCGGGGCAATCACCTAATCCAACTTAACCTAACCTAACCTAAAATAACCTTTCAAAAGCTAATTTGAAAATACGACGAAACGTCCCTTAAGAGGCATTGCCATGAAAGGGACTATACCCGAAACATCCTTTAAAGCCAAAAAATCAAATATATTATTTCCTATAAATAAACAGGTAAAAGGAAAATTAATTTAAATTAACACAGAAATGCGGATTTTTTTTGCAAAAGAAATTTATTTTGTGTAAAATTGCAGTATTTTATTAAGATAACTAACATTTTGTCATTAGTTTTGATTAAGCTTTCTTAACCCTATTTCAGGTAAGCTTCTTAGTTGTTAAGTACCTTTTTTGCCCTAAATCTATTAAAACTAGTTATTTAGACGGTTATTGTATTAACATAAGTGAGAAGTAATGTTATTAGAACAAGGTCATACGGATATTTCAACAATGACCACTTTTATGATCATAATCAATTTTTGCACATTTTTGCACTTTTCTTCTATTACCTTTAAATCCGTCAAAATGAAGAAAAAAATTTAAAATCAATATAGAAAAAAACTAAATAAATTACTCTATACATTCTAATTCTGTCTGAAGAACTTTAGAATTATATTTTTAGAGAATTAAAAATATTAAAAAAATACCTGTCTAACATTCGGAATTTCAATGACCAAATCACGATTTGTTTGGCCAAAAAAAGACGATATTCAAAATAATATTTGCTTTGAAATATTCTTTTACAGTATAGTTTAAAAATTTCTATAATATAACATAATTCTACCTTACTTTTAAACTGACTTAAATGCCATAAAATGCAGTAAAGTACACCAATAAAATCTGCAATAACTCATCTAGACTTACATCTTTTGGTTCACCATAATTTTTTTATAAAGAAACTATTCTACTAGTTTTTATGTAGGCTTGTCAGTCAGTTGATATCTTGTAGATAATTGCAATAGATTGTTAGAGGATGTCATTAATGACTACAGATTTACAAATTAAAAAACAAGAAAAAATACTTTTTAATTAATACTTAACCATAATTTTGGGTCCTACGACAAACGCAGGAGTCCCAAACGTCGGAGTTGACACTTAACCTAACTTAACCTATTTTAGACCATATTACAGGTTTTTAAAATGCCTAACCCCTGCGGGGGGCTTATTTGTTCATTTATATCTTAACCTAACCTAATCTGTATAGAAATACTTAATAAAATTGATATTTTAACACTCCTGCGTTTGTCCACTCCGACGTTTGGGACTCCTGCGTTTGTCCTGGAACCTAATTTTGGTTTAATTTGGATAAATAAGTTGGTCCTTTCATAGTCACAATTCCATTTGAATTTCTCATTGCTGTTTTCTCCTTTTTCTTTCTTGGCATTCAACAGTTTACCTATATTTTACCTATAATTTCAAACAGCTAATATTAGACCAATCGTCCTTGTTTGCTTTATGAACAAAAAGTTTTAAAAGTTTCCAATTGCTAATACTTGATATTTTGTTTTTTTAGGAAAATCCGGGTGGGTCCGAGGCATTGGACAGTTTTCCCAGCCATTCATACAAATAGAAAACATAGAATCTATATCTATAATCATGCTCACAGGTAACAACTTTTGTGTTTGTTCACAGTCACGTGACTCAAGCTAAAGAATAGAAAACATAGAATCTATATCTATAACCATAATCACAGGTAACACCTTTTAGTGTTTGTTCACAGTCACGTGACTCAAGCTAAAGAATAGAAAACATAGAATCTATATCTATAATCATGCTCACAGGTAACACCTTTTAGTGTTTGTTCACAGTCACGTGACTCAAGCTAAAGAATAGAAAACATAGAATCTATATCTATAATCATGCTCACAGGTAACACCTTTTAGTGTCTGTTCACAGTCACGTGACTCAAGCTAAAGAATAGAAAACATAGAATCTATATCTATAATCATGCTCACAGGTAACACCTTTTAGTGTTTGTTCACAGTCACGTGACTCAAGCTAAAGAATAGAAAACATAGAATCTATATCTATAATCATGCTCACAGGTAACACCTTTAGTGTCTGTTCACAGTCACGTGACTCAAGCTAAAGAATAGAAAACATAGAATCTATATCTATAATCATGCTCACAGGTAACACCTTTTAGTGTCTGTTCACAGTCACGTGACTCAAGCTAAAGAATAGAAAACATAGAATCTATATCTATAATCATGCTCACAGGTAACACCTTTTAGTGTTTGTTCACAGTCACGTGACTCAAGCTAAAGAATAGAAAACATAGAATCTATATCTATAATCATGCTCACAGGTAACACCTTTTAGTGTTTGCTCACAGTCACGTGACTCAAGTTAAAGAATAGAAAACATAGAATCTATATCTATAACCATAATCACAGGTAACACCTTTTAGTGTTTGTTCACAGTCACGTGACTCAAGTTAAAGAATAGAGGGGGCAATGGTTGATTAGTTATACCCCCACCGGTGTATTAAAGGCCCTATATTGCAACCTCGTTGGTTCTAAGCTTTGACAGCTTAAAAATCCGAGTTTTTATATGTTTCATTATGTTTCAAAACGCCGCCATAGATATGAAAGTAATGTGGTATTTGATTTTTTCCATGCATATTTCAATTCAATGCATATACTTCAAAGTTACTTCAGTCCCCTATACATTTCTTAACGTTATCTTAATGAAAAAGTTAAAAGAAATATGGTGCCTTTTTAGCTTTTAAAGTGTAAGCTTGTCATGGTCAGTGAGAAAGCAAACATTTCTTAAGACAAAATTTTCTGCACTTTTTTGGGTTCTTAAAATAAAGGTAGATAGATATCAGGTGTATGAATCTAGATTTATTTTAATGACAGAGGAATCAAAAGTAATTAAAAGAAAGGCACATTTAGATTCATTAAAAAGTTAAACATTCTATGAGAATATATGTATTTCAGACCGTTGTTAATGGATTTTTTCCTGCGGACAGCCTGGATCATGAACATCCTGGCGTGCTCAGGGCCGGTTCTGGCAGTTTTCATGTCTCTCAGGTAAAATAATAATTACTTGTTTCATTTTAAACGGTTCAAACTGGCAACTGTAATACGTATTGCATCTGCACATTATCGGAAAGGTGATAGGTTCGAGCCTCGCCCTAAAAAATGGTTCTTACTGCTGCTGTCAGGTGCACGAAATAAAAAGATGCAATAGTGGAAATGCCTCGATCCAAAACAGCCTTAATTATCCAGACAGAGTTCGTGTCATCAAAGAGTTAATTTTCTGCAGGAAGTTTGACCATCATGCAAAAATCGAAGGATGAGAGGGGAGGTGGAAAGGAAACTCCTAAAAAAGAGATGGATTTTTATTACGTCACAAAGATAAAAAGTTAGACACTATTACTAGGTTCTGCGCGCCTCTATACGTTTTTTTCAGGATATTATATCAAATGCTAGTTTTAAGTCCAAAGTACACTAAATGAAATGTAATGTAATTGTATTAAAACAAAACATCCCACGACTTCAATTAAAAATTAAACCTTACACAATTGTACTAGACTCAAGTAGATTCAAATTTCAAATCAGGTTCAAATTCAGTTCAAAACACCGTTTTAAATTGTGCGTACTTCGTTTATGTAAGAGGTAAGACAATATGATAAAAATAGTTGGCACAACTCATTACCATACACAGACAAAAGGTTGGTTGTCTGTAACAAAAGACAACTTAGGAGTAACTACGAAGTATTATTCGGTTACATTGATTTTCATTCAAAAGATTTTACTTGAATTTAAATCTGATTTAACCATAATTTTTAGACAACGATCTGTGAGTTGTTATGTGATGAAACGTTCGAGTATAAATGAACCAAGCTATAGTTATCAGGTTAGTAAAGCACAACAAGAATTGTAATATCCAAGAAGGCGAAGCAGACGGACATTAACAAGTATAGAGTAAACACGTATTAACAAAAATTTCGTATAGATTTATCAAAAAATTATTTAAACACAGGATGGGATGCAGGGGCGTCCAAGCTTTTTATTTTTGGGGGGGGGGTAAAATTTTTTTAAGGGGGGGTAATTCGGTTTGGGGGGGGGGGTAAAATGGCGCGCGAAGCGGGCCGTAAATTTTTTTTACCCCCCCCCAAAATTTTTACCCCGGGGGTAAAATTTGCTTGGGGGGCAATTACCCCCCTGAAATCTGTTGGCAGGGGTAAAATTTAGTATTACAAATGCGCGCGAAGCGCGCAAAAATTTTTTTTGTTAGATAATTTCTATTTTGGGGGGGGTATTTACCCCCCCAAAATTGTTTGGGGGGGGTAAATACCCCCTCCTAAATGGTTGGGGGTGCCTACGGCACCCCCAAGGTAGGGGTAAATTTTAAATGGGGGGGGGTAAAATGAAAAAATTTTTGGGGGTGCCTACGGCACCCCCAAATTCGTTTGGGGGGGGGGGGGTAATCGCCCCATTACCCCCCCCTTGGACGCCTATGATGGGATGCTAAATGAAGAAATACTTTCTTTTTAAGACATGGTTATAGAGATTCTTTCCTTACTCATTTTGCCTAGTAGTAGGAATAAATGTTCTAAAATTAGGTTAATGGGATAATTATATCATATAAATAAAAGATTGTTTTTAAAAAGCTAAAAATCTAAATGCAAAGTTTGCAAGCGATAGGACGGTTCTTACATGCTTAAATTAACGACATGAGCTATCAATTGCGGAAAGACCCTACATGTAGAAAAGCTTAGCTCCTTAAAGGCAGACAAAACTCTTGTAACGATATCGTAGTATTTATATTTCAATTGACCTCTCTAATACTTGCAACTAAAGCTATTATTATACTTGCAAGAAATCTAAGCTATGCAATATACTAGGTAACTAGATATTAGATAACGAGATGGTTACAAAAAATTTAAAGGAAAAAGTATAAGTAATAAATATAAAATGAGAGGTTTAATTTTTGATAAGATGTAGGAAGACACAGGACACGCGACATGATATTTTAATATTTAAGCTATAAATTTCTTATACTTCAGAAGTTCAGTTACATATGATAAAAATATTTAGACACATCTATCTTGAAACGGATAAAGACAAATTTAAATGACATGAACCATGGCCATCTATAATACAAAGTAGAACGATGTCTGTCTGTCTGTTCCGAAGGATCTCGCTAACCGATGAACCGATCGGGTTCTCCTTAACATGGTAGCTTTTCATAGGTCCCGGGAAGGTTTATAACTATTTTGGGGGAGGGTACCACAACATTCCAAAGAGAAATCACCCCTAGAGAAAATTTACCCCCCCCCCTAATTTATTTTTTTAAAATTAAAATTAAAAAAATTGTTGGGGAGGGGGGAAAGGGGGTTTCCCCCCACAATAAAAATTTTACTTATTTATTTAAAACTCTAAATAAAAAAAAGGTTTTGTGATTCAACTCCCCCCTCCTGAAGTGTTCCTAGAGTCCTCTAGGGGCGAACCCGCTAGTTTTCCATTATAGTATTAAAAACGGCATGATTCTAATAAATTTGTTGCTAATTTTATAATGTTTCAACGAGGTCTTTTGAGAAAATTGAGTTTGAAAGTTTTATTGAAATTTTCCCCCATTAGGAGTGGATTAACAAGCATGTCCAAAAAGCAAATATTATAATTTCTAAATCATTATTGTCAGAAAGACCCTGTTCATTTTTTTATTAGCAACATTTATACAGACCTAAGCCCATTTCATTATCTTTTTTCATTTTAAGATAGGACTATAGAAGTTGTAAACTATCAATATACACATGAAGGTTTTGTACAGAGCAAGGTTCCCCCTGCAGGGGTTAGGCAAGAGTGAAAGGAACTACAACCTCCCCCTTATTTGCAAATTATTCAAAAATAAGGGGTTCATAGCCCGCTAGTAAATCTATGGGAAATCATCATATAATATTTTAGAGTTCCAGTGCTTATGGAACTCCCAGGATAACAAGATCCACTTTCCATACACAGGTATAGTACTTATTACTAGCAGCGCCGCTACTTTATAAATGTCCGTAAATCAATAATCTCAACTATGACGTACATATAAACAACATGCAATGTCTCCAGAATACTGTGTCAATGATAAAAGTACTTCCAGTCTCTAATTTTTATTGTTCTTTTATCCAATATGTTTAATGAAAGCATATAAAAATATATTAGTTTCAGAATGAGTTGCCCCCGTCCTATAGTTCGCTGGACGTGGGTATATGTTCACCGCCACCTCCCTCCTACCTGGAGGCCACTACCTGCCTGGGTGCCCCCACCTCCCTCCCTCCTACCTGCCTGGGCGCCCCAACCTCCCTCCCTCCTACCTCAAGCTGCAGCATGGTCCAGGAAGAGGGAGAGGGAGAGGTGTTGGACGGGGCGGAGATGGGAATAGAACTCACTGCTTCAAGTTCAACCAGCCAACAAATTAGACCAAAGGAATCACAGAATTTCTCTTAATTGCCCCCCGCCCCCTCAAAAATTCCTTTTTTTTGTAATATCCTAACTTTAAAGCAGCATATACAATTTATATTTTTAAACAAACTTCCTTCAAAAGGGGGGAAATGGAATTGAAGGGTAGTTTTGTTTTCTCATTTTGCAGAAAATTGTAAAAATAGATTTCCAAATACATATACAGGGCGTTTAAAAAAAAACTGCGTTTTCCGGTTTTGGGAAACAACCAGTAGGAGCATGAAAAAAATGATTATAGGTCCATATTCTATGTATAAATGGACAATGATTTGCTTAAGGTGTTTTTTAATATCTCTAAAAATACGGCTTTTCTGATAGGTACATGTAGGAGAAAAATGCTTGATGTTAAATTTGATATATCAATTTGATTGAAATAACTTGTAAATTTTTGAGAAAAAAGTTTTAAAATCCCATTAATAATATGGTAAATGGGTAAATGAAAGTGCATGTTTAATTTTTTGTCATTATTTCCCTTTTTTTCTCTGAAAAACGCTTTTTAGATCCTTACAAATTGCAATATTTCTAGTTTGTTTATCATTTTAGACAGATAGGAATAGTATTTTTTTTATAAAACAATATAAAAAGCCTTAAAAACTGACTGAAAAAATTATCATTCATGCTTTTTAAAATTAATCAACTCTAAAATGCGCCGTTGTTTTTAGAGTAATCAATAAACACCTTTTATAAAATTAATCCATATTTTTATAGAGAATAAGAATATATAATTATTTTTTTCATACTCCTACTGGTTGCTTCCCAAAACCGGAAAACGCAGTTTTTTTTTGAAACGCCCTGTATACAACTTGAATAAATTCTCAATAAATGCATCCAGAAATATTTGTAAAAATCTGTGAAAATGTTAGGAAGAGATTGATTCAATGGAGTACACTGTGTCAACTGTTTAATATTCATATAGTATATATAATTTATATTACAGTGTCACGTCTATTAAAAATGTTCTTCAAAATTTTGGCTCTCACACGAAATTTTGTTTCTATTTGGGTAAAAATGTGCCATTCATCTAATTCATGAATATAAATTTGTTAAGATGACGATTTTTGTTGCATATTCTGGATACTTTGTGTCATTTTATTTTTATGATTTTAAAATTTAAACTAAAATCTATCAAAATATAGTCAATTGAAATTTTTTTTGCACTACAGCAATCGTTAATTCAATGGCTCCTTTTTGGGTGAAAGCCATATTTTTCAAAACATTTTTCTGTAGACGGGATATTGTAATATTGATACATACAATACTTTCATCATCAAAGTAAACTCACTCATTCAGAGATCTCGAATATATCCGAGTGCAACATGCAACTCTGTACTTTACAATAATACACAGGGAAGACACCTCAAATGTTCTTTTTTCTAAACGTAGTAAAAAATTAGTTCAATTAAAGATTTTTGTTGTTTTGACTATTTCATAGCATGTAACAATTTTTATAACAACATTGAGTAAGATTTTTTCAAAATATTTTAGTCTTGTGTCATATTTTCCGACGAAAACTCAATCAAACTTACTTAATATGTTTAATTTTACCAATTTTGATTTAGAAGCAAATAATTTGCTCAATAATTTGTAAATAGTTTTAGTACTATTTGATATTTGAACATGAATCTCTCTTGATTAGCATAACCTCATGTACATAGATAATTATTCTCTTATTTTTGTTACATTTTTTCAATGAGATTGTAATAACATGTTACCCCTATTATTAGAATTTTATAATATCTCTCTCCGTGAAATTTTTTACTTACTACTCATTTAAGAGTTTTATTCTTTTTTCATATCTTTGGGATGTTCAGATTTGTGGATGATCTAAACATCTCCTTTTAAAACCAGGGCTTGGCAGCCGCATGAAATCCAATCTTTTTTGCTACTTTTAAAAGTTAACTAAACAGACAGATTTCCAAATTAAGAACTGGTTCATTCATCCAGACGTTTTTTTTTAAAGAGATGAAACTTTTTTCCCCTTGCGGGAAATATGCGACTGCCGAGCCCTGATTAATAAACCATTTTAAACCTAGATGCCCTTAATTAAACTTATAGCTGTGGTGTATTTGTAATAAGTATTTATAAAAAAAATATGTAATTTGTAGATAAAATTTTACAGTGTTTTTATACCAAATTGTTACAGAAATAATTACAAAAATAATAATTGAATAATTTGGTATAAAATGACTGATTATATTTTCTAGAGCTGTCTTTCATAACACATTCATTCAGATGTAAATAGTCTTTTTATCTAACTCATATACCATCCTTTTTTTAGTAGTGTTTTGTCATCTAAAAAAAATCATTTCATTAATTTTTAACATATTAGTTCAACAGAAAAATTATATTCTAGTACCTTGTAACTATTGAAATTTATTTTTATATTTTTGTTAATTTTAAATCAATGTTTAGGACTAAAGATAATGTTCTTATTAAATTTGATTAGTTTTTTTTACATAATCTGTAAATGTTGTAATTTTAACTATTGTTGTGCACTTTAATTCTTCCATTTTAATAAAAACTAATGCTACTCAAAGAAGGGACAACAAAAATTTACAAAAAATAATCTCTACATGTTTTTTTGCACATATTAATTTAATTAAAGAATATGTTATTGTAACAGTTAAATTGGAGTAGTTTTCTTTTCTAAATAAATAATCTGTCCGTTCATGAAAACGATGAAAATTTATAAAATAAATGCATTTAATAAATTTGTAATGTTGCAAGTAAAAAACAAAGTTGGACCAATTTTGCATAAAGTTATATAAAGTAAAAAAAGTGTTAAAAAAAATGTGAACTTATGAAACGGCTGCTTGGACAGCAAATAAATTTTTTAAGTAGAATTTAGGAAATAGTAATTTTTTTAGTTTTAAAAAAATCTTATTATTTTAAATGTTGGTATATTCTATTATCGAAGTTAGAAAGGCAGTATATGACTAAATTAAATCAAAATTAGATATGAAACTTTTTTTTCTTAAGAGACCTGCAATTTCAAAGTTTCTTAAAAATTTTATTGTTTATGATCGGAATTCAATGCACTTTTTGTGTCTTGTCTATCAATTGAAATCAGTGCTCCGCAGCAGGTGAATTGTTTTGCGGCAGCATTTTGTCCTAGAAATGTGCGTCTAAAAGTGGATTGTCCTTAACTTATTGGGCAGCTGCAATTTCAAAAGTCCGGCGAATATGTTTTGTGCTGTTGAGCCTTATTAAAAGTAATCTCTTACTATAATGCAGGGAGGGAAAGTACATCGGACTGTAAATTATTCTGGAACCCAAAGAATAACAAGAGCATTTTTTTTCTCAACATAAATATTTTGGGTCTTTATTTCTTAATTCATTTGTTGGTATACAGTACTAGTGTTAAAACTTTTCAACCACTAGTTTAAATTTATTGAAGGGTAATTTTGTTTAATTTTTTTGACGAGTGTACAATATACATCAATTTATTGCCCATTGTTATATCCCTTTATTAATTTAAGTAATAAAATTGTTTGAATCTAATTATTTTAATAGCATTTATTTATCTACTGTCCTTTCTCAACTTTTTCTATATTATTTTATTATAAAACTGTAAGATGGAAAAAATATTAGTTCCTGTATTAATATTTATTATAATATTATTGTATTATTATCAATTATATTTTATTTATATAATAGACATATTTTGTATCACAGCTTTGGTAGAATTGATTTTATAATTATTAAACAATTAATTACAACAACACTTGTTTAATATTATTTATGATAAAGGTTAAGCATTATGGTGTAAATTTCTTAGGTTTCTTACAAATTCAAATATAAAAAGCATAATATTAAAGAGTATTTTACAATTTTTAAATTTACACCTTACAATTGATAGCACAGAAATAAAGAAAAGTTAATACTTTTCACATTAGTTAGAAAACAAATCTTTTAAATGGTATAATATTGAGTTACTCTAAATGATTGGTCAATATGTATTAACTCTAATAGCTAAAGTTTGTCTTTGGTAACTGCACACAATGACAGAATTTCTTTGGAAAAATTTGTAAGCTCCAAATATTTTATCTACATAGCTCTGGATTCATGGCTTCTCTGAAATTTTACAAATATATTAGTGAAGTTTGGTGATTTTTTATATATATATTAATAAGACCATCATTTTAATTTTACAATTTTACAATGGCTGGTAATACTAGGATCTATGAGATGCTACATTGTAAAAAGAACCATATCGGTCCAGTGGTTAGCGAGATAATTCGGTACAAACAGATAGACATCCTTACAAAAGTCCTGTTACTTTTATATAAGGTTTATTACCTAAGCGCGGCAATCCATTTCTCTGCCAGATTATCATTCTCCGCGCTGAATATATGTCTCTGAAGCGCGCTGCCGCTACCACATTTCAGCTCCCAAACTTGGCTGGGTTGCAGGGCCTCATAAAGCTCCATATTTTTCTAGATAATTCATTATTTTTGTTGGGTAATCGTCTTTGTTGTCTTTAAGTGTTGTATATGTATGTGTAGCTCTAAAGCTAATTTTGTAGCTGATTCTCTTCAAGTTAGGATTCAGATGTACACGGAGATTGGAAGTGAGAATAATTTTGCCAATCTTAGATTGGTAAGCTTCGCGCAAGATTGTATCCTATGTTACATTACAATCTGACCCGCAATTCTCGTGAAGTTACATCACTTTGGCACAAAGTTATGGCTAAGGTTTTTTTTTAATGCAACCATCTCGTAATCAGTGAGCAAATGGCACTTAAAATTCGAATTTATGAGTAATACTTGGTAGGTCTATTTTCCCTAAATCGAACAAAAAGTTGAAAAAGTAACGGCTAACGGCTCAGCCGTTCAGTCGTTTTTTGGCTATTTTTAGGGCAAATCTGCCATAAATTAAGTAGGAATCAACTTTTTGAAACATATTTTTGCTTTAAATCATGTGAAATGATACAAAAAAAACAATTATAGATTTATAGTACCAGCAACTAGCGGCTAGAACCGTTTGAAAACGTTTTGGAGCAGCATAGAGTATTATGTGGAGATAGGTTTCGTGATTATTTCCCTTGAAATAAATTTTAAAAATGGCTAAACTGCTGAGCAGCCAGCCGTTAGCCGTTACTTTTCCAACTTTTTGTTCAATTTAGGGAAAATAGACCTACCAAGGATTACTCATGCAAAATTCCAGATCAAAATTCGAATTCTAAGTGCCATTTGCTCACTGATTACGGGATGGTTGCATTAAACCCCCACCCCCCTTAATGGCACTGTCATATGAATGAGAAGCATGGACGAGGGAAAACACGATATAAGTAATAAGCAATAAATCACTCAATACACTGGAAAACGGTATAATAAAGAGTTAGCGTCATTCTATCTACAACAGTGAAGAATCATAGTTAAATTAATTTACAACCATTTTCCCCCCAGAATTTATCAATAAATTATATTTTTGTGAATATTCTAAAAACTTACATCTGAGTATTGTTCCAGGTTCCATCCCAGGACAGGTATGGTTTCTATGGCCTTTATGTCACCGGGTGCTCTGAAATTAAATGTATTTTTTATTGAAAAAAGTTGGTTGTTTTATCACCTCATCCTTCCCTTATTTCGAATTATTGGGGGGGGGGGGGTTAGATTTATTTTATATTCCTAAATCCTGCATAAGGTCCTAACTCTGCTAGGTGTTTACCTGCCATTGCCTAAACCGCGGGGCTATCCAGTATCCAATATAACCTAACCTAATCTGAACTAATGTAGTAAATAAACTAACAAGAAACTATTCCCTTAAAGAGGGGCAAACAATCAACCAACATTAAAATCATAATCAAATTACCCGCAAATGAACAGAACTCTGTCTTTCAGAATGAACCAACTTTTCTTCCATTTTCCATTCTGACTTCTTCTTGACAAGTACCCACTCATCTGGGAATCATCCATATCCGCTACCTGCAATTATTTTTAAAAAAAATTCTGTAGAATAAAATGTTTGGATTAAAAGTTTGGGGAATAGTCCCTTTCGTGGCAACGCCCCTTAAGGGGCGATTCGTCGTGTCTATAAAATGGCTTTGTATAGGTTATTCTTGGTTAGGTTAGGTTATATTGGGTTAGGTGATTGACCCACAGGGTTAGGCAATTGCCCTGCAGGGTTAGAGCTCCCCGCAGGGGCTAGAAATAGGTGAAAAGCTACTCTGTGAAAAATACGAAGAATCGCCCCTTTAGGTGCATTGCCACGAAAGGGACTATACCCAAAGTTTCAAACCAATAATTTGGAACTAACCAATCAAAATTCAATGAAAGAACCCAAAGTTTTTCATACAACAAATAAAATAATTTGGTTAAAAAACTTTGGGCACCTATGTAATTTACAGCAAAATATCACATCCTTCCCTGTGATGATGATTAAAGTACTTTCAAATTTTGGAACAATTACATATGAAAATTGAAGTAAGGTTATCCCACTATTTCTAAATGCGCAAATAAAACATACCTTCAATCTGTCTGGAATCCTCTTCTTGACAGACTTGCCATCCTTTGCCTTGAATCTGTTCCTCAGATGTTCCTGATGACCATAGGCCTTCAGTAGCACCTCGTAGCATGTGTCACACACACGCTTAGAGTCGTAACCAGTGTACTTCAGAGGAGCTTGGCTGCTTGAACATGAAGCACATACAACCTAAATAAGGAATCCTTTACTAAATATATCATAAGGTTTATTTTTGTCTGTAGCTTAAGTTTTAGATAGTCATTGAACTGACTACTGATTTGTTCATTTTCGGGAAGGTTAACATAGGTACGAGGATAGTTTTGGGCTGTTTAATTTTTGGATTTAAGCTTTGGGGTTGTTTTAGGCTATTTTTTCTGCTTTCCCTACTCCTTCGAATACTGTGCCTAGAAACTAGGGACATAACCGCTAGTATTTATGGAAATGCCCAGGTATGACAATCTTTATTTTTTTTTACTTTTTAAAAGAGATTAAACTTTTAAACTTTCCTTCTTCACACCGTATAATTATAAATAAAGTAATCAAAATTAGTTTTCCCTTTACTATAATTTCTTATGTGCTACAAAAATTCTTTTTTGATTTTCCTTTCGATCTAAGAGTTTTTAAATCATGCATTAGGCGTAATTTCAAACAATTCTTGACCTACCTGACCACACGCTCTGCAGTGATGTCTTCTGTTCAGCTTGGTAAAATTTTCACTGCACTTTTGACACATAGTAGCTCTAAAATTACATTTATCATGATACTTAATTAAAACTATATTGTAAAAAATTACGATTCTTTCAAATATTCTTTAAAAATATATTTATTATCAATTTAGCACATATCAAAGTGCCCTGTTCAGCACAGAATTCCCCCCCCCCCCCCACCCACTTAATATTTTTTATTTAGGAGGGTGGCATTTTTTCGTTTGTTGAATACTTTAGGTTAGGTTCGATGGTTCGAGGTATAACTGCATGGAGAACAATAAATCTCTTCTTAAATTATTTTCTTTACTTGTGGTTATATTCACAAAACATATTTAACCTGTTATCAGGCACCCAAATAGGGGCATATTCACCAAGTTCTGCATCACTCACTGGAGCTATTCCGGCAGCTTCCACGGACATATTCTAAACATTTCATGAAATTAATTTGAAAATATGTTTTCCTAATGGATATATTGTGGTAGGGTGAAGCGTTTCATCCCTACAACGCGAGTTCGATTCAAAAGAGCCCCTAGCCTTTAAGGATTCTATCAATAAAGAACTACAAGTAGTTACTGTTAAAGAGATATATTTAAACTGAATACATTTATAATAGGGTTACTAATTTATATACAAAATAGGTGATAAGTAGGTTAGGTAGAAAGGGTGCGGGGGAGATGGGGCGGAGCCCCATTCCGGTGGACAGTAGAGTGGTAGGCTTCAGTAAGGGGAAAGGTAGACATCTTCCGGAAAAGGGTAGGTTACTGGGGACTTGAGGGTGAGAGGGGCAGCGCCCCTCCCCCTATCAGCGGTGTCCAATTTGACCGCTGCTTCTGATGTGTAGACAATGCCCAGAGGGGGCTGGATAGAATGGTGATAAGCTGGGATTAGCGCCGGGGTGTGATTTGATAAGCCGAAGCATAGCATACTCTGCAAAAGGCTTGTCCGTATGCCGCCTACCACAATATGATAATACTTAGATATATTGACATGGAAATATTAAGGGAATTTAGTTGCTAATATGGACCTCAATTATTGCTCTGTTCGTTTATCTGGTATTAGGAAAGGTGATGGGGTAAAGGGAGTTGCTGGGGGGTATCGTTTTTTTTAGCCAGCTGCAAGTATCACTTCTTTAGAGTACATGAAATTCTGGTGCAACGTCCAAGTATTAATATAACGATTTTTTCCCTTGAATTCTTTCTATGATTTAAAGTTAAGTAGAACATATTAAATGTATCTCCTTGTTTGTAAAATCTTCTGTAAAGGGTTAAATAAATTACCGTTGCTTAACAAAATGTAATAGTTCAAAGATTTGCCGCTAGATGTCTAACATTTGTAAATAACACTTTTATTAAGTTTTTTATGTACAACAAATCTAATTTAAAATAAAGATCTAGATTTTCTACTTTCTAATGCTACATAAAAGATAATTAATTTTCTTCAAATCTTAAACTAAAAATAGTCCATATTGCTAATATTTTGTGTATATAAATAAATTAAAACTATACTATGTAATATGATTATGATCTGATATAGTGAGATTAAACAATTCTCTTTATATTTGTAGAGACTTAAGGTCTCTTTTACGGTCAAAGAAAGAAACTTACTTTAGACTATGAACAAATATCTTTACAAAGAAATAAAATTGGTATATTAAGATAAATATAAGATTAATTCCAGTTATATTTACATTCCATTATTAACCTTAATTCCCATAGTGGGCGTTAGAGTATTCGCATCCCATAACAAGCGGATGCACTGGTCGCCCGAAGGGAAAAGCAGTTTTTTGAAACAGGCTCTCTCAGATTATTACAGATTCTGATATCTATAATACAAAGTAGAACGATGTCTGTCCGTCTGTCTGTCCGTCTGTCCGTCTGTCTGTCCGTCTGAAGCTTAAGATCTCAGTAACCACTGAACCGATAGGGCTCTACTCTTCAGGGAATATACCTACTGGTCCTGTGATGGTTTTAAGCTATTTTCTTGGGGGGTGTGACACCCCTAACCCCCCCAAAAAATGAAAAATCCCCCCCCCCCAAAAAAAAAAATTTTTTTTTACTTTTTCTTTTTAAATCTAAAATACAAAAAATTAGGTTGATCAAACCTCTTGGGGCAAAGCCCCTAGAGGTTAGGGGCGAAGCCGCTAGTATACATATATAGACTTATGAAAAATGCAAAAAACGAAATCAAAAGCGTTCCTTCTTGGGAGAAAATGCGGGAAAAAGATTTTAGCTATTTTTAACCTAAAATTCACATTGGCAAGCCTGTAAAAAAATATATACACATTTTAAACATGGCATTGCTCAGCACCTAGAAGTGGTAGAAAAATGCTACACATACCATTGTAAAGCTCATAACCTCTAGTTTTCATATTGGTATATAACGTTTTTGTACTATTATTAATTTTTGAGCTATCCTCTGACGTATACACAAGTTTTAAAAATGCGGTTTTTTCTTGAGAATTTTAAGTTTGATGCTTGTTACACAAACCTTTTTCAGATTATATTACTTAGCACCTAGGAGTTATAATTATTACTAGTTATATAATTATTTTATATAGGTAAAATTGTATATTTTGGGTACTTTCAATTTTAGCTTAATTAAAAATTGTCTTTAAAATGTGTATAGTTTGTAGTAAGAACCAAGGAGGGAGGGGGGAAGCTTATACACTTATAGGAAATGAAATTCAGTATAAATTTTTGCCCTGGATGTTTTTGGCCTTGTTGTTATAGTTATTAACCTTTTTGTAAAATCTCTTATATGATTAAATCTACCAGTGAAACTTTAAAAGTTGAATTTTGGCACTTGTCTTCTAGGGGCTAGTGGGTTGAAACAGCCCCCAAAACACTAAAATCTAAGGTCTGAGCTTATTTTTACAAATAACAAGCTAAATTTTTAAATGTAAACTTGCATAACTGAGCTAAGTAGCCACTAAATATTTCATTTTGGCACTTTCCTTTTTGGGGTTAGTGGGGTATAACAACCCCCCAAAACACTAAAATTTAAGGCTTGAGCTTATTTTTAGAGATAATAAGCTGATTTTTAATGTAAACTTTTACACATAATTGAGCTAAGTAGCAACTAAAGATTTCATTTTAACACTTTCTTTCTAAGGAATAGTGGGGTGAAACACCCCCCCCCCCAATTGTAAACTTATAAGGTCTCTAGGGCTAAACAACCCCTTAAACATTAAAATTATATCTCATTATTATATTTTACCCTGGCTGTTTGGACTTGTTGTTATAGTTATCAAATGATTATTTTTAAATATTTTCTTATATGATTGGATCTACCTTTAAAGCTTTAAAAATAGAATTTTGGCACTTTTCTTTAGGGGCTTTTGGGGTAAAAAAGCCCTTAAAACACTAAAATTGTAAGTAATGAGATTATTTTTATAGATATCAAGCTAATTTTTTAATGTAAACATTTTTCACATAATTGAACTAAGTAGTCACTAAAGATTTCATTCTGGCACTTTCCTTCTAGAGTCTAGTGGGTTAAACATCCCCCAAAATACAAATATTATGAGTTCTGAGCTTATTTTCAAAGATATCATGTTGAATTTTAATGAAAACTTATTTCACTGAAAAAAAAAATTATTTAGTCCTTGAAAGAGAGTGCCTAATTGAAATCTATAGTGATTTGAGAAAAAAAAGTATTCATTAACAAAATCAGCCCAATATTTTTAAAAATAAGCCCAGAACTTGAAGTTTTAGTAGTTTTGGGGGCACACAGTTATGGAATCTCGACTACAAAGAATTTTTTATCCAATCTTGACAAGTGAGGTATTTTTGGAAAGAGGAATATACATAGAAAACGCCTATGTAAATTAGAAAATCCGCAGAAATCATATTTGCAAGTTATTTGC
Source organism: Acartia tonsa (assembly GCF_053477335.1). Classification (NCBI taxonomy): domain Eukaryota; kingdom Metazoa; phylum Arthropoda; class Copepoda; order Calanoida; family Acartiidae; genus Acartia; species Acartia tonsa. Next base: position 12,049,474 of record NC_137262.1, on the reverse strand, counting down.
AAAAATCTGCAATGTTAATTTGCAAAATTATTTTCATGCCTTAAATGACAGATTTAGAAAAAAATCTTTTTATGAAATGTGTTTATCTATAAGTTTAGAACATAAAAAGGCAAAAAAAAATTCTTTAGTGTTACTTTTTTCATATTATATATGAAAAAAGCAGTTGCTCACAATTTATGATAAAAAAAGGTATGGGAACAAAAAATATGTTTTTTCTTGATGTAAACACAATAATTGGCATAAAATCTTTCATCCTAAATGTAAAAATCATATATAGAATCCTTTTTAGAGCAAAAATAGTGCAAAAAGTAACCAAGACATTTTTGCAAAGTATAAAAATCTAAAGAAAACAGTTCTTTTTGATTTTGATATACATATCAGATAAATGTATATAAAATTAGTGATCAAAAACTATAAAACAAGATATAACTTTTTTCAACCCTATCATTGATTAAAATGCACTTTTAGGTTTACTCATTACCAAAGTTGCACATAAAAACTCTTTTTACTAAGTTATTTTGCAAAATAAATTCAAATCAACAATTAGGCGTTTTTTATAATGCAGTAGACCATTTTGTAGTTGGTTTTTGGCATTTATTTTGTTTAATTACTACATAAAAAGAGTTTTTATGCACTACTTCGGTAATTCTTAAACCTAAAAGTGCAATTTAATCAATGACAGTGTTGAAAAAACTTATAACATGTTTTATAGTTTTTGATCACTAATTTTATATACATTTATCTGATATGTATATCAAAAGCAAAAAGAACTATTTTCTTTAGATTTTCATACTTTGCAAAAATGTCTTGGTTACTTTTTGCACTATATTGACTCTAAAAAGGTTTCTATATCTGATTTTTACATTTAGGATGATAGATTTTATGCCAATTATTGTGTTTACATCAAGAAAAAACTTATTTTTTTGTTCCTATACCCTTTTTTATCATAAAATGTGAGAAACTACTTTTTCCATATATAAGGTGAAAAAAGTAACACTAAAGAAAATTTTTTTGCCTTAAGTATGTTCTAAACTTACAGATAAACACATTTCATAAAAATTTTTTTTCTAAAACTGTCATTTAAGGCATGAAATTAATTTTGCAAATTAACATTGCAGATTTTTGCAAATAACTTGCAAATATGATTTCTGCGGATTTTCTAATTTACATAGGCGTTTTCTATGTATATTCCTCTTTCCAAAAATACCTCACTTGTCAAGATTGGATAAAAAATTCTTTGTGGTCGAGATTCCATAACTGTGGGCAGTGAAGGAAAGTGCAAGACTTAAGTTTTACTAGTAGATTTAATCATATAAGAGATTTTACAATGATCAGGTTTATAACTATAACAACAAGCCCAAACATCCAGAGCAAAATTTTATACTGAATTTCATTGCCTATAAGTGTATAAACTCTCCTTCTCACCTTGGACCTTATAAGTTTACTTACAATTGGGGGGGGGGGGGGGGGGTGTTTCACCCCACTAACCCTTAGAAAGAAAGTGTTAAAATGAAATCTTTAGTTGCTACTTAGCTCAATTATGTGTAAAAGTTTACATTAAAAATCAGCTTATTATCTCTAAAAATAAGCTCAAGCCTTAAATTTTAGTGTTTTGGGGGGTGTTATACCCCACTAACCCCAAGAAGGAAAGTGCCAAAATGAAATATTTAGTGGCTACTTAGCTCAGTTATGCAAAAAAAGTTTACATTAAAAAAATTGGCTCGATATCTCAAAAAATATGCTCAGACCTTAGATTTTAGTGTTTTGGGGGCTGTTTCAACCCACTAGCCCCTAGAAGAAAAGTGCCAAAATTCAAATTTTAAAGTTTTACTGGTAGATTTAATCATATAAGAGATTTTACAAGAAGGTTAATAACTATAACAACAAGGCCAAAAACATCCAGGGCAAAAATTTATACTGAATTTCATTTCCTATAAGTGTATAAACTCCCCCCCTCCCTCCTTGGTTCTTACTACAATCTATACACATTTTAAAGACAATTTTTAATTAAGCTAAAATTGAAAGTACCCAAAATATACAATTTTACCTATATAAAATAATTATATAACTAGTAATAATTATAACTCCTAGGTGCTAAGTAATATAATTTGAAAAAGGTTTGTGTAACAAGCATCAAACTTAAAATTCTCAAGAAAAAACTGCATTTTTAAAACTTGTGTATACGTCAGAGGATAGCTCAAAAACTAATAATAGTACAAAAACGTTATATACCAATATGAAAACTAGAGGTTATGAGCTTTACAATGGTATGTGTAGCATTTTTCTACCACTTCTAGGTGCTGAGCAATGCCATGTTTAAAATGTGTATATATTTTTTTACAGGCTTGCCAATGTGATTTTTAGGTTAAAAATAGCTAAAACCTTTTTCCCGCATTTTCTCCCAAGAAGGAACGCTTTTGATTTCGTTTTTTGCATTTTTCATTAGTCTATATATGTATATATCAGAATCTGTAATAATCTCAGAGAGCCTGTTTCAAAAAACTGCTTTTCACTTCAGGCGACCAGTGTGATGCTCCGGTTTCTCTAGATGATCATTTGAAATCACAAGAGAATGCCGCCCCAATGAGGTGATTAACTAGGTAAATACCTGGAAGCTAGATCTTCTGTAGATAAAGTTTTCTACCGCTGTTTGTATGGCATCAACCCATTCCATCTTTTCTGCGCTATCTCTGTAATAACAAATTAGAATAATAATTTGTAATTAAAATGTCTTTCATTTCAGGCTATTGAGACTAAAATTATAAAAAATAAAAATAAGTACATTTATATTTAATTTTCATAAAAACCTCTAAAACCCCTGACAATTTTTTGGGGCACTCCACGCCATGGTTCAAAGCCCATAGTTTTTAAAGATCAGGTAAATGTTTGCCCGAATTGTTGATTTTTAACTCCCCCCCCCCCTTAAAATAAAAAGCTTGGAAGTCCTTGATGGATTAGTAATTGAACGATAACAAAAGAGTGCTTGTATCATTATCAGAATAGCATTTTATGGTAGATATCGGTTTCTATTCAAAATGTGAATTACCTTGCTCTCAATTCTACGCTGCGTTCTTTGCTGATGATCCTAAATCTTGTCTCATACTCCTAAACAGATAAGAAATAGATTTTTTGTAGCGCAGCTACTTTATAATTCCCTTTGTCTATCTTTACGTCACTCTATGTGGGACTGCTACTCATAAACAGATGAGAAATTGATTTTTTTGTAGTGCAGCTAATCTATAATTCACTTTGTCTATCTATACGTCACTCTATGGGGGACTGCTACTCATAAACAGATGAAAAATTGATTTTTTTGTAGTGCAGCCAATCTATAATTCACTTTATCTATCTATACGTAACTTTATGGGGAATTGATTTTATTTGTAGTGCAGCTAATCTATAATTCACTTTGTCTATCTATATATATCACTCTATGGGGGACTGCTACTTAGGATATATTACTACTAAAAGCCTCCAGCATGAAACTTACTTGTCATGCTACAAAAGACAAATACATTTTTATAAAGGTTTCGTAATTTTCTATTATTCAAAAATCAAATATTTTTTTCAGTTTCTTTTTATTTTTCATGTCCACTGAATAATGAACATCTGCTATAATTTACTATGTCTGTTTGTACATCAATGATTTTTTGTTCTTAGCTACTTATGGATGTTGTCATCCTTGTTATTAATATTATTTATTTAAAATCTTAAAATAATCTTTAACACAGAATTTAATTTATTTGAAAAGAAATTAAATTTATCTGTTCTTTTTAACGATTATTTTAGAGAATTGAAATTTAAAGAAAAACTAAAAAATATCAAATTCAACCTTCTGTTGAATATAAATTCCACTTAAAGGCTTTTTATCTCACTTATTATATTGCTAAAAGTCATCAGTTTACCAAATTTTAATTATACCACAAACCCCAACTTGTCACTTGCATTAATCAAAAACACATCATCTTAATTTTGGTATTGTATATTTCAGGCAAAATAAGATTTATTATTATTTACTACTATTATTCAAGGTTCTCTTCATGTTATTTTTTATGTCTGGCTAAGAAACCGATTAATATCTGCTGGATTAGAACCGGTTCTCAGCCATACTGAAAAATATAGCATAGTATTACAGACAATTTTCCACGAATGATAAAATAACTATCATAAAATTAATACCAGTTTAGATGATCTTCCCCTCGGGACCAATTTAACAGGAATTAATCATATAATTTTTCATTTTACTATCCTCGGAAAGCTGTCTATAATACGATAATATTTACCTCAGTATTAGGAGAGTCAACAGAAAGAGTGTTTAACCTCAAGGCATGACTATAATATTTACCTCAGTATTAGGAGAGTCAACAGAAAGAGTGTTTAACCTCAAGGCATAACTATAATATTTACCTCAGTATTAGGAGAGTCAACAGAAAGTGTGTTCAACCTCAAGGCATAACTATAATATTTACCTCAGTATTAGGAGAGTCAACAGAAAGAGTGTTCAACCTCAAGGCATAACGAACTTTTAAACTACAATTGTCTCCATAGGACCCCTAAAATTTAATTTATTCATTTGACGAAATTAGAGTATACATATTAATCTATTTTCAAGTTTTTTTTACAATTAAATGTAAATTAATTAAATGTCTCGTAAAAACAATGGGCCATGCTTGAAGCCCTTTTTTTACATTCACAAAAGGCTAAATCCTAAAAAAATTTAAGTGAGTCTATGAGTTATAGGTTTCTAAGCATTATAGTCATTATGCCATTGTACAAACCTAACTAATTGGCTAGCCTAAACTTTGTTAACCAATATTGTCATAAAATACACTCATTAAAATCAAAATCAAAATATTATAAAAACAATAGAAATTCTACCTTATAATCTGTATAAAGAAGATAGTCAGATAGAAGGATAAAATATCTGGCTCCCTCCTTGTTTCTAGAGATTTTCTGTAGCTCCCCCTCCTTGATTAGGTCTCGTCCTTGATTAAATAAATTTATATTAATTTATTTGATTAGAGTGATCCATCCCTATATACCACCCTTTGCACGCCTCAAACTTAAATCAACTTAGACAATTTAACTATCTCTTATTTTATTACGGCTGCGGCTACGTATAAAGGAAATTGTTGCTGCAGCTTAAGCAGCTACTGTTTTAGTCACAAAATCAGCTAATATTTTAAGCTGTGTAACCTCAATTTGCAAATGATAGCACTACTTCTTACTTATTCTAAGATGCGGTTGCAACTGCCGAGCCCGCCTTTTTACCCCTTAGGCCTTAAATGAAATAAAGTCACTGACTATTTAATCTGACTATTTCTAGTTTGTCTCTGAGAAAAATCTCATATTTAAAACCACAAATTTGAGTGCTTATTTAGAATTTGAATCCTTTTAGATAAAAAGCCTTGCAGCAGTTCAATGCATGTTTATTTCAGGAATATAGGGTTAAGACAATTGACAATAATTCAGTGTATAAAATCAGTTCGATAGTAGCTGGAGAAAATTGAGTGTTTGAGATAAATTTGATCTACAGTGTCCCCTCCCTCCCAATCAAATTTCATGAAAAAGAAAACGTTATTATACACTTTGGGGACAGCCAATCTCCTCTATCTCTTGATTTTATAACATAAATGTTATATGTATATTGTTATACCTATGAATGCTATTTTTCCTTCAAAGTCATAAAAAAATTGCATTACAATTAAAGAGTAGCTTTTCATCTGAAAATTATTGATAAATAGTTTAATAATTGTAATGCATGTGATTTATAATTTATGATACTTGACAGGGCTCGGCAGTCGCTTATAAGCCAGAAATAAGTTGCCGTTTTAAATTGCTTAAAACCAGCTGGAAATTTAAGCTTGTTTATAATGTGACCAATATGTCCATTTAATGAGATCTTTTTGTAAAGCACCAAAAGGGCCAAAATTGAGAAGCCTCAGCGCGGCTGCCGAGCCCTGAAATATATCTTATCAACAATATCAGAACTTCCTTAGTCTGCCAAAACAATAACTAGTTCCCATTCATATTAATATTTTGTACATTTTTTTATGAAAAAAATAATTTTATTATTTTTTTCATAATTCTTATTAATTCATATGAAATGCATATGTGAACTATTATTTGTTTGTAAATGTGTGTATATTAGATGTACTGTTCAATGTTCAATATTTAAATTGTTGTATCCATTGGACTGGCAATTTTACTGGTAACCAAATTATTATAAACACGCTATCTCCTTCGTTGACTAAATAACTTTGAGTACTTTTATGAATTCTTGATTGATTAGATCAAGCGTGTAGTGTCCAAACTTTTCAACTACATAAGGAGGATTATCAATTTACCAACCATTATCCCCTAAAATCCCTGCAAGCAAGCTTCTACCTGGTTTAATAAGTTCCCAGTCCCCAAGTCTGGCTTGTAGCTTCAGCATCTTTTGAAAGTCTTCCTGCAAATACAATTAAGTTTTATAAGGTACTATAACTCTGACCAATGGCCTGTTTGTTAGTCGGTCAGATAATGCTGTACTAGTAATAAAATATAGATATTTAAAGGGGAGCTCTGAGCCAAAAATCAAAACTTGATTTTTTGGAATCTTAATTTGCACTGCACAGTTGGACAAAGACGAGACTAAAATGTTTTTCGCTCATTTTCAAATAACCATAAATCTTAAAAATCCTGCAGGGTGTTTATAGGAAGGAAAATTAAATAAAATTATTTAAAAAAAACATTTTTGACATAATAAACACTGAAAAAGGCCCATGAATAATTAAATTCCATAATTTTTTCTATTCTATTGCATCAAATGTCTTTTTTATATAAAATTACAACTTGTAAAAAAAGCATTTCTACAATATATTTTCGTCTGTCTGTAATATTTACCTGGATGCTGACGTTTGTGTTGGCATGTTCTGCGGCCTCCGTCACTATCCTCAGGGCCGTTGTAGTGTCATCAAAGTCTTCACTCTCTCTAAAATTGAATAAGAATATCTGAAGCTGATTTTTTAATGTGGCCAAATTAATTTGAATGGGTAGCTGTAATGATTTTTTCTCGTATTCATTCGAAACAGATTAATATCCAATGGATTAGAACCGGTTCTTATCCATACAAAAAAAAACCATGTCTAGATTGTATTATATCCAGTTTTCTACGAATTTAAAATTGTAAAATCATAAGATTAAAACCAGTTTTTAAAGCCCGTGCCTTCAGCATCTCTGGTTTTAATCTTACAATCATACATTTTATATCCGCGAAAGCTGTATATAATGCGAGAAATAAATATTACATTATCAGTTCTGTTAAAACTTATTGTAAGATTTGCTAAATGGTGTAATATAGTACAAAAAATGGATTATTTCCAATCCCGATAAAAAGCCTACATTGATCCTTATATAAAAATAATAGCTATGAAAATATTTAATCTTTCTAAGTAGCCAAGGCTAAATATATCAATTATAATCACGTTTCTAAAGGAAACAAAAACAGCTTATATAAATGTATTCTGCACATTTTATTAAGAAAAAAATTGAATGACAAAAGAGTGTTAACAATTAAATAAGTCTTTATGTCATTGAAATTATAAAATAACTATAAATAGGAAACAAGGATGACAACCTACATAACTAGTGAAGCTAAGTATATGTTAATGGTCAACTTTATATAGCAACAAAATGTATCAAATTTGCCTTTTAGAAACTCGATTTTAATTGTATTTTAAAGACAAGGTAGGAAAAAGAGTTTATGCTTATTAGCGAAATTGAAATATGCATATGAAATTCTATAAAATGACTATTAACCATTTACAGTCGGGCCCCTTGCCGCACCTTAATCGGTCGGGGGGGGGGGGGCGTTCAATGCCCCCCCTAATTATCTCAGTTCCTATTAGAGCTAGAGGGCTAAATTTTTTTTGTGCAAGTCCCCTGTTTGAAAATGAATTTCCGACCTTTTATAAGTCTAAGTCAATTTTCGCTTCCTTCACCCTTTTATTTAACAACCTTTGTTATTAGGTCTTTTTTTATTTAAAAATTTCAAACGGCTGTAATTTTCTTATTTTTGAAGCTTGAAGAAAAATTTTTTTCCAAGAAAATGTTTATTTTTATGTAAATTTTACATTATAAATATCAAAATATAAATTTCAGCGGCCGCAGCTGTACTTGGCTGCCAGCCGCCGCAGTCGGCGGTCGGCGGGAAAACGGCGGCGGATCTTCATGAAATTTTAAAACGTTATGTAGACATGTAAGAAAAGTTTAAGTTTAAAATTTGAAGTCTCTAAGTCAAAAATTGCGGCCACAGGAGCCTTTTAAAGATTTCTGGAGACCTGGAGGATCAGGACCTGCAGGATCATACCTGGAACCTGAAAGTGACTTGAACACCTGTATTTCATATAAGGATGTACTACTAGAGGATTTTTTAGTATTTTGGTATGGTAAAATGCTTTGTTTTAGTCAAAAAAATATTTTTGCTCTTTACCTGGATGACCCTGCCAGGTTTGCTGGCATCCTGTGCCCGCCAGGATGGAGATATTCAAAAAATTCCAACTCTCAGTTATGTGTCATACCCATACTTAAAAAGTCAAGCAGTTTGGGCTCTTTATCTTTCACACACAGAAAATGAGATAGAAAAAACCGGATGGGGGGGCGTTCAACGCCCCCCCCCCCCCCGACCGTTAAGGGTTAAGAGTTTTTTTCCCATAGCATTTAGAATCTCAGAGATGCTTTGCTACTAAAAATAAAATATAAATGTAAAACTTTTATGTAAAAAAAATATTTTACAAAAATAAATAGACTCTTTTTGTGTTAAAAATGTGATGTTAAATTTATGCTTCTAATTTAAGAATTAAGCAAAAACTTTATTAAGGACACTTTTTCTTTTCAGTTTTAACAAAAATCAAGTTTACAATAAACATTATATACGTTTTTTTGAAACGCCGCTACTCAATATTTAGGGTATATGGTGTCCAGTACATCACTAAATCATTGTGAATAAATTGACCCTATCTTTATTGCCTATAAAGTACATTGCTCATAAAAAAATTTCTTCAAATCCCGCTTTGTCCCGCGATGGTCACAAACAAATGTATGAATAGAATATTGCAAGCACTCCTATACAAATACGCTTGCAGTGGCAGTTAAATGAAATGTAATGAAATTATATTTTACAATTTTTTATTGCATGATTTATATAGTTTATAATCTTTTACTCATTGTTGCCGCAATACTAATGGTCATAATTGCCCTTTTTATTAATGTATATCAATTTATCGGCCATTGTCTTATCACTTTTGTTCAGTAACTTTTTATTCATAAAAAAACAATTACATGTTAATAAGTAATTGATTATTTTAGGTTGAATATTTATTTAAATTTTTATAATAACTCTTATTTTTAGAGAAAAAGGGAGAGGTCATTTTCTAGTAAATCCCGTAAAGGTGTATGTTATAAGGCCTAAAAATAGTAGTAGAACGATAAGGTGCTCTATATATTTGTATTTCCTATTGAATAGAACAATAGGGAAGAAATTTTTTTTTTTTTTTTTGATAACCGTACCTGGAATATCTTAAATTTCTATCAAATGCTTTGTTTGGCTCAAACTGACACAAATAAAAAAAAATATAATTATAATAAATCAACCTGTAAAGAATGACTTCTTCCTTTGTTTAATGGTATAGATTGTTCTTAACCTTTACCTTGTACCTATAGAAAACATTATTATTATAATTATATTTTTTTTAAATTTTTGTCAGTTTGAGCCAAACAAAGCGTTTGATAGAAATTTCGTATTTTTTTTAGATAATCCAGGTACGGTTGTCAAAAAAAAAAAAAAAATTTCCCTATTGTTCTATTCAATAGGGAATACATATATCTAGAGCACCTTATCGTTCTACTACTATTTTTAGGCCTTATAACACACACCTTTACGGGATTTACTAGAAAATGACCTCTCCCTTAATGCCAAAATTGCTCCAAATATTCAAATCATGATTTCTATAATTTAAAATTTACCAACTTTAAGGCCAAAATGGCGCAATTATAGATGAAAAACTTGACATTTTTTGCGTGCAAATTTTCTCTGCATTTCACCCTCCTCTCCAATATATTTGATGTAAAAACAAAAGAAGATATTTAGAAAATTTATCTTGATTCTAGCAGTTAAAGTGCCAGAAAGGTCAAATGTGACAAATGATCAAGTCAGTGCTCAAATTTTTACCTAAATTCGCATAAAAAAGCATGAAATGTTTAAAACAAAGCAAAATTTTTGGCGTGTTTTTATCAAACGACGAATAATGCGCCAACAAATAAAGTCAAAACTTCAACATGTTTCAAATGGACTGTAGATTTACTACGCTTTCCTGACTATACCAAATCATTACAGAAATCTGCATGCAAATTTTAAGATTCGAATCCTTTAACTGATATATCATTTACATGCGAACGAATCTAAGTCAAAGTTAGCCTTTTTTCTACACTGAATTGTTTAAACACCTAGAAATTTGGAAGCCGTCAAAACGGGCAGTATTTAAGTTATGTTTTAATCCATGGAGGTGCGTATAATCACCATGACTGGAAAGTCATTATTTTACATTTTTTTGGCACAAAATCGACTTTTGAATTTGATAATTTATTCTTTACAAAGCTCTTGTTTTTTTTTGTATATAATTTTGCATGTTTTTAAATTTTCTTTTCAAAGAATCTACCAATGAGAGCACAGCATTTTATGAAATGCCGCGCTGTGATTGGCTGAAATTCGGCGCACCTAGATCTGGCTCACCACTAAAATGATTTAAAGATCCAGCTCAGTACTATGTCTGGCGCGCCACAATTATAGTGACAGTTGGGAAAATGCCTTGGCCTGTTAAAAAACCAGGCGCAACACTACCATGCACAGTTAATACTTCCAGATAAAGTTCATGCAATTAAATATTTGGTTGTCTATGACCTAATATCCTATAGCTAACACAAACTGATGATGCCCTTGAGTTCTCTAGAATCAAACGAGAACACAGCACCAAAAATATTTGAAAAGGTACCTTGGTAAATGATCGAGATAATCTTTGAGAAGTAGTTGATACTGAGGAAGTCTTTGCACTGGTTTCAACAAGTAATGAGATATTTTCAGGTGTTGGCACTCAGATTTTCTTTCAAAATCTTCTACAAGCCTAAATAATTTTCATACTTATATTAAAGTAACAGGATGCTTGTATGTCTGTCTGTATAGCCTAAGATATCAATAACCGGTGGACCGATATGGTTCTCCGTTGCAGTGAATCATCTTATAGGTCCAGGAAAAATATTTAGCTATTTTTGGGGAGGTTATTTCTACCCGGCAAGGGGAAATCGTCCCTTATAAAATACCCCCCCCCCCCTAAAAAAAACTTAAGCTTTTAAAAAAGATTAAATACTCCCAGAGGCCCCATAATCCTATAAAAAGATATTTTTATGTGTTTCTTATCTTAATCGTTTTTCCCCTAATTCAAGATGTAAAACGTTGTATTTAGTACTTTTTTGTTTTTGAACAATAATAACAATACTTACTTTTTGAATTTTCTATAATTATTGCAGTTCTGATTAAAAATGTCCATTGTCTGTTTAAACTCACTGATATACGTCGTGTATAACTTTAGAAAAGGTCCTTTTTTCACAATCACGTCGGCAATCTTTTTGCACGTGTCCCAGTTGGCGATACGGTCCTCAAAGTCTTTGAGGAGGTCAGAGTTGAGGGTGATGAGCTCCTTGAGGTTGCTGAACATCCTGTTGAATTCTGTGTCGGGGATTATTTGACTCTTGGATTCGGCCTTGGCTTCCAATACAAAATCCCTGAAAAATTATTTCAAAGTTAACCAAAGAGAATAATGATAAAATAATTAGACATTGCTTATTTTAATGGGAAAATTCTCATGCATTTTAATTGAGATTTCAATGCAGGTTAAAACTTATACTTTCAGGGATCTAAAGGGATAAGACAATGGCTGATAAATTGATGTACAGCCCCAATGTTGATACACAAAATTAACCCTTGTGTAAATACAAATAGTGGTTGAAACGGTTAGACACTCAAGTTAATAAACCAACCAATAAAAATTCAATTAAAGTCCCCAGAGGAGTTTAGCCAACGAATAAATAAACGTAATAAAAAACTTTGGGGACTGGAGTAATATACAGCACAATGTCCCCTCCCTTCCTAGGATCAAACCCTTGACCATTTGTTTCTTGATACCTAACCTCCCCCCCCCCCTTGAAATGCCAAGCGTTAAGCTACTAATTGACTTGTACCTGAAATTTTTGTAAATAAGAGTAAGAACATCCACATAGGCCCTTTCCGAGGTCATAATCTCCTGGGCAATCAGAAACACCTTTCTCTCCTTCTTATTGGCCGGAGTCCTGGGATGATCCAGCTCCGAGCTGAAGGTGTCCTCTGATTGGTCAAATGATGAGTTACTCTGGGTGCCCAATGTGTTTCTTGTATTTCTGATTTTAAAATTGGCTTCATTTGTATATCAAATTTATTTATTCAGGTACATTATCCAACCCCCCCCCCCCCCTCCCCATAAAAGGTATATACAAATGACAGGTAAATTTTAAAATATTCAATTAACTTGAGGCAAACCTTGAAAGAAAGTGATAATAAATAATTAAATAAATGAAGCCAACATGCCTATCATTTGGGCTTAAATAATTTGAGGCTGTTGAAGTATCTGGCAAAGAGCCACTACTGCTCATATTTGATGATGTATCTGTGTGAACTGGGCTAGTCTTCTTTTCAGCTTGGCCACCACCCACCTGGTCATTGTTTTGTGCATCATTAACAACATCAAATGAGATTAAGGAGTCTTCCTGGTGATTGTCAAATGAAATGAGATTTTCCTCTTCGCGCTGAAGTTTTAGCTGTTGCTGTTGGAATAACTTTTGCTGTTGTAAATCACTGACAGGCGTGTAGCTTGTTCCGTTGATGGATTGATCTGGCACATTTGATGATATAGGACTAGAAATAAGTTTGCGGCTTGATTTTTTTGACCGCGATGAGCCGCCACTACCAGTCAGTTTGCGACTGCTGTTTGGCGTAAAAAGTTTTGAAATTGAACCGCCGTCTGTCACAGATCTTGATCTAAAGGCGGGACTTTCTGTGCTCGGCGTGGGCGGGGCTGTGCTGGACGAAAGGCGGGCCGAGCCAAACGCCTCTTCCGCCGAACTAAGCTGATTTCCCATTGGTGTGATAATGACACCCGCATCAGCTTCATCCAATGAGGCTTCGCTGTTAGGACGCAGCTTGCTGCGCTTAACCTGGCGCTTCTTGCCCTTGCCAAAAGATCCCAGAATGTCTCTTAGTGTTGAACGTGAAGGTTGCTGGTTCGCACCCCCGCCAATGATGCCTTCTTCTGAGTCACTCTCATATTCTGAAAAAAATATATATTCTATTAATGGTATTAACTGCAAAATAATATTTTGATGGAAAAATAAACAATTGACTCTTTTGGCCTTGATTAAAACATTAAATGCATATCTTTTCAAAGTTTTATCTTTTAATTTCAATCTGAGGGAGAATGAAATAATTGTTCCATCAATCTACGATTTCTGCTTTCCCAAACGATAACCAAACTATCCAAGGAAAGTTTATCAATTGCTGTGAAGTAATCGATCGTCCATTGACCTATCCCTGTATTCCTGATAAAAAGTATACCTCTTGAGTCTCTAACAGATCTGCTGCCATCCGAGCACTCAATATCACCATCATACCAGGTTGACCTTCGTCGTGACCTAAACAAAATATACAATGATAACATGGAGACAATTGGTGAAAGGCGAAATATAACAGGGATCGGAAGCCTCACGTAAGCCGCGCATAAGCCTCAGTTTTAAACCTGCTTGTGAGCAGAAAAAAAATTTTAGAAAGAAGGATTGTCTGCTAAAGAGCCGTTTTATACATCCAGCTGAATTTTATAGTGATAAAATCACGATTTCACTGAGGCTTACACGCGGCTTACGTGAGGCTTCCGATCCCTGAAATATAACTCCTATCATAAGTTTATAATTTTAAAAGTCGCTTCGCCTAGGGTCAAGGGCGGTTGAGGTCAGGAAAATAGCCTCAAACTAACCAAGGATATTTCAAAAGTTTCCCTGTAGAGTAAAAAGCATTTATAAAAGCAATTTTAGAGATCATAAACTACAGACAAAACCTTTCTACTTTATATGATAGAAAACTTTTGAAAATGAAATGATTCTCTTAATCCTTTTTTTGTCTCTGTGTGTATATGTGGGGTCTGTCTGTACTAAAATGTAATTAAAAGGTTTTTTCTTTCAAGGAAAACTTAGTATTGGTTTTATGCAGGCTTTTAATTAACATCTTTGGGGGATGGTAAGAAAAAAGTTTTCGTTTTACTACAAATGAAATTAGACGACCTATGAATTGATCTATATATTACCTGGAAGATAAAGAACTACCAGAGGAAGAAGTGGCTCCTGGAGACCCGGACTTGGATGACCGCTTGCCTGCTCCGGTACCTGTAGGATCTGATTCTGGCCGACTATCTCTCCAGGTTGATAAACCTCCTTCTAAAAAAATATATAAAAATAAAGATTATTAAGCCTTTTAATCTATTTTTTTTATACAAATACAACGACTAGGTAAATATTTTTGATAAAATAGCTTAATACCTGCCAATGACCAATATAAAACTTAAATTAAAACAAAAAATTAACGAGATCTTAGCGGAAAAACATACAAATATTTTACTTTTTTCATATTTAAATTTAATTTTAATTTTAAAACTTCTTACAATGTTGAAGAAAAAAGACTTTGATAATAATTCCTTAAATGTTTGAAATTAAATGAGGTAGAAAACAATGTTTGTGTCTTTTAACATTGCAAATTATTATTTCCATCGCAAAAAGACTAATAAGTTTGCAATGATTGTTCTTTGATAGTATCTGTCCATTGAAGCATGATTCCGAATAGTAGAGTAGAGTTATCAACAAGTTTACTTCCTATGATAAACCAGGTTTCAATATACGAATGAAATTATGTAAAAAAGGGGTTATAGACGATAAATGTAAGAGCTTAAAGAAGAAATTTATTTCATATATAATGAAATATATCTTATTTTTTGGAAAGTTTACAATTTTGGTACAGTCTTTAACTAATAAGTCTAATATTTTTACTTTTTACTTGCTTTTTTAGGGTTTATACAGTAATATTTATAAAAATAATTTATAAATAAGAATATACTTTACTTAGAAAAATTTAAAGAAAACTGAAGCCCTTTGTAGTGCCTACAAAAATGACTTCATACTGGCCTACCATTGTTCAATTAAAATGTAAACTGTCCTGTATTGTTAATTTAGTCTGTGTATCGGCCTATCATTGGTCTTTTATATTTCATGACGTCATTTTTTATAGGCGTTATGAACAGCTTTGTAAAAACTAGATCCAGCTTTTTATTTGCCTTTATAATTGGTATTTTTTTATGCGTTTTGTGATATTGTTAGACAACTTTTGTTCTTAGGAATTAGGATATTACATAATTATACCCAGGGATAGCTGGAATATGTACACCTTTGTTCATTAACTTTTACACCAATGAAAAAAACAGATAATTTTTGATGTTATGTTATTTTCATCAATCTGTTATACAACATAAGATGAAGAAGAACTTGTCTCAATAATTAGCGTGATGAATTGACATCAATATTTTTTAGGTGCCATGCACATATCCATCTCTCCCTGAGTAATATACTATGCTTCTCCCCCCCAGTAACAACTAAGGAAAACCAAGACATAGTTTTTACTTTAATTATTGGTTTTTCTAAGTTGATTTAAAGAATTTCTTGTTTGTCAAGGATCTAAAGGGATAAGACAATGGACGATAAATTCATGTACATCCCCAAGGATGATACACAAAATTACTCCTATGTAGATTACAATTAATAAATGAATCGTTTGGACACACAACTTAATGAACCAACAAATCAAAATTCAAAAAAGTCCCTAAAGTTGTTTAGCAAATGAATAAGAAATCTTATCATAAAACTAGCATAATAAATAGCCCAATGTCCACTCCCTCCCTCATTTTTAGTAGCAAAGCCACTTTACAAGACTTTGTTGGTATCTGTCTTTTTGTCTGTCCTTCTGTCTGTGTGTCGTTAAAATTAGGTTCAACAAAATTTTCTTACTAAACCCCTTATCAACATTTAATCTATTGTAAAATAGGGATGACAACATCCATAAGTGACAAACCTTACAAATATAAAAGCAAGAGTGCAGCCTTAAGCATAAGAAAAGAAAAGCATAAGATAATAATATTTATTTTCAACAGAATTTACATCTGTTTTTATTGTTTTTTGTTTTCTTAATTGTTGAAGTTATAAAATAGAATCGAATAAGTATAAGAAATGACATCACGCTAAATAGTTATTTGTTCTTTTTATTTATAGATATGATAATGAGAGTTTTTATATTTATTTATTTTATTATTAATTCTTATTAAAGATAAGATTTTAAAAAATTAAAAAAAACCTAAAATAAACATAATATCATCATTTCATAAATTTAAGAAATATAAGTAAAAAGTTATAGCAAAATTTGCGTTCTTTATATAATGACTAGTTGCTTCGCCCCCAGACTCTAGGGAAGTGCGGAGGAAAAGTTCCCTGAAAAGTTTAATCAAATCTGACCAGCAGTTTCCGAGATATTTAGCCTCTTAGATAAAAAACTTTTAATACTTTATAAAATATTATTGCTACTCTACAACTATTAAATGTCTGTACGTCAGTTTCTCTGTCTGGCCGAATAAGTTACTTATATATAAATAACAAAAGTTATACTGGGGACCAATACTTAATTTACAGTCCAATGTCCCTTCCCTTCCTTGATTAAGATATTTATATAAAACTAAATAATATTTTATATTAATAAAAGTATTAAACAAGTGTATATTAACCTACCTTTGTAATGCAAAAAAAAAATTATTGCGTAATTTTCACTATTTCTACATTTAATATTAATCAGATTATAATTTATCACATTTCTTAACAACAATAATAAACTAATGATAGTCTAGAGAGAGAGACAACTGAAATATACAAAAACCGCATTAATACACTTGTACGTATGGATCAGTTTTACTCAAGGAACGCTTATGCTGACGTTGATACACACACACAAAGACTCACAGTGTTGATAATGAATTGATAACAAACAAGGATGAAACTGTTAATGGTTGTATAACTAAATGTCTTTAAATTATTTCTATAAATGTCTTCTTCCTCTAACCAAATTTTTTTCTTATAATGCAATATGACTTTAGATAAATGCCTTTGTGTGTTTGTATTTGTCAATTTGTAACGTAAGATCTCACAAACTACTGATGATTGGTTGAGTTATCCTTAATAAAAATTAAAAGCTAGGGCCTGGAGGCTAGGGGGAATGCAATTATATATCCTATTATATATATGTAGTAGTAAGCATTTTTTTGTCTGTCCCGAAGGATCTCACTAACCGCTGAACCGATATTGTTCTCCTTTAGAGTGAAGCTTATTATAGGTACTGGGAAGGTTTTAAACTATTTTTTGTGGGGTGTCTTCACCCTCCCTCCTATTTTTTTTACTCTTTTTAAACTCTAATTTAAAATGGAATGATGTCGACTTTTCCCCCTCAAACCTTAAGTGCCCCTAGAGGCTTCTAGGGGGGGTATCCGCTAGTAATTCAATAAAGCATTATGTGAAATTTGAATACACTTATAGAGATGCTTCAAAATTGGAATGTTATCAATTAGACTGTCTAAGTACAGTCATAAAGAAATATTTCTTAAAACAATGGCTTGCGAAACTACTCTATGATTTCACTACCGGCTTTATGTACTTCTGGTGCACCAGCACCAGCTGCAACCCCCCAATTTTTTTTTTGTTTTTAAGGGGGGTTTGAGTGTGTCCCACCCTTCAAAAAATAGCTTTAAACCCCACAGGACCAGTATATATATTTTCCCTGAAGAGTAGAATCCAATCGGTTAAGTAGTTACCGAGATATTAAGGAACAGTCAGACGGACGGACAAACGGACAGACATCAAGCTACTTTGTATTATAAATGTGAAGATTCTCCTTATCAATGAAGAACATATAACGCACTTTGTCCTTCGGGGCGTCTGTAATGCTAACATGGTAACATGGCATTTAAAAAAATATATTCTACTCAGCTGCTATATGAGAGAGAATCAATTTGTATGACTGTCCTATTGTCTGTACTTAATATTTATATTCTTTACTTGTAATGGACATAGTCATCCTTGTTTTACTTTAAAGTTGAAAAAGCAATTGAAAATATTTAAAACCAGAACACATATATTTTTAAAGGCGAAGCTTTTCTATAATTAGGGTCGGTCCGTCCGTCCGTCCGTCCGAGATAGATAGCTTTTATTCGTTAATTTAGGCATGTTAGAATTGTCCTATCGATTTCAAACTTTGCATGATGATTCCTGTAGTAGTTGGGTACGATTTAGAAAGCGTAGCAACTCTATAATCATTACCAGAATGTCCGTACGTCCATTTTAAACATGTTGATTTTTCTACTTTTTTAACAACAAATTTTCAAGTGTTTTAATTATCCGTTTGATCTGATTTTTGGTATATTGATTCCTGGGACAACAAAGAACAATATTATAAGCGAAGCAACTCTATAATCAAGTCCAAAAATGTAAGTATGTCCATAAACATTATCCTGTTTTTAAGCAGTTTTTCAACAAATTTACTTACAATTTTGATTCGACATTTATACATTTATGTTCCGATTTTTTAGTTCAGATACTATACAAGTGTTAATGTTCGTTTGTCCTACCGTTTCAGTGCTTCGCTTTTATGGATGGTTAAAAGAAACCTATTCAAAAAACAAAGTAACTTTATGAATAAGCGAAACGAGCATAAATATAAATTCATTTTTGCTATACTTGCAAAATTATGAAGTTTGTTTATAAATATCAAATTAATGTATGACTAAAAAAGTTTAATTTCAAATTATAAGATGTTAACTAATAATTCATTATCAAAAAATGCTTAGTCAGCCAAGTAAAATTTTTCATAATTAAGTTTAACAATGTCTAAGGAGTTTTAGTAAAATATTCCTGACTTAATTGTTGAAATAACATATAAATATGCAGGGTATATAGCATTCATATCGTACCCCATATTTTTTTTTGGTGAAATTCTGCCTTTGCCAGCTGGTATATATTGTAAGAAAAGTTGTAATATAGTTTGACCTAACCTAGTAGATATAGACAAACCTAACTCTAATGTGATACAGTTTAATAATAGCTATTTATCGCATCATATTATAGACACCTTTCCATAGTTATTAAAATAAATAATTATGTGAAAAAAAACAGTTTTGTTAGCCCCGAGGGGCCCATGGCCCAGTCTAACAAAACTGGTATTAATCTTATGATTTATATTTTAACATTAGTGGAAAATTTTCTGTAATACAATGCTATAAATGATTTTTCAGTATAACTGAAAACCGGTTCTTACCCAGCGGATATTAATCGGTTTGGAAGCCATACTGGAAGACTTACCCTTGAAATCTCTACTAAGATTCCGCAGACTCCGATACAGAGGGTTACGCTGTAATTTTCCGTAAGAGATATTCATTTTTATTAATTCATCATAGGTTTTCTTAAAATAAAAAGATATTCATTTCCTCCAAATAAAACCTATTTTGCAGTAGTAACAATATTCTTTGCGATTAAAATCAGCAAAAAAAGTTTAAGCCTTAGGATTATCAACAGTGTTTTCACAATATTGCTAGATATTTGTCCGAAAAAAAGTTTGTTTCCTCGAATTTCTAACTATTTTTTAAAAATAAACATAATATAGTAAAAGCTATATCAGATGACCTCTTCCTTTTTGAAAATTCCAGTTTTTGGTACTAAATTCAAACACAGAGTGTGATAGTTGCAAATCTTATGCTTTGTTTTAGATCCATGGAAGATATATAACTATATAGCTCCCAAGAGAATTTTGCCCTGGAAATAATACCCCCCCCCCCATCCCACCAATTTACTTCAAGTGTCCCTAGAGGCCTCTAGGATCGGAGCCACGATTATTATCATAATCATAAAAGATCTGCTGTACTGTGGCGACACTAATTCTGATATCAGATCAGCTGAAATAAATTTCCTATTCGAGCCCTAGTTTCCTAAAGTGTACAGCAGATAACCCAATTATTGCAGACCCTATTTTCAGCGACTCCGGTCAAATGGAAAAGCGATTTAATGTATAAACGATTTATACATTATACATTCAAAAATTTTAATTTTTCAAATTTAGATTTTTTTTGAAGTTTGAAGCTTTTTTAGCTAGTAGCAAATATTGAGATAGGACGCGGAAGCTACGCACACTTTCGGAAACTAAATTCAGTTCATCTGATATCAGAATCGAATGGGGTCGTGATGTAGGGTTAAGCATTGTTGTGCATGGATAAATCACACTCAGTATACAAGTTCTAGGCCAGGAAGGAGTTAGGGCGTATTCTGCACATATTCTAAAGGAGGGAATTTTAGAGTTGAGGATTAGTGTACTACTTGATTAACAGTAATAAAAATCTAAAAGAATAATTAGAAGTTTAATCAGAGGCGTGCGGTAGGGGGTGCCAATACAAACTGACAACCCCCCCCCCCCCCCCAACCCAGTGAATCGCTATGCACGCAACTAAATTCTGGATTGACCTTTTGGTATAAAACTATATCAAACATTTTCTTATTAAAAAAAATCAATTGTTGTCTGTCTTAAAATAATGTACTATTGATGTTAATAACAAAGATAGACTACAATAACTTTGAAATTAAATTTTTCAAAAAGTAAAAAAAGCAAACATATAATTATCAATTGCGTAATATAACAACTAACAAATTCCTGCTCACTACTAAACCAAAAATATATAAAACCATTATATTTCTATTAATTAAAAAAATCATAATGCACAAAAAATATAATATACATTAAATTTTGGAAAATTACGCCTTATTTTGACTTTAAGTATGATTCATATATATATTCAATTCATGATAAAAAAATTCATTTTCTTATCAGCAATATATTCATAATGATTGAAAGACGACTTTTCAAAATGAAAAAAAAATATAATATAATTGCAAACATAACTCTGTTTATTTTTTACATGTAAAACTTAAATTTAAATAAAACTGATTTAACATAAAAAAATCTAATGATTCAAAATATATTTCACATGACATTCGACATGTGTCACATAAAAAGTAAAACAAAAGACTGAATAAAAGCAAAATACTAGAGATAAGACTCCTGTAGCTGATAAAGAGAAGAAAGGTCTCTAAGAGGTATAAATAAAAAAGTAAAAATACTTACTCAATGCTCTCAACGATAAACTAAACGTATTTACTCAGACTTATTTGGTTTAGACCAATGGGATTTTTAAAGAAAAAATATTTTAAACTAAAAAAGAATGTGAGAATTATTCAATCGAAATGAATAATGTAAGTAAAGTTAGAATAAAATATATATGCTTTAAGATTTTGAAGTTTTTTTTGTAAAGCCTACATTCTCTCACTCTGTGTGTATGTATGTAACGCTAAATTTTCTTTACATACATTTAGTATTTTTAACAAGATAAAAAGCTGTAAACTATTTTTACAGGGCAAGTTACTTTGTAGTTAAAGAGGCGTGGGAATTTTTTTTCCCTATGCAAGGTGTATGTACCCTCTCCCAAAATAATCTTTCCCTGGACCTAAGAGAAGCTTCACTGTAAAGGAGAACCATATCGGTCTAGAGGTTAGCGAGATACTTCGGTACAAGCACACAGACAGACTTTCAGATAAGTTAACTCTAATATGAACGTAAATTATATGTTGTATGTGTAGCACTAATAGTAGTAGTAAGTATAAGGGAGAGAAAGCTGGCATGACAACTCATTATTAAAACAACACAGACGCATGACTCATCCAATCAGGGAGTGAGGGAACATTGGCCTGTTTATTACCCTAGTCCTCAAAGTTTTATAATAAATTTTCTTTTTTGTTAGCTTAACAACGTAGCTAACTTCATAGAAATTTGATTTACTGGTTCAAAAGGTTGAGTGTGTAAGGGGTAATTTTATGTATCATCATTAAAGATGGATATCAAGCTATTGGCCATAGTCTTATCCCTTTAGATCCTTGCATTTAATACTCTTTTAGTTAATTGTAAATAAGTATTTTGTAAGTCTCAAATGTGGAAATTATTGATTCAAAATATGCTAAGGAAAGTCATAAAGTCCATTCTTTCTATTGTTTGTAATCAAAGATGAAGACATAGAAACAATAATTTGGTCAAGAGATAATATATCCATGACTCACTTTGTAGTAGTAACACAGCTACTATGTAATTAGTGCATGTCCCTTCATCATCCTTTCAAAATTTATTATGTATATCTGAGTCTAGACTCGACAGCTTCTCAGAGTTTTTTTTATATAATATAATTGTGATACAGTTTACTGTATTTCTTTAATTATTAATATTTCTCGATTAGTATCCGTAAAAAAATACCATCTATTTACCAATTAAACATAAGTTTGATGACTTTTAATCGTAAGAATACTGATATTTCGATTTTATGTCAGCCATGATCACTTTTAATTTAATGCCATTTAGTCGACATAAATTAATGAATTTGCATGTCGACACAATGCTTATAATAAGATGTAATAATAATGTACCTAATTCAACAAAAATTTATTTCTGATAACTGTTGCTAACTTAATAATGATTTATTTGTTATGTGTCATCACTTCTTAATCTAAAGGATTATAAATCATAATTTTGTGGATCAAGTCATTAAACCTTTATCTTTTATAGCAAATTAGGATTTACTTGTGGCTTCGCCACAGCTTCTAAGGACGTCAAAAGGGGGATGATTCATTAAGCCTCCCCCCCCGCCCCCCCTTATCTAACTCAATAATTAAGAAATTGTATACCCAAGGAAAACTGAAATTAGAACAAATATTCGGTGCTTTTACTCAAACTTTTTGATAAACTACCGAAACCGCTAAGTTATTTAAATGTTTAATAAGGGAGGGGGGGGGGGGGTCCAACCAAACGAGCTCATGCTTCAGATGGGCAGATATACGGACAAACATGTTTTACTTTGTATTATAAATTATGTTGTAGAATTTATCAATAATTTATTACAAAATTATTCAAGACAACGACTTTTATAATTTTAAATATTATTTTCCATATTTTACTGGAACCTTTTTCATCATTTAAACTTAAATTGTGTTTTTTATTTTATAACAACCTTGACAGTCGCATATATAGCCGCATCCGCCAAATCTACTAGTGAAAATCCACAGCCGCCATAGCATGCTTATCAGCCGCAACAACATAGAAAAGAGTCAGCCGCATTAATTTTACACTAAGTTCATCTGCAGCCGAAATACATTATGTAACCAACTGCTTATTTTACAACAAATCAAAGACTAAGCCAACTTACAAAGTCAACTGCTGAGTACTAATTAGGATTATGAACTTACTTTTGTCTTCTTCAATATTTGAGTCAACTTGATCATATCCCTTTACTCTATTTCTCACCTGAAACAAAGATGCTATTATAGTCCATTTTAAAATATGATAAAACCCTCCCCACACCAGTAT
The DNA here is from genome assembly GCF_053477335.1 of Acartia tonsa. Taxonomy (NCBI): domain Eukaryota; kingdom Metazoa; phylum Arthropoda; class Copepoda; order Calanoida; family Acartiidae; genus Acartia; species Acartia tonsa. Next base: position 12,025,827 of record NC_137262.1, on the reverse strand, counting down.
AACGTATGAGTATCTGAGATTTTTTAACAGGCAGACATGACAGTACTATACTTAAAAATTTCAAATCAAATCGCCTGAACTCTGTTTAAAATAAAATTAATTTACACCAAAAAGGGTGAAAAGTCTAACAAACTTTTATACAAAGAAAACAATATTTTTACTATAAATTTTCAATTCTGTTTATTCCTCATTAATATGTCTTTATTACCTATAACATTTTTTATACAAGCAATTTTTATTTGCCTATGAAAAGAGGAAAAATTGGGTATATGTTTGTATGGCACTTTCAATTTTACAATTTATTTGTTTTAAAAGAATTGTACTTCATAAAATTTTACTTTGAATTGCAAAATAAGAAATTAAGACATGCATTGGTATAATTATTGTAATAATACATTGCTCAATATAATTAAAATAATGAGGTAAAAGTAAAAGCTACACACCTTTCATTAATGAAATTTTTAAAGAAAATTTGAACACTCCTTTTAACCTATGAAGGTCGGGTCATAACAACATATAAACAGTTAAACATTTAGACAAAACAATTCACACACACACACACACACCCCATACAATTTTCTGTTTTGCAAATTCATAATTTTGCAATGTTTTTTGCTTTGCAAATCTACCATTTCAGGTAAACATTGGGTCAGGGATAAAGAGAAAGTTATAATAAAGTGTAACGTCAGGTATATAGTATATATATTATCCCTATAACCCGCGACTGTGACGTATCACGCATATCCTCTCGTTGTCGGGAAGGTGATAGGTTCGAATTTCGGCCCACCACCGTTAGAGTAGAGGAAATGCCTTGGGTCAAAACAGGCGCAACTCATTACCATGCACAGTGAGGTCGTGCAATCAGAGGGTTGGTTGTCTGATGGGCGAATGGACGCTTAACACCGCAATGATAAGACGTGGATCATTTTGAAAGGTGCGTGGAGAGGTCTAGAACACGAAGTGACACCAAGCCCCCTGGAGTCATCATAAACTATCCCTATATGGACGTTGTCAGTCTTTTATTATATTAAAAAAGAGAGATTGGCTTAAAATATCTGAAATCATCTTCCAAGCCGAAAACTAAATCGGTAGAGACGTTTCTGTGATTTTAAGTGCCATTTATAAGAAAAAATAAAATTTAAAGAGTAAAGCCCTTTTTTATCTATGCCATATTCCTGATTCCCTGGCATTTCAATAGAAACATATAAATAAAAATTTTAACGATCAACTTTATGAATTTTGAAAAATTAAAAATAGATTTCAACCGTTTAAAAATACAAAATTAATTGGTATATATATTTTATGGAATTTATTCTTAACAAAGAGGGATTTTTAAGAAGTTTTTTAAAATATTAACCTAGACACTTTTAATTTATTATTTACTAAGTATATTTGCGATAACTTTTATTTAATGAAATCTTCCAATTTTTAACCTGTACAAAACGGCCTGCTTAATTGCTTCAAGATCCATGTCAGATCTATATAGGAAATAAATGTCTATAAACGAGCTCAAGTTTTCCAAGGAATATTCGTTAAAAACTTATAGTGCTCCAATAATCCACAATAAACTCTCATTGCCCAGAACGATAAGACCCATTATTTCACTTTATTAAAAATAAATTCATTTTTTTATTTCATGTTGCTATTTACATTATAATGAAGTATTTAATTTCTAATCATAAAAAAGAAAATTTAAATTTATGATATAATAAATTTAAGAAAACTCTGTTTTAAAAGAATTCGATTGTGGCGACACTTTGTGTGTTCAAATATTGAACTAAAATTGTAATCATATAATAAACCCTTTGGTGATGGTAATGTAAAGAAAAAAATATAATTAAAAGATCTTTTTAAGATCATTTAAATTATTAAATATTTACTTCCGTTTAAATAGTAATGCCGGGTGAGGAAAATAGATTTATTGAGAAATATAAATGCATATAGAAAACTAGCCAATAGGGAGATAGTTATATCGAGCTAACTCTAGTATTGAATAAAAGAAAATTTTGAATGAATTCGGTATTTGTTATTTTAAATTGATGTCCCAGGTTCTACGAAATACCACAAAATTTCACCCTTTTTACCGAAAAAGTGGTAAAGCTGGTCAAGCTGGTAAAATTTACCAGTTTCGTGGTAAATTTTACCAGCAAAAATTTTAGCCAAAAAATTAGTAAAATTTTACCATTTTTTTTGTAAAATTTGACGAAACAAAAAACCCCGTTTTTTGTGTTTTAAATTAAAAACAGCTCTTCATAATCAGTTGTAGTACTTTAAAATAATGACTTCTATACAATGAAGCCTAAATTTAAAATTTTTTTTTTTTTTTTAAATTTTACCACATTTGGAAGTTTTACCAAAAATGTGGTCAATTTTACAACTCTATTTTTCAGGTTAAGTCCGAATTTTCGGACTTAGACAAAAAAACGCAATTTGGTCAATTTTTACCAAAAAGTTGGTAAAATTTGACAAGGTATTTTTTTAGGCTAAGTCCAGATTTTTGGACTTTGACAAAAAAAAAAACTTGGTAAAATTTGACCAACTTTTTGGTAAAAATTGACAAGGTAAATTTTTAGGCTAAGTCCAGATTTTTGGACTTTGACAAAAAAAAAAACTTGGTAAAATTTGACCAACTTTTTGGTAAAAATTGACAAGGTAAATTTTTAGGCTAAGTCCAGATTTTTGGACTTTGACAAAAAAAAAACTTGGTAAAATTTGACCAACTTTTTGGTAAAAATTTTTACTTTTTATTGAATTTTTTCGCATAAAAGAAGCTAACTTTTTTTTAAAACCTTGAAAATTATTTCATCATTTCTTTTAAAACATCCTCCCGCATCGTCAAAAATATATCAAATTTAATATTTACTTATTAGAGCTAGCTTCATACGAATTAAAATTAAAAGAAAAAAAATCCAGGTGTGTGTGTACGCAGATGTGCCGTGTGCATTTGAATTTATCGATTTTTCATCTTTAATATAAATATAAGCTTTCGTATATTCCCCTGAATGTTTCTAAAAGAAAGACAGAGATTTCGAATTATAGAGTAATTTCGCTACAAAACTTATATTTTTAAGTTTTGAAATTTATGGCACCTCTGTGCGCGCATGCGCACTATTGATAAGCTTATGATTATTTGAATATAGAGTGCCAAAAATAATTATTAGTTTTGATTCAATTTAATCAAATATTTTGAATCAAGAAGTAAATTACTACTCAATTTTCTCTAAATATTTAAATTTGTAGAATTTACAATTTGTTTGGAAGATTTTTTTTAAGCAAGATGTTTAAAAATGTGGCAAAATTGTGGAACAACAATGTTTCATGATTTCTATATTTATGTTGTCTTTGCCAACCGGAAATACCACCGAGATGGGTTTTTAAAAGATGAATGCCACATTTTTTCGGCGTTTTTTAGACATTGATTGATTGAACGTTGACGATAGAATTTCAAACAGAGTATATAACATAAAAATACTGAATTTTAAATTATTTTTTTAGCAATTTTTCTAATGTCTAACACAGCTCTAAAAAGATGCATTAATTAATATGCAGCAAAAATGGATTGAAGATAATCTTTTTTTTTCTATGAAGGCCGTACCATCAAAAGCGAAATAATTAAATAAATCATTGTATACTCTTTTAGATTTCGCGAATGTCGCGCTTGTTATTCATAGCGTAAAAAATGTCGAAAAAACGCGGCATTATCTTTTAAGAACCCAGCCGGAAATAGATTCATATATGGTTAACAACTATATATATTTAAATATTTTTTTTTAATATTGAATGCACTATATTTTTTTATATTCTATCGAATATATTTTATATGTCATTACAAAACTATATTACATTCAATATTAACATTAAAAAAAAAAAACATCAATTTAAACTTTCGTAACCCTGTAATTGGTTATTGGCTTCAGAAGTCCAGTTCTACATAAACCACGGTCCACGCTTGAGCTAGCATCACCAGCATGGCTCTGCCTAGGCTTATAATTAGAAAGGCCAGGGTATTATTATTGGTTGAAAAGTTTGTACATTATTATTACAGGTATTGTGTCTTTAAAGGGACTGTGAACGTAAATTTTTCTCATCTTAATATCAAATCTTAACATTATCTCATTCATAATATCTCACAGATAGAGCAAAACGCGCTTTTGTTTGCTTAAAAAACGGCTTTTTCCGACGATTTTTATAAGGTACAGGGAAAGGAAGAAATTTTCCGTATTATATAAAATGTCCATTAAATTGATTTTTTGGTATTATCCTCTTAGAAATTTTTTTTTCAATATTGAAAATTTGAGTACCCCCCCCTCCCCCCCCCCGACAGCGAACTATGAACTCTGGCCGCAGCGCTCGGCTCCCTAGCCTGCCTAGCCGCAGCGCTCGGCCCCCTTGCCTGCCTAGCCGCAGCGCTCGGCCCACTTGCCTGCCTAGCCGCAGCGCTCGGCTCCCTAGCCTAAAACCTAACCTAACCTAAAATAGTTGTTCGTCGGTAGTCGGGGGGGGGGGGGGGGGGGGAGACTAAAATTTTTAAAATTGAAGAAAGAGGAGAACGCCAAAAATACTTGTTATGTATTTATTTTGTAAATAATTTAACTGAATTGGAAATGAGAATAATTTTAGTTGTTTCATAAATATTACTTATTAGGAACTCGCCAAGAGATTTGCGCTGTCATTTGGCCTGGAAGCTGTCAAGAATCGCGAGGCTGTGACCAAGCTGCACCGTCTGGGCATCATCTACGCTGTTGAAGAGGATGACCAGGACCCCTCTGCCCCTCCTCCCAGGCTTCCCTTCCTAGAGCTTGTTACAGAGTTCACCAATAAGCTACTCAAACAAGATAAGAAGGTAATAGTTTTCTTAAATCAAGAGTAAATATTTTAAGTAAACAAAGACAAAAATTTTAATAGAAAATTAAAGTGATGTGCTGTAAAGAAAATGAGAAAAAATTACTACATTGAAATATTATCATTAATACGTAAGTAAGTAAGGGGTGGGGGGGGGGGGTAATAAAACCATCTCGTAATCAATGCGCAAATGGCACTTATAATCCGAATTTCAGGATGAAATATAGAAGGAGTAATCCTTGGTGGATCTAATTTCCCTAAATCGAATAAAAAGTTGAAAAAGTAACGGCTGACGGCTCAGCCGTTAAACCGGTTTTTGGCTATTTTCAGGGCAAATGCATCATTAATTACGTAGGAATCAACCTTTTGAATGATATTTGTGCATTATTTGGTATTAAAATGATACTTTTGGCATTTTACAGCTTCTACCAGCCGTTTTTAGTCGTTTTTAGCTATTAAGCAGCCAGTACTAGAAAGTTTTAAAGAGTTGATTGGCATTATTATCGATAATTTAACCCTAAAAAAATTGCGCAGCGATTACGAGGTGTTTGCATTAAAAAAAACCTTTGTATGCATTGGCGGATATAGGGATAAAATATTCTTATTGAGTTGAAAGACTAACTATTGTACTCAGGTATTGCTGGATTATATGGACAGACGGGTGACTGGAGGTATTCCCAGCAGCAGGTCTGAAGCTTGGACTCCACTTCACATGTACAGGTAAGTCAAAGAGGGCGGGGACAATGGAGTTTAAATAAAGCCTCCCTCTAAACTTAACAAATTCGTTCTTCTTAAAAAACAAGCTTAAAATCATAGCGTTTGATTTCAAGAGATCAATTTAAAGCCTTTTGAACTATTCCAATGAATAGCTTGGAGAGGAGGTACTTTGAAACCATTAAAAGCTCAAGCCAAAAGTTAGTATTCAATAACTATTGGTTCCTAGGCAACCACCCCCCACCCCCTTCATCTTGATTTCATAACTATGTAAGCTCAGCATTGTTAATTTTTAAAACATGCATTTTTAAACTCTCTTTACAAACTAGAATGGAAGAAAATAAAACCAAACAAATCAAATACATCACTGTGGGCTAGAATTGAATCAAGACAAAAGTAAGTGCCGAGCCCTGGGACCTATGTATGGTGAAAATAGACATAAAACCATGATGATTCCAGGTAAAACCAAAATATTTTAGCGGGGGCTTTTTGAGAAAATTAGATTTGAAAATTTCAAATTCAATTTTCAACCCCTAGGAGTTGCCGCATAATCATGACAAGAAAAGCAAATATTATTTATTTTACATTTTAAACAACTTTGCTTTTATAAAATCTTTCATAAAACCTCTCTATATATGATTTATTTTGGGCTGAATTTTCGTGACCTTTGCAAAGCAAGTGATAAAAATGGCCATTAATTAACTCCCTTCAGGAGTGGTTTTATGAAGAACTTTATAAAAGCAAAGTTGTTCAAAATTTAAAATAAATAATATTTGCTTTTCTTGTCATGATTATGCGGCAACTCCTAGGGGGTGAAAATTGAATTTGAAATTTTCAAATCTAAGTTTCTCAAAAAGCCCCCGCTGAAATATTTTTGTTTTACCTGGAATCATCATGGTTTTATGTCTATTTTCACCATACATAGGTCCCAGGGCTCGGTACTTACTTTTGTCTTGATACAATTCTAGCCCACAGTGACATATAAGACCGATCTTTATTTATCCATCTTTCTTTATTACTTTAAATATATAATATTTATTTCCATATTTTTATTCTGTTCTTTACTTAGGAATGATAACTTTTTAACCTAACCAAAATATTCAGGGTCTGCTGTATTCCGGGCTGTTCCTGTACCACCTGGCGTCGTATGAGAGCGGCGGCGAGGCGCTGGTGTCCTGCGGCATGTTAGAGTCACTCCTTAAGGTCATACAGTTGGCCAGCAGTGAATTGGAACACATTACTTTTGTTACTAGGTATGTTTTTCATGGTTTGATATACAAGTATTACACTGAAAGCTAGGTAAAAAAACAAGGTTGACATCATCCATAATGTATATCATAGAAATAAAGAAAAATACGCACAATTTATAAAAATAAGTTTCTTTGTCTTTTAAAGCATGACCGACGGACGTAGTAAATTATATACTGGTTTCTCGCCGTCTGTCTTGAAAAGGATCGCATGTTAAAGATTGCATCACATATTGATTTTAATCTTATATTGTATAACACAAACTTTGCTTAAATAAAAATAAAATCCTATAACGTAGCCCTATACTATTGAAAATAGTTAAATATAACAAAACATATTATTAATATCAATCTATCTGATTATTTAGGACGTACCCAAGCCTGGTTTGACCTGCCTACCCACGCGGGCTGCCTTGCTAAAATCTTCTAACAACCTATCTCTATTTAGGATGTACCCAAGCCTTGTTTGACCTGCCTACCCCAGCGGGCTGCCTTGCTAAAATCTATGCTCAACTTCTTAAAGAAGGCTATTCAGGAATGGGTTATTAAATGATTTAAGACGAAGTAAAATATTGTTTAAGTTTAAAAAAAAGATTGTACTAAAATAATTTACGTTTCTGTAGACACAACGGGAAACATGGTTCTTATGGGATAGGACAAAAGACGAAGTATTGAAATTAAATCAAGATTTACCTAATAAAAATTAGGTACTCAAAGTTTTTGAGTTGACGAATAAGTAAACTTGTTTCTGAAACTTTGGATACCATTATGATATTTACACCATATTTTACCCTCCCTGCCTGGGGTTTAGGTCTAAATTTATCTAATATTAGTACTTGTTTGGGACAGGGATCTAAAGGGACAAGACAATGGCGGATAAATTGATGTACATCAGCAATGATGATACACAAAATTACCCCTTCTGTGGAGTATAATTAGTTGTTGAAAGCTTTAGACACTTAACTTGATTAATCAACCATTCAAAATTCAATAAAAGTCCCTAGAGTTGTTAAAGCAACGAAGAACAAAATAAAGCTTTGGGGACTAGTGTAATAAACAGTCCACTTCCTTCCTTCATTTAATCCTCCATAACTTAGGACCCCGCGTTCAGCGACTGCATACGCCACGTGTTGGAGGGAAGTTTGCCCAACAGTTTGAAGCATATATTCAGTAAAGCCGAGTACTATGGCCCCAGCCTGTTCTTGTTAGCCACGGATGTTGTTACTGCTTATGTTTTCCAGGTAAGCTTTCCCTTTATTTTTTCTCGTTCTGCGTTTTCAAAGATGTTTAGTTAGATAAGTTTGCTGATTTTTTTGCCACGTGTCAAGATGCCTGTAGGAAATGAATGAGGGGGGAAAGGGGGAGTCGAACCTACACACTTTTATTTTTGCTTTCAAAAGAAAATTTTAGGTGTGAGAGTAAGGGGGGGGGGAGTTCTGACACATTTGCGTAAACAGCGAGTATAGGCTTTATCTTTGGGACGGACGGACAGACAGACAGACATCGTTCTACTTTGTATTATAGATTAGATATTTAGTAGGGAGGGATGGGACATTGGGCTGTAAATTACACTAGCCCCCAAAGTTTTCAAATAACATTTTCTTATTCTTTGGCCTAACAACCTTGGGTACTTTTATTGATTTTTTATTGGTTGGTTCATTAAGTTGAGTGTCCTAACATTTCAATCACTTATTGTAATCTACAGAATGGGTAACGATGTGTATCATCATTAGAGATGAACATCAATTTATCAGCCATTGTCTTATCCCTTTATATCCCTGTAATTATCTAATTAACTAATGAGCAATTTTATTCCAGGTTGAATATCATGGTTATACGAGGGAATGGGGCCGGTGCCCAGCAATTCCAGGAGGTTGCGCAACAGTTTTCGGCCAGAGCAGTAGAATCAAGAACACTTGTGTGTTTGGCGGCGCACCCAAGGGTCCTCAGCTGCGCGACATTGAGAACGGCTGCTGATTTATTAGAATTATTATTTTATGTTCAAGTTAAAGAAATATAAAAATACAACAAAAAATTTTATAATTTTTTCTATTTTTAAAAACGAAGCTTCTCTATAATTAGGGTCAGTCGTTTTTTACTACTTTCTCACGATTTTTACCACCCGATTTTACCACAATTTTTGGTCAATTTTTACCAATTTGATTTGATTTCCGGTAAAATTTTACCAATTTAGGACAAAAATATTACCAGGTGTTGAACAGTTTTACCACTTTTTCGGTAAAATCTTACAGAAATTTGCGGTAAGATTTTACCAAAAAAGTGGTAAAAATTGGTCAAAATCTGGTATAAATTTGCGTCCTAAAATGGTAATATTTTACCGGAAATCTGGTAAAATTTTACCGATAATTGTGGTAAAAATCGCTGGTAAAAAGCGTGAGAAAATACCACAAAAAGTGTTTTTACCACGGTTACGGTAAAATTTTACCACCTTTTAAATCGTAAAGGCTGGTAAAATTTTACCGTAAAAGTGGTAAAAACTAGGTTTTTTTATGGTATTAATTATGTCCTGGGACGTGGGCGAGAAAAGCAAAACTATTGAGAGCCATATTTGCTTAACAATATATTTTAAAATAGGTATTAATACAAAACAGCTTGTTATTTAATAAAAATGTAGTTTACTTAAAGCAAAGAACAAAAGGATTGTTAGGTAGATATAACCCTAATGAGAATTACAGGATTAATTTTCTGATTTTCTATGCAAAATAAGTGTAAATATCTAAATTAATTCAGACAAATTGAAAAAATTCGCAGTTACATATGCATATACTTACAAATTTGGCATTTGTAAAAAATTAAAAATAAACTCATATGCATGATTATTATCAGTGCTCGGCAGCCGCGCCTTAGCCGCGCATATGCCTAAAATATATATCTGCTTGTATGAAAAAAAAATTTCAAATAGATGGATTGTCTGTTTAGAAACAGGTTTAGACATCCAGCTGAATTTTAAAGGTAGTGGGACAAAGTGTCTAAAAAATCAGCCATGTAACGTCATAAAAATGAGGAAGATGAGAGGAGAAGTGGAAAAAAACCCTAAAAAAGACATGGATAATCAATCATTTTTATGGCGTCACCTGGCTGATTTTGAGACACTTATAAGTTATAATTTTACTATTTCACTGAGGCTTACACGCGGCAAACGCGCGGATGCCGATCCCTGATAATTATGTTCGTTTATATTGTTATGCTTAATACAAACAAATTGACACACACACACACTCACATACACACACAAACACACACATACATACCCACACAAACACACACACACATACATACACACACGCAAAGACAATCCAACGAATAACAGGAAAATGGGGGTGCTGCCACTTTTACCACTAGCAAAAGTACAGCCACTGTGTTTTTGACAAATATTGGGTGTGTTTTTGTCAATTTCGTTTTTAGCTGTATTTTTGGCAATATTTTTTTATCCACTGTCAAAATTACACCTTTCCGCTGTCATAAACACAGTTTTACTGTCAAGTTCACACCCATGAAATTCAAGTATGCTGTCAAATTCACAGTTTTGATGACAAAAATACACCTACTTTTAAAAATATTAATTATAAATATTTTTACCAAGTTGTTAAAACTTATAACTATTAATAATAGTTAAATCAATCTACTAATTGTTTAGAACAAAGCCATGTTTAAATGAAAGATTAAATAGGTGAACAACGGGATCTATAATACTTGGCATAATTTCTTTTAAAAGTTAGTAGAAATATTGTCAGGTCCACAACTTAGTTTAGGTTTTATTTTATTGAAAGTAGAAAAAAATAATTTGAGGGGTGATTTTTTGAAAGACAAAATTTTCATTGACTGGAACCCCAAGGTAGTCATTAAAATCATTTTTGCAAAATGGAATTTTATCTGGTAGACTGGGTCCAACATTATTAAAAAAAAATGTTAAAACCTTCACAAATATCTTGAAAGTTTTCATAAGATCTGTTATCACCAGTAAAAAGATTTGGGATAGAATGCGTTTTTTAATTCTTGTTAATAAGTTGATTAATTGTAGACCAAGTTTTTTTCATGTTTGACGAAAATTCATTGAATTTAGAAAAATAGTACTCTTTTTTGGCTTTCCTAACTGCAGATTTATAAATATTATTTGCAATGACAAATTTTCTATTGCTATCAACGGTTTTATCCTTAAATTTCTTTTTTCTTTCTTAGGTTTAGTAAAGCTGGTGACATCCAGGGATTTTGGGGGATAACTCTTTTGTTGGGTTTTAAAAGGGAAAATTTTTCAAAGTTTTCATTGATAACATTAGAAAAGTTTTCAAACGCACTCTCTGGATTACTTGAAATTAATTCTATATCATCATCAAAGCCCTATAATAACAGATAAGTTAAAATTTTACTGTTAAAAAGTGTCAATTTGGAAAATTAATTTTATAAGTTATACTTTTTAACCCAAAAATAGTAAACTTGTTTAGCATATAGTAAAAGATTATTGACATACAATAGAGATAAAGTGTAGAGTGGTGACGTTAGTTTAAACATATATTAGATTTTACATCAGAGAATGATCTTTAAATTTAGATTCTATTTAATTCTTTTTCACATATTTTGGCTTTGTATCAGATTTAACACCAACATGTTTAGGCAGTTACCTGTCGATATCACTTATGGTGTAAGTAAACAAATTTTTTTATTTTGGGATAATAAGTTAACCACACAGGTTTTTCACCTTCCTTGACGGTCATGTTAATGTCACAATTTTTCTTTATGTAATAGATGTATTAAATATTATGGATAAATAAGTAGGTATAAATTTAATAGATGTATATTTGTCAATATGTAGGTGTATAATTGACAAATTATAAATTTAACAGATGTATTTTTGTCAATATATAGTTGTATAATTGACAGCAAAACTGTGAATATGCCAGTGCAATAACTGTATTTTTGTCATACCCCCTAAAAACGCAGGTGTGAATTTGACAGTAAAACTGTGTTTATGACAGCAAATCACTGTGTTTATGACAGTAATATCACTGTATTTTTGCTAGTGGTAAATCTGCCATGTACCCGAAAATGTCATGAAATATGAATTGTATTTGATAATTTTCTAAGAAATTGAGACAGTGAATTTGTTTAAAATAATGAATTTTTGTAATATGTTACTTTTTCGTCTAATATTTTGGCAAGAAAGGAATTTTGTATGCGTAAATGTTTTCAATAAAAGGATAGAATTTCATGCATTTATAAGATTCTGCAAAAATTGTTTTTGAAAGATTAATTTTAATTTTATTTTTGCATTTACTATTTATTTGTAGCAAAATAAATACTTAATAAAATGTTGATATCGAAAGACTTACCATTACTTTAGCCTCAAAATTTATAGGTAGACTTGTATATCCTCCCTGGTCCAAAACACTGTTGGGGCCATAGTCACCACCACTGCCCCTCATGGCGGTCTCATTGCTGCCCCCGTAGACGGGCGACACCTGGCTGGTTGACCGTCCCGTGGTGTATACTGGTGTGACTGGCTTGTGGTGAATGTAAGGCGGCATACAAAACTGCATGCTAGCTACACCCTCCTCCTCCTCACAAGGATATTTATCCTCCTACAAAATCAGAAGCAATTAAATTCATAAATATTCGAACTTCTCCGATAAAGTATATTTAAAATCTAATGTTCCTGTAATAAAATAATTTAAACTAATGTTTTTAATATCCCAAAGACTGGCATAAAGAAAATGAGTAAAACTACCACTTGTGTTAATTAAAATCATTGGTGGAACAGTTAGGACTTTGTTACTTCGTTCCTAGAACAAACGCAGGTGTGACAAATTTTAAAGTGGACAAACCTATTTTAAACCATCTTGAAGGTCTTTAAATGCCCAACCCCCTTGCAGCGGGCATATTTATATATTCATTCTTAACCTAGCATAATTTGTAAAGAAATACTTAATTAACTTATATTTTTAATACACTCTTGCGTTTGTCACTCATGAGTTTGTCCTGAAACCTTACTTTGCACAATCCAATCATTATTGCAACTTCGAGGCAAAGTTTTTAAGGAAAAAAAATCAGAATTCGCCTCTTTCTTGTATTTTCAAATGGTCACCTTTTGTCTTTGTTTTCACGTACCTGACTTTGTAGAGTTCTGAATGTGTATAGGGCTTGATTAATTTTCTCCTGTGTTCTCTCTAGAAGTTGAATATTCTTAGCAATATCACAACCTGAAAAAAATAAGAACATTATCATTCTTACCAAAAGATTAAAATCATATTTTTTGTCTTTCTAGGAACTTACAAAAATTGATTTAAACTTTATAATTTGTCAGCAGATGTTAAAAATTAATCGTTAGAAATACTTTAATTTATTTACCTATCCAAAGAAAATGTATGATTTATTAGCAACGCCAGCAAAAAATTTATAAAAAATATGTTACAAGCTTATTACTATACTACTGCACTACTTAGAAAAAGAATTGACCTTGCTAAAAAAAGTTTAAAACATTATTGTACTATTTACAAAAAAAAATTTAAAAACTTTAAAAATCTAGCTATGAAAGTATTAACTCTAATGGTTCCTAATTAAATTGCTCCTCGAATGACTCAAGAATCAAAATGGTACCGGCTTTAAAACTACCAACGCCCTCTTTATGGCTCATAAATAAAATCTGAAATTAAAAAATATGGAGTTTTATTTTTATTTGAGAGTTTTATACCTTTGAAATTTGAATGTTTTATATATTCATAAATTTTTATGAGATAATTTAGAAGATCTTGTTCTAGAACTGTTTGTGAAATTAATTCTTTATGGGAGCGAAGCTACTCTTTAACCCACTTCGACCATCCGTCCGTCCGTCAGTCATGTCTGTTGTTGAAGTGATTCATTCAGCTGTATTTATATAAAAAGAACTCTTTGCTGGTTCTTGATATTTCTTTTAAATTTATTTATGTTTCTGTGCTTCGATATTTATTGATATTTATTTTGTTATTTCAGTGTTTCAAATAAAAATAAAATGTTTAAATAAACTGTGTTGATCACTCTATGTAATTCAATTGTCCTAAAACTACCTTCTTACACACCTATACACGTATCTTTTATGAATCAGACAGACGTGTTAGAATTAGATTATACCACTTTGTTTGAATCATTTACCTCCCCTAAAGAATTTTGGAGTATTCAAACGAAATATTTTAAAATTACTGCAAAAATATGACGAAATATTATTGCATATCAAGTCAATTTTCATGGATTTTTCCTTCTTTCTTTGAAAGATTTTTACATATAAATCAATTTAAAATTACATTGTTAAAGTAATAATCAAGTATGGGACATGATCAGTTAAATCAATTAACAACCCATTTGTACAAAAATCTCCACTTTAAGACATTTGGTGATAGCATAAATCATCCATTATCCTACCCCTAAAGCCCTGTATAGAAGAAATTAAAGACTTGTCACTCTAAAGGAAAGTACCCTAATTACAACATAGTAAACTTAATTCCTATTTATAGGTCTAAATCTCTAAAAACCACTTAAGACAAACGCTTTCTCTATTTTCCCAGAGCCTTTTTATAGATTTTATTGCAGATAGCAATAGAAATAAAAAAAGATATTTGTTTTTTTAGCTAAAAAAACATTTAAAATCCAATTGAATAAAACTAGGAAATGCCAATAGCATTGATAGTTGATGTATTTATATCTTGATAACTCAGCCACTAGAACTGATTTTTATTAGTCTGCAAGTCAACATTTGTAGACTAACAAGGATAAAAGCATACATTAAAGCGAAGCTATATAATTCAGCGGGCAGGCACAAGAACATTAAAAATGTAGAGTAACAATATTCAATATAAAATTAAAAGTCTAAACAAATCTGTTCCAAATTTACTTAAATACAAAGTGCTTGATATGGACATACTTACACTTTAAAGACTTAGTTATAGAAATAAATCGCTTATAACAACCATCCAAATTTCAAATGGGAAGTATAAAACTAAATCATTTGAAACTGTGTGTTTCAAAAAGACAAAAAAAATAATAAAATAGCATACGGACTTTCTGGCAATTATTATCGAGCAGCAACGTTTCTCGAATAGGATAGAACACTATTGACATGCCTAAGTTAACGATCTATCTGATACTGACGGACGGTCGGACTGGCCCTTTTAAAAGAAGCTGGAATTAATATTTAAAGATAAAACACTATAAAAAGCTCCATTATAATCTCTGAAGGAGTTGAAATACAATACTTTATCGTTGAGCAACTTTACACAAGGAAGATCAGATCAAATACTTGGAAATATCGAAGGTTCTATAAAATTATAACGATGTTAGTCCGTCTGTCTGTCCGCCCGTCTGTCTAAAGCTCAAGATCCAGTTAACCACTGAACTGATTGGGCTCTACTCTTCAAGGAATATAGATACTACCCGTCCCCCCCCCCCATACCAACTTTTCTAATAAAGAGCTTCTAGACGCCAGGGGGCGGATTCACTCGTTTTTGCATAAACAAATATGTTTTTAGTCACACATAAAACTGCAGAGAATAAATTGGGGTATTTTCTAGTTTATTTTTGATAGCACAACAGAATTACACTGCTGACGGACAGATTACCTTGTAGAGCAGCTACGCGACAAAAGATGAAGGGTTTATTGTAATCATTTTAGATTTGCAAAGTCTGAGCTGCGGATATTACGTGATTCATACATTCAAATGTGTAATACGCACATTTAGTGATAGTACATTGGAAAATAAAATTAATCGGGTATATTTCCTTTCGTGGCAACGCCTCTTAAGGGGCATTTCGTCGTATTTTCACAGTAGCTTTTCCCTTATTTATAGTCCCTGCGGAGGGCTCTAACCCTGCGGGGCAAATTGCTTAACATTGCGGGGCAATCATCTAATCTAACTTAACATAACCTAACCTAAAATAACCTATCAAAAGCTACTGTGAAAATACGACGAAACTTAAGAGGCGTTGCCACAAAAGGGACTATACCCAATTAATCTTTCCTAAAATTCTGGTGTGTAATTTAGCCTTTGGTAACTTAGTATTTAGTTTAAACATTAGTTTTTAAAACTAGTGTGATACTCTAATTCATAGATTATACCTTTTGTATAAATAAAAGCAAAATTATATTTAAAGTAAATAACTACACAAATATGTTTTTCTTTTTCTAAAGCCTAGTGGTTGCACCCCTAGGCTTTAGGGGTATCTTATATTTTAGAGACAAAACACATAAAATCCTGCTTAACGCCAACATATATAAGCAATTTAGATATAAAGAGATCTAAACGGACAGACAAAAAAACTTAATACTTCTTCAAAATGAATATAACGAAGAAAAAAAATTTTTTTTTACAAAGCTGAAAAATTTTTGTGTAAAGATATTAAAATTTAACCAAAATCCGTTAGTATGCTCAAGAACGCAAACCATTCCTCGTTGTTTGAAAATCTTTCATGACACTAACACGATATCTTATTTAACAAAAGAATGAAATTTGTTTTTTTTTTATCCTAATAAAGTATTTTAAAGTAGGTCAAAAAAGTTCAATTGAAGTATCAAATAAATTAAAAACTTAGCAGGAGTCATATTTCAAAAAGTAGTTGAATTATCTTTCAAGGACTATAACATAAATTATCAATCACATCAAAAATGAGGGAATTAGTCCCTTTCGTAACATCGCCCCATAAGGGGTGATTCGTCGTATTTTTAAAATGGCTTTTTATATGTTATTTTAGGTGAAAAATACGAAGAATCGCCCCATAAGGCTTTTTTAACGTGTGCTAGTTGTAGGTCGTTATAGCACAAAAAAACTGGGTCCTGGGAAGTATTTTTGCTATTTTAAGGCAGGGTACCAACTGCATAGAAATAATTCCCACCACTCCAAAAAAGTTAACTTTTAAAAAACTCCCCCCCCCATCTTAATTGCCCCTAGAGGCCTCTAAGGGAGGGGGGGCGTAGCCGCTAATTAAATACAATGGCATAGTAACCAACATATTAAAATGATAGAAAACAGTCCAAAATAACTGAAATGATTTGCAATTTATGTCTGGTATGCTAATACATGGAGAGCCAAGAAAACATCATATTCAAACATGTTTAGTAAAGGGTATTCTAACATTTCCGCTAATAAGAATGTTTTAAATGCATATATTATTAATAGGATGTTAAACCATATTTTCATATACTCTGATAAGTAATACTCGCAGCTGGCAAAAATAACGATACCCGTCATCCAACCCCGTAACCCCATCTCCTCCCCTCCTACTGGATGAACTGTCCAATGAAAGATGTCCATATTAGCAAGCTAATTTTAGGACAAATTTTCCCAGAATTGTTTGTCAGAATCACATTCCCTTTTCTCTGTATATTTATAGGTAGTTCAGCAATTAATCAAATTTAATTCTACTTTTAAAATAGTTTTTCTAAATCATAATTTTTTTTCACTAAAATAAAGTATCACTTACACATATCATTGTAACTCATGCCTATCACCCTGCGATGGTCAAATAAACACTGAAACAACTTAAACAAACTTACTGCCTAATCCATTGGGTTACATCAACAAAAAAATTTCATATAAGCGCAACTATTTTTAACTAAAGTCTGTCACACTAATACTGCATCTAGAATTTGCAATGCAAAGTTTACAAAGCGCCCTAAAAACCCGCTTATTCCCCTTTGCGAGAGCACATCTGTATAGACTAGTACACACTAATATTTACTGTAATTATGTCTTTATTACAGTACCACTCTCTTTCATTTTTCCGTTAAGTGTTTTCTTTACTGTTTATAAAAAAAATTTTATGCTTGACATAATAATCCTTGTTTAAAAATTAAAACCTAATATTAAATGCCTAATGAACTCGGCTTATCTTTTAAAAGTTAGGATTATTTTGTGAGCAATACGCTATTTTCTTTAAACTGGAATTTCCGGTCAGCCTATGACTATTGCCTCCCCTTTTATGCAAGTAAAAACCCCATTTTTTGAAGACGATAACGGTATATGTAACACTTTGCAATCTATTATGTCATAAATACTAAATTTTTGGTCGAAATGTTTGGACAATTCTAGTTTGTACTTAACAATCGAGATTGAATGAAAATACTCAAAGATTGTGATCCAAAGATGAGAGAACGTATTTTTATATTTGGGTATCAGTACAATTGCCCGCACTGCCCCTGAAAAATGCCTCTCTCCCATTACCAGGGGTAAAGAGATATGACAATAATGAATAAATATTTGTGTGTCAAATTATGCCTTAGAATTTGATAATTATTAAAGAAATAATTGAATATAGAGTTAATTAAAGCAATATCATTTATGTCGTTTACCTTCCTAATTCTTACATTAGTCTCTAATCCATTTCGGGAGAGTTATTTTTTATACAAATATTACATAATTAAAACAGAAAACCTGCCACCCTCTCTGAAATGGTTTTCCTCAGGGCTCGACAGACGCGCGTCAGCTGCCTGCTGTAGGCTTAAGGGATATCAATTTTTTACAATTTTTAAAATCTGGTGGAAGTCTAAACCTGATCCAGAAATGGCAATCCCTTTTTTCAAAAAAATATCAAAGCAATTAAGAGGGTTTAAATTTGAGGATTAGCCACGGACGGCGCGCGGCTGCCAAGCCCTGGTTTTGCTCATGGTCTGCACGAAAATATTTGTCTTTATAACCCCCCCCTTCACACAAAAGGATAATAACAAAGTAACCAATTTGTCATGAAAACGGGGTTTGCGAATTATAGGTGAAATAGCCAAGTGGGTTATTCAAGACAGACCAATTTTATGCAAAATATGATAAAATTGTGCAAAAGTAGAGCAGCAACAACTAAGGTGACACAAAGAACAATAAACTTTTGAAAAACAATGAGAAACAACATGAAATCCGATAAATAAAGATGTACAAACTTTTCGATAAATAGCTTTAATCTACAAAAGAAACACTTTTTCCATCATAAATAGGAAGGAACCTCATTTTATCATTTATTGTCTTATCACTTACTGTCCCTGAATATTAAGGTTGGTCTACGATTTATTTGTGAGTAATTGAAAGGAGGAAAGAAAGGTGATAGTAGACCAAATAATGCCATTTCTCCCGGTCGTACGCCATAATGCGTCATGTTGGAAGGGCGAATCAGATTTCAGATCCCAGATTTTGCGATTTGATACAATTTATCTGTATATTATAGCAAATTAAATAATCTTGCAAGTATTAAAAATAGTAAATCAAATATCGAAAACTGAGCTCTTGAAATTTGCGTCATCCTTTCAACATGACTCATGACGGCGTATGCCTGGGAGAAATGGCATTATTTGGTCCACTATCTGAAAGGTTTCGGACAAATGGGGGGGGGGGGGGGATGGATTACACGAAATCAAATAAAGGTGCATTAGACAGACAGGTGTTGACAACATTATTATTTAAACATATCTCATTTTTTAAGGAGGGGCGGTTAGGATATACCCAATTCTGAGGAAGGTAGGGGGGGGGGGGGGGTCAAGGCGTGGCATAAATTATGAGAAGGAAAATAGGCTCAATAAAAGCCCAATAAAAAGGATATTAAATTAATAGACAAAAGGATAGAATGACATTTTGGTAATTTTTCAAAAAATTTTATTGAAAAATATTAAAACTTTTGATTTTAGTAATTCGTCTAGTTTAAATAACAAATCAAAAGTCAAATACTAGTTTAAAAAGTTACATTTTTAATCATAAACTGAATGAAAAATACATTATCTGCGATTTTTGTTAATGGGACACTTTCTAATTTATTTATTTTTTTCTTAGAGTAAGAGGTAAAAATTGTTTTAACATTAACAAGCAATCCAAAATAAGATATCAATACTCAACAGATAGAATACCCTTTACTTTTTAAAAGCGAAGCTTTTCTATATTTAGGGTCGGTCTGTCCGTCCGTCCGGAACGGATAGCTCTTTTCGTTAATTTAAGCATGTTAGAGTTGTCCTATCTATTTCAAACTTTGCATGGTGTTTCCTGTAGTAGTTAGGTACAATTCAAAAACCGTAACAACTCTATAATCAATACCAGAATGTCCGTACGACCATTTTAAACATGTCGATTTTTTTAACAACAAATTTGTAGTGATATTTTTATCCGATTGATCTGATTTTTAGAATACTGATTTCTAGGATAACAAAGTACAATGTTATAAGCGAAGCATCTCTATAATCAAGTCCTAACAATGTCATTATGCCCTTAAACATTATCCTGTACTTCAGCAGTTTTTAACACATTTACTTACAATTTCTTCGACTTATATATTTTCTATATTCTGATTAATGAGTTCTGACACTCTACAAGTGTTAATGTTCGTTTGTCCTACCGTACCAGGGCTTCGCTTTTATGAATGTTGTCATCCTTGTTATCATAACATTTTGTATCAAATCAAATAAAATGACATTTGTATTCCTGCAACATCAAGAACAGTTAAGCCTTTTTGTATATTGTATATCTGTGATGAATTTAGCACACCTTTACCTAGGGGCTCGGCACCCACGCATACGCCACCTGCAAGCCGCAGGTTATTCGACGTTTCAACAGTTAAAATACCTATGGATGTCAATTGCTGTTTCTAATATGGCAATATGTCCTTTCAGCTAGATTTTGAAAACTACCAAACGGGGTTTAAATTAAAGGCTTATGCTCAGCTGCCGAGCCCTACTTTATAACCCATTGCATTCATAATGGACCATTTAACCACTCTTATATCATACAATTTAACCAGGAAGGGAGGGTACAGTTGACCATAAATTACACTGGTTTCCAAAGTTTTGTAACAACCTTAACTTATTCGTTGCCTCAAAAACTTATATTGAATTTTGGTTGTTTTCAAATAAATAGTATCCAAACTTTTCAACCAGCAATCAAAATCTATAGAAGTGGTAATTTTGTTAATCACCATAATCTTGTCCCTTAAGATCTCTGAATTTAACTATAGAGAGGGAGAGAACATTGAACATTATATTAATCTACAACCTTTTATTTAGCAGGTACTAAAGGCAAACATAAAAGAATTAGACAGAAGAAAAATATATCATCCATTGTCATATTACTTTATACCTGGGTTTAACAGAGATCAACTGTAAGAAGACAATCACGAACAATTTTGCATAATAATTTTATTGGCTACCCCAAAAATGTACTTTAATAATCCCTAAGAACTTTTTCTTCCAAATAAAATCTTTAAAGCAAATTCAATAACAGAATTGCTCAGAAATTAAAGTCTGTATTTCTATCTATATAATGGTCAGAAAATGGTCGTCAAGTACACAGTCTCTTTGCAGCCTCAATTCGCACAATTTCTTTCCTTGTTTACTAGCACAATGACCACTTCCCCCCTTTACAGCCCAGTACACACACTCGAACAGCTTTAAGCATATTTTCACTGAATATATCATTTATTTTATTCTTCTTCTGTATAACAGTTGTCTATTATTTTCATTATAAAAAAATCAAGCTCTACAAAATGTTTACTTTTTTCTTTGGTTAAATAACCTTTAGTATTAAATACTTTAAATAGATAGACCAGAGATAAGTTGAGCAAATTGTAAATGTTTATAGTTATTGTTAGATGTATTAGATAATATGTGCAACTAAAGTACTGTTTATAATCAATTTTGAATGCCTATTTCTTTGTTTGATTAATTTATAAGATATTACAAGAATAGTTCTTATAAAAACATATGCCTAGTCATGAAAAAACTGTCCCATATGTAAATTATTTTCTTTTTTTGAAAGCCCATAAAATTTTGAAAATAGGGGTATATTAGTTAAATTTCATAAATTATGACAGACAAAAAAACTTTATGGAGGGTTTTCAGGGTCTTTGAAAACAAAAAAAAGACGAGAAAGAATTTGATATTATAAAAATCTGCAATAAGATAGAAACTTTGTAAAGGATTTAAATTCTAGACTATTACATTACACCTGTAAGAAAGTGCGGACGTGACCTAATTTTAAAGAAGTTGCACTCAAAAAAGCGACATGAAAATGCCCTAATGACTTAATTTTAAAAACTGTAACATTTAAATGCACCAATATTTTTTATAAAGATACCAAGCAGGCTCTAAACACTTCCCTGAAACAATTTGAAAATCATGCAATCTAAATATAAACCAAAATATAATAGATATTAAAATATAGACTGATCTTAGACAGATTTTACAAAAATCATCACATGAAATTTTAATAGCCTAATAGCATCACAGATGTTCATTGGTCGTGGGAATCTCTTAAAAATTCCGAAGCATATCTTATACATTAGGATTAATAATATCCCTTATAGAGCGTTGCGGACGGACAGACAGACAGATTGATGAATGGCGATTCGTTGTAAGAAACATAAAAAAGGATCTATACTAGACTGTTTATATTTTAACTCTATTATAACAAACAACAAACCCTTCATACAAATAGATTAATAACTGTGCCTTTATAAAAGGTCAAACATAAGAGGGCAAAAATGTTTTCAAATGTTTATTTGTTGTATAATGTGTAATATAACTGAATCTATCTTAGATCATCTTTAGGTTAGTGCAATCATAGGTTAACTTTAATGTCTGTATGTTACAGGCAGCAAAGCTATTCAGTCTGTTCGTCTGTCTGTCTGGGTAACTAAAGAAAAGTTAAATACTGGCTAACAGCTAAGATTTTTGGCAAATTTATATATTCTATATTTTTTTCCTTTGTCTTACTATTTTTTTAAAATCTTTTATGTAAATTTAGATAGTACATAAAACAGAATCTAAATACATTGAACTCTTTTTCTGTACAATTTTGTAACTAATTTTGATAAATTAAGTAATAATGTGACAAAAACACATGAATTTTCCTAAGTATGAAAATTGATAAACACGGGAATGGGAGATTAATGATTTACATATGGGGATAAATAAAATGCGGGTCTGTATTTTTAAAAGATAACACTTAATCAAATAAAGAAATATTAAACAGATAATTCTTAAAATCATAAAGACTTTTGAATAAAAATTGGGAGGGTGGATTTATCCCTTGCTAAAACCAACCATAAGATACTCAAAATTACGTTGGTTTAATAGTACAAAGTGGGACTTTAAAGAAACAGCTATGTAACAGTAGCTGCCGCCAAAAACCGCCGCTTCCTATGACTGCTAAATATAACTACAGCAAGAAATAATAACTTTCTGCGATTCCGCCGCAGTTTCTTCAAAGTTACACATTGTACTACATACAAGCAACTGCCAAACATAATCCTATAATTCTTTTTGGCCGAGTTCTATTTTGTTGGTTTCAGTCTCCCTCCTTTATTTCAATTTTTGATAATTATCATAATTTGGACATTTAACAAAATTAAACTGCATGTAAAACAGGAATGAAAACATATTTTTAAGCGAAGCTCAAATGTCTGTAAAAATAAGACAGCTCAATCTTTAGGATATAAAAAAACCTAAAAACATTCAAATAATTATAAAGTAATATTTTCCAAATCGTTGAAAACAAATCAAAATTAAATAACTATGATATATATCGTAATTGTCATGGACATACTGACCAATTGTAGAACAGCTTCGCTTTTAACAAATTTAATAAATGTATTTGGCTGGCGACCTTCTCTTCCTACTATAGTTTACCACCCAGGGCGAAATTATTTCAATTCCAGACTACAATTTTGGTTTAATGCAACAAATTTGTATTTTTTTTATATATTTAAAATTGCAATAGATAGCATGTTAATTGATAAAATATTAGGTTTATACTATTTTTAGCTTAAGAGAAAAATCCTAAAAACTAACAGTAAGCTGGTAGAATATTTCAAAAAAATTTTAGAAAGTCTTTGAATGGTTCAATATGTCCATGTTGGACATAACCATTGAGAAAAAAAATCGCCACCTCCTAAAAACATTTTTAGATGATAAAATCATGGGCAATTTCTCAAGGGAGGGTTGATACACACTCCATCTAAAACATTATAAGGACAACTTGCCCTGTACATAAAAAAATCATTTAAAATTGGATCAGCAGTTTGTGAGATCTTTTCAAACCCTCAAAAATAAATAATTTTTATTTTAGGAACAAGGGCACGCTTTGTTTATTGGTTTTAACAGAGGAAATTACAAATTTCAGATTAATGTCTCAAAGTTGGAGCCAATCCTAGTTTAATATCTTTTGGCTTAACCTCTTCCGTTGTCCTAAATGGTTTTGGTTTTCATGCAATTATTTATATCAAACCCCATTGTTTGTTTTTACAATAAATACCTGTAGTAAATCTAGATATCTTATTAGTAAATTGGACCAACATAGTGCAGGAAAAATAAGGCCATATTATTGTCCAAAAATATCGTCACTCGTATCATTGGAATGAATCATATGTAAATAAGAAAATTGAAATTCATTTTTAAGTTGAACTGATTATTGTGTCTGACGTCCATCTATAATAATAAATCTCTTGTATATATAGTTAAATAGGTGTTGAGTGTTGACATGGTTTAACCTTTGACTTTTATAATTATTAGGTGTCAATAGCTACAAATTAATATCTATTTATTTTTACACAAAGACACACAATCCTCAATATTATTAAGATATAAATAAAGAAATAAATAGTCAGCCGCTATACCATTTTACATTTTAGAACACTTTCAGCCCGAGGCCGGTATTTCAATTTTTAGATGGTCTGCAGCTAAAGCCGCCAACTTTGCAGCTGGTAACTCTAGATTTTTCTCAGTCACAGTAAAAGCAACAGCCGCGCGATACCAAAGCCGTTTATACAAATTCCATAGAGAAAATTTCCTTATGACAAATTCTAACAATATAAATAAATAATTTGAGAAAAGAGTTAAAATATTTTTCAAAATAGATTACAAGGAAGTGATGGACTATTTGATGATTTTATGTGCAACATCATCACCCCATCAAAGAAAATCAATTCATGATTGTCCTTTTGTTAAAAATTTTATTTTTTTCCTGCACCAAGGCCATAATCTTGAGAAAATGATAAAATGCAAATGTTTCATTTTTATAAATTTTGCATGATACAATAGTTTAATGTTGTCATAAAATATTGCAATTTTTTTGCCATTTGTTAAGTGTCTGTTGGATGCTGGATTTAATGCCATTTAACATTCTTCAAAATTTTAACTAAACTTATTTTATTTACCGAAAGTTTTATAATTTGTATTAAGGAAATCAAAATTAAGTTTATACTATTAGTATGAAATATAAGGAGCCTTAAATCCACTCTTGCATGTCATATGGTTAACACTTTTTGTATTACTCATCAACAGACCAATAAAAGTTGATTAAAAAATGTGGGAATATGAATTAAGCTTGTAAAATTTTATTATGTTTCATTCAAATTTCTTAGTTTTCTTCCTGAAACTTTATTATTGTGTTTTAACTAAAAAATGATAATTTATATTTTAATATTAAAAGTCATTATTTAAACAGACTTTATTCTATTATGCAATTTTATTGCAAGAATATTTTATATGCAGAAAATTTTGCCTTAATAAACATTTTACCAATCAAAAATTACTATTCCTTTAAACAGGCATTATTTAATTTTGAATAGTAAGTCCTATAATTGAACAGTCCAATTCACAGGCTTTTCTTTATTTGTCTCAGAGGCTGCTATTCAGCCAATTAATTCCATTTGAAATTGCCGAAAATTATATATTTAGTTTTCGTAAAACTTGTTTTATCTAAGTAAAGGGAAGTGGGTAGGTAGGGTGGAGAAATAAGGAAAGGGAGTTGTGGGGAAATTTTCACTTAAAATTGTTTGTCAGAAACACATTCCATTTTCCATGATTTTTCCCGAATTTCCATGTTTTCAATTTTTTATTTTGATATTATATTGTGGAACAAAATAATATTTTTTTTATATTGCTAAGTAATGCTATGATATTTAACGATTTCAATTTGGGTTTTCCATAGATTGTGAAAGGTTCATTTTATCGCTTAAATTAAAGAATTGCTTTTTAAGACTTTTATTAAAGTTTATCAAAAACTTTTTATTGCGATTTATTATCATTATTTATCTTTTTCTAAAATGACATAAACAAAGAATTGATTCTAAAATTACTAAAAAATTTAAATCAACAAAACGCCTTTAAATTGCTCACAAGTAGAGAGAAGAGGGCAGCGGGCAAAATTGTTTATGAAAATCTACTTAGCCTTCCATCCAATTAGTTTCTCATTTTCTGATGCTTGGGAATTTATATCATAATAGACAAAAGATTGTGTGACAAAAAATTAGATCAAGCAACCCTATTGTTCTTTAAACTGTCTTTAGACAAATGAGTTATAGAGCGCAACAATTTATTATGTTGCTTTTTTTGTGAAAATAAGCCAGCTATATATATTGCATATATCACAAGGTTACGATTTTCATGTCATGATATTTATAAAACTACATTGTAGAAAATTCTATCAAATATATGCCCTATAAATGTATTTTAAACCATTAAACCGGAATAAATATGCAGTTCAATAAATTCAAGTTTAAATGCATTTCATGCAACTACCCCTTTACCAAACACAAAGTATTTTGAAAACATAATAGGAATATATAGAGAATTGCAAACGTACTTGCAATTCATGTATGCGTGTTTTGCAAGTGTGGGAATTATCTAAATAATTTGAATTTAACAGTCAATAATGCTTCGAAAATTCAATACTTTAGACAGTATAAAAGTTTAATTCTATGTGTAACTTCTGATTACTCTAAGAGTAAAAATATTTATCCTAGATTACCCTATTTCATAAATCTATATTTTTTCTTCTATTTTCTAAGAAGGGTAATTTTCCCAAACTTTCTTTGTTTATTTTGCCAACACAAGAACCATTTTAGCAAGAATTTATATTTAACTTTTTTATAAAGCAAATCTATTCTACATAAGATTTTTATGTCCAACAGTTCTCCCATAACGGATAGTTCTGATCTAGATAGTTTAGGCATGTTAAAATCATCCTTTCGATGTAAAACTTTAAATGATGATAAAAATTATGAGATTTAAAATGAGTGAAGGTGTAGTACCTCTTTAAAAACCAAAAGGTCAAAAAGTTCAATTTATATATGTTGAATTTTTTTTTTATAAGACAAAATTATTTTCTTGTTACCATTTTTCTTTAACAGCTGTATTACTTCTAATCAATATCATGTAAAAAAAGGAATATTTTGCCCCATGTATATAAAAAGCGAAGGATTTGTAGATCTTCGCATTTATGGATGATGTCAACCTTGGTCTTAAATAATGACCAAGCCATTTCTTTTATCAAATACATAAATTCTTTTCTTCCCCCTGTGATTTATGACATTAAAAGACAAATAAATGTAACTGCACTCATAATGTATTTTTTAGTAGCGCAACCAATCAATAATTAGGTTATGTTGTATGTCCGTCCGACGATTTGCCATTAAGAGATCATAAAATGACCAATTATAATGTTTGTTGACAGATTGAATTAGCTAAAGATCAAAGAAAATTCTGGTCCAGATTGGTTGTAATTTTTATGAAAGCTTAAAATGTCTTGGGTTGGTTTTAAGCTATTTTCTTACCTCCCCAGCCCTCTCATAAAGAAGAGGCAACTGGTTTAAATATATTTATAATCTCATCTATTAGATTTAACTCGATCAAGCAAATGAACATTTTTTGCTAAATACTTGAATTTAACTAAAAACTTATCATTGCAATCTCAAAACTATTTTAGCCTGGCCTAATCTGTTATGTTTTAAAATTTGCATAACTATATGCTTTGCTTGCCTACCCTCTCAATATTCTGTGTATTTTTCAAATAAGAGTATGTCGTTATTTCATTATCAGAAATAGATATATTATTACTTGGATTTAACATTAAATTTTTATGTTTTCTAATAAAGTGAAACACGCAGCGGGCTAGAATAATGTTTCCACCCTTCCACCCATTTTAACCCATTAATTTCCCTTCTACTGGTTGAATGAACTGACCAATAAATGAGTTTCATGTTACCAATTTAAATTGACGATAATTTTCCCCTGTCATAATATCCATTACATTAGATTATTGTTAAGTAATCAGTAAACTAGCCAAAACTACTCTTATTCAATCATATTAAGACGACAAAAAATAGTTATTTACGTTATTAAACTAAACTTTATATAAGTCGACATATATCATGAAATTGTCAAAATATCCTGCTTCAACCTTTGACAGGGAAGCCAAGATATTTGCATTTTTGCAATATCCTTATTTAACTAAATAAATGTTGATCTGATAATTGAATAAACATGACAATCTAAATAGCTGGGTTTAGTTAAGCATTGTTTTTTTTTGATTAATTGATTGATTGTCTGTGAATTAACAAGGTAACGCCCTATTTAAAAAGCATTTCAAATAAATTTTTATTCTACTGCACTGAATAAGATATTTTAAAATGTAATATTAAGTAAGAAAATTCAAGTTAAGTTATCTTTAAGTCATGTTTAATAAAACATTTTTAATAATAGATATATAATACGTGGATATTGTGAGAGATTCTCGAATACCCTGATAAAATAATTCTCCTAGCTGGCTAATATAACGATACCCCCCCCCCCCCACTTCCACTATCATCTCCCCTGCCCATGAGCACAAACCTTAGGACAACATTAGCAACCTAAATTGACGAAAAAAATTGCCTTGTCACAATATCCACGTATTCTATATCCATTAAGATCCTGTACTGACGGATGCAAGGAAAACCTATAGTTATAAAGAAGCTGCGCTGCAGATGAGAAGTCACTTACCTAGACTGACAGGTTCTCGGGCAGGCAGGTCAACTCCCTTACCTTCCCCCACACAGGAGGAGAGGAGGGATTGTACCCCTGCTAGCGAGCCCACTCCTCCCTCCACCCCCTGCGAGGGAAGGGAGAGGGAAGATTCTGGTTTCAGGGAGGAGAAGACACCTTCCCCCTGCAGTGAGGTTAGGATAGTCTCCGCCTCTAATATACTTGTATCCGCCTGAAATACAATAAACTGTTATATAAAGTAGTAAGGTTTTTGTCTGTAGCTTAAGATTTCGCTAACTAATGATAACCAATGGAGTACTCCATTCTATCGAAGCTTTACATAGGTCCTGGGATGGTTTTAGGCTATTTATGTTTACATAAAAGTCTTAGGATGGTTTTTGGCTATTTATTTGCTTTTCGTACCCACTCAACAAATAATAATAAAAAAGTTAGTTGAAATATCCCTTATTTCGTATTCTCTAGAGAGGGACGCAGCCGCTAGCATCGAAAAAATTAAAATTACTTCATAAAAAAGGATAATTTAAAATGTATGCTGTACTCTGAAAGTTAAAAGGCTTTATTGTCCAAAATAAAATTTGTCAAATGTAAAAGTGCTTATAAAAGATTTATTGCACCTAGATTGTCAATCATATAAAACCATTTGAAGATTTGTGATTTAATTCAATTATACGAGTGACGAAATTTTTGGACAATATTGTTTCCCTAAGCAAAGTTTTATTCTAAGAAATTCAACTATTTATAGCTGGCTTCTCATATGAAAGAAAAATGAATGCCACTTTATGCCAAAATGTGTACAATTTAAAACCAATCATATTGTCGGATTGTTCCTACACTGTGTTGCTATTAGTAAAATAAGGGGATTAATCGTCTAATCTTCATATATTTATTATGCTTGGTCTATTTACAAAGCAGATAATACAGTTAAGAAATTATAAGATAGGGCAGGAATCTAAAGGGATAAGACATTGACAAATAAAATGATGTACATTCTCAATAAAGATACGCCAAATTACCCCTTTTATAGATTAATATTAGTACCTGAAAAATTTGGACACTTAACTGTTAACTGTTGTTAATCGAACGAATAAGAATACGTCAATATAAACTTTAATAGTATAGTGTAATAAAAAGCCCAATGTCCCCTTCACCCTGGGAAGATAGAGCCACCATTAGCGTAGGAATGAAATATCTTCAAAATTACGGCTACATGCTATTTAGAATCAAAAGATGAAAGTAATAAGGATGACAACATCCATATAAGCATAGATACACTTATAAAGCAGCTTTTCCTCCTAATAAAAATTGAGACAATAAAAAACTAGCAAAAGAACAAATTAAAATTATTGAATAATAGTGTAGTATCATAAAAAGTTTTATTATTTTTTAAATTTCTTTCAAACTTTTTGAAGAGCTTCTCTTCGCCTTTAAAAATGCTTTGTACCAAAAATATACACAGAAGAACATACACAATTTATATTTGTTATTAGTTAATAGTTAAGTAACTAAGTGACAGGGCTCGGCAGCCGCGCAACTACTAACTTGAACCCGCAGAAGTTTAACTTAATTATTCTTTTAATAATCATATAGATGTCTAAACCTATTCCTAAAATATCATCCGTTTGTTAAGTAATTTTTTACCAGTACCCAAACGGATTGGAATGCGGCTGCCGAGCCCTGTACAGTACCTATCCTCATATGCGTATCTGATTAAACAAATCTAGAAAATCATTGAAACGACAAAGATTAGTAAGGGTAAAGATTACGGAGGACAACAAATGTATGGTCCTACAAAATAACCAGATAATCATAATTAGAAAAAGCAAAACGTCTGGTCCTACAAAATAACCAAATAATCATAATTAGAAGAAGCAAAAAGTCTGGTCCTCGAAATGACTAAATAATCATAATTAGAAAATGCAAAAAGTCTTTTTGTTTTATTTTCTAAAAATATTTATAAAATGGCTTTAAATGTTTTTTTTGTTAAGCATAGTTATTTATCGCATTCGTATTACAGACAGCTTCTCGCTGATATCAAAATGAAAAATTATAAGAATAAAATTTTATTTTATTATTTTTATTTTATTATTCGTAGACAGTTGTCTACCAACAAGATACGATTAATCATTTTTAAGTATGGCTAGGATCCGGTTCTAATTTAGCGGATATTAATCGGTTTCGAAGCCATAATGGAAAAGATTATATGCGATTTGTGAAAAAAGGATTTTCAGTAATGATTGTATGGTTTGTTGAGCTTTGTTTTAAAGAAGTTACCATCCTTGTTATACTTTTCGATAAAATACATATTATATAAATGTCATGAAAAGTTATAAAGAAGTTGTATCAACTTTTTTTTTTATAGCTAGCCGGTTCTTTTAGTAAGTAGTAGATGTAAAATTTTTCATAGAATTCAAATATGCAATCGGTTTTTTTGTAGACCTCTTATTTTTTAAGTAATTTAAGTTTTTAAAAAAAATAATTAAGTCGGTTTTAAGGTACTAAAACGCAACAAAATAAAAGAAGAAAATGGTCAGTAAGAACAAAAATAGTAAGATCTTTAATTTGACACCTTACTTTTAAAATTCTGTTGAGTAATTATTGAAAAAATCTATTTTTTTAACCTCGGTATAATAAAAACTTTAGACCTAAATATTTTCTCAAACAGACATAAAAAACATGGGTTCATATATACCATTAGAATCAGAAAAATATTACGAATCCATTGTAAGCAAAATTGAAAAAAATTAAAAAATTAAAAAATTACAGAAATGGCCAATTATTTTTTTTGTTCAGACAACACTATTGTCTTCCCTTTTTTACCCCCTCTTTACCCCCTTCCCATTTTTATACTCAATTGAAGAATTAAGACGTTGCCTGTACAACATAATATGATATTTTCATATAATTCCTTTTATTGTAGTTTATATACTGTATTGTAAACTTTTTTTTTCAATTTTGCTTACAATGGATTCGTAATATTTTTCTGATTCTAATGGTATATATGAACCCATATTTTTTTATTTGTGAAATAATAAAATTAAGTTCAAAGTTTTTATTCTCGTGGGTTTAAAAAAATCGATTTTTTCAATAATTACCTGACAGAATTGAAAAAGTAAGGTGTCAAATTAAAGATCTTACTATTTTTGTTCATAATGACCATTTTCTTTCTTTTTTTTGTTGCATTTTAGTACCTTAAAATCGACTTAATTTTTTTTTTTTAAACTTAAATTACTTTAAAAATAAGAGGTCTACAAAAAAACCGATTGCATATCTGAATTCTATGAAAAATTTTACATCTACTACTTACTAAAAGAACCGGCTAGCTATAAAAAAAATAGTTGATACACCTTCTTTTAATGATTTTTTTATTTAAAAATGTTGTAGATAATTTACTTAAACAAAGAATACATTTTAAAAAATTACTTTAAACTGTAAATAATCTCAAGAACAATGGACTACTTCCAATTTTTTTTTCAAGAAGCTGAACCTATTTTTGGTAAGTGCTGTCTTTATGCTGAAAAATCTATTAAAAAAATTGGAACCGTTCCTATTATTTGCAGTGCACAGATATTAGGCAACTAAAAATAGATTTTGCCCATAGCAAGGATGATAAGATTCATTTGTACAAATACAATGCAAAAAAACAAAAATAATGATGGAGTAATTATGTATTAGCAGATTAGAGAAATCTATGTTCTTAAAATTTTATATATCAACCAATAAAAATGGGAGGGTATAGTCCTTTCCACGACATCCCTCCATAAGGAGCGATTCTTCGTATTTTTCACAGTAGCTTTTCTCCTATTTCTAGCCCCTGCGGGGGGCTCTAACCCTGCGGGGCCAATTACCTAACCCTGTGGGGCAATCACCTAACACAATATAACCTAACCTAACCTAACCTATAAAAAGCCATTTAAAAATACGAAGAATCGCTCCTTATGGAGAGATGTCGTGGAAAAGACTATACCCAAATGGGATATAGAATATGTTTGTATTGTGAGAGGGTAACTTTATTCTTCAATTTAGGTTGCTAATATAGCCCTCAGATATTAGAAAATACGTTCCTCAATGGTCAGGGGATGTGATGGGGTAGGGTTATAACTTAAAACTACTCGGATATTTTACATACGGACAACGCCAAATCGAGAAGTAGCAGCGCTATTAGAAAAAGTAAGGGTTATACATTTGTTTTTAAGATGCTACGTCGCAGAAAAAGGGTTTTGAAATGCCAGGCCACAACTCTCAATAAAACATAAATATAAATGCAATTGAAAAGTTTAACATTAAAGGGCCTTAAAGTAAACTACATTTAACTGTATTGCTTTGAAAGTTATATTCGACTGTAAACCTTTAGAAAAAAAAGTAGATAAAAAATTTATTGCATTATTAATTAGAATTGTTTCTTAACCATTATAAATATTCTAGCGGTGTTGTCCCTAGCATCTAGGGGCTCTGTATTAGAGGAGAAAGAGGTGATATAAATGGTCAAAAATTAAATCCAAGATTATATTTTTTTAGATAGCTTAAAACCAACCCGGATGCTTTAAAAGGTTTTCTAAATTTAACTCTTAACCGGTTCAGCGGTTTACAAGATCTTAGCACAAATAAAAAGACTGCTTTATATATCAGGATACACTTTTAATTTTGTTATTCAAAAATGAAATATAACTTTTTCATTGCTTTCTGTCATAAATCAATACACACAGTGAGGGCAGCTACGCAATATAAAAGAAAGGTGCTCCTTAAAAACCTATTGACCCCAAAGAACCCTCTTTATGTAATATCCTAGAAGTCAAAAGCTTAAGCTAGCTAACCTTTGATATAATTAAACAAAGATATTTACTGGTAATAAAAATCTTTATTTATAAAATCATATTTTATAAGAAGTAATCTTTGACCTATTTATTTTTTGTTGTTGTCAATCTACAATACAAAGTAGTACGATGTCTGTCTATCCGATCGTCTAAAGCAAAACATCTCTGAAACCACTGGACCCTGCTGGGTTTTTACTCATATCATGGTTTTAAGCTATTTGAGGGGTGATATCCCCACCCCAAGGAGCAAAGCAAGCCCCTGCACTGGGAACTAGGAATGAAGACGCTAATGGATTATATGAAAGTGTTATAAATAAAATCAAAATTGTTCAGGGTTTGTGATGACTTTCAGCAGGTGTTACGCTTTTAATTTTAACTATCAGTGACAATTAAACAAGGGTGTACAAAAATATGTACAAACTCCCAAAGTTATCCTTTTAGTAAGGTGTTTTTTTGTCTGAAACTTAAGATCTCAATAACTACTGATTTGATTGGGTTCTCTTCTCTATTTTAAGTCCATTGATGGTTTTAGACTGTTTCATTTTTTAGATTTAAGTCTTGGAATGGATTTAAGCTATTTTAGCCCCTATGAATACTAATAAGGAGCCCTAGATGCTAGAGGCACAGCCGCTAGTCTACAATACACTGTAGAACTTCTGAGGCTTAAGATCTTGGTAACCGCTGAACCGATTGAGCTCCACTCTTCAGGGAAAATACAGGTCCTGCGGTGGTTTTAAGCTGTTGGGGACACACACTCCTCCCAAAAACAATATTTGTTTTGTGTACTGTACAGTATGCCAAAAAACACCCTAATGAAAACGACAAAAAAAGTTGTAGCTCATTAAGGGAAAAATCAATTGTATTCTGTCTTTACAAGCCATTACCAAAACAAAGAGCATACAAATCTAAATTCCAACAGTTTGAACGTGTTTCGGTCGATAATGAACACTGCAAACACATTTGTCATTCAGGATAAATAGAGGAACATTAAATTTCAGTTTTGTTTTATTTCAAATGCAATTTTACTAGGTTTCGTACTGAAGTTTTTGCCAGGTGCGTGCACAGAGATTTTTTAGGGTGTAATCCTTAATAGGTTGCGAATTTCGGAGACTGTGTGTTGACATACGGACGACAAGCCTTTATTATAGTGTAGCTACTTTTCAAAACTCGTTTTTCTCGTATTCATTCGAAACCGATTAAAATCTGGTGGATTAGAAAAAAATATGTCTAGCATCATATTATATCAAGTTTTCTACGAATATAAAAATGTATAACCATAAGTTTAAAACTAGTTTTTAAGCCCGTGCCTTCGGCATCTCGGGGCTAAAAAACTGGTTTTATTCTAAAAAATGTACTTTTAATATCCGCGGAAAGCTGTTTATAATATACTGCGAGAAATAAGTAATCCTTACCTTTGCAATAAGATGATCAATAGCCGAGTTCGACACCCGTCTTTTCGAATGCGGCTGTTGTCTTCCGCTAGTTGATCTTGACCGCCCGCCACCGCCGCTCGACTTCCGTGGCTGCCGCGGCTCTACCCAAGCAAGATCCGGCTGTGGCTGTTGACTGTGGTAATATGAGGGCAGGGATAATGGTCCATCTGATTTTATGTAAGTGTTTATGCAAAACGAACAAAATATTTTATATTTTTTTTGAATAATTAATAAATAAAAAAGATTAAGTAAAGAGGTTGGATTTTTATTCTAAGCATTTTTTTCTCTACATTCAGTTCAAAAAAATACTTTTCATTTAAAACATAGGAAACCAATATATTCAACAATGTATGAACACTAAACCTGTGTTTGCAACTCTGGTTGTAAAATTCTTATTATTGAGGTTGTTGAAGTTGTGGTTGTTATTATTATTGTTGTTGTTGTTGTAGCCTGCACACTCGACCAGAACTACGTTGTCGGGACGGTTGTTGATTATTGGGTTGCTGCAACTAAAAAAAAGTTCATGATAATTATTTTAGAGTTAAGGTTTCAAATCCAAGTCAAAGTATGAGAAAGACAAAACTGCATAACTTTTGTGTCATTTTAGAGAAAGACGATTCTCTTTTTGAAGAGATTTTCTTCCCCTCTTCCCTTTTTCTTTCCCGAACGTCACGTTCTTTGACGTCACAGGAATCCTCTTTCTCAAAAGTAACACAAAAGTTATGCAGTTTAGTCTTTCCCCAAAGTATCTGCTAAACATAGCTTTAAGAGGTTTTTCATTCCTTAAGGGGGTTGGGGACCAATCCGTCCACCCCCCCCCCCTATTCTATATTTTAAAACTGCCAAGCTAGATTAAAAATAATTCCCCATTGACTTCTCACTGTATTTATATATCTAAGAAATGTTAAACACAAACGTGTACCCTAAAGCAAATCTAAGAAATGTGAGCAATTGTAATTGCTAAAATCCTGGGCACGTGTTTTCAGTTTTGCACATCTTTAAATCTTATCAAGAATTTGGCAAAATCTTTCATTTTCTTTGAAAAAACAACAACAATATTTTAAATGTTTCTGTAAAGTTGAAAGTAATACTTTAATGGGAAGCTTTTAAAAATTGGCAAATGGAAATAAATTCGCATTAATAATGAAAGAAAGGGTGTTTTCCCTAAAAGTGCGTAGCGAGCACACAAATCCTCTCTGAAAAGCGGAGATGAGGTGTAAGATCTAAATATGAATCAAATATTTTGTTAAAAATGAACCATAATTAGAAATAGCAAAACAAATTCTTTATCGGCCTGAAATCTTAATGAAACCGGCTTCCTTTATATTTTCAAAGAGAAAGTTTATTTTTCTAGAAGGCACTCATCTTTTAGAAA
Organism: Acartia tonsa; assembly: GCF_053477335.1. Classification (NCBI taxonomy): domain Eukaryota; kingdom Metazoa; phylum Arthropoda; class Copepoda; order Calanoida; family Acartiidae; genus Acartia; species Acartia tonsa. The sequence continues at coordinate 11,989,639 of NC_137262.1, read as the reverse complement.
GCAAACCATAATCATTCTAAAATTTTTTAGTAGATATATATGTATTTATTTATACAAGCGATCTGAAATCAGATAAAAAATTACATAAGGTGGTGGGTAATTACATAAATAGTAAATAGATGATTCACAAATGTAATTCCAATTAAAAAGTTGATGTATTTGTGTTTGATTTATCATTAAATATTTTTTTATGAAATATATTCCAATTCCTAACCCCAAAAATAAGCTTTAATCTGATTTGTATTTGATTATATTTGACTGTGTTTTTAAGATTTAGAAAACGGCTGTTCTGTTATACATTTATTTAAGCTTTGTATGTTAGACATTGTCTGTCTACGAAAAAATAACTTGATGTTAAGTAAAAAGATTTTTTTTATAACTTTAACAGAAAGAGAAAAATCCCAAATAAAATAGATATTACTTTTAAATTTTGTTTATACAAAATTTGAAATAAACATGTCACTTTTTTAATTAGTCCCGTGCAGACACTTGTGTAATTTAAGTAATTTGCGTTCAATTCAACTCTTACATATTTGTGTTTTATTTTGCAGTGCATTTATCTGTTTATATTACAAATTAATTTGGAAACACTAAAGATTTTAATATTTTTCGTTAAAAATAAAAATCTTAAGTCAATGTCTGAAAAATCTAAAAAAGCGGCTGCAGCTGCCGAGCCCTGAATTATATCAAATTAGTACCTGTTATATCTTGGTCTGGCACCAAGACTGGTTTTATTATATAAGTCGTCTTCTCTTGACCTCCTTACTTCTGTTCTCTCCTCGCCTGACGACCTATTGACCTCTGACCTGAGGCACGGCAGGGAGGTGTCTGTAGTCCCGCGGTCAACACTGACCGCACTGTACCTGGTCCTGTATGACCGTGTGCTGACTGGTGGAGTGCTTTGACCGTCTCCCTCGTCGACCAGAGATGTGTTGTAGCTGGAAGGGTCAACACGAACTTTAGTGACGCGCTTTCCAACTCTGTCTAAGGAACCTCCGCTTCCCCAGTCGACTGAAATAAAAAATAACACATTAGGATTTTAAAAGTACGTTCTTAATGAAATTGCACAATCAAATAATATGATTCATAGAAGATGAAAAAAGTAATTTTCAGAGAAAGAATAAATTTAGATCAAATAGATAAATCTATATTGACTATATAATGTCATTAAGTACAATAGCAGTGTAATTTCTTTTAAAACAGTGTTAGTAATATAGTTCTTACAATCAAAATTTTAAATTTTAGATGTAATTATTGTAACACCTCATGACAAGTTATTACATTTTCAAATTATCAAAATCCACTAATAAACAAGGATATCACAATCCTGCATGTCAACGTGATCTGTTAAAATATTTGCGAAAATAATAAATCATAGAATGTTGCATCATCAATATGAAAATACTAAAAACAAAGCCTATTTCAAATAATTTATTTCATTTTTCAAGTAATAAATTCTTTAAATTAAGTTGTGTGTACTGGTTCAATCCAGCTTAATATGAGCTATTTTTTTATGGATTTAAAGTACAAAGTATGTTTTAAGATAGAATACAAAACTAAAAAACAGAATGGGAGATAATCAATATAAAAATAGGACAATTCGAAATTACATCTAAAAACACCATAGAATTAGAAAGATAAAAATTCTCATAAGTTTCATATAAACAGAATTTATTTCTACAATTTTTATATATGAAAATTTAAGTTTCTATTAAAGTTTTGTAATATTTTCAATACTCAAATAATGATCTACAGCAACCCTCCCCACCATAGACGTCTTGTTCGGGTGTTTATCCCCTCAAACTTTGAAATACCAAAGTTTACACCCCCTCTAAAGAAAAAGCTTGAAAGTCTCTGCCCCCCCCCACATCTTTTTTTTGTATTTGTTACTTCGTACGAACACAAGGCCTTCGATCATATCTCCTGCATAGAACATACATAAAGAAATTAATCAAATTAACATCTACATGGTCGTGACGGACCCTTTAGTTTTTGCTCATATGCAATATGTATGGATTTAGGCCTAGAGGCCTTTGCAGAGTATGCTAGGGCTGGAGCGATTATAATTTTTGTTCATTTAATTAAATAAGAATGCTATTCAGGGGTCATTTTGAATTTACTTCAATATATAATGAATATAAATTTCAACATTATTTGAAAATACAATGTGGTCTTGGGTATATCATCAACTATTTCGTATGCAACTAATTTTCAATCTTTCATTTAATTTGAATGAAACCATGACAAGCCTATCAATTTTGCATGCATATGAATAATGATTTAATTTATTGGACCAACTAGCCTTCTTATAAAGTAGGCAGTTACACACACAGCACTCTGTATTAATCAACTTAAACATAACAGAACAAGGACAGATTTGTAGAAAGGTGAGTAGTGTCTTATTTTCTGTAAAATTTGAAGATTGAAACTGTCATTCGTTTGCGTTATAAGGTTTGTTAAAATAACAAGATAAAAATCTAAATTTTATATAACACTACTTTAGTTATACTCATCTATTTTTCTAGGTTAATGCATTTATCAGATATGGGTACACCTAAGTTGAGATTGCTATACAAATCTCAACATTTTTTGTAGCGTTACTACTCTATTAATCGAAATTTACATCCTCCCTTCCGTCTATGAGAAACTGAAAAGTGAATTTCTCGGCTGCTTTTCAAGATGGATAGCAATATATTTTGTATAGATTCTATTTACTGCACTGCTCTAGAGCTGACTGTCCGTTTGGCCATCCATTATTTGTCTGTTTTACTTTACTTATGAATTTTGACATCCTTGTTTAGTTTACATTTTGCTCTATCTTTATGAAGAGAAAATTTTGCAATTTAAGAACTACAACAAAGCGCGCATATTCAAGAGTAATTACCATAGATTATATGAATAAGCTTTGACCAACATAAATTAGAATATTCAAACAAATTTATCAAAAACAATTGCAGATTTTAAAAATAATTTCAAAGTGACTACAAAGCCATCTTTTGTTTCATTTTATGTACAGAAGTAAACGACAATATTAACATTTTTATCATTAAAAATGTCCATTCTAGAAAGAATAAGTAAAAGGTTGGCATTGGACAGATTTAATTATGATTCCTAGGGTTTTAGAATTCACTCCACTTTACAATTTTTTCTTTTAGAAATAATTAATAATTGATATAGGAAAAAAAGCTAGAATAACTAAAAACATGTACCTCCAAAGACATAAAAAATAACCCCAAAAATATCGGGACCTATTTGAAGCTTCCTTAAATGAAGTACTCAATTGATTAAATAGGGATCTTAAAGGACAAACAGAAAACCTTATAAATTAAAAATGATTATTAACTAAATTAACAAATGCAAAAACTGTAAAATTAATCAAATAATAGAGTGTCCCTTTACTACTTAACAAATTTCAAACTGCAATATTTGTAATACTAAGGCAGAAAATTTTGCAATACTTGAAGCATATTTTAATCATAATGATCATTGGTTAAAGAGTAATTGTAATATTTGTTTAATTGTCGCGTCGTTTTCATATTATCTTTCCCCGAAAATCCGGGAATTGTTATATAGACAGCTTTCGCGGATATTTAAATAAAAAAAACACGTTTTGTTAGCTTTGTTTGGTCCGGGCTAACAAAACTAGAATTAATTATTGATCTTTATTTTATTATCCGAGGAAAAATATCTGTAGTACGATGCCATTAATGATTTAAAAAAAAACGGTTTAATCCAGTGGATATTAATCGGGTTTGAAGCCAAACTGAAAAAAAGTATTGCACAGAGTAAAAATTTCATGATAAATAAACACAAGATAAGATCACTGATTTAAGGAGGGGCGTTTAATAAATAAGAAAAACTAAGGAACACCCTATAATAGCAAATTGAATAATAAAAGTAACTCGTAGACAAAAACGAAAAAAATACCACGATTTTTTTTGTTGATTAGAAAATATAAAAAAGTATCTTTTAATGGTCACATTAGATTGAAGACCTTTTAATATATTTTTTTTGTGTTATGTCCTAATGACAGAAACTATATTGATCACCATCGGGTATGCTAATAAAGGCCTGTAAGGGTACTTAAGATGGGGTGAGGGGAAGTTTTTAAATTTTAGTTTTAAGAAGCAAACAGAATTTTTTAACTTTATCGGCTTCAGTCAGCGGTTAGCGAGATCACTTGTTACAAACCGACCGACAAACACTTGTACTTTTACAAAGGAATAACTTTATTGCAGGAACGCCCTACCAAAGCAATGCTGTCTTTGATTTTAACATGATTAAGCTCGCCAGGCCATGGGTAATCAGAGTTTTTAATTACTTGCTTTTCAACCATATTCCCCGAATCATCCCCACAAATTGCAGACATTCTTTTTACATAATACCCATAGTTGTTATTAAAGGTTTCATTCAAAGGCCTGCTTTTTAATTGAACCTTTTGAACGTAGCCGTTAGTTTTCTTTTTGTTTATAATCGTTGCGGTTTTTTTATTGCAGGGCTCGGCAGCTGCGCGTCTGCCAACCGTAAGTCTTGAGCAAATCAACATTTTTTATAAAACTTAAAATCAGCTGGATGTCTGAAACCTGTTCCTTACATGCATGGCAATCAATGGTTTTTTAATGCACCTAAACAGGGTAAAACTTGTGGCTGCCGAGCCCTACATAAACAGTGTATTTTACATAATTATCATTTAAAATTAATGTTAATGCTTTTTGCAATATTTATAATATTAAGATCTAACAATAAAAACCAAAATTTCTATTTTTTTAAAGATACAAGTCATTTAACAGAAACAAAAAATTGCATATTTTTGGCTGCACAGACAATCTATATTACTTAGTTGTTTGCTTATGCACTGACTTCTACTTACACACATCAAAACACACAACTCCAAATATTAAAATCGTAATAAATAATCATTTTCATTACAAGTTCCGCTACCAATGGACGTGGTCATCCATGTTATTCATCATCATCTAACATAATGGATGTAGAATATACGTGGATATTATGACAGGGGAAAAATTTTCGTCATTTAGGTTTCTATTTCCCCTATTTATTTTAGCTTGCTACAAATTTCACTTTATAAGAGAACATGAAAATCTGGTGTAAGATCCAGGTAATATTAAATCCATTTCTAAAATACTGAACTAAACATCTGGACCCCTACGTAATAGCCAGATACATAAAAGATAACCATATTCTCATCACCCCACTCTATTATAGTTGTGTGGATGAATATGTTTATACTCTTTAAAGAATAATCTAAGTGGCCAATCATGCTTATTAATTAAGTTAATCAAGATAAAGATGTTGGCTTTAGTTTATAAATGAGTTATCATTATTTGAAGAAGCTGAAACAGTTGTAATGATCTAAATTCTTTAGCATGCGGGCTTAGTTATCAAAAATCATCCACTAATTTATATCATTTCAAATAGTATCATAAAAACGCAAGTGTAAAGTCATATTATCATCATTTGACAACTTTTATTATATAAATAGGTTAATATTTAGTCGAAATGTTGAATGAATTCTAATATTCTACAAATTTTAACAGGGCATTAAAAGAATAAATCAGCACAATTTTATACTTTACAGGTTAACTGAAATAATGGTAATAATAAAGGAAAACTATTTTCATCCTCCTAACTTTATTTCATAAATGAGTATAAGCGCAAAAATCCAGGAATTTGAAGCTATCTACATTGCAAATTATGCTACATGAGAATTATTGTTGGTTATAATACACACAAACACACACACACACACAGACAATAATCACACACACACACAATCATTCGTTTTTTTCTACATCAAGAACTGGTAATGGTAATTTTTTTCATTACCTTCCTCGTTCTGAGATAATTGAGCATAAATGGCCTTTTGTTAGGATTCATAGTCCATGATTTTTAAAAAAGGCGAAGCTTTACTAAACTATGGTCAGTCCGTCCTCCCGTACTTCCGTCCATAACTGTTAGCTTTTTTCGTTATTTTATTGTCCTATCGATTTCAAACTTTGCATGGTGATTCCTTTATCGATTTAGGAAGCGCAAAAACTCTACAATCAAGTACTAGAAATAAAAGTATGTCCTTTAACAGTATCCTGTATTAACGCAGTTTTGTAACAAATTTACTTGCGATTTGATCAGACTTGTACATTTGTATTCTGCTTATTAAATTCTAACACTGTGCAAGTGTTAATGTACGTTTGCCCTTTAGTTCAGAGCTTCGCTTTTATGTATGTTGTCATCCTTGTTGAAAGTGTAGTTTATTAGCTGCAAATAGCTTGGCCATGCATACACACATTAACATGAAAACCAATTATTAATAATTTTAACTTAAACATAAAACTACCATCATTTTTTGCACGTTGATATTTTTTATGACCTATCATGATTTTTATCTTATTTAGTTTTTTTTTTAATTAATTAAATTCACACTTCATTAGTATAAATATTCAAGCATATAATTTTTTTTCAGCACATCTAATTTACGACTAGTGTAAAGCTGTCCGTCCAACTGCAATTGAGATAGAAATTTATATTATCATTAATTTCTTTATATAAAAAAGTCTATAAACATTTTATTTGATACCTTTTTAACTTTAGTACTACATTCTAAAAAAGCAGGAAGCTCCCCCCCCCCTTTCCTTGACCACACAACCTAATAAACCTTACGCCAAAACTGCACAGATAAAAATTCTGTAAATAAATGTTTGTAAAAATCTGTGATTTCTTATAAGATAAGATTTACATGAAGGTATGTGTATATGTAGAGGAACACTATTGCACAAAAGGTTTGAGGTAAATAATGGATAAAATAAATATGGATGTATGTTTTCAAATGTTATCTTGTTATTTTTTAAGTCTATATAACAGTTATATGGTTTAAAATCTTTTAGGAATATTTGTGTAATATTCAGAGTGTACATTAAACTTATATAGTTGCTTTGCTCCTGAAATATATAAATTTTACTCAAAATATTAAAGAAAATTATAAAAAGAAAGCATATTAATTATTCATACATCATACAACATTTAAAATAATTTTGATTATTAAAATATCTTTTAAAAACGATAAAACTTTCTTAGATAAAAATAATTAATGCAAAAAATTCAACGTAAACAAAAAGTGAACTAAAAATAAGAACAAAGACTTGTAATATTTATAAATTCTGCTTACATGAATTTAATAATAATTTTTACCAGAAGAGTAAATGGTTGAAAAAGCTTCACTCTATTATGTTCAGTAGACCTTGAAACTATTTCTTGTGCTAAAAGTTTTTACAAAAAGGTAAAGATAGTCCGAAAGATAACAAATTTTATATAAAAGAATTAGGGCGTTTTTCCGTCTCTTAAGATCCTTTCAGGAAAGCCTTACATAGGTCCTGAGTAGAATCTTATATATTTCTTTGTAGAAAGACAGATCATCCCTCAAACCAAAAATGGGCCTTAAGAAAAATATTACCCAATTTTTTCGGCTGTATTGCAAGCACGCCTAAAACCAAGCAATATACAATGCAAGTTTTTGTGTGAAATCTTCCATATTTTTGATGCCCGGCTTTGCGGGGACTCATTAATTATCATCTGCAAGTTTCTTTTTGCTGGGAAATTAGACAAAGAAGTGGAAATATTCACATTTCATGTCCGCAAACTTTTATAATAAAATATTTTCAGAAAAGCTACTCCAAAAGTCATAAAAATTGGTTAGTAAACTACTTCTTGACCACAGAAAACCCCACCACAATATTTTAACTGTTGAAGAAAAAAAATTCTAGCCCATGTAGGCGTTTTTAATACAGGGTAGTCACTGAGGGACTTAACTTAACCTAACCCAACCTGAAATAAAGCAATCAAACATTTAAAAAGTTCGGGTTTGGTCAAAGTCGATTTTAGGAAATACATTACACCAGTTAATCGAATTATCAATCTTTAATTTAAAGTAACTGTCTTAAAAAAGATCCTTCGCTACATTTGAATATAATTGCTCTTGTTTAATCAAAGCTAAAATTCAGATGGCCATTAAAATCAAAATTTATCAGAATTTCTTACTAAATGTCATGTAATGAAATGAAAAGAAATCACATCTTAAATGTTCCTTAATTTTGTTTTCTTGTAAAGTAAATGATTATATAACATTTTTTGTTAAGAAACATTAAGCGAACCCACGAATTTAGCATTTAAACTTAACAAACATTTTGTATAAAAATCTCATGCTTAAAATTTCACCGCATGAAATTGATACAAAAAAGTGCCTTTCCAACAGGTGATTGATAAAATTCTTAAAATTATCGCCTGGGGATTTATTTAACAAGAAAGCATGAAAAGATGGTGTACTTTTAAGAAAATAAAACATTTCTAGCTAAAAATACTGAGTCACAAAATAGCATTTAAAATAGCTTTGATTTCAGAAAAAGCGAAAAAAGATTATTGAGTTGAGGTAGAAATAAGATAATTAAAACTTTTTTTATCTTAAAAGAATTATTTTTTAATCTATCAACAAGTTATTTTTAAACAGTGTTTTTTATGTATAGTATATATTTACATATTTGATAAAAATTTTATTACAGATTTGGAAAAGACTTGTATAGTAACATATGTAAGTAATAAGATTCTGTTTGTTTGTCTGTCTGTCTGCAAACGCTAAACGCTTATCCGATATGGCTCTCCTTAATAGTAAAACTTCTTATAGGTCCCAGGAAGGTTTTTTGAAAGAAGTAAAAGAAAAAAAAATAATTTATATCTTAAAGAAGGTGTATCAACTTTTTTTTTTATGGCTTGCCGGTTCTTTTAGTAAGTAGTAGATGTAAAATTTTTCATAGAATTCAGATATGCAATCGGTTTTTTTGTAGACCTCTTATTTTTTAAGTAATTTAAGTTTTTTAAAAAAATAATTAAGTCGGTTTTAAGGTACTAAAACGCAACAAAATAAAAGAAGAAAATGGCCAGTAAGAACAAAAATAGTAAGATCTTTAATTTGACACCTTACTTTTAAAATTCTGTTGAGTAATTATTGAAAAAATCTATTTTTTTAACCTCGGTTTAATAAAAACTTTAGACCTAAATATTTTCTCAAACAGACATAAAAAACATGGGTTAATATATACCTTTAGAATCAGAAAAATATTACGAATCCATTGTAAGCAAAATTGAAAAAAAGTAAAAAAATAAAAAAATATAAAAATGGCCAATTGTATTTTTTGTTCTGGCAACACTATCGTCTTCCCTTTTTTACCCCCTCTTTACCCCCTCTATACCCCCTTCCCATTTTTATACCCAATTCAAAAGTTAAGACGTTGCCTGTACAATATAATATGATATTTTCATATAATTCCTTTTATTGTAGTTTATATACTATATTGTAAACTTTTTTTTCAATTTTGCTTACAATGGATTTGTAATATTTTTCTGATTCTAAAGGTATATATGAACCCATATTTTTTTACTTGTGAAATGATAAAATTGAGTTCAAAGTTTTTATTCTCGTGGGTTTAAAAAAATCGATTTTTTCAATAATTACCTGACAGAATTGAAAAAGTAAGGTGTCAAATTAAAGATCTTACTATTTTTGTTCATAATGGCCATTTTCTTTCTTTTTTTGTTGCATTTTAGTACCTTAAAATCGACTGAATTTTTTTTTTTAAACTTAAATTACTTAAAAAATAAGAGGTCTACAAAAAAACCGATTGCATATCTGAATTCTATGAAAAATTTTACATCTACTACTTACTAAAAGGACCGGCTAGCTATAAAAAAAAAGTTGATACAACTTCTTTAGGAAAGTTGGTCAGCATTTTAATCCCTGTTTTAATATATGTCTATAGGTGCACAGCATTTAGATTTAAAAAAACTAAAAATAATACAGAGTACGTGAGATAAAGATAGCTAAAGGTTGTGAGATTTAGGTTAACTCTTTTGTTTCTAACCACTAAACTACCACACATGCCAACATACAATCATTCATACGGCGTTTTCATTTTTCTGCAAAAACGACATACTAACACTTCTAAAGCTAAGAGCATTAAAAAATGTTGCTTAATAATCGATTACACAATAAGACATCTCCCGGCTCCCTAAATCAATTGCTTGTCTCTTTTAGGTTTTTAAAAGTATCATGCTATTTATTTATTAAAAATTATTTGACTGTTTTTCATAAACCACTGGGCAACATATTGTTTTCTTCTAAGATCATGTTCTCATAAAAATAATTTGAATCACACAAGTTTGAATCATGCAAAAGACTCCTGTGGGTATTATTCATGTTTACCATTAGAGTGAATAAATCCATCATTTTTTTTGGCCATTTCAAAGTTTAAAAAGGCTAGGTAATTTAACTTTTAATTTTCTAAATCTTACAAAAATAACCAAGGAAGTATCTTATTAAGTAACTCTGGTTCAGGGTCCAGCAAGTCATAGAGCAGCTACACTATTAGATATAAAAGAGAAGACTAAGAGTGTTCTTGATTAGTCTATTGCCTAATTGGTCTACTAGTTTGTCGGAGAGTTTGTGGTAAGTGTCCAGCCTTGACCAATAATTAAATTTTTAGTTAATTTTTTCTTAAAAATATCGATGCGATGTATTAAAGATTGCTTTTAGTATGTTTTTTAGTTTATATAAACTAGTTGCTGCATCCCTAGCATCCAGGGGCTATGTAATCAAAGATTTAAAAAAAAACTAGCGGATCCGCCCCATAGCGTCTAGGGACCAACTATTAAAACTATCCAAAGAAATAAATCTTAAAATAAAATAGTCTAACCACACTCTGGGATCTATGTGAAGATTCACATAAAAGTAATTAAATCGAAAATAACCAGACCCAAACATAAATTAAACAAGGATGACAACATTCATAAAAGCGAAGCACTGAAACGGTAGGACAAACGGACATTAACACTTGTATAGTGTCTAAACTGAATTATCAGAATATAAAAGTATAAGAGTCGAAGCAAAATTGTAAGTAAATTTGTTGAAAAACTTCTTGATACAGGATAATGTTTATTGAGTTTATGGACATACTTACATTTTTAGGATTTGATTATAGAGTTGCTTCGCTTAAAATATTGTTCTTTGTTGTCCCAGGAATCAATATACCAAAAATCAGATCAAACGGATAATTTGATCACATAAAAATATGCTGTTAAAAAATTAGAAAAATCAACATGTTTAAAATGGACGTACGGACATTCTGGTAATGATTATAGAGTTGCTATGCTTTCTAAATCGTACCTAACTACTACAGGAATCATCATGCAAAGTTTGAAATCGATAGGACAATTCTAACATGCCTAAATCAACGAATGAAAGCTATCTATCTCGGACGTACGGACAGACGGACCGACCCTAATTATAGAAAAGTTTCGCTTTTAATAAAAGTGAAATAGCATCAGCCTACCCAGGACCAACAAGAAAATTCTCTAAAATGCAAAACAAAGGCGTATTTCCCTCTTAGAAAGAAATGTCATTTTTTAATATTTTTCAATAATTTGGTTTAAACTATGCGGGAGCAAAAACTTCCCATGATTGCACAATACTCTGTCCAGGGCTCGGCAGCCAGCTCTAAGCTAGTAAAAAAACATAATATAACTTTAAATATTCGATGGCTATAATACTGCTGATATAACCAGGGAGTAAGGGAGGGGACAATGGGCAATTAATTCAATATAAGAGTTATCAAAGAAAGGGCATGAAATCCAGTTTAATCCAATAAATTTGTAGGAAATTATAAAGGGAATGTTAATTGAATAATAGATTTCCATAGCGTCATGTAAAGTGAAATCACTACTTGTTTTTGACTAAATATATTGAGGTTTTTTGGTGAGATTTTTATATTAAAAGATTATTGGACCCGGCCAGCTGCTAGCAAGAATATGACTGCCCCTTTTTATTCTGTTTATTTCCCTTGTTTATTTGGTGCTGCCAGGTACCCCCCAGCTTAGGAGATAGCACATACAATACTCTAAATTGCTGCTATCTATCGACAATTTAGAGTTTACATTATGATGTTTAATCTCATACAAAAAAATAAATTAATATTAACTAAGAGTTTAATTATTAACGTAGTATAAATTGGTGGAAAAGAAGGAAAATTTTCAGGATATGCACCAGGAGCTACAGGAGTACTATCTTGACCAAAATGGGGATAGTGTATTTGATTCCTGAAGCCCCTTTTTAGGAAATACGAAAAGAAATAAAAAGAATATGAAACATATTAAATGTGAAAGGGAAAATTTAAACTTTAATTTAGTTAAATTGAGTTGTAAGGATGGTAAAAAAAGAGAAAAAAAAAACACAAATAAACATTTATATTATGTAAGAGAAATCAGTAAATAATAAGAAAGATGCCCCTTACCCCCACCTCCCTTCTCCCTTCTCCCCGTCTGCTACATTCCAAACTAACACAACGAGTTTTTATTTCCCTTCCCCCCACTTCCCTTAACCCTTCTCCCCGTCTGCAATATTCAAAACATACATAACCAGTAGCGGCATTTCATGCGCAAGTCCCCAAACTCAGTCAGAAACTGCTAAATTCTTGCTCATTCCCTTTAAGCCAGTCCCCAAAGTCTGAGACTCCTAAAAATTGAATATTCGATCAATTGTCCCCTCCCTTACTCCCTGTGATATAACAATTTGTCTGCACAGTAAAATTTTTAAAGCCACCAAACGGGTTAAAATTTGCTGGTAACGAGCGGCTGCCGAGCCCTTACTCTCCGTATACATTATGGGGGATATTTTATCAATTAAGGTCAAAATTTGATGAAAAGCAGGGAATATTTATATAAATTTTATATAAAACTCTAGGCTCTGACCTGGGAGGAGGGTTGTTTTTCCTATTTCTTTAAAGAATTAAGCACCCCCTGCATTTACAGATAAACTTATATCTGCTTCAATACCCAGCTACCATTAAAAATAAAAAACATCTGTCAGTCTACCACATTTTCATAAATTATGGCATGTCCATGCGGTATTCGGTATTATTAAATTGACACTCAGCGGAATTTAAGACCCACTATAACGTTCTCGAGATCTTAGCGGACGCTCTAACAAACAAACATTTAACTATACACCCAATTAGAGTTCTGTATAAAGGATATTTAAACAATAACAGTGGGATTTGAACCCCAATTTTAAGTTCTTTTACAATAAACATTACATAATGCAAGTCATTAAACAGAGGAATCTTAATTTATGTTGAAACTTTATACTAAATCTGTCTATACTTGTATTAAAAAGATTAAAATCAACATCCTACTTAAGAAAATACTCCTACTACACCTAAAATGTCTACAAAATAAAATGTCATTGAAAATTTACATAAATAGAAATTTTTAAGACTGAATAAACAAAGACATTAAAATTGCAAAATCATGGAAATAAGTCAAAATTTAGAATAGTTGTAAAAATTCTATAATAATTATATTTTCTAATGGCTTAAAATTAAACAAAATTCTGTATGCTATAAACTTTGAAATTTAAACTGTTAACACTATATCCTTTAGTTGTTGTGCTTTACTGGATAAAACCTAAAAGGGCGTAACCCCTGTTGAAACTAAAGCAACACAGAAAAACTTTTGTTATCTTAAATTTTGTCAACAGATTTTGGAATTGATATTAAATACACTTAACAAATAAACAATGGGATTGGGAAAAATGGTCTTTTTTAATATAGCAATGACATTAACTGGTGAATAGAGATATGCCAATGGCAATTAATGATCCCCGAATCAAAAAGGGTATTTAAAATGTAACTCAGTTTATTCTATTCTCAATTAAATAGCTTTAAAATCCGGATAAAGATATTTATCTTCCATTAATCTATCCCTATAACTAATAGATTAACGATGAGGTGCTAATCCATAGTCTGATTTTGTACGTATTGGGATTTTTCTTGAGTTTTACAAATACTCTAAAAATGGTTTATTTACTGAAACAAACTTTTAAAAGATTTTCAAAATTCAATATTAAATAGTCTACTTTTTGGGAAAGTATTATATTCAAGAGGTTCATAGCTCTTATACTTTAATAAACCTGCGTACATTTTCTGTCAACTGTATGTCTGTCATCAGAATAACTGATGAAAATGTGTGTACAACAATAATAACAAGGATGTCAATCATTCTTAGTAACAAAACATTTGTTTTTCAATTAATTTAAAACTATCAAATATAAAATCTATGAATAAAAACAAATGAATTTCATTTGATAATTATAAAACAAAAGTAGATGATAACTCAATTTAAAACTTAAGAGAATAATAAAAATTATATTTGGTAAATAAAAAAGGGTCATATAATACTAAAAAGGCGTCTTTATTATGTCTAGACCATATCATTTCAGACAGATTTATCTTACAAATTAACAAAATACTAATATAACTTAATTAAGATTATCAATGTTAATGATATATTTAAATTAGCAGAGGCTGCCCTTTTTTATGGGTTTGATGATTTAATATTGTAAAAGATTAAAAGGAAAAGCTAATTTAAAATTGTGGGCTTGTCAATTACGTAATATGCATGTAGATTATCTCAACTTTCACTAAATCAATTAGCCCATAAAAAACATTAATAATTTATTCAAAATATTACTCTAGCTTTCTCTATTTTTGACATATAATTTTTATTGAACCATATAAAAGACATTAAAAGCCTTAATTAAAAAATGAAAGAAAAAAAGCTTTACATAATAAAAAATAAATTACCTGTAACTTAAAATAACAAATAATGATCACGTTATATTTTCAACAAATAAATCACTGTCTTTAAATATAAAGAAACAATGTACGTTGTCTAGCTGTGAGCGCTTTCGAATTCCAAATATTACTACTGTTGTGTTGATACTTGTTACCACCGTGTAGCTAGTATACGTAACTCAAGTCGCCACACACACACACACAATTTTATAAATATTAATCATAAGATCTTTAAATTAATAGAAATTCATATCAATTACAAAATGTAAACAGTTTTCCATAATTTTAAATAAATAGCATACATAAAAAATCTTCCAATTTTTAAAGAAAATCTGGCAACACAAACATCCCCCTTTCCCCTCCTAAAAAGCTCAGTGGGGGCCTATGCAAAAAGCGCTGCAGTAAGTGTGCAAAAGCTGTTGTGGAATTTTAAAGCGTGCCCGTTTTTGCGAGGGGATTATTATTGTAAAACCATCTATTTATCTTTTATGCGCCTGGCTTTTTTTTGTGCCCCTTTGACAAGAGTTCTACATGTGTATATGTATATGTATAATATATAGGAATTGCATTTAGGAAATAAATAAATGCCATTTGGGAACAAATTTATGTTTGCTTTTAATAGACGTACAATCTTGTAAAGGCATTGATAAATTTTTACACACAAAAAAATTGCATGTAAATAAAACAGTATTATATATATATCCACAAGGTTATTGGATTAGAGATTCATATAAATCAAAAGTATCTTTTTCTGACAAACAATAAAAGATCTTTATAGTTTGAAGGTATTTCAAATGATTTCGAATTGATAATTTTACTTGAGTATATTTCTCTTGAAAATCAGGGATGTAAAGGTATAAGACAATGGTCGATAAATTGATTTACATCCCTAATGATAATATACAAAATTACCCCTTCTAAATATTTCAATAAGTAGTTGAAACGTTTGGACATTTAACTTATTGAACCAAGCTATCAAAATTCAATATAGGTTGTTAAGACAGCGAATAAGAAAACGTTATAATAAAACTTTGGGGACTAGGATAATAAACATCCCAATGTCCCATCCCGTCCTGTTGACAATACATGAGCCGTAGTTGTCAAAAAATAATTCAACAAGGATGTTACTTTACACAATTCGTAGCAATTTTTTATATTAGAAAAGAAATAGCTTGTAAAAACGGATAAGAAATACGTGAACCTTTCAACAGAGAAATTTTTCCGTCAAATTAGGTTTCTAATAAAGTCCTCACATATTGGTCAATTCTTTCTTCCGTGGTCAGGGAAAGGGATGGGGTAAAGTTATAAATGGGAATGGGGGTATAGTCATTTTAGCCAGCTAGGAGAAACATTTATGAGGCTATGCAAGAATCTCTAACAATATACACATATTCTATATCCAATACATTAAAAATATTCTTGTAAAGAAAAATAATAAATTTCTCTGTCCTCATTTAGTATTTTTCATCTTAAATATAGAGCATAATTTATGATAGATAAGCTTTACGCCGTTTAAAACAATTTTGAACGTGTACTTGTGGTTGACCCCTATTTTCTACACAAAATATTGTTTCCGCAATTTTACAATGGCAAGCAAAATTGTCTATTACATGCAAACCCTTTCATTTGCAACCATTCTCATGGAAAATCTGCGGAGTAATTTTGGTCTTTGCTCATATTTTAATCAGCATAACGTTGAAATGTCACTATTATTCAAATAAGATTGGGTATTTTTATACATCCAAGCGAGCAGCTTAATATCTTGCAATCCGCTGGACCATTAATAAGGCTCTACTTTTCAGGGATGTATTCACCCCGATGACTAGTGTTGAAGACACTAGTTTAACTACAAAGTAAAAACTGATTTTAAAAAAGAAGTTTAAAAAAACCTCTAGAGTGATATTTAATTCTATTTAGAAATGATAAATTGACAATGAAAAAAAAATTAATTAGCAAGATATTAAAGGTACAAGGTAACAAGAATTAAAATTATGCAGAAAAGGATTGTTCTTATTAAAGTTAGGCGGTTGAAAATATCAATCTTGTATTTAAAACTACCAAGATTACTTTTCCCTTACTTTAACCTGATATTGGATTAAAGTTGTCATCAGAATGATACATTTTAATCTAGTCTTGAAATAGTGGATTTGGTTTGGTCTATTTTTATTATGAAATAAGGAATCATTACATAAACATAAAATCGGGATAGTAATGATTTCTTTTGGTACTTGGACAAGCCGTATAAATCCAATCTTATATCCTTATATAAAAGTAACATGATATCTGTCTGTCTATCTTTAAGTATCAGGTTAACCACTAAACCGTTATGTTTCTCCTTTACAGTGTACTTTCATAGGTCCTGGAAAGATTTGTACTTATTTATGGGGAAAGCACCACCAACTTTTCTAGAGAAATCGCCCATAGAAAAAATGAACTGCCCCTAATTTTTTTTTACTTTTTCTTTTTAAACCAAAACTTTAAATTGGAGGTTGATTTCCCCCCCTCCCCATCTGAAGTGCACCTAGAGACCTCTAGGGACGTGGCCACTACTTATGACCAAAGAAGGATGATTTTTTTGACCGCACAACTATAATATGATCACGCTGCAATTATTTCTGATTAGAATTGAACACGAATATTATTTTAGCGCCAAAGGTCTACATTTATATACACAGTCTATCAAAAGCAGGTCATAAATTATATGTGGAAGCTTTGTAGAGGTTATTCTTAGGTACAGGAATAGATAATTAGTTGGAGACTGCGTTTTAGAGTTTTATTTTAATACTAGAATAATTGATTCGTGTTTGAAAAAATGAAATGCTCACATACGAATAACAATTTGATCTTTTTAAGAAACTGGATCTTAATTCATATTCAAATGTTAGGTAAGAAAGACAATTTTTTTTTTTGGGGGGGGGGATTTTTTCTAGGTGCGATTTCTCTTGAGAGAGTGGTGGCACCCACCCCCAAAATGGTTATAAACCTTCCCGGGACCTATCGAAGCTACCCTGTTAAGGAGAACCTAATCGGTTGAGATCCTTCGGTTAAAAATACAGACAAAGATAAATTTGACTGTTAAAAAACAGTGGTTTATATTTAAAAATAGCTCTATCTTAACTCTATAATATCTACAATATATAAAGAATGTATAGGAGGGACCAACCAAACTATTATTTGCTTCCGTCAAGAAATTTAATTTTTAGCCCAAAGGTACAGGCCAAAAGCCATTAATTATTTATCATTAATAAAATATCAAGAATTTCATATCTTTGTACCTACTTATTCTTTTATTAAAGTAACAGGATGTTACGTGTGTCTGTCTGTACCGAAGGATCTCGCAAACCGCTGAACCAATATGGTTCTCCTTTATAATGTAGCTTTATGAGAATAGTAATAGATAGTTTAAAATTATTATGAGGGGAGGGTACCACCAACACCCTCCAAGGATCTAAAGGGATAAGACAATTGCCGATAAATTGATGTACATCTCCAATGATGACAAACAAAATTACCCCTTTAGTAGATTAAAATAAGTAGTTGAAACATGTAAACACTTAACTTAATGAATCCACCAACCAAAAGGTCCCTAAAGGTGTTAAGTCAATGAATAAGAAAACGTTATTTTAAAACTTGGGGGACTAGTGTAATAAGCAGTTCATTGTCCCTTTCTCTTCTGAACAACCTCCCAAGAAAAAAGGCTCTTAGTCTTATCAAATAAAGTTGTAAGATTTTTTTATCTCTAGCTTTAGATATCAATATTTACAGAACCGATTTGCTTCTACATTTTAGGGAAGCTTCACATTGATCCGGTGATGGTTTAGACTATTTTTATTTATGGATTCCAGTATTGGTACGGGTTTTGGCTGTTTTCTGTCAAACCCTTTCTTTTGAAAATAAAGCCCAGTAAATGTTAAACTTCAAGTATAGCTTGATTAATAGAAAAACAAGTAGATTTTTTTTATTCTGAAAGAATAGCAAATACTAATTATGCTTACCTAAAATATTTTATTTGTAAGTACATTCTTTTTAGAGCCTTAAGCATGAAATATGTATGTAATATGTATACAACTATAATTGATTATTCTGTGTATATAAATCATAGGCTTTAGAATGCACTTGTTAGCCTAGCTACTCCTTAGTTAAAAACGCCATCCATTTCCAAATATAATAAATACAATTTTATTACTTTCTTTTCAACACCTCGCTTATTTTTCTTTTTGAGTGGAGGTCTGCATATCATAATAGAGGGTGTAAAGTTTTTCGCCGCGCTTTGCTCACCAAAAAAACTTATATCCGTTCTTGCTCTGTAAATACAATAATCAAGATTTGATTTTTTTTCATCTCATTTTTACAATATTTTGAATAAAAATAAGGTTAAATTATCTTCTATGGATAAAATCGTTGTTGTGTTTGTGTATGATAAACCTCGGAAGGTGAACTATCATAAAAAATGGATCCCTCCAATTTACTCATGGTTCAAACATGACCCCCCCGCCTCCCCCCAACCTGACTGAAAAATTGGCTGAAGATTGAGGTCAAATAGTTTTCCTTCAGATGAATCATCCCTTTTACTTGATTGCTCAATGGAGAAGCATTGGAAAGTGTCATGTGTAACGTCATAAAAATCCATCTCTTTTTTTTATGGGTTTCCTTTCCCACTTCGCCTCTCATCCCTCACTTTTAGACGTATTTTTTTTCTTCACTGACAAAATACTTTGGGACTGTTACAGGTGATTCACTGGCTGTTGGAGAGATATTGCTAAATCTTTACACACAATGATATTTTAAGTTTATATCAGATACAGATACATAGGCAAACTGGTGTTTAGAAAATATTGAAAAAAAACTTAATGCCAATTTCTACTAATATAAATTTTTTAGATATTGAATAAAAAAAATAATCATAATTTAGAGAATAACATTTCAATATGATTTTAAAAAATGTAACGTTTTGGAATGTAAGAAATTTATTTTTGACATATTACAGTATTTCATACAGTTTGTAGTAATACCCTCATTTTTTAGCTTCTGGCAAAGAAAGATGGGGGCTTAATAAGTGTAATATAATAGAGTGGTAATCATATTCATAAAATAATTCTTATAAACAACTTATTATTATAATTGTCATTTTTATCATTATTCAAATTAATCTTTATTTTTTAATAATGAAATCAAGTACATTTTAACAAGGATGACAACACCCATAAAGCGATGCTCTGAAACGAACTAACGTTTGGACTAACGAACATTAACACTTGAAAAGTGTCAGAACTGAATAATCAAAATATAAATGCATAAAAAGCATAACAAATTTTTAAGTAAATTTGTTAAAAAACTGCCTAATACAGGATAAAGTTTAAGGACATATTTACTTTTTTAGGACTTGATTGTAGAGATACTTCGTTTATAACATTGTATTGTATTGTCCTAGGAATCAGTATGCAAAAAATCAGATCAAATTAATTAAAAAAGAACATGTTTGAAATGGACGTTAGGACATTCTGGTAACGATTATAGAGTTGCTACGCTTTCTAAATCCTTCCTGACTACTACAGGAATCACTGTGCAAAGTTTGAAATCGATAGGACAATTTTAACGTGCCTAAATTAACGAAAAGAGCTAACCTTTAAGGACTGACGGACGGACTGACCCTAATTATAGAAAAGCCTCGCTATTAAAAATGAAACCTAATCCTTTATAATTTCACCCCATGCTTAGAAAAGCTTCAAATATAATTTTACACTATGAAAGGGAACTGGAGCAGGCGTTGATATAGAATATGTGGATATTTTGACAGGGGAATTTTTGTCTTCAATTTAGGTTGCTAATATAGTCCTCAGATATTAGTCTATACGTTCCTCCAGGATCAGGGGAGGTGATTGGGTAAAGTCATAAGGGTGGGAGGGATGGGAAGTATCGTTATATGTATTAGCCAGCTGTGAGAACCGTATTATCAAATTTTAAAAAATTTCTTTTCCAAGTTGTGCAATGTGATCACACCAGAATATTATGATCATTAATACGAAAATACGATAAATAACTAACTTTTATAATAACTTGCCCTGTCCCAGATAAGCACGAGCTTGTATAATAATGAAAGTTAGGTAAAATTCAAGCAAATTATCTTAGTATGGGGTAAAAGGAGAGAGGGAAAACTTTATATCACTTATTTTTGTTATACTTTTATCCTAATTATGATCATTATAACATTTATGTAAATGCTTTTTCGAAATAAAAAAATATTATATAAAGTCGTTTTTTTTATCTGAAGCTTAAGATTTCCGTAACTACTTAATGGATTGGACTTTCAATTTTAGGCAAGCTTCACATAGGTCCAGGGATGGTTTAAGGCTATTTTATTTTTAGATTTAAGTCATGGGGAGGTTTTAAGATATTTTTCTAGCATCCCATTAGAGTACAGAACCCCTTTATGTTAGTGTCGCTGCCGCTAATATTAATAAAGGTAATAATTAAATAGGCAATTAAGTACATACAGATAGATATAAATAAAAACAGGGATACATGAATTGTACAGGGCAATATATTTTAAAATATTTCATTTATGTAAACTCTATCGTTTTTTAGCATGTCAATTTTGGGAGAAGAAAGGGTTGTGGATTAATTAAGGTGATATTATAATCTCTGCCTGCATGCCAACACATATAGAGAAGTGAGACCCACACCTGGATAAATTATAAAGTTTATCATCAAGGCACCACTAAACTATTTCTATAGTCAAGTCAACCTTTCTTTTAATTTCCTTCTTTCGATTACCTATTAAAAGACAATTTTTACTTTGATTTTACGACCTTTTTATATTAATGAGCTGCACCTGTATACGTGCGAAAGCATTCCCCCTACTCTTATAATTTCTGTCACACATCTGATATAGCTGAAGTAATTTTTTTAATTTGTGACGCAATTTTGGTAGAGATTCAAGCCCTTGACCTTCTGGCTACTTTGTGTTCAAAATATTTAGTCCTTTTCCAAATCTTCTTGGAATATTCAGAAACAGACCAAAAAAAATACTACGGCCGTATTGAAATTAATTATGAAATTATTTAGAAAATCCAACATATAAACCACCTGACTTTGTGCATATAGCTAAAAGTGTATATCATGCAAAAACTGCTAGGCTATAAACACTTAAAACTGTCAGATTAATTTTAAATTAGCTTTAAATCTTAAATATGCTTCTGTCTCTACTAAAACTGTTTATTTAATACGTTGAATCTCTACAATTAAGTTTATTTCTAAATCCTTTTTTTTAAATTTTATGTCACATGCTTGGAAGTTGTTATTGAACGTGTGAATTGTCATATCAATACCAGAAAAAAACTCATCTAGCTTTTTACTCATAAATATTTCACCAGTGGCGTGCAAAGGATTTGTCCATTTTTTATACATCCCCCTTGACTGCATGAGGGGTGTGTATCAGGGGGTGTAGAACCCAGCTAAGGGGGTTATACTCAACCTCATGAGTTTGCCTGGTGGCTTGATACACTTCCCTACACCCCCGGCTGATGGCTCTTGGCATTTGATTAATTTTTACACTCCCCCCCCCCCCCTGTGCTGCAGAACTAGTAAATTTGTTTTGTAGGTTTTGTAAGATTTTCTAAGAAATAATGAATATATGTATTTTAAGGCGTTATAAATGTCTTACCATTTTTTAACCTTTTTACATTTTTTATCCTTGTTTGATAACTAATGATATGAATGTTTGTGTGTGTCCGTATCGTCTTATGTCATCAGCTAATCTTTCCTCCATGACAAGATTTAATTTTAACTTCCTAACTCAGGCTTTTTACAAGCTTTACAAATATATCACATTTTATATAGTGTTTATAATAACTAAAAATAGATTTTTTGCTAATTTTAAGATTTTCTATATAGATTTGATATACTTAGTTGACTTAAAACGTTTAAGTTGGACTTTTGACTGTATAATGTTATTGCAAATCAAAAATACATTTCTTAAAATAGGTTTTTTTTGTCGCATAAGGTAAATATATTTTAAAATTTGTGGACAGTACATTTTAGTAATTTTAGATTTATATAAATTAGATACATTAGTTGAAAAGGAAATACTAATGTTGAAATTAGTGTATGGTGTGGTAAACTGTAAACTTTATCGTAATAGAGAAAAATGATGCATGATGCAAAAAAGAGCAGTATTTCAGACGGACAAAAAAATGAATTTACGACACTGGCAGCTGTTTTGAAACCCATTATTCCACAGTACAAAACATCATTTATATATAAAAATAAAAATTTGATGAATTTGTTCCTTGATGTTATCAGAAATGATCCTCAAGGTCAATGTCATTTTAATGCATTGATTAATTTTTAATATATTGTGAGAAAAAATATTTTTTTTTTATAAACAATATGCAAAAAAAAGGATAAATTCTCAAAGAAATTTTTTTGCAAAGCTGCAAAAAAATAATAGTGTTTCAGCTTCCTATTTTATAATACATATATTTTTATTAGAAAGTATAATTTGTTTAATAATGATTAATATTTCCTAAAATAAGTTAAGAATTCTTTTAAAATAAAATAGGACTTTCAAGCCGCGCACAAGCCTCAAATTAAAACCCGACTTTGCAATTACAAAATTTCTAAAAAAAATAGATTGTTTGTTTAGGAACAGGTTCATTCATCCGGCTGAATTTTAAAGTTTAATATGTTGATTTCAATGAGGCTTAAACGGGGCTGCCGAGCCTTGAAAAAAATTTATTAAAAATTTTACTTAAACCAGGGCTTAATTGATATGGATGTCTTTATTATTAGTGACTTGCTATATATTACTTTATAAATTTTGTATGCATAGAAATGCGAATTAAATATTTATGATTAAATCCTTTCACTCAACTGATAATCTGATAAGATGACATGAAGTATCAATGGCAGCAAAATAATTTATTGATTAAACAGTGAACTGGTAAGAATATTTAAACTTTCATCTTTACGCTAAAACAAAAATATTATATTTTCTTATGAATAAAAAAACTGTATCTACAAAAGAAGGTTTCTTGTATGGATAATTATCTAGGCTGCCAGCTGCCAAACGGCTTTAACAAAGCATATAGATGATCTGAAATATCCAATAGTACAAAGGGAGCTGAGCGCACGGCTTTATAAAACGAGTGTAAAATAAAATATTTACGCACATTCATGTCTGCTTCGCGCTCCCTACATTTGGTATCAAGTCATCTTTGAATAAAACGAAAAAATGCGTTCATGTATTATTATTACTTGATCCGATATGTAATTATTTGAGCATATCCTAAAATCCTAACTGTTTCTTCAATACTATCTGCTCTAATGAATGCTTATTGATAAGATATCTAGGATATAATTGTGTACATACTTAAAATATTGTATTGCTAATTACATTACATAATGTTGGTTGAAGGGAAGATTTTCTATATTAAGAGTCATTTAGTTATTGCCCTATCTATTAAACTTGGCATGATGATTTATGTAACAATTAGATACAATTTGGAAAGCGTAGCAACTTTATCAACACCAACTCTGCACGTCCAGTTTAAACATTTCAATTAAAAAAACTATTTTCGCATTAAATTTGAAATGAAAATTATCCTTTTTACTAGACTTTTTGGATGGTGATATCTGGTACGATTAGATGTATTAGTATGTCCATAAGTGCTGTTACTCTATATTTGTTAATGCTCATAAAATTCATGGATATTATCATCCTTGTTACAACTTATATTACATAATGTTGTTTATCTGAAAGTTATAAGAAAGGTATATAGGCCAACACCCTTTACAACAATACCAAGTATTACCATTAACTTACAGGAAGTTATTTTATCTTATATTGAGGATTAGGAACAGAAATCAATATATCATTACTTGGATGTTGCATCAGATTTTCTTGTACTCTAATAAAGTTAAACTTGTAGCTGGCTAAAATAACTATCCCTCCAATCCACCCCCTTAAACCCATCACCTCCCCTCCCACTGAATGAGCGAACTGACCAATAAATAAGGCCTATATTAGCAAGCTAAATTGACAACAAATAAATATCCACCTATATCTTATATCGATTGGTACAGTTGTTCAGAGATTTTAATCAATCTAAATCTTGTTAGGTTTGTTTGTATTTCTTTTGCAACTGGCATCCGATATTAAATAGTCAACATCATTTTAGAGAGATTTAAGGGAATATTATCTACATATTTTAAAATTAAATTTAAATCAACTAAAATCACTTGATATCATACCAGGTCTATAATATTCAAGAGATAAAAATATCATTAGCATCGGTTTTGTTAAAATTATTTTGAAAAATGAATGTGCTTAAAAATGTGAAAAAATATTTACTAGAAAATGTGATTTGCTAAATTGACAACTAATTTATGCAAAAAATTTTTTGCATTAAATAAATATGGATAAATAATAAACTTGACTTTGAACCTCTTAAAAGTTTATTTAATGAAATGCATTTATGATATTTTGCATATATACTAAAGTAGACTTGTTTTATCACCTTAATTTTATATTTTTACTTGGGGTTAATGATTTTGAGTGGGTTTAAAAGTTGATAATTCAGTACTGTAAGTGTTTGTTTGTGTTTCTTTATTATTATATAGCGGCTTCGCCCCTAGCCTCTAGGGGCTTTGCCCCAAGAGGTTTAATCAAACCAATTTTTCGTATTTTAGATTTAAAAGAAAAATTTAAATTTTTTTTTTTTTTTGGGGGGTGGGGGGTAATCGACCCCACTATTTTAATTTTAGTTTAAAAAAGAAAAAGAAAATTTTTTTTGGGGGGGGTATTTTCCATTTTTTGAGGGGGTTTAGGGTGTCCCACCCTCCAAGAAAATAGTTATAAACCTTCCCGGGACCTATGAGAAGCTACCCTGTTAAGGAGAACCCGACAGAGAGACAGACAGACATCTTTCTACATTGTATTATAGATAGATTTAGAAGATCATACAATTATTTTTTATGCTTACACCTTCTTGGTAAGACGGACGGACATACGTACAGAAAGGACAAATTGAGCTTCACAGACAGACAGACAAAGTACGTTATAAAGTAGCTTGAAAATTACAGGTTTAAGAAAAATGTCAACTTAAAAGGGGCGTCTTCACCATCCATGGCAAGGTTGTAATATTTATGCTGGTTATATAATTGATTTAACAAGACATTTTGATGCATGTAAAAAATGTACTGACATGCTATACAGGAAGGGAGGAGACATTGGGCTGTTTATTTCAATTGTCCCCAAAGTTTTATAATAATGTTTTCTTATTCGTTGGCTTAACAACTTTGGGAACTTTTATTGAATTTTGATTGGTTGGTACATTAAGTCAAGTGTCCAAACGTTTCAACCTCTAATTGTAATCTACAGAAGGGGTAATTTTGTATATCATCATTGGGGATGTACATAAATTTTTCAGCCATTATCTTATCCCTTTTGGTCCCTGCATGCCATATTACTATCGCAGACTTTGTAAGTAAATTATCTAATAGGACTAAGGTTTACAATTACAAGTAGCTGGCCAGATTCTACAAAGATACTTCAAAATTTAAATGATTAAACTATCAAAAATATCTTATTATAAACCTTTTTTTGTCTTTGAACCTAAAAGGTTTTCTAATTAGAATTTAGAGCTTCAGTCAATGAAAGGTTTTCATTTATTTTATTAACTTTACTTTTTGTTGCATTTGTTTTACTTTTTTTTAAAAGCAAAACTTATCTGTTTTGGTAATAGTTTTTTTATTAATAAATTTGTGAAAATGGTATCAGATATCAATCTTCTTAGTGCACAAAGTTATCTAATAATGAATTTTAAGCAGAATGATAAGGGCTAAAAGACGCATATTTTTACAAGGCTAAGAAAAACAATGAATTATTGAAGTTCTATTATAAGGTTAAAATATATCGAAATATTTTTTTAAAACTTTACATTAATACATAGTCCCAATTGATTTTAAACTTTCCAAAATGATTCTTGTATCAATCATGTAAAATTGAGAAAGCGTATCTACTCTATACTCTTTTTAAGAAAGTCCGTACGTCATCAACTAGTATCTATTTTTTGTGCATAATTTGGTTTGTCTACTATCTTGACTTAGCTTTGAAAGTTATGATTTCTAGGACACGCAAAGCATCTCATATTAAGTTAAAATATTTGTATTTGTTGAGCTTCGCTTTTATAGATGTTATCATTCTTGTTTTGAAAACATTTGTAATAAAGTGCAAAATGATTATTTAATTTGTGTTGCAATTGTACAATGTATATTTGCAAAAAAATCATTACTGGCCATTTTGAACAGAAAAATGTGATGTAAAATATTTTTTGGACGATTTTATAAGAAAATTTAATGAAAATACTTTTACTTTTTTAAAAATTCTACTAGCGGTAACGCCCTTAGAGGCCTATGGGCACTTGAATGGGAAAAAGATTTTAAGAAAAAAAGTAAAAATTATTTTATTGGCAGGTTATTTATTCTAAAGGCGAGGTTCAGCGGTAAGCGAGATTTGGTACAGACAGGCAGACAAACAAACACAGATCATCTACTTTTATATATGATCAGATGCAAAGGTTAGTTAAACTTTATTAATCAAAGAGATAATGTACTTTAAAAAGCAAGCGAAAATTTTGTCCTTTTCATAAGAATTCTTTTCGTTTTAAATGTCATGTTTGCGTCGACAGAAGGAAAATAATAAAAGTTATGTATTAAAGTTAACAAGAACAAAATTGTGAAATAGCACGGAACTTTTTAATAGTCAACTTATAGATAATAATTGAATGTACAGTGTACTTCCCAAATTATGATAAGCAAAATTATCCCTTCTGTATAGATGAAAGTAATTGACTTCAGAAGTTTGTACAATGATAGTTTGTACTTCTTAATCTTGATTTAATGAAAGTCCTTAAAGTTTTAAAGCTAACGAATGAGATAACTTGTTTATACAACAACTTTGGGCACCAATCCTTATACTAAAGTAACAGGATGTTTGTGTGTCTGTGTGTTTGTACCGAAGGATCTCGCTAACCGCTGAACCGATCGGGTCCTCCTTAACAGGGTTAGCCTATCATAGGTTCCGGGAAGGTTTATAACTATTTCGAGGAGGGTACCACCACCCTACAAAGAGAAATCACAATAAATCGAAATTCTTTCTTCTCGAATAGAGACTCCTACGTAACATTGCAAAGTATCGTAGAAATTTGATAGAAACGATAATGTTCTCCTTTACAGTGTAGCTACCTGGTAAGATTTATATCAATTTTTGGGAATAGTACCATTACCCTCCTAAGAGAAAAAGTCCAATCTTCAAGTGCCCCTGGAGGCCTTTAGGGGGGCGTAACCGCTAGTAATAAATAAAGAATTAAGTTTGATATTTTCATAATATATTTTTTGTTTGTTAAAACTACAACAATTCTATAGAAAAAATAGAAAGGCAAAAGCAAACAGTTTTCTTAGATTAAAAGATGGGGCGTAGTTAAGGTTGCATTCTTTAAATTCTCTGCATTTTCCGCTTCCAAGCACATGTATAGTTTTCTTTTATAACAACAGAAAATTTTCTTTTACTTTTTTTTTCTCTGTAATTTGTCCATTACACACAAAAATAGAGATTCTATTAGATAAATCTAATTTATACCTTTTGAAATTAATATAAAACTCTACCCATATACAAAAATACTTTTAAAATGAATAAGAAATAAAATTACAAACATAAAAAATGATTCGAGTAAAGTTTTCCAAGAATTAAACTGTGATTCACATTTTGTGTTACAATCTTATTTTGTTTACATTTTAAAGGAATTAAAATATAATTCAATATAAATAGATGAAAAATAAGTTAAAGATTGTTATAATATTTCAAAAGTCAAAAGCAAGGATTTAATAGATAAGTCATACATTTAAAATGATGATTTCTGCGATATTAAATGGTTTAAGAGCATACTTTTTCAAAAGATACTTTTACATTGAAATTGTTTGACTCACCTGAATTATCAGTAATATAGAGAACCCCACTGTTAAAAGTAACATCTCCTTTGCATTCTCTCTTCAGACCTCTGGCACTACGTGATCTCTTCCCATCCTCCCCTCCTCTCCTACGTCGTCTTCGCTCCCCCTTGCCGTCTGCCTCCTGTCCTGGAGGAGGGGGTAGGTCCCAGGTGACTCCAGATGGCTGGAGCCGGCCTGATCTTACCATGTCCTGCAAAAGAACAATGAAAACCATTAAATATTCCAACTATAACTAAAAATGAAAAATTTTTGAGGTTTTAATTAATTTCAATGTATTAGCAATTTAGAGAATAGTCCCTTTGGTAACATTGCCCCATAAAGGGCGATTCGTCGTATTTTTAAAATGGCTTTTTATAGGTTATTTTAGGTTTGGTTAGGTTATATTGGGTTAGGTGAATGCCCCACATGGTTAGGTAATTAGCCCCTAGAAATAGGAGAAAAGCTACTGTGAAAAGTACGAAGAATCGCCCCATAAGGAGCGATGTTACGAAAGGGACTATACCCAAAATGTATCCCCTATACTGCAACCCAAATGTGGAAGCCTAACCTTTGGGGATAATATCAACTCCTTGGTGAAAACTTAAAAACCTGTTTTGTGAAAGTGCAATAATATTTTCCCTATGTTATACTTACTTGTTCTGAAGAATCTTGTGTTGTGTCAGTCTGTTTACAATCAGTTTGGGAGCTTTCAGAAGTATCTGCTTCGTCAAAACTAGTCTCTGAAATAAAGGAAATTATTTCCAGTAGAAGATGATAAAAAGTCCCTCAAAAAATCAGCATGTTGCGTCATAAAAATACGGAAATCATGTATAGCTTCGTATTACAGACAATTTTCTACGAATAATAAAAAAATCATGAAAATATTACAAGATTTTTTTTAGCCCGGGCTAAACTGGTTTTAATCTTGCAATCTTCATTTCAATATATGCGGAAAGCTGTCTGTAATGCAATGCGATGAATAACTATTCTAATTCAACTGAAGTAAAATCTTATAGACTTTTAAAACTTTACATTGTCCTGTATTCCACTCGAAGTTTACATAAAGATGGACCAATGAAACATAATTCTTGAACCTTATCTAGAGTCAAAAGTTGGCTGGAATAGTCAAAAGAAAGATATAGAGCGATCCTATTTCACCTCCCACAAATAAAACAAGTTGTAACAAGATTTATCTTTTCAAAACATGGTAGAAAATTTTACAAGAGTATGGTAGAGTTAACAGTTTTCGATTTCAACTGATCTCCATAATTAATTTAAGCATAAATTGCTAATTGCAGAGATAACTGCTCTTGTTCATATTCTAGTCATCATCAAAACTTTTCTAAAAATGATTACCTAGGTAATTAGTCTTGATAACATTAACATCAGCCTTTTCATTTGCTTCCCCTTTCTTTTCCTCTTCTAAACATTCACTTAATTTCCCAATACCATAATACACAGGCTCTAAGTCCTTTACTTCACAGGATTTTTCATCAAACTCTGGTAAAGGTTTCGTGAATATTTCAGCTGATTCTTCAGTTTTAACTACTTTGTCACTATTATCCTTTGTAGGATTAGCTTCAGTTAGATTAGTGTCAATTACAACTTTTTCGTCTAAATTTTTTTTCTCTGTTTTTACACTTTCACCACTAGACGTCTCACTTGCTTTTTCGTGTTCAGATGTTACGCTGTCTACTCTAATTGCTTCATCAACTTTTTCAATTGACTCAAAATTCTTTTTGAACTCATTTGAGTTCTCCTTAGTAACTAGCAACTCCTCGTCTACGTTACTATATAGGTTTTCCTGCAAAAGAAATATTTAAACAAAAAATGTTAACTTTCAAACAAGCATAGCGTGTTCTATAAAGCGTAGCTTCTTTCACTACGTACGTCTGAATATGGGTTTCACTTTAAAGATAATTTTACTTTATTTTTAGCCCTAAAATTTGTATTGATTATTGGCATTTCTTAGTCAATATTTTTTCATTTTTGTAAATATTTTAGAGTATAGTTTAAAATGCTTTTAATTTTATCATTAGATGCTGCCTTTTTCAAATACACAAAAAAAGTAAAAAAATACCCTGAAATTTAATGAATCTGTATCTAATTATGTTAAAATTGACCTGTTGTTTAACCTTCTTTGTCTTGTCAATCACAGCATAAATGGGAACACTTCTAAAATAAATAGTTGCAATAAAAACTTTAATAATTATTATATACATAACATTACAAATACTATTAAGATTTTAGTGATAAAATCAGACAAAACACAAAAAATAGTATTAATTTTTATAGTAAATCCTTAATAGTTATTTCTTTCATCGTATTATAAAACGCTTTCCGCGGATATAGAATGTACAATTATTAGATTAAAACCAGTTTTTTTAGCCCCGAGGTGCCGAAGGCACGGGCTAAAAAAATGGTTTTATTCTTATGATTGTACATTGCTATATTCGTAGAAAGCTGTTTATAATACGATGCTAGACATAGTTTTTTCGTATTGATGAGAACCGGTTCCTGTCCACCGGATTCGAATGAATACGAGAAAAGCCTGTACTGTTTTTTATATATCTTTTTAATTTTTGTTTTGTAATTTTTTTTTCTGTGAGTGAACTGTTTTCCTAGATGAAGTCAGACTATTAACGAGTAACAAATATTGTATTACATACAAACTAACCAACACTGTAACTTTGCCACCAAAACTAAAAAGTATGACTGGCTGAACACATAGCCAAAATGAATTGCATGCGAGATTTAGTGATTAATTCTGATATACTATCATTACAAAAATGTTATATCTATACTAGTACATTCAGCACAAGAATCCAGGGCAAGGAGGTGAGAACGTGTTATGTGTGACGTCATAAAAATCCATCTCTTTTTTGGGGGTATCCTTTTCAATTATTCTCTCATCCTTCCTTTTTAGATGTATTTTTTTGACGTCACACATGACACTTCAGGCTTTCTCATGGAGGACATTATAATAACCTAACTTCGCAATTTATTTAAAAGAATTGATAGGTTAATAAAAAATACCTTGGAAAGTCTGGATATAATTCATCAATATTTTTTCCTCTACGCTGACTTGTAAACTGCTCTGCTTCACCAAAACTAAAAAATGTAAAATTAGGGTAATTTTCTCATAATCCAAAGCAAAACATATCATTTTCTGACACGTTTGTTTCTCCTCCAACCCATTAAAATAACTTTGCTAGATAATAATCCTAAAAGAAAAGAAAAAAAAAACATCGGATTATAAACAGGCAATTCAATGTCTGAAAGAGTAGATACTTCAAGACAAATTTCATGCAGTCAATGGGTCTTGACTTACCTTTTAAAGAAATGTATTGGTCCATGAACAGGTACAGCAGGGACTTCCAGATAAAGGTTGCTTATTTTAAAAATACTAATACTATACCTGGATGATCTCTTCAGTTGTATACTTTTTGATTTTCTCTGTCTTGATTTATTTCTTGGGGGCGCAGTCGGGGACAATGGTTGGTGTTGGTCATCAGTTGGGGACAATGGTTGGTGTTGGTCATCAGTTGGGGATCTGTAGGTTTTTGTAGTTGGACTGTTTTCTTCAATTGGAGATGCGACTTCGTCTTCTTGCTGAAATAATTAAATATAAAATCGTAAGAAATTTAACAAATTAAACTAAACTATTGAAATTCTTCAATGTGTTTGGTGATATCACTATTTATATACTGATAAATTGGTTCAGAAAATTAAAATATGGTGTTCCATATGAAATTGTTAAGAAATGTAATGGCATGAAGTAAATATTCACTTCACCATTCCGTTATATTTTCTAATAATCTTATGTCAATTGACTAAAATTATATTTTTTTAGTGTATTAAACATTTATAGGATAATTGGCTGTATTAAACTAAACAAATGGCATGTTCCATATTTTATTAACTTTTTTCCCATGCTATTGCTGCTCTACCTAAGAACCTGATTGTCCTTGTTATACTAAAATACTTACGTCAGAGTCAATGTCAAACTTGGATTTGCCGCTAAACCCTCTGAAACAGATTTGAAAAGTTGATTATGATTTATTAATTGAAGATTAATGACTATTGGAAATTGAAACGCTGTTTAAGTAGGTTACAATTTAAACAGCTTCATTACTAGTGGACGCAATTGTCCTGCTTCGCCCCTAGCCTCTAGAGAAGGAAGGTGGAGGTCAGGAAAATAGCCTAAAACCCCCTAAGACATTTATAATGCTTCCAAGAAAAGTACAACCCAGTCGGACTAGCATTTCCTACATCTAAAGCTTTAGACAAAAAAAATCAAACTACTTTTATATCATAGAATAATGTAACCTGAAAAAGGTGTGATCTTCAGTTTCTAAGATTGGTGACCCTTGGCTTTTTAATGATTCTGTACCTTTCTTAGATGGCCTACAAAAGTAAAAATGTTATGTTATGTTAGCTAGCTAATAAAGAATACCCTCCCCCCTTATGACTTCACCCAATCCCCACCCCTACCATTTATTGACAAATGTCTGAGGACTATATAAGTAACCTAATTTGACGACTAAAATTCCCCTGTCACAATATCCACATGTTCTATATTCATTGAATTTAATAAGAATTTTAAAGCTGAAAAAACTAGCAAAATGGCAACATGTGATATAATGATTTATGCCGACCTATGGCTCTAAATAAAAGTGGTCATTATTGACATATTATCGATACACAATTATTCAAATGATACCATATTGTCAATAATTGTGTTGAATAAACTGGAAAAAAATCTTCTAGTACTAGAATTTTAGAGTAGAGAAGAAGGGCAGTGACTAAAATAATTAGAAAATTAATCTAATTTAAATAATCTGTAACAATATAATTTTTTTACCTGAGGCTTTTTCTAAACTTGTTTAACCTTTGTAGAAAATTTAACTTTGAAAATAAACTTTTCTTTGTTTTTGTGGTGGTCTCAACTTGTTTATAGTAGTCACCTGAACATAAATATACATAAATTTGGGTGCGTTCCCTCTAAATGACTGTCGAGCTCTGAACCTATCCCCACTCTCCCTTATTTACTGGGGGAGAGGTTACTTTTTCCTATTCCTAACTCCTGCTTATACTTGCGGTACCATAAAGCTGTGGGGCTACCCAGTACCTTATACAACCTAACCTATTCAGACAAACCCCTCAACCACTTATTTTCAGTTTATTTAATAAAGGAGTGGGGTGGGGAGGTTCTTGGACCCAAACAGGGCACTTTGAGAGAAAACGCCCAAATTTGATTATTTCCATAACTGCTAAACATTCAGGTTTCATTCATGCAAGGCTGCCTTGCAAAAATAAATAATCAGAGCAAAAAAAAGGGTGCTTGCTTACATGTGAAGACCGGAGCACCGAAACCCCCCCCCCCCCCACTTAGTTTTGACAAAAATAAAAAATAAGGGGTAATTTTGCGCAAAATTAAAACCTTTTACTAAAATCAGTCAATAAATAAGGAAATTATGCCCCAAAACATGAATATCCCTGTAATAAGGTTTCCCCTCTGGTATACTGGATTTTCTTGATTTACCTCACTCAACTTTCTGGCGTGTTGCACAGTGAAAAAACTACCCCCCCCCCCCCCCTTATTTTTGATTTTCTTCAAAATTAAGGGGGGGGTTAAGTCTTTGCCTTGCTGAGCACTTTTCCTCCTTGCCGTTTTCCAGACATTAAAAAACTACCCCCCCCCTTATTTTTAATTTTTGGCAAAACTAAGCGGGGGGGGGGGGGGTTTCGGTGCTCCAGTCTACCACATGTAAGCAAGTACCAAAAAAAGTTTCTTTTGATGCAATTTTACGTATATACGTATATGTATACAAATTAAAGTGTAAAATAATTGAAATTATAATGTATCTTTTGAAATATTCACACCCCCTTTACTTGTGTTAAATACGCCATAACCAGAGCTTAGCTATGGATGTTGTCACCCTTGTTCAACTATAAAACAAAGTTTACCTAGGCTAAAACTTTTATAAGCCTCCTGGCCCCTATGTTTAGGTTGGAATCCAGGTAGAGAGTTAGGAAATGCCTGCGCAAGTACTGCTGGAGGTAAACTGAAGCCCTGGAACCTGGCGGATCGTTCAGCTCTGCTCAGTCTACTGATTTCGTCCTCAAAGTAACTCAAGGGTCTCCCTTGTCTAAACAAAATAAAAAAATCCCTTTGATGTTAAAATTGTCAAGTCAAAATAAAACCTAATATTTACAAAACAAAATGAGTTAATATGGACTATTTTACCTCTATATTAAAGATTCAAACATATCCTAACATTTTCAAACATTTAAGACAAATCGTAATACTGCATAATTTTCACCTATAGAGGCATAGTTATACCTATCATTAAATATTTGTATACACACAAAATTACATATCATGATAGAATAACAGCAAAGTAATTTTTAGTCTAGTAGCTCAAAATACTATCACACTAATTACTTCTCGCTACTTTCTTTACTTGAATTAACTGGAATTTAAGTTTAAAGCCCAGGTTAAAAAAGGAAATATTATGTTATGTGCAGAATTATAATTTGACATCTGTTTTGGGTTCAACGTTTAATTTCTATTTAATAATTATGATAATAATTTTTTAAAAATCTAAATACTTAAAGGTTGTTTATAGAAAACATCCTTCGAATTCACATAATATATACCAATGTCAGATTATTTTGGAAAAAAGTATTGTGTAAAATCTTATAATATCAAAATTCAAAATAATTTTTAGAAATAAAAACAGTTTTTAAATCGTCAATTGGAAAGTTTTTAGGCAATCTCAAGACAATACATCACAAGTAAAAGTCATTGAACTATTAGAATTATTATTATCCCAATAAAGAATGTCACGTTTGGAAATTACAAATATTTAGTTTTGATAAACATTTTCTGTATTTTCTATTCACTTGAAACTATATGTTACCTTCGCTGAGGCGGATCACTAACTCCGCCGTTTACTTGTTGCACTTGCGTAGCCTCACCTAACCGGCCTCCAGCCTCTCTGCCCCCATCTTTATCCTCTCCGCCCCCTTTTTCTCCACTTAAAATCCCCACTCGTTTCCTTTTAAGCAACGGGCTCATTCCTCCACGTTTTGTTCGCGTTGGGGGTACTGGGCTCAAGAGAACATTGCTGGGGGGCGGAGGAAGGTTGTCAGAGACCTGTGTGGGGGCGGGACATGAGGTGACAGAAGGGTTAGCGCAAGGGTCAGCATACTTGTTGCGTGCTTCTTCTTCTGGTGATACGTCAACTGGGCGTGGGGGGCATTCCCTAAAAAAAGTTAATGTTCAATGATTGTAGCCAAATTATTGAGTTGAATTATAGCTTTTAAATGTCAAACAATTTATGAGGTTTAAATAGAGAGGAAATTTGTAATTGCACTTGATTTGCACTACAATATGCTCTACTTATTTCTAAAATTCTCTTTATTGAGAAGCCTATTTGTAAAGGTATGAAGGTTTACATTATAGGAGGACAGACAATTTCACTTGTAGAACAGATAGGCTATAAAAATGGCTGATTTGTTTGAACACCTCTAAAAATGAATTGAAAGATCATTAGCTGTCTTTTGCTGGAGAAAAACGGAAATATTTAGGGAAAAATTGTTGACATTTCATTGTGACAAATTATCCTTGTTCTAAACACTTCAAACATCTACACTTTCTTATCTTTCTGCAAAAATAATAATTTGCAAATAGTTTAAACTTTCAATATTTTTGCTTCTTCATATTTTGATAAATTGTGCTGAAATTGTTCAGGATGAATGAAATAATAGTTATTTCTCGCATCGTATTATAAACAGCTTTCCGCGGATATAGAATCCTTCGGCATCTCGGGGCTAAAAAACTGGTTTTAATCTTATGATTGTACATTTTTTTATTCGTAGAAAGCTGGATATAATACGATGCTGGACATAGTTTTTTTCGTATGGATGAGAACCGGTTCCTATCCACCGGATTCGAATGAATACGAGAAAACAAACTAATATTTTTCAAGATTGATCTCCAGGGATCTTAAAGCATAAGATAATTGACGATAAATCAAGATTTAATACTAGTACCCAAAGTTTGTAAGCATACGAATGAGATAAAGTGTTTTTTTATAAAACTTTTGACAACAGTATAATTTGCATTTCAATGTCCCTACCTACTTAGAACAGACAGAGACACATGCAGGATAAAACCTTGTTATAAGGAAGCTATGCTTTCAAAAATACAGAAATTTGAATGTAAGAATTGAAGAATTTTAATCGAGTTCACAACAATTTCAGAATAACAAGGATGACAACATCCATAAAAGCGAAGCACGGAAACAAAGGAAACTTGTATAGTATCAGAATTTTAAAAAATCAGAATATAAAAGTAAACGAGTCGAAGAAAATTTGTAATTAAATTTGTTGAAAATCTGCTTGATACAGGATCATGTTTATGGACATACTTACATTTTTAGGACTTGATTATAGAGTTGCTTCGCTTATAATATTTTACTTTGTTGTCCCAGGAATCTATATACCAAAAATCAGATCAAACGGATAATTAGATCACATAAAAATTTGTTGTTAAAAAAGTAGAAAAATCAACATGTTTAAAATGGACGTACGGACATTCTGTTAATGATTATAGAGTTGCTAAATCGTACCAAACTACTACAGGAATGACCATGCAAAGTTTGAATTCGATAGGACAATTCTAACATGCCTAAATTAACGAAAAAAAGCTATCTATCTCTGACGGACGGACGGACCGACCCTAATTATAGAAAAGCTTCGCTTTTAAAAATACAAGACAATCTGAATGGAGACCTGGTATGAGCTGGAATGTTTTGATAAATATGTTCCTGTTCATTGTCACTCTGTAGACAAACTTCAGTCAGATCTTGGTCATCAACAAAATTTTCAGTGTCATCCTCAGTTTTAGTAATTTCTTTCTCATTGTCCTAAAATTAATAATAATAGAGTAATTGGTAATTATCGCATCGTATTATAGACAACTCTCCGCAGATATTAAAATGATACCGGGTTAACAAAACTGGTATTAAATTTATGATTTTTATTGTTCATGAAAAATTGTCAGAAATAAAATGCTATACATTATTTTCAGTATGCCTCATGTTCTATTCCAGTGGATATTAATCGGTTACGAAGCCTTACTGGATAAATTATTCAATTATGCCAATTATAAACGATTTCTAATAAAATTAAAACAAAATACTAAAAGACAAGCAAAGCTTTTGTTTTTAAAAGCTTTTAGACAATTATGCTGGAGTAAATAAACAAACATTGATGTTTTCCATCTCTGACCAGAAGTAAAAATATTGGGTTTAGTCCCTTTCGTGGCAACGCCCATTAAGGGGCGGTTCGTCGTTTTTTCAAAATGGCTTTTGATAGGTTATTTTAGGTTAGGTTAGGTTATATTGGGTTAGGTGATTGCCCCGCAGGGTTAGTGCCCCCGCATGGGCTAGATATAGGAGAAAAGCTACTGTGAAAATACGAAGAAACGCCCCTTAAGGGGCGTTGCCACGAAAGGGACCCAAAATATTGAAATGACGGATTAGAGAAAAATATGGAACAT
Source organism: Acartia tonsa (assembly GCF_053477335.1). Classification (NCBI taxonomy): domain Eukaryota; kingdom Metazoa; phylum Arthropoda; class Copepoda; order Calanoida; family Acartiidae; genus Acartia; species Acartia tonsa. The sequence goes on along the minus strand of NC_137262.1, from coordinate 11,951,389 downwards.
GACATTTGCCTGTTAAATACCAGAATTGCACCTTTTAAGCTAAAGCTAGGCCTCACAACACGTTGTACATAGTATACAGTGTACATATATTTTACTAAGGCTGGGTAGTTTGGGGGCTTTTTGATATTTTTTTTCTTCTAAACAAGCGGCTGCACCGTAAGGTGCCCCAATAGTGCCTATAAAAAGCCTTTTAATTTTGAAGAAAAAAGTTATTGGTCATACCCCTCCTATAAAATGACAATAAAAATCATTACTTTAATGAAAAAAAAGCAAAGATTTTAATTTCTCCAATCTACCCTTCTTACAAAATCACTGGCATTTTTACAAAGATAAGTTCATTCATGTGTCCCGCCTTTTACATCTTTTTAAAAATGCTTCCCTTTAATCTTTCTGTGTGTTCATTTTAATAATCATGGAAAAATAAAAATTAATATAATTGATTTTAAATTTAATGATTTCAGATGTCAATTTATTAGAGACACTTAATTTATTTTGAAAATGCTTTAAAAATTTGATGTTTTGTCCATTGTTATTGCATCTAGTATGAGAGTGGATACCTGACTTTTTCTGGCTGCCTGCCAGTCTGCCTTGTTCCCAACCGCCGGTGGTGCCGATGCATCGGGCATTTGCTCCCCGAAACTCTCCTCCTTCATTTGCGTAACTTCACCTCTTTCATCTCCTTTATTGTCACTTTTCTCGTCTCCTTTTACAGTCTCCATAACAGCTTCGGAGTTGTTATGCGTAATTTCTGTTTTATGTTCAGTATGCGTCAGCTCTGTAGGCGTAGGATGAATGCTCTCTGCTGCGTCAGGTTTCATTGTTAGTTCTTGTAAATTTTTGTGCTGTTGCTCATTATTTTCTGTGACCGCTGTTACTTGATCCATAACCACTTGTTGTCTTTCATCCAATGTAGATTGTTGTAAAGCTGTCAAACAGTTTCTAAGATTCAAAGCAGCTTTTAACTGCTGTTCTGCGGCTGCAATTTGCTTTTCTTTTCTTTGTTTAGCTGTTGAAAGAACTTGCTCTTTGCCCTTAGGTGATATTTCTTCTGTATTAGAGTTTTCAGGATGCTGTTCTGCTGATTTTTGTTCATTTGAAGCCTTCTTTTTTGATGAATCCTAAATTTTCATTATCATAAATTAAGTATTTTTATAAAAAAATATTTATTTTATTTTACTTATTAATAACTCTTTGATTGTTATTTAGAATACAAGCGGGTACGCCCCCTAGAGGCCTCTAGGGGCACCTGAGAAACGGAGAGTTAAATTCTAAAACCCATTTTTTTTCATATAGAATTAAATAGAAAATTTTAAAAAAATTGGTTAAGGAGAATCCTATCGGTTCAGCAATTAGCAAAATCCTTCGGTACAAACAAACATCATGTTATTTTATTATAAGGATAAAAATCAATTTATGTGAACTAAATTTTTACCTTATTCAATTCAGTCTTTTCACTATTTTGGCTTTCCTTTAACTTTAATTTGTTTTGATCACCACCTCGCGGAGTTTTTACAACTGCTGAATAATTTGTATCATCCAATGGAGTTAAATTTGTAGATAGTTGACTCTTTATCTGATCTGCTAGTCTTTCACTTGGATTTAGTGGCTGGCTGGCCGCTGGTTGTTTAGGTACAGGTATACTAGGCGCTGTTTTCTTTTTCTAAACAAAGAAATATATTTATGAGAAGGGCTCGGCAGATGCGCGTCGGGAGCGAAAAAGCCGCCAGTTTTGAATATATTGTACTTTCAGATGAATTTTAAAGTTATAAAACATTTCCATCTGGATTAAGCGTTGCTGCCGAGCCCTGTAGAAATATACAGTGTGAGGTTTAATGACCCTAAGAAAATATGTCACCACTAATTGGCATAACTCATTTATCTTAAAAACAACAAGTGACTAAAATCTAAAATAACACTACACTAGAGGTATTAATCTTGTAAAATATGACAACAAATGTATCTACTTAGTTCCTAAATCTCTATAACATTTTTTGCCAAGCTTGCAATTTTTTGGAATGTATGTAAGTAAAGTACTTGTTATGTAAGATATAGGAAAACCTTGAAACATATCAATTTTTTATCTTTCCAAATTAATATTATCTTTTTCAGTTTCTTCGATACATTTAAAATTTAACAAATCATTTGATAGATAAAGGAAAAACAATACCTTAACAGTTGAAGCAGTTTTTGCCTTCGTCTCACTCTGTTGAATTTTAGAGCTTTTTGCTGATTTTTCTGACACTTGTTTTGGCTTGGAGTCAGCTGTAGTAGGCTTTATATTCTTAATTGCACTAGACTTGAGGGGTGTCACTCGTGTTTTAGAGTCGTTACTAGAAGTAGTTTTCTGAGGTTGAGGTTTCGTGACTACTGCATTCTTCAGATAATTGTTTGATGTTCGGTTGGCGGATTTCTTTAGGTTTAACAAGTCTTCGTTGCTCTTATTGAAAATAGGAATCCTAAAAATAAAGATTTACTAAAAACTATACAGTTTAAGTGTAATTATAAAATATGTTTTATATTTAATAATTTATAATATCTATTATAACTTTTAATTAAGTTGATTTCAGACAAATTACAGTAATTTTTAAAATAATTGTAATCATTAAAATTCAATTTCATTATTAAATTAATGCAAAAATAATTAAAAATAATCTATAAAACTGTACATAAATCCATTAAATTTAGAGTATGAACTGTATAGCAAATTAAAGTTTGGCAACAATCTTTTTCCCCTTTTTTTACAACACAATGTTGTAATTACAATATAGCATCTAATTATGTAATTTTTCAGCTTATTTATAGGGCTGCTGACTGGCTGTCGGTTGTTACAAAAAAAGCGGTGACCCTTTGAAATGTTGCTACTATTGCTGTGCGACAGACGGACAATGTGTAATTTAAAGTAGATACTCAGACAAATTCAGACATTTATCTTTAGAAGTAGCCGAGTAAAAATATTTTTATTTTTATGGGTAAATCCATTTAAAAATAAAATGGAAAAAATGCATTGTCCACTTAAATTAACCAACAGAAGGGTGGGTGGATAGACGGACAAACATAATAAATATAGAGTAGCTTTGCTAATATAAATGTGGTGAAATTTTCGGTAATTAGAAGAAAGAACGTCCAATGGGGGGGGGGGGGGTGAAAATCACCCATTTACCCCTCTTGGACCGCTCTAATCAGAAACATTTTTTGCAGCAGGCAATGGAAAGTGAAAAAATAGAGCCGCATAAATTTTTGGCGGCTGAAAAAGGGGGAAAAAATAATGCGGTTGCCAAGCCCTGAATGCATACACTAGTTTTTTAAATTTCTTTCATGACATTGATTATATGTTATGTGCTTTTTAACAACAATACGATGTGTTTTCCTGTTTATTTCATTCATAAAAAAGGGGATAATACAATTAATTATATGTTGTCTGATTTTAAATTTTTGAATAAAAATGCAACAGTATTATAGTACTATTTACCAATTAAAATGACAGTTTTCCTTATTTGTAAAAAAAAATTTGAATACAGTACACTTTAGATTTAAAAATAAAATAAATTAGATTAATAATTATAGTTTATAATTCAACTCATTTAACTTAATAGGTAAATATAAGACACCCAAATAAGAGATCAAAATGATTTAACTCTTTTTGGGGGAGCATGTCATTTATTCGTCTATTGTCTTATCCCAGCTAAGATACCTCCTTATTTCTGGGTTATCTTGACCTATAATGATGTAAAATACGTTTAAAAAATTGTGATGGTAAAGAAAGAAATAGAAAAGTTGTGTAAAATGGGTAAAAAAGATATAAGACCTTTTTAAATACCTAAAATATACTCTTCTAACACAATTATTTTAAACAAAGACTAAAGTAATTTAGAATAACAATTTTATTCCTGCACATATGGTCAATGATCGTTCAATTCATCATAATATCGTCACGGAGAACAATTTCGCTATTTATCAGGGTAAACTGGTGTTAAAGTTTTGAATAATATTGTTTCGTGGATTTTTAGTTGACATAAATAAAATCAATCCCAGGTTAATTTCTTTCCGGAGGGGAAAAACTTGAATGTAATTTCCTTATATGCAAGTCACTGAATAGGTATCTGTCAAAATGTCTGAAAGGTTTTGTGAAGTTTTAGAATATGAAATTGCCTTCAATCACAAAACATACAATTTTAATGATCTAAGTAAGCCTCCCTAAAGATAAAGAGCTCAATCGGTTCCGTAATTTGTGAAATCTTAACGAACATACAAACTTTACTATTTTATATAACAGAATCAACGTCTTCACTATGACTAACGTACCAGAATGAATTAGAATGTCTACATACAACATGTATTTATAATCCAGGGCTCGGCAGCCGCGCTTCAGTCGTGACAAAGCCATTGATTGAAAGTTTGGGTCAGGTTTAGACTTCCGTCTGACTTTTATATCCGTAAAAAGTTGATTTACTTGAGACTTACAGGCGGATGACGGGCGGCTGCAGAGCCCTGACATGACATATACATACATATATTATTTTACAATAAGAAAAGTAAAAATGTCTAGTTACAAAATAACTTAGTTTCAACACCTCGTGTCTATGAATAAATATCCGATAATATAATAAAACCTTAAAAATAATAAGCCATGACAAAATACAGAATAATTGTCAACATAAACATTAAGTCTAAAACAAGTATAAAAACCTCCATATCAAGATGTAAAAAATAGCAAGGTAACTCTTTATTTAATGTATGTTTGTCTGTCTGTTGGTAGAACATTTTGACGTGGGTTTAAGTAAACTGGGAGAAATGGCCCCTTAAGAAATTTCCTTCTTTGTTTCTTTTCTTTTGAAAATTAAAGAATTGCCATCCTTCCTCGTTAAGAGGCTAGGGACGGAACCAATGATAAAGCATGTAAAGCTATACAAAATCTGTGCTTAGCAAAAGCAATAACAGAACCTATAGAGTAGCAACGCACCTTAAAATAATTTATGTATGTAAAAGACCAAGCATAGAATAAAATTACTGTAATTATTTTGCTATTATAAATGATTAACATTCACCTTGAAGGAGATTTTGATTTTGCTCTTGATTTGAAATCTTCGCGTAGCGATGATAATTGTGATTCTCTACAAATAAATAACAAAATTAATGTAATTTAAATCAATCTAACCAACTTGTAGACATTTCTGCACTGATCTAAAATAAAAAGCAGCAAGCTTATTTTTTGTGTAAAGTACGTAAAGGTTTGTTTGATTGAGTAGTTTTGTTTTGGCCCTATGGGATAGTTATAGGCCCTTTACAATTTAACATTTCATCAAATAAAAAAAAAATGTCACTAATTTTTCAAAAACAAATTTTGGGTATGTATAGTCCCTTTCGTGGTAACGCCTCTTAAGAAGCATTTCGTCGTCTTTTCACAGTAGCTTTTCTCCTATTTCTAGCCCCTGCAGGGGGCTCTAACCCTGCGGGGCAAATTGCCTGACCCTGCCGGGCATATTGCCTAACCCTGCGGGGCAAACACCTAACGTAAAGTAACTTACCAAAAGGTACTATGAAAATATGACGAAACGCCCCTTAAGAGGCGTTGCCACGAAAGACACTTTACCCCAAATTTTAATCAAATCTCACCTTTTCTCTGAAGTTCTCTGATGAATTCTTAACGGAATCCTAGACTTGTTTAGGCTATCCAGAGATCCTAGACTGTCCATAGACCCAATTATTTTATTCCGCAGACTTTCTGCATAGTTTAATTGATGTTTACACAAACTAAATGTAAGATTGTAGGGTAATATTTGGAAATTCATTTAAACAAAAAAAAGCTCGGCAGCCGCGTGTTAATTAACAATTTTGTCATGTGTATGTCTAAGCCTGTTACTTATGTCGCAATACGTTTTTAATTATCTTAAGCAACCTAACAGGTTTAAACTTTGATGAATACGCTCAGTCTAAGAAATGCTTACTACATTTTTAATAATAATAACGTAGATACCCTCCAAGTATATTATTAGATCTAACGTTAGTTAAATATTTTTGTTTTGTAATTTCATCAATAATAAACTTGCCATGTCTTGTCTTGTCCCATTAAAAGGCGGCTTTATGAGTAATTATTTGGTGTTTTTTCCATTCTAAAGGCTTAAGAACAAAGCTGGTAATTAAGAAAGCTAAATAAGTGAAAGAAAGAACAAGTAAATAATTACATGTTTTCATCATAGAAAAAGAGAAAGGTAGGTTGCGGGTAAAATCCGTAAAGGCTTTGTGTTTCAAGTTAAAAACAGAAGTAGAACGACAAAAATTTATGTTAACTTTTTTAAAAAATTTGCTGTCTTTAGTTCTTTTCAATAAGAACCTTCTTTTCACTTTGTCACAGCTATTTCATTAATTAATTTTGTTGTTTTGTGCAAACATTCCTTTTTCATCTTCACTTTCATCCAGCGTGTCACATGACATTCTTCTGGATCCTGGAGAGGACTCTTGTCTGGAGGTTGACCCATCGTCCAGTAGCTCACACGACCCTCGTCTAGAACTTAGGCCAGGTAGGCGTGAGGGTTTGGAATGGACGGATACTGCTCGTCGTTTCCTAAAGTTCAAATATTCATTTTTATAAAAAAAAAGTTACTTAAGTGATTTTAGAATAAAGTATATAAGTAGAAATAAAGCCTGGGACGTAATTAACTTATGAAAGATGTACATTGTACATTATACATATTTTTGTAACTTTTACTTCTATAAAACTATTATAGGACCGCGATGGTACGAGCTATTACCAAGTCTTTAGAACACTGTTGGTTTGGCTAACTTGTAATTGTTAATTACACCTGTATGTATTATAGTTGACCGCCACCAGGGAGCTAGCAGATGACCCAGAGCTGTTGGTCAGACTAGAACTTGTTAATTATACCTGTAGGTATTTTAGTTGACCGCCAGGGAGCTAGCAGATGACCCGGAGTTGTTGGTCAGACTAAAACTTGTTTATTATACCTGTAGGTATTATAGTTGACCGCAAGGGAGCTAGCAGATGACCCCGAGCTGTTGGTAGGACTAGAACTTGATAATTGTACCTGTATGTATTATAGTTGACCGCGAGGGAGCTAGCAGATGACCCAGAACTGTTGGTCAGGCTGGAGCTTGCAATGCTGGAGGTCGAGGTACTCTTTGTCTTTCCAATGTTAGCTGGCAGGCTTGTTAGACGAAATTCCTGAAAAGAATAATTTAACTCAAAAAAATATTCTTATTAGAAGTCGAGCAGCTACTCTTACTCTTTAGGTTGTTTAAGAATAAGGTATAGCCATCAAGCAAAATAAAACTAAAATAATACTTGTTAACAGATTAAAAGGTTCCAGACTTTGTTAAAAATCTGAAAACCTTTCCTAATATTTCTTTTCGAATAAATTCAGGTGTTGGTTACAGCTGAGGTTTATAATTATATTTTTTTAACTTTATTGTTACTTGACTTGACGGATTTTTTAAATATTAAATTTTCTAAATCTACCTCTGTGTTTAGATTATCTAAAGAAACAAAAGTTTCAGTGCTAGTTGAAGATTGTCGAGAATTAACTCCAAATGGCAGTCTAACTCCACTTGTCTGTTGCAATGAATATAATTTATTTGGTAAAGAGAAACAAAAGCTATGATAACTGATTAACCTAAACAAAAAGGAAAGACTCTAGATACTAGATCACAAATTTCGCACTTAAATTTTATTGACAAATTAAACATTTTTACCACTGAATTTAACAAGAATTAGGTATCAATAAAACATTCCTACAAAATCTTATGGGCATAATAATTTCTTTTTATCTTTATCTAATGGGACCAAAATGGGTTTAGGAGCAGCATTATTTCTTGTTATAACTAAAATAATGAAATTAAGATAACTTGAAACTAAGTCCATATAAATTATATCCATTCCTGTTGATGTTGTTGACTAAAAGCTGTTGATGATGGTAGCAAGGATTGTAATGTTGATGGTAACGTTGTTGAGGTAGACGCAGACAATCTAATACATTCAATGAACACTTTATGACTTTTCTTTGTAGAATTTGGTTTAAATTATCTGATTTCCAGAGAATATTCCATAATTCATATTATTTCAGCATTTTGAAGTTAGAAGTAACAGTATACTTTCTTAATCAGTTTATATTAGCACGTTATTGTACAATAAGTTGTCAAAACATAAGTGTACAAAATTTGTAACAAAAACAGCGTAGCAACAACATCTAATGAAAACGAACAGCAAGTTGTTAGTATGTAGAATATAATACTCGTTCGGACGTAATAACAGACATACTCTAATACTAGAGTAGCTGCGCTAATTGTCACATTTTATTAAAATGAAAGTCATAAAGTTGAGTGTTCCTTTCAGAATCATTTCTTGTCGGCGACAAATATTCTCCCGCCGCGGACAAAGTATTCGGATTTCGCCGCCGTGACTGCGGACTAACAAGCCTAGACCTTTGTAACGATGGTCCCTCTTCACTCTGTAATCTTTTGTACAGTTGCTTTTCTTCTATCCTAAGACTGTGGTGGGAGTTTGTTCCTGGTTGAGGTACTGCAAGCCTGCCACGTTCTACAGCTCCGTTATTTGCTGTGTTGGTTGTACTTGTTAGTGCTGTAGTTACTTCCTGAAAAAAGTGCATAATTTTCAGGGAACTAAAGGAATAAGTTGATTAAATAAATTCACCCACCCTATAAAAATGACGTCATACAATACAAATGACTAATAATAGGCCAGTATACAATTTAAATAACCATTTGTAAAATATATACTGGCCTAACATTGGTAATTTGTATTGAATGACGTCCCACCTTTTCCTTCCTTCCATAACATAATCTTATAAATAAAAATGACAGAGTTTTCTCCCGATGTCTCACCCCGGCATCCCTGATAATTTATACTTAATCATTGTCAAATATACAAACATATTTAATAAATATTGTTGACAAAATGTTTTCATTTATCTTATTTGCGAATGTAATGTGCAAAAATAATTTATTATATGCATGCAAAACAAGACATCTTATGATAAATTTTCTTTAAATTCTGCTTGGTTGGTTGGTTCAGACACTGTGGTTGAGAATTATATGCTCTGTTATTGATTTCTCCTCAAAGCTGCTTTAACAGCATAAAATATTTAATGCATTGGTTTTAAAAATGAAAAATTCTAGGAAAATCTAAATTTCAAAAGCAAAATCAAACGAACTGTGTACAATATGGTAAAATCAGTACACTTTTAATTGTATTATTAAACAAATCCAAAATATCATAATAAGTGAGTGAATAGTTGAAATAGGGAAAGAAATAGTCAGTAAGAGATGAGGAAGCTTATAGAGATGCTACACATTAAAAAGGCACAAAATTACTGGTGCAAAAGTTCGGATACTACTACATAGTTTATACAACCAATCAAGATTTGTTAAAAGTCACATAATTTTTGAAGCCAAAGAATAAGAAAACGTATTTTTTAAACTTTGAGCACCAGTGCAATTTGTAGTCTAATGTTACCTACCTCTGTGCCTAATAATAATCTCTTTGAATTCACTTTGACAAATAAATAAAACTCTTTAAAAATTTCAGATTACATATCTGTCTGTTTGTTTGTGCTGAAGGATCTTGCTAACCACTGAACATGTATGGTTCTTTTTTTACATTAAAGCTTCTTACATGTGCAGGAAGGTTCATAACTATTTTGGGGAGGAGATCGCACTTGGAGAAAAATAACACCCCAACCACCCAAACATATTTTTTACTTATTCTTTTAAAAACTTAAAGTGTGGAGTCGTTTCCCTCCTTCCTTCCATCAATGCTCCTATAGGCCTCTAGGGACGTATTTGCTAGTAAATAATAATTTAATGATTTCCTAATGATTTCATTCAATAACTATTTGTTGCCTGGAACAAATTGACAATTAATACAAAACCATTACATAAAAAGTTCATCGCGAAAACAATATAAAAGGACAAACATATTTATATAGAAAATGGAACTCTTAATGATCTAGCTGGCCTTCGAGATTTGTTTTTGTTACAGCATAGCTATTCTATATCTTTGACATGTTCGTACGTACGTCCTTTTTTTTAGATGCAACCACACAAAAAACTAGGATTCAGTTTATTGATGGACAATCGGTTACGACTCTAGAATCTGAATGCTCCTTATTAAAAAAAGCTTAAAACCATGTAAAACTTAAATTTTAGAAAAATAAAATGGAGAACCCAATAAGTTCAGAGGCTGGCGAGACCTTAAAAGACAAACTAGAAAACCTTTACTACTCTATATCATAGAACAAATAAAGTTACAGATTACTTAAAATTAGAAAAGCATTCTACTAACTAAGTATGATTTTATGGCTTCCAACAATTAATTTAAAAAAAAGAAAAAAATCGTTATGGACATTAATGACCCTGTATTTATAATATATATTCTTTATACAGCAGGGGGGGGGGGGGTTGAATTGACAACTAATTATAATTTTAGTTGATTATCATTGAACATTGCGCGAGTATCTTAATGGTCTCTCTCTTCTGACCTTACAAACAATATAAACAAGGACAAGTCATTTTTTTAGGAGCGCAGCTGAAGAATTTACAAATTAAAACAAATGATAAAATATTTAAATTTAGAATGGATAGTGATAGAGGAAAGCCTGTTAAATAAAGTAGACGTTTTTATTTTGTTTGTCTGTTCAGATAACCACTGAACCGATTGAGATCTCTATATTTCGGGGATTTTTCACAAGGTCCCAGAATGGCTATAGGCTACTTTATTTTCAAATTTAAGTCATGGGATGGTTTTAAGCAGTTTTGCTGCCCACCCTACTGCCTCAAGTAACATAAACACAGTTGCTCTGATTTTGTTTATGTATGCAGCATAATATACCGACTGCATGTGGCTGCAGTTTAAGGGTAATGTTATACATATAAGAAGAGCCGTCAAAATAATTGTCATGTGCTATGGAGTTGTAGAGTTGGTGCGCTACTAATAAAGATAATTATGACCAGAACAGTTCTTTTGATTAAAACCAAGTGCAGAAACATTCTTGCTGTGTTCAAACTCTGGACATTGTGCAGTTTTCTATTTATAGTTTTTTTTTTATAAATGTATGGCTGCACCCCCTAGAAGCCTCTTGGGGCATGTAAGGAAGGAGGGGGTGGGGTTGTCCCCCATTTTAGTTTGTTTAAGTTTTATAAAGAAAATGTAACTTTTTTTCTAAGGTTGGGGCATTGTTTATTTGGGGGGGGGGTGGAGATACCCTCCCCCAAATAGTTTAAAACCTTCCCTATACAAAGCTTCACTTCAAAAGAATATTATATCGGTTCAGCGGTTAGGATAATACTCGAAACGTTTAAACATAAAACAATTTTTACCTTTTCTTTCTGAGGTCTTCTCGGTAAACAGGATTTGTCTCTTTGTCTGACAGGCCGCAGTGGCGACGAGATACTTGGAATAGATGCTGTGGCGGAGGACACATTTGATATCAACGACGTTGGCCTTGACGAACTTGGAGTTGGTGAAATGTTTGTTATTCGTGATTCTGATGGTGATATGGGTGTTTTTGATGAGGTAGAAGGTATACTTGTGGATGGCAATGACGCCATGCTTACTGATGAGGATCGATCAATGTAGTCGGACGAACTTTGTGAGCTAGAGGGTGACACGGATAGTGAACGGTATGATCTGTCCGCTGTTCTACATGTTAGCGAGCTTGTTGATATGCTTGCTATTGAGGACAGGGTTGGTATATGTGATGCAGGGGATGGTATTGATGATGTCACAACGAATGGCAATGATGCCGGTTGTGGGATCTAACAATAGAAAAATAATTACTTATTGCCTACTTAATTGATAATTTATATTTTAACATCTAAAATCCTTAATTTCATTTTAAAAAGGAGGGCAGGGGCGTCCAAGCTTTTTTTATTTTGGGGGTGGGTAAAATTTTGAAAATAAAAATTTTTTTGGGGGGGGTAATCTTTACTTCATAGAGGCATTTTTTTTTATTTGGGGGTGGGGGGGGGTAAAAATTGAAAATTCCAAATTTTGAGGGTGCCATAGGCACCCCCAAATTCACTTGGGTGGGGGGTAATCACCCCTTTACCCCCCCCTTGGACGTCTATGAAGGAGGGTATCTTTTTTTCTATAAGCGATTTTTCTTTTGGGGTTAATGGAATCCTCCCCCAAAAGAATAATAAACCTTCCAACCCAGAACCAGAAACAATATCTGTTTAGCGGTTAGCAAGATCCTTTAGTACAGACTGACTCACAGAATTTTATTACTTTTATATATAGATTAATTTCAAAGAGGACTATCCACGAACCAGAGCAAGTGATTCTACGCATCTTCCAGCATTGACCAATAGTATTTTTTTAGTGAATATACTAGGTTTATGTTTAATATTTGATTTATTGACTAAAAAGTTAGGTTTCACCATGGTTTTATATTAAAAAAACTTTGAAATGTAAATCAATTTTTAAAGCAATATCATCAAATGCTTTGTTGAGTTCAAAGGACAAAACAAAATAACACTGCAGAAAAGCATCAAATGTTGTAATTGCAAAAGAACATTAATTAAACTGTTTACAAGTTACCAATCCTTTTCTAAATATACATTTTTAATCACAATAAAATACTTTTGTGTCAAAGCTTTTAAACAACAGTTTGAACTCATCAAAACATTCGATGGGATTGCACCAAACAATGCTTAACATTTCAAAGTTTTTTTTCATATAAAACCATGGTGAAACCCAACTTTTAAGACGATAAAGCAAATATTAAACATAAACCTAGTATATTTACTAAAAAAAAATACTATGGGTCAATGCTAGAAGATGGTTAGAATCACTTGCTCTTGTTCGTGGATAGTTCTCTTTTGCAAGAAACATAAAAAAATAGGCAAACAATACAATTGATTGCATATCCATAGTGAGGATTACAAAGCTATATAAAACAGTATTTGCATTTAAAAACTATAGATGGTAATGTGCATATATATCTCTTACCTGGCGATTTTGATATGATACAGATTGGGTTGGCAACGTACTATTTGTTCCAACTAAAGTTGGCAATTCACTTGTCTTTTGTTTTGGCAACGAGCTATAATTAGAAGAATCTTTCACTTGACTTAACTTAGGTATGGCTGAGGTGAAAGACACGATTGGTCGTATGGCAGATTTTAATAGATTTGTCTTTACATTCACTGGCGGATTTTCTGTCGGCAAATTTATTGGCGGAGGCGATGGAGTGTCGCCGGCGCCGGCAGGTCGGATGGCGGACTGTAAAAGTTCTGTATTGGCCGGTAGGGATGAATATGAACTGGAAAATATTTTGAATGGATTTTGATCAGAATAAATTGTTTCTTGGTCTGCCGACACCATTTTCACTCTGTAATAGGTATAAAGATAGTATTATTAAATAAAAATCTATATTTGTTAAAAAAAAAATTATTGTTAAATAAGGGGGATGAAAAAAATATTTAACAGTCAGAAGACGCTTTTTGACCCTTAAGAATGTTGAATATGCAGGGTTTCGACATCAAGGGGGTTTTAACCACCCTCTGAAATAAGAATACACCCATCTGGATGTCTGTTTTACACCCCCTAAAGCTGATTCTTTCTACACCCCTTTCCATTTAAATTTAAGAGGGTTTCGAAATTTTTTAAAAACCCTGCATACGCCACTGATTTCTACTATTTATAGCAGTAGCCCCTATAAATGTCGGTTTAATGCCAAAAAAATAAAACGCAACAGCCTAGTTTTTTTATATTCTTTTTTAATGTTTTGTAAACTACAAGATGTACCATATAAAATACATGTGTGTAATATGTACTAAAATCTGTACTAAATATTGTATAAAAATAATTGTTAAGCAAAATATAAAATAAAGAAATTTAAAACAAAATATTTTCATGATATTTTAGAAAACCACAACAAAAAAGTTGTATTTTATATAAATTTTAAAGCAAACAAAAGAAAATTGAATTACTTGAAAGCTAATTAATAAACAAATGCACCTTAATTATACATATAGTTAAGAAAGATTGTATATATTAAAATGTGTTCAATTGTTTTTATTTAATTAATTAATAAAAAAGATACCTGAAAATGTAGAGAATCCATGATTGTATTGTATATTATTTGTAAATTTAACTTTATTAATTTGAGCGGTCAGCCTAGCCGGGGAGAGTGTAAACACTTACACACACATGCTAAAGCTATGCTCTACTACTTTTCAATATTCACCCTTTCCTTCCCCTTCCCCCTCTTGTACCCGTCCTTTCTTCTAGTTATATCCTTATTGTCTCCTTAATTCTCTTTCTTTTCTCTCTTGTTTATTTACCTCTTTATCTCACTTGCTTTCCAGGGATATAAAGGGATGAGACAAGGGCCGATAAATTGATGTAAGTCCCCAATGATGATACACAAAATTACAACTTCTGTAGATGAAAATTAGTGGTTGAAAGTTTAAATCAACTTAATGAATCAACCAACAATTTAAAATTTATCCAAGTCCCCAAAATTTCTCTTTCTCTCTCTCCCAGCTTTCTCTCCCATCCTTATTTGTTCTCTTTCTCTTTTATTATCCCCCCTTATTCTACAATTTGTGTATGTGTGTATGTTTGTTAATATTTGTTTGTTTGTTCTCCGGCTTAAAATAAAAAATCTCTGTGAGTGTAATGTATTCTCCTTTCTCCTTTACTAGCTACTATATTTTTTAGATTACCTTACAATTGCATAAAAGATACCACCCTGTCAATATAGAAACAAAATTTTATAATCATTATTAGAATGGCTTCAAATGGTAGATATAGTATAGGATTCCAGAAGTAATGCATAATGGTTGGTCTAAATTTCGATAAAGATGTAATATAATCAAAATGATTTTTATAACGGCATATCATAATATGAGACTATTTTATCAAGGGAATTTAGTAAAAATAAATTCTAGATACAACAGATTTTTTGAGTTTCAAATGAAAAAGATTTTAATATGAAGAATTTAAGCTTATGCAAAATCTCAATAAATTACTCCTTTTTTTTGCCTATATTGAAATTTATTTCTAAAGTGCAGTTTATCTAAATTGCTATTATAGTTTAAGCTGGAAACAGATTACTAAGATACCCTCTTTACATCATGATCAATAAAAAACTATTTACATATACTATGCATGATGACTCAAATTAAGATTAATATATAATAATAAACAATTTATAAGTTTGTTGTTAGGTAATTCTTAACAAATTTAAAGTATTAAAGAAGTAGAAAAATCAGTAAGATAATTTATTTAATGCATGTTCAACTGTCTACTACTTGTTGTATTATTTGTAAGACAATAGAGTTAGAATATAGGTTATTTAAAATCACTAAGACTTTTTGTTAAATTTATGATGTCAGTTCCTTTGTGAGTATTAGTTTATTATTGGGCCAATTCCTATAAATTTGGTTACAGATTCCGTTAAGGAAACCCTAGTTCCTAGCCTAGCTTAGAAAAGTTTGTAGGATTTGGCCTACTGGATAAGGAAACAAGAAAATCTGACAGACTGAAAAACACCAGAAAACCCAAATTGATATTTATTGAGCCAATTTGGTTCCTAAAAAGAAGAATTTTTATATTTAAGTAGTAAGTTAATCATTAGTCTATCTACATTAAATTTAAATTTGAAGTACATTTGAGAAAGGAGGACAGTCAACCTGAAAGGGGTTAGGATAAAACTTTCAGTTAGGATTTTCAGTTCAGATAATCTCCTTTATTTAGGGAGGGAGGGAACAATGGACTGTAAATTATACTTGCACTTAAAGTTTATAAACTCTTATCTTTCATGCGTAAAAATAAAAACTTTCGGTCTCTCAATTAAATCTTGGCTAATTGGTACATTTTATCAGTGTGATATTTTAACATAAGGAAGGGTTAATTTGTCTATTGTCATTGTGGATGTGCATCAATATATCGACCATTGTCTTATCCCTTATAATCCATGGCTATGTTATGCGATAATACTTGAAAATTGGGGAATTTAATACGCTGATTTTCCAGACTAACAATATTTTCCTTGTTTTTAAAAGTGAAGCTTTTCTATAATTAGGGTCGGTCCGTCCGTACATCCGTCCGTCCGTACGTCCGTCCGTCGGTACGTCCGTCCGTACGTCTGTCACAGAGAGTTAGCTCTTTTCGTTAATTTAAACAGGTTAGAATTGTCCTATCGATTCCTAACTTTGCATGATGATTCCTGTAGTAGTTAAGTACAATTTAAAAAGCGTAGCAAATCTATAATCATTACCAGAATGTCCGTACGTCCATTTAAAACATGTTGATTTTTATCTTTTTTTGACTTCAAATTTTTGTATGTTAAAATTATCCGATTCTTCTGATTTTTTAAGCAAAGCATCTCTATAAACAAGTCCAAAAAATGTAAGTATGTCCTTAAACAGTATCATCTATTTATGCAGTTTTGCAACAAATTTACCTACAATATTTATTTGTACTGATGCATTAATATTCTGCTAATTTAGTTCTGACAATCTACAAGTGTTAATGTTCGTTTGTACTTCCATTTCAGAGCTTCGCTTTTATGGATGTTGCCATCCTTGCGGTTTAAAAGGAGGTTACACTCATTAACTTTATGTTCCTATATTAAGTATTAAAGTATCATAAGGCCTGAATATGCCCTTCTAAAAGATAGATTAAAACCATCCTAGTATATAAAAAACGCTTTACTATAAAACAGAGCCAGCAGCGGTTGCTGAGATATTTCGGTGCAGTAACACAGATAGCTAGACATATCGTCTCTTTATGTAAATAAAGATAATCGCTATATATTTTTTTGTGATTTCATGAAGACATTGCTTTACATAGATGTTATTATTCAAAGACCTAAATTTAATTATTTTAATATATGAGATCACAGCCGGCTGTGGCTTGGGTGGCTGATTATTAATGTACTATAGTAAACTTTAAGAAATTTCATGAATTATATATGTTTTGTGAACTAATCACATTATAAAATGCATATTCGATTACGTATGACAGAAGTAATATTAATTTTTGCATGTTACTGTGTCATAAACAAAGATGACAACATTCATTAGAGTGAAGCCCAATAAATCAGACAGTCGGACAGACGAACATTATCGCTTATACATATAGTGTCTATACATTAGAGTAAAAAACTAGAGGGGGAAGGGGTTAGATAATTGTATCTCTCCATCGCAGTGTCCTTGTCCCGACTCCAAATTGGGTCATTGAAAATCAACCAATGGTGTCGGTTATATTAACACAGCCAAGTAGCAGAAAACAATTTGGTAGCACTAGACGAAAAAGGTCTTGGAAAAAGGGAGGGAGGTAGTGATCTGTAGATACATCTATACTAAAGATCTTTAGTCTATACTGTCCTGTAATGATTAAACAATTGGTTACCTTTCTAAATTGCTTGTGTTTCATTCATAAAATCATGCAAAGCTCAAAATGCCCTAAATTGCATATGTACTACAGACGTACAGGCAGACTTTTACACCACCCAATGTGGAAAATTTTTGCTTTATAAAAACTATATAATAGTTCACAGAAATAATTATCGACCAATGCAACATTTCTAGGAAATGAATATGAAATTTTACTTTTTTTATATACACCCTTTACCGTACACATATTACACATTAAAGGCAGGGATAGAAGGCTAAGGCACTTGAGTCTTAAATATTCTTTCACCAAAATTTCTTATTTGTTAGTTTTTGTGTATTAATGCTCCCCCCCCCCCCAAACAAAAATTTTAAACAGTAAATTGCATCTGAGTTCTGAATTCTTACAAGTTTGATATGATTTAAAAGTCATGCATGAAAATGAAACAAATATCAAATTAATTCTATTCTTTTGGCCCCGAAACAGTTTTAATTAATCCATCGGGCATAAATCTGATTCGGTGTCATACTGGAAAATAAATAAATGAGACATGTTACACTTTTTGAACATTTGATAATGAAAACAGTTGGAATTGTCGTAGAAACTGATCTATATTAAAGATAAAAACAAGGATGACAACATCAAAGCTTGATGAATTTATTGGAAAAACAAACATTTACATTCGTTGAATTATTGCATTTTCAATTTAAAATATTAAGTCTTTGCGGAAATTCGATTGTAAGCTTAAGTAAATTGGCTAAAATGCAGGATTTCCAATTTATATCTTTTCAGATGTTTAATTGAAACAGCTTTGCTTTTTGAATGGTGTTATATATTGTAACTAGCTGCTTCGCCCCTAGCCTCTAGGGGCTTTGGACCAAGAGGTTTTATCAAACTATTTTTTTTTTTGGGGGGGGGGAGGGTATTTTTCATTTTTTTGGGGGGTGAGGGGTGTCCCACCCTCCAAGAAAATAGTTATAAACCTTCCCGGGCCCTATGAGAAGCTACCCTGTAAAGGAGAACCCGATCGGTTCAGCAGTTAGCGAGATCCTTCGCTACAAACAAACAGACAGACAAACAAACAGACAGACAGACAGACAGACAAACAAACATCGTTCTACTTTGTATTATAGATATTGGTTCATAGTAATGTTTGTTGTTCATAATGTCGACAAAAATACCAGGTTTTATAAAGTAAGTCGATACTCTGTCAGACATAAACACTTTTAATAGATGTCAAGATAATGGCAAAAGATTTCTCAGACAAAACAAAGCCCGATCGCAAAAAAAGGATCTTGGTTAGTTTATAAAATTGCATAGTGATTGTAATTTATTTTATTAGGTATTTTATGCAAATGCACTTGTCATATCCTTAACAATTTATGGTAATTAGAAACGCTGCTACTCTAAAACTAAGGCATGATCTTCTGTCTGTTGCCCACTGTTAACAAAAATTAAAAGGTTTTTCATTTTTTCTTCATATAAATGCTTCATTACTTAAAGACATAAGTTTTCTTATTATCGTACTTTATTATCTAATTTTTCCTTAAATTTAAAACTAATGGTAATAAAAAGTTGCCGTAAACTATAAAAATAACCTTGAAAAAAACACATAAAATTTTTTTTTACTGCTCGTTATGTAAACTCTGACGAAAAATTGGGAAATCTTTTTGTATATATAAGCATAGAATGATTGTGTTTTTGTTTAATGTTGTATTCACTTGAGTCTGACAATAGTTACCGGATTAGCCCCTGGCATAGGAAATTTCTCTTCATACAATAATATCAATGTTAGTTTAGTATTATGTTTGTCTAATAAGATCTCGCAAACGACGCGACGTAATTGATAAGTAGAAAATTTAATATTCACAATTTGTAGGTCAAGTTTTCGGAATAGTCCCTTTCGTTGCAACGCCCCTTAAGGGGCGATGCGTCGTATTTTTAAAATGGCTTTTTATAGGTTATTTTATGTTAGGTTAGGTTATATTGGGTTAGGTGATTTCCCTACAGAGTTAGGCAATTGGCCCTGCTGGGTTAGAGCCCCCCGCAGGGGCTAGAAATAGGAAAAAAACTACTGTGAAAAATACGAAGAATCGCCCTTTTAGGTGCGGTGCCAGGAAAGGGACTATATCCCAATCACTAGGCATAAAAGCATAAATAACCCAAACTAAATTTTATCAGACTTTATAATTATTACGTTTGCTGGTTTGAATCTATTTTATTTGAAAAAAATATCTGTTGTATTGGAAAAAAGCATGAAAAATTGTGTCTAGCAATCAGTTATTATTATTACTATATGTGTTTGCAGTGTGTCTAACAATGATTGTTTAGGTTGTCTCCCTCGGGCTAATTTATATTATTTCTCTTGTGTAATAATGGTTTGTTAACATAATAGTATACCTAGTGAATTAAGTCAATTTCAAATAAATTTAACTTTAAAGAAGATAAATTGTTTCCAATATTTAAGTACATTCAATACATACTATTTCAAATGAAAATAAGTATGTTTTTATACATATAGGGTGTTATACAAAATTTAGAATTCAATTGATCTACCAAAAGTGAAGATTTACATTTATTGTACATATATGCGTCTAGAAGATTCCTGCGGTAATAAGGTAAAATCTTAAAAGCTTGGCCCTTCTGTGTATATTGTATATGAAAAGTGCTGATTAATAAAGGATATAAGAACATTTTTTTTGATGTATTCTACACCTTATGGTAAAACTAAATGATTACAATTCTTATAATGGTATAGAATGTCACAGGAGGCCTGTGTGTTAAGAAATATATTGTCAAGAGGGGGGGGGGGGGGAGTTTATACCTCCCAATCGAAATTACCCGGGAAAAAATCTTCCATGTCGGAAATTTTGAAAAGAACTATTGGTTCTTATCTTTATTATACACCACCTTATCTTAAACATCCAACTAGTAAACTGAATGCAAAAAAACAGAGATACTAGGATTGGACATTGGACGATAAAATAACTTTAGATTTATTTGACCTTGTTCTAATTTTAAAAGAAGGATAGATGGAGACATAAGACTGTGTTTGACAATCACCAAAAACTTTTTCTACCATTGCATTGGATAGCGAAGTAACCTTATCTAAACTTCTACTCTAATAAAGTCTAACCTGAATTTGGAGAAATAATGTATCATCCATTGATTTATCCCTGTAAACTAAAATTTCACTTTTCAAATCATCCAAATGTTTAATAAATAATAAATAATTAGTAGCTTTGTAAAGATTTATTCTTGTTTAATAACACTTTCTTTGGCCATTCGATGATGGATAATAAACCTAGTTCCTTGATTTTCCTTGTATAATAATTGGTATATATACTTTTTAATGAAGTAGTTGGGCCCCGATCAGAAAAATGGTACATTACTCTTCCAGAATGGCTTCTAAACCGATTAAAAACCGCTGGATTAGAACCGGTTCCCAGCGATACCGAAAGATAATTTAAAACATCGTATTACAGACAATTTTCCAAGAATTTAAAAATAAAAATCATAAAATTAATACCAGTGTTGTTAGCTAGAGCCTTATAATTCCTTATTTTAATATCGAAAAGCTGTTTATACTATGAAACAATGCGATAAATAACTATGAATACGTTTATACGTTTTTTTGTTACAAAATTTTTGCCCCGATTAGAAAATAGAAAATTTTGCATTGGTACTAAGGTACATATGGATTGATTCATGTGAAGAAAATAAACAGGACCCATCAATATTAATGTCTAGAAATTGGAAAATATTATAAAATATAAAAGTATTGAAACTTGTAGGATTTTCAAAGGAGTAAGTGCTTAAAGCGGATCTATCATTTAATCTCATAATATGAACAAACAAGCGCCTACGGACCTAGCATCCAGAAGCTCTGTATTTGAAGGGGCAGAGATGAGGCATAAAAAATATCTTAAAACCACCTTAGGACCTATGTAAAGCTTGCCTAAAAAAAAGAACCTAATCAGTTTAGTAGTTATTGAGATCTGAAGCTTCAGACAAAAAAAACTTATTACTTTTTATAAAAGGATGAAGCAATTATAGAAATTCTCTCAAATTTTGACAATCTTCTAAGAAAGCTTGAATTTTTTTTGACCCTTATTTTATTTGAGGCAGATTTTGGCGCAATATTTTTTGCACCTATTAAATAAGGACAGGAATCAGTGCAGTGTAAACAATAAACAATTCTACAAAACATAATTAAAATCTTTTTACCAGTTAATGAGCTTATCGCACAGTTACACTACATGTACACTGTTAAGGACACTAGAAATGAGAGAAAGTGAGATAGGGAAATAGATTACTCAAATGAAAAGAATGCAATAAGATATGAAATGTCATAAAGTTTAGGACTGAAAATATACAAAGGGAGGAGTAGGTTGCACTAAAAATCCGTAAAGTTGTGAGTTTTAAGGCTTAAAAATAGTAGTAGAACGATAATATTCACTAAATATGTGTATTTCTTATAGAAAAGAACTATTGACAATTTTTTTAAAAGTTAACATAAATTTTTATCGTTCTACTACTGTTTTTAACTTAAAACTCACAACCTTTACGGATTTTTAACACAACCTACTCCTCCCTTTGTATATTTACCAAGAAAAAGATTAACTTTTTACACCAGGTGAATGCCCTATCTAAACCCCAGGAGTATTTACTTGCTAAAAAAAGCGCCTAAAATCTCACCAAGACACATGCTAAGCTTTCCGGAAAGTTTTAGACTTATGTAGCTTAACTTTTATTGAATTCTTTTTAGTACAATTAAGTTCAGTTTAATGGTTGGAAAGACTTAAGTGGTATTTTAGTTTTTAATAAATGCTTCTTTGTAATCTACAGAAGGAGTATCTTGTGTATCACAATCAGGAGGGGGGGGGGGGGGGGTCAATAGCTATCTTGATCTTCAGCATTAGGATATCTATAATCAAGTCCTAAAAATGTAGGTATGTTCTATTGCTTAATTTAAGTAATTTTGCAACAAATTCATATTCTGCTGTTAATGTTCGTTTGTCATACCGTTTCAGAGCTTTGCTTTTTATGAATTTTGTCACCCTTGTTAATATTGTAATTAATGATACAAAGAGAAAGGATAGAAAATGAGAAAAAGGTGTAAATGATGTCACGGTACAAATCAAATAATAATTCCAGCTTTCTATAATAATTTCTCACATGCAAGAGTTAAAAAAAGAGTCAGGTTATTTGATAAACAAGGATAACAACCATTTGTAAAAAATCATAAGTTTAAAGGAACTTTATAGTCCAAATCTACCAAACATTATAAATATTTCAATGAATTTTAGGTCAGCAATGAATCTATCAAAATGTCCTGATTTCATACGGTTTATTACATAAATTGAAATAGAAATAGATATTATAAATTAAATATTACAATTAAATCAAGCTTATTGTCCTTATGTTAAACATTGCATGATTTAGATGTACCTTGAATATTTATAATCCTAGAGTAGCATTGCCTCATAAATTATGGCAAAACAAAAAATAAACATAATGTAAAGTTTTATAATATTCAGACGATTCTATAACATATAAAATAACTCTAAAGTACTAACGTTCAAACCTTAATTAAATTGTAATTACGCAAGAAAAAGAAAAGAAAGAAAACAAATCATATAAATTTATTTAAATTTATCCAAAATTTTCATACTGTATTTTAAAATTAAACAGCTTAAGTAAATCTTCGAATGCATTTTAGTAAGTAACAAAGTGAACACAAAAATTATAAAAAATTCAACAGTAAATACGCTAATTACCTAAAATAATTAGATGTTTACCCAAAGCAGCAAAACTTAAGTCACATAAAAGAAACTTACTTTTTATTTTATTGATAAAATCGATTTACAATGTATTGTAATCAAGGAGAGTAGCGGAAAAATAGTTTTGATCTTTTTTAGACTTACAGACCATACAGAATGCTAGAACACTAAAAAAAGCAAGCAATTTGCAACAATTTTGCGCATCTCAAATATGTTTGCAATCTCATCCTTTGCTTTGGGGCGGTAAATGTTGTTTTCTTTTTAGAAATTCCGAATGCAATATCTTATATTCATTTTAAAAATTTGAATATCAATAACACTTTTAAGGTTGACAAAAAATAGAAGAAAAAAAATATGTTGCTAATTTTTGCCGGTAGTATTTTATAACCATATATGGTACAATTATAATTTTACACTTTTGATTATTATTAAAACAAAAGGAGGAAATTAAATACAAATAAATGTAATAGAATAATTAATTGGTGGGTATGAAATATCAATATCATCTACAAAATGCAATATGTTTTTTTAATCACGCAAACTTAATAATTAGCCATTTTGCTTGGAAATCTAGATAGGCTGAAGGTTATTTTCCAAATAAGAACATTTAGCATTATGATACTTTATTAGGCGTTTTATTATTATTGTAAACAAATTTAATGAAAAAAATCCTCGAATTTAAAAACAAAAATCTATGAGAATTTGAACAGTTTTAATTGTATGTTTTGTATGAACAAAAAGATGCTTAACCGCAAAACCAGCACTTATTAATCCTTCATTGATTATAATATCTGGATAGGTTTTCAATAACCTTTTTTAATCGTTTTTAGAATCTTTTGTAGAATATTACCCTTTATAGAAAACTTTTTAACTATGGCTGACAATTTTCGGATCAGCCGCCTGTTTTGTGCTTTAAATTGATCAACTTAAATAATTTTCATTATTTCAGCCATCACCCCTTAATTAAAAGGAATTTTTTTATATTATATGTAAGGTTTATGTCTTTATATGTAACTCAAAAAAATATAGAACTTTTTATTGTCCCAAACGTAATCTATAATTGCAAATTAGCCCTGTAATTTTCATTAATTATATGATATCATTTACATTTAAATGTATGTTCAAGAGAGGGGAACCAAAACTATTTATTTGAATGTGTCATTGGCCATTAAAGCAGTACACAAATTTACAAATGTATTTATAAGTTTTAGAAAAAATATATATTTATAGTAATTTAAAGTTTTAAAAAGGGCTTCGCTGTGACTACTATTAGTTAAATTAAAGATTTTCAACATAGATTATAAATCTAAAAAAAATTAAAAAGGGTAATTTCTTATTTTAAAGGCGATCAGTCATTAAGGAGGGGCTTAAGAATGTCCAAGAAATACAGCTTGCATGGGGCTGAAGATTTAATTTTTATTGTAACTATTGAAAATTACCAAAGAATTCGGCCACAGTCTTATATGCTGTCGATAACTGGGTAGGTAATATCTAATCTTAAAATACTACCACTGAAGGAAGGTGTTTGACTGCTAAATTAGAGCAAGTTGGCTAATATTACTAACAATCCATCAAATTTGTTTATTTATAATTTTTTTTTCCAGAGGATAATTGGCTGTTTCGTGGATAAATTATGACGTATTTGCATTTGAATGACTATTCATAATTGTGCTTTTAAACATTTATCCCAACTTATAGATGGATATAAACATTGGCAAACTGATAAAACAAAATTCCAATAGCAAAAAATGTTGAATGGCGTAGCTAATCTAAAACTGGTGTATATTCTAACGCCTGTTTTAATGATTGTAATGTCTTTAAAAAAATTTAAACCTTGTAACCATAAAATCAATATTCAATGTACCAAAAAGCATATTTAGTCTCTCTGTCATAAATAATATGAACTTTATCCTTATTAGGTAAAATTATCATGGTATTGCTGTGCTACTTATGGTTTATCTTCTTTATAACAAACTATTAACTTAAAATTATGTAAATACACGAAACAAAAGAAAAATACTAAAAAACCTTAGAGAGATCGCAAAGACAAAACAGGAAAGGTTTGAATCAGGAAAGTGTTGCCATAAAATGAATTGTAAAGGTTTTAAAGGAATAGGGCATTAGAGTTTATTCTATCTTTACCCATTTCTTATGTGTGAATTTCAGACTTGGGTTACGGGTAGATTATTATTATTGGGAAGAAAAAAAAAATCCTTATACTAAAGTAACAGGATGTTTGTCTGTGTGTTTTTGTACCGAAGGATCCCGCTAACCGCTGAACCGATCGGGTTCTCCTTAACAGGGTGGCTTCTCATTGTCCCGGGAAAGTTTATAACTATTTTAGGGGAGAGTGCCACCACCCTCCCAAGAGAAATAAAAAAATAGATTTTTATTCAGAGAGATTTCAACGCAAAATAGATAGGTATATTGGGGACTTAAAGTGCAACTAGAGGCCTCTAGGGGCGTAGCGGCTAGTAAAGATTAATTTAAGCACCATTGACCTACCACTGCCTACTAGCTAGTAGACAACTTACCATCATTATCTCACCATTATTGACCTACCACTGCCTACTAGTAGACTACTTACCATCATTATCTCACCATTATTGTCCTATCACTGCCTACTAGTAGACTACTTACCATCATTATCTCACCATTATTGTCCTATCCCTGCCTACTAGTAGACAACTTACCATCATTATCTCACCATTATTGTCCTATCACTGCCTACTAGTAGACAACTTACCATCATTATCTCACCATTATACTAGTAGACTACTTACCATCATTATCTCACCATTATTGTCCTATCCCTGCCTACTAGTAGACAACTTACCATCATTATCTCACCATTATTGTCCTATCACTGCCTACTAGTAGACAACTTACCATCATTATCTCACCATTATTGTCCTATCACTGCCTACTAGTAGACAACTTACCATCATTATCTCACCATTATTGTCCTATCACTGCCTACTAGTAGACTACTTACCATCATTATCTCACCATTATTGTCCTATCCCTGCCTACTAGTAGACAACTTACCATCATTATCTCACCATTATTGTCCTATCACTGCCTACTAGTAGACTACTTACCATCATTATCTCACCATTATTGTCCTATCCCTGCCTACTAGTAGACTACTTACCATCATTATCTCACCATTATTGTCCTATCCCTGCCTACTAGTAGACAACTTACCATCATTATCTCACCATTATTGTCCTATCACTGCCTACTAGTAGACAACTTACCATCATTATCTCACCATTATTGTCCTATCACTGCCTACTAGTAGACAACTTACCATCATTATCTCACCATTATTGTCCTATCACTGCCTACTAGTAGACTACTTACCATCATTATCTCACCATTATTGTCCTATCCCTGCCTACTAGTAGACAACTTACCATCATTATCTCACCATTATTGTCCTATCACTGCCTACTAGTAGACTACTTACCATCATTATCTCACCATTATTGTCCTATCCCTGCCTACTAGTAGACTACTTACCATCATTATCTCACCATTATTGTCCTATCCCTGCCTACTAGTAGACAACTTACCATCATTATCTCACCATTATTGTCCTATCACTGCCTACTAGTAGACTACTTACCATCATTATCTCACCATTATTGTCCTATCCCTGCCTACTAGTAGACAACTTACCATCATTATCTCACCATTATTGTCCTATCACTGCCTACTAGTAGACTACTTACCATCATTATCTCACCATTATTGTCCTATCCCTGCCTACTAGTAGACTACTTACCATCATTATCTCACCATTATTGTCCTATCCCTGCCTACTAGTAGACAACTTACCATCATTATCTCACCATTATTGTCCTATCACTGCCTACTAGTAGACAACTTACCATCATTATCTCACCATTATTGTCCTATCACTGCCTACTAGTAGACAACTTACCATCATTATCTCACCATTATTGTCCTATCACTGCCTACTAGTAGACAACTTACCATCATTATCTCACCATTATTGTCCTATCCCTGCCTACTAGTAGACAACTTACCATCATTATCTCACCATTATTGTCCTATCACTGCCTACTAGTAGACTACTTACCATCATTATCTCACCATTATTGTCCTATCACTGCCTACTAGTAGACAACTTACCATCATTATCTCACCATTATTGTCCTATCACTGCCTACTAGTAGACAACTTACCATCATTATCTCACCATTATTGTCCTATCACTGCCTACTAGTAGACAACTTACCATCATTATCTCACCATTATTGTCCTATCCCTGCCTACTAGTAGACAACTTACCATCATTATCTCACCATTATTGTCCTATCACTGCCTACTAGTAGACAACTTACCATCATTATCTCACCATTATTGTCCTATCACTGCCTACTAGTAGACAACTTACCATCATTATCTAACCATTATTGTCCTATCACTGCCTACTAGTAGACAACTTACCATCATTATCTCACCATTATTGGCAACATTTTGTTTTCAATTGTGGTGTGAATATTAAAGTGTTCATGCAAACTAGTAATATTTATACTCAAAGACGAACCGCATAATATCATAGAAACTATTAGCTGCGTTTTTAGCTGTATTGTGTTTCTTTATTCCAAGGGAAAGAAAAAAGGCTAACAATAATGACTTAATTCTAAATAATAGTGCTAAACCAGCCTGATTTGTGCTAATATCACTTAAAATGGAGAACTCAATCGGCTCAGTGGTTAGCTATAAGTCAAGAGACAAGCAAAAAATGGGTTATAATCCAAGTAGATTACTTACAGTAGGTCATAACAGCCTATTAAAAAATGTCAGCTAATGTTATATTTTAAAGCCATTAGACAAGTTTGATGTTGGTTTTTACAAAGGTAAAACTAAACTTTTAGCTTTTTTAGTTTTATTTTTGCTGTCAATTTACGTTACTTCTACAATTGTAATGATTCTATATTTCTATACTAGCGGTTATGCCCCTAGAGGCCTCTAGGGGGCACTTGAGGAGAGGGGAATTGGATTCTAATAACCCAATGTTTTTTTTTAATCTAAAAAGAAAAAGTAAAACAAATATTTTTATTTTTTTTGTGGTGGGGGGGGGGGGTTGCCCCCCCTCCCATTTTAAATAGTGATTTAAAAATGAAATTAAAATAATTTTTTGAGAGGAGTATTTTTTTCTAAGGGCAATTTCTCTTTGGGAGGCGGTAATACCCTTCCAAATAGTTGTAAACCTATTAGAAGCTACCCTGTAAAGGAGAACCATATCGTTTAGCGAGTTCCTTCGGTACAAACACACAGACAGACGTCCTGTTACATTATTGTAAGGATATTGAAGTTTCTATTAATCACGTGGTTTAGCAAACCAAACAAAAAGTATTTGCATTGCGTTTTCCTCAATTTGTGTGCGAATATATGTGTAGTAAATTGAAATATTATGTTGTATGACTGGCAATTGTCTGGAATAGGTCATTTTTTTTCTAGGAAGGGAGGGGACATTGAACTGAAAATGACACTGATACCAAAAAATTTTTATAAATAAAAAATCAAATTTTTGCCTCGCTTTTTTGAAAAAATTGTTCTTGTACTTTTTACAGATCACTGAAAATCAATTAGTAAAAGAAAAAGTTTTGATTAAATCTTGACCAAATAAATCTGGTTGACATAGGATGTGCGGCATGTTTAAGTTTTTACGCTACATTAAAGTCAGGGCAACAGGTATAGGTCATCAACTAGAAATATCCTATTGTATAAAGTATTTTTTTTTTGTTTGTTTAAAGCTTTAGGTTTCAAAAGCTACTGAACCGATTTATTTCTCCTTTAAGAGAAGCTAGACATATGTCCAGGGTTGGTTTTAAGCTATCTTATTATTATAATGGTTTTAGGCTATATTTTCAGTCTTCAGAGACCCTTGATGCTCTGTACGTATATATGAATAAATAAGTAGTACAGATAATAATGTTTGTCCTTCCGTCTGAAGTAAAATCTCAAAGTGACCACTGGAGTGTTTAGGTTCCTATTCTTGCCAATAAATTATTTTTTTTTATGTCATGGTTTTATGCTATATTTCCATTAGTTAGGAGACCATTATACTAAAAAATGCACAAATTATTACAAAGTACCCAGCAAGTAAGGACTAACATTTTACTTTCTTTTGTAGAGGGTAGGAGCAAAGCCACCACTATATAAAATATCATATCATAGAAAGTAATAATAATTTATCTTTCACTGTTCTATCCCAGTAACCCTGATTATAACCCATGTTTGAAACCATATGGCTCATTTTCTACTTACTCACCCAATGTACTCATAACATTCATGCAATGTAGGGGAAAAAATGCATTAAAATTTAGATTTAAGTTATTAGGGTTTTTCGTTTGTCCAATAAGATCTCTAAAACAGAAGATATTTGCTTTAAGATTGATCCTAAATTTCTAATCATTTAAGGCCTTTTAAAGAAATTAATGACCAAAACTCTAGTATATTGTTAAGAACATAAATGAAATGCAAGATAAATATCAAATTGTAGTACATAATTTCAAGAAATCTATTTTGCCTCTATTAATAGACTATTTGCTGCTCTTCTAGCATCTAGAGGCTCCATGTTCGAAGGGAACCTTAATAAACCATTCCAGGACCTATTTGAAGCATCCCTTATATGGAGAAGCCAACCGGTTCCAAGTGGCTTTTATTTGAATTTTCTCTTAATGTGAAAACAACTGCATACAAATTTTTCTAGTCACATACTTGGAGAAACTGGGACAAGATTAGATAAGATTATAATAATTATTTCTCTACCAGCAGTGTCAGTCAGCTAATTCTAATAAAAACAAGGATGACAACATTCATAAAAGCGAATAAGTAGGATATAAATGTAGTAGTCTAAACAAATTTGCAAGGAAATTTGTTTGTTGCAAACCTGCATAAATACGGGATACTGTTTAAGGACACAAGAATAGG
This sequence comes from Acartia tonsa, assembly GCF_053477335.1. Classification (NCBI taxonomy): domain Eukaryota; kingdom Metazoa; phylum Arthropoda; class Copepoda; order Calanoida; family Acartiidae; genus Acartia; species Acartia tonsa. The sequence continues at coordinate 11,921,257 of NC_137262.1, read as the reverse complement.
ATAATTATAGCACATAAAAAAGTTAAAAATCAACTTGTTTCAAGTGAACATACTGGCATTCTGGTAACTATTATGGAGTGGCTAAGCTAACTAAATTATGTCTAACCATGCCAAGTTAGAAATCGATAGGACAATTCCAACATACCTAAATTAAAAGCTATACGTTACGGACAGACGGACGGACCGACGCTAATTATAGAAAAGCTGCACGTTTAACAATAAATCAACGTCTTACTAACATGTGGATTATATCATTTATTTTGCCAGGATTACAAAATTTAATTATTTACTTTGATTAAATTTTTAAATCATAATAAAAAGAAAAATATAAAATGAAGTCTTAAAAATATTAAATTTATCTTTTACGTGCAAAACTCTTCAAAATTTAGGGATTATTCCTATTTGCATTGGAACGGATAGATAACGTAGATTCCTGTTACGATATGTATAATTTTAATCAGGGATAATTTTAGTAAGCAACTCTATAAAAAATTCAGATTTCCCAAAGGTTTTTTTTGCTAGTTGGCTATTACTATTTTTCACCATCTATAGAATAACCAATATCTTAAACTTACAAATAATACAAGCAAACCAATCCTCATACAAAACTTAACACCTCATTTTAAGTACAACAAAGACTTCTGAATTTAGCATAATATTAATTCAAGTCATACAACTTGAATATTCTGAGGGCTTCGCCTTGAATGGAAACACTAATCCCCTTTTTTTTACTAGAGTAAACTTGATTTTTAGTTGGTGAAATCTCAAGGTTCGGTAAAATACTGGGTAATAAACTTTCTTTAGTTTTACTCAACAATACATATATCTATCATTAATTGATGCCATGTGGTCAAAGTTAAATTAATATAAAATTTAACGGGGCCAATCTGAAGCTTTCACGAAAAGTGCAACTTTTGTTAACTGCTCAACACAGCTTTGCTTCCCAGAACTCAATCTTTTCAATTGCTACCGAGATCTTAACGAACAAACAAAAAACTTGCTATCTATAATACAAAGTAGCTTGATGTCTGTTCGTCCGTCCCTTAAGATCTCGGTAACCACTGAACCGATCGGATTCTACTCTTCAGGGAATATCCCTACTGGTCCTGTGGTGGTTTTAAGCTTTTTACTTGGTGGGTGGGACACCCCCAACCTCCAAAAAAACAAAAATCACCCCCCCAATTTTTCAAAAAGATTTTTTACGAATTTTGCGAATTCGCCATTTATTCGCGAAAATTTGCGATTCATTCGGATTTTTTCAGCTGGGTAGGTAATAGAAGATGTAATTATACCTCTTGGGGCAAAGCCCCTAGAGGCTAGGGGCGAAGCTAATGTTTGTATATATAGTAGTAAATTTTTTGGTCTTTAGCTTAAGATTTTGATAGTTACTTTGCTGTTTGAGTTCTCCATTTTTGGAAAGCTTCACATAGGTCCTGGGATACTTTTTGGCTGTTTTATATTTAGAATCACTTCTTTGGATATTTTAAGGCCATTTTTCTATCCTAACCTATCCCTTCAAATGGCTCTGGATGAAAGGGGCTACGCCGCTAGTTATATGTATATAAAATAATTTTACGGTGCAAAATGTACAAAAGTCATTAGCATAAGATATTAAATCATAAGATACTAAATAATAACATTTGGTTTTCAGTTTTCTCAGCAATAATGTTTTATGAATGCTAATTAGCCACCCCTGACATTTATTTATATGCGCGTTCTTCAAGTTTCTCAGAGAATAAATTTACTTTAAGAATTTAGAAGTCAAGGCTAGTGGGTGCATTGCGCTTTGCAAGGGGGTGTGCGATTCAAAGACAAAAGTTTTGACAACCAATTCGATTTTTGACACCCAACTTTAACAAAAATCAAGAGGGGGGGGTGGGGGTTTGAGCTGTAGGTGATATACGCACGCCTATAAGATACCAAAGTAATTATTTAATACTTTTATAATCTAAATATCTACTTTTAAAAACATAGCTTTTCTATGACTAGGGTCTATAAGTTGTAAACTTTGCTTTTCAAAAAACCCAAAAACCTTTTTTTTCTCTCTGTATTTTAGGATTTACGTTCATTATCGATACAGTGCATGATGATTTAGTATAACATAACATTTACATATATTTGGTGTACATATTTTTATAATACACTATACTGTAAACAATATTATTAAATATAAATATATAATTCTAATAGTAAAAATTACAAATTAACTTATAAATACTTTTGAGCAATAGGAAAAAAAAAACGTAGAAACCAGTTAACCAAAACAAATTATAACTTTATTTTTTTCACTATATCATGTAATCGCGATATTTTGTTTAGTTGCGTTGAAATCTCCGCGAGTAACTACGGAATATACGAGACCAAAATAGAACAGAAATAACCCCCCCCCCTCCTCTTTCCCCCTTATAACACTTCTATTCACCCCTTCCCAATGTTACAGCGTTTTAACGGGGAAAAATTAAATTCCCCCCTGTTCTGACACAGTGTTATTATTATTAGAGCTACTTCCACGGTGTTTTAACGCACTAACCTAAATTTGCATTATAATAGTTGCTATTTAGATATAATTTAAAATAATAGTAAAATAAGTAAAATTTAACTTTTATTTATTAAGTCTACTTTGATTCTAAAAATACCCCCAACCATACGATGGTCTAACATAGGTACTAATAATATTTTCTTTATTTCTATGAATCTTTAAAGCTATTTTTTGATTATTGCACCCCTTTCACCTTGCGGGTTTCTGAATTTAAAGGTACAACACAACAGCCTAAAACCATCCTCAGACTTTAATTTAAAAATCCACTGACATATTATAACCTTTCCATATTATAAACAAACAAAAAACCTTCATATCCTATTTCATAAAGTTGCATTTCATTAACATAAAAATGTTTTAATAAAATATTAACTGTATTGTATAAACATCCCATTTCCACTTGTTTGTAAGTGTAAAGACAAATTGTCATGTGAATTTATTCCTTGGAGGCAACCCTTTAAATTTGTGTTCGTGCGTGAGTGTGTGTGTATTTGTGTGTGTAGGTGCGTGTATGTATGTGTGAGTGGGTGTGCGTTTTAATAATAGATATAGTAGATTCATCAAACTTAAAATGAATCCAAAGCAGTTGAATAATACTAGCCACGAAATTTTTGACGAATTTACTTTTTAAAAGCTAACTTCATCACAAGAAATTCAATTATTCACTATAAAGATGTTTTGCTACACGATATGATTGACCTAATTATTAGAAATGCGACTATTTATAGTTGACTCTTTGTGCAAATGAAATAAACAAATAACTGCCCACTATCTAACTTATAATATGGCCGAACTGTTCCTGCATTATTTGCTATTTGCTGATTTAGAGAGTAAATATCTAGATTATATCTATTGTTTTGATACATGTTTAATTTGTGTGTGTGAGGGCGTGTGTGTGTGTGTGAATTAATATGATTAAGAAATGCCTGTGGACACTTTGAATTTAGGTGTCCACCATAATTAAACTTGTCAGCACAGATTACTATAAGAATATTTAGATTAGATACATATTTTCTTTAGGATTAAATCCACGAATTGATTAGATGATTGAACATTAAACAGTATGATTATTATTGCAGACTAAAAATATTTCTTTTAGATGATGCTTGAAGTCAAATAAGAATTCAACCCTTTCAGATTTTGATTCCTTTAATATTCAATTACGTCTAAGGAACGAGAGAGGGGATACTTCCATAGACGTCCAAGGCGGGAGGATAAAGGGGTGATTACCCCTCCCCCCCAAATAAAAAAAATGCCTCTATAAAATAAAGATTAACCCCCCACCCCCCAAAATTTTTAATTTTCAAAATTTTACCCCTCCAAAATAAAAAAAGCTTGGACGTCCCTGGATACTTCACTGTAGGTTATACTGGTATCCAAAATATATATAAACAATCTCTCTCCTTCAATGGCTTAAAAACCTTGGATACTTTTACAAAAATCTTGATTGTTTTTTCTAAACTAGAAGTGTCCAATCCCTCATCCAGTAGTTTTTAACTACAAAAAGGGATATTTTGTAAATTTATCATTTTTAATTTATCGTCCATTGTCTTAACTCAAAGATCCTTAAATTTACATAAAAAATATACTAATAATAGTATTGTTTTTTTTTGTCTTTAATCTAAAATGTCTATTGGATTAAATTTAGGGACACATTGTTGAGCAAGGGTTGAATTAAGATGTAATCCATAAATATTTGTAAATGATAGATAGATTAAATATTGACAAAATTGCACTGGTTGTTGCTTTGCTTGACATGGGCTTAAACATTTTTGTTGATGTAGTGTAAACCAAATTCTTTATTTTGTTCCGGTAGAAAAATTAAATAAAGAACAAGGATGACAACATTCAATAGGTCAAATAAGGATAATTAAAGGAAATTACATATCTTATCTAGTAAGAAATCACATACCTACATACAAAAGACTTAGGGACATACTGACTATCTATAATATATAGCTTCCAAGAAATATTTCCACTAAGATGTTTCAGACGGACAAACAGACCTGAACTTATAGAGCAGCTTTGACAATCATGAAAAAAAAACTTGAATGATTTTCCAAATCTGGCACAGGAAATAAACAAAATGTCAACTTTTTATTGACATTTTACAAAAATAATATGTATACTTCATATCGTTATTTTACTGTTTCTCTCTCTCTCTCTTTTTCTTTCTTTTTCTCTCTTTCTATCTATCTCTCTTTCTCTCTCTCTCTCTCTAGCTCTCTCTAACTCTCTCTTTCACTCGGTCTCTATATCTCTCTCTCTCTCTCTCTCTCTCTCTCTCTCTCTATCTCTCTCTATCTCTCTTTCTCTCTCTTTCTCTCTCTCTCTCTTTCTCTCTCTCTCTCTCTCTCTCTCTCTCTCTCTCTCTCTCTCTCTCTCTCTCTCTCTCTCTTTCTCTCTCTCTCCATCTTTATGTTTTTGGTTGTGAATAATAAAATCATAATATAACTATCTATCTATCTATCATAATGTTATAGGTTTTTTAGTCATTAATTCTGCTTTGCTCACTAGTTAATGATGTTGTCATCCTTGTTTTATAATGTTTGTCTACAATGCCCCTTTAATTAGTCTCTCCCTGTTTAATGGATTTTAAAAACATGGATATTGTGACAGGAGAATTTTTGTCGTCATTTAGGTTGCTAAAATAGCCCTCATATATTGGTCAATACTTTCCTCAATTGTCAAGTGAGGGGATGGTGGGAATCATTATATTGGACAGCTAAAAGAAACATTTTATTTGGGTATGCGAGAATCTCACACAATATCCACATATTCTATATCCATTCCCTGTTTCCCACTTTCTGTCACTGAAAAAGTTATAAAAAGATCTTGACCGTGAAAAAGTGTTGCATGGCATGGCATGGTTATTTTTTTTGTAGTAAAGATACTCTATGACTATTTCCGATATTGAATAACAGTTTTTTCATCCATTCTCAAGATCCATGGTTTTCTTGACTATTTCAGTTTTACCTAATTTTATATGCTTCGCTATTTATGCACATAATTGTTTCAGACTTTTGTTCTGAACATAACCTTTTATAATGATTTCAAAGGCAAGTTTCAGTCTTTTTGGATCACATATTATAGAAGCTTCCATGAAAAATAGAACCCACTTAGTCTGGTGGTTAGAAAGATATTTCAAATTTCAAGTTTCAAGTGCTGATATAAGACATTTTTTAATGGTTAGAGACATTTTCAAAGTTATTTTTGTCTATGGGTTATTTTTTTATTGGTATTTTTTTGGTTGCTAACTTGACATATTCCTTCTTCTTTTGTAATGTATTTTTCTAATTACGTATGCACTTTTATGTTCTTTAATAAGTAGGTAACATGCTATCCAAGACCTATTGCTTAAAATCTAAACTCTTAATTAATGTGAGAAGAATGTTAACAACAGAGCACATTATTCTCTAAATAAGTAATTATAACAGAAAATCTACTTAATCATCAAGTCTTGCAGAGGTTATTTTGCACGGATCATGTATATAAAAGAACCCCTACGTATTATATTAGTTATTTATCTCATCGTATTATAGACAGCTTTCCGTGTATATTGAAATATTAGATTAAAACAAGTCAAATATAATGATAATGATAATGAATTGTCTGTAATTTGATGCTATAAATGGTTTTTCAGTATGGCTGAGAACAAGTTCTAATCCATCGAATATTAATCGGTTACAAAGCCATACTAGAATAGTTATTTCTCGCATCGTATTATAAACGGCTTTCCGCGGATATAGAATGTACAATTATAAGATTAATCTTATGATTGTACATTTTTATATTCGTAGAAAGCTGGATATAATACGATGCTAGACATAGTTTTTTCGTATGGATGAGAACCGGTTCCTATCCACCGGATTCGAATGAATACAAGAAAAGTAATAATTTTATTTTGGTTATTTACCAGCTCTTAAAATATTACCTGGCGACCGTAACATAACGCGTATCGCATCCACTCGTCGTCGGGGAGGTGAAATTGAATTTTGGCTCAATGCTGCATCATAACTTAAGACTTCAAAGAGGGTTTCTACTGCGAGATTAATAGTTAGATTAGAAGGAGGGGGGAGGGTGCCTTGGCCTAAAACAGGTGCAACTCGTTTCCAGGCAAAGTTAGGACTTTTAGACAAATTTTGTGCACAGGGTTGGTTGTCTGTAGGATTTATAGCTGAGTAATCATGGACTTCGTTACTTTCAAAAATGCGGCAAGGGTCATTTAAACGCTAAACTATATGGTTGTATATACAGTGCAAAATCAGCAAAATGACTTTACATTATTAGGTTTACTCCATACAGATAGGCTCATTATTTATGCTGTAATGTATTGTATAAATTTTGAAAAAAAGTTAATGGATTGCTTTGTTTGGATATTAATTAATGGAGTATTGAGGTATATGCAAACAAGGAAAATAAGTAGCAAAGCTCTTGAAAAAAAACAGCAAAGCAAATAAAAATGTAAGGTGCATAATAGACAGACAGTAAGACACAATCTTTATACAAAACACCTGAAAAAAAGGTATTTATAGCTTCATCTATGGGCCATAGGACAATATGATTTTCACAAAAAAAAAGCCTGTTATCTTAAATACTTAGCAAATGAAAATTACACATTTTTTCTTTTGATTTTGATTTTGTAGAAATTCTCCCGAACGGTTTCTAACAGAACATTGGACGGACGGCGAACAATTCGAATTATAGAGTAGCTTCGCCATTAACAATAAAATTATGCTTTTGTTTGCTATCAATATCAAAATAGAGAATAATTTTAAAGCAAGGCTTTTTCTAAATTTAGAGGTTGTCCATCCATGCGTCCGTAGCCTTAAGTTAGGTATTGTATACTCACCCATTTAAGGAGTAGTAACTATAAAGCAAGAAAGTCGGTATGTCCATTTTAAATATGTTGAATTAAAGAATTTACTCATGAAACTTTTCTAAAGCTGCTTACCTGTCAAATTTCCATAACGGACGTACACACATTTCACTACCAAAAAAAGAACAACGAGTTTAGTTAAATTTTTACAAAAGCCAAATAATTATTTTTCACCATTTCATTCTTGATATAGTTTTAAAATTTCCATGGTGTACTATAACGAAATTGAAGACTAAAATATGACCTTAATAAAATCATTCAAGTCTGTCACATTTACGTAGTATCATAAAGACATTATACATTTTTTTGTCATGTTCTTTTTCAACTATGTTTTAATTTTAATACTACTAACTGCTGCGCCCATATATTCTAGTGGAATTTAAGGTTTAGGTTATAGTACCCCTAACCTAAAACTACGCATATTAAAACATCTCATAAACTATAAATATTTGATTCTAGAATGATAATGCCCCAAAAAGAAAGGCGTTGCTTTCCCCCAAAGAGGTAACCTAAAAATAAATTGAAAAAAATGGTGGTATGGGGGACTTTATGGTTGGCGGAGGGTCTAACCCTGAGGTAACTATACCTGCAGTGTCCTAACTCTTTCGGGCTACCCTTATCAATTACTCGACCAGCCAATTTGGAGGAAACCATCAATTACGCTTATTAGGGTGTAAAAAACATTTGTCTCAGTACCATTACATTTATTTGAACTACAAATATTAAATTATCGTCATGTTTATCAAAATCTAGTTTAAAGTATATGCTTAAAAGTTCATAAAGAATATTTTTATGATGCATATACACCAAACAAGTTTCCAAAATTCCTAGTTTCATTAGAATTCTGAATTTATTCACATTTGTAAAAATTAAATATGTTATTTATTTAGATATATCATGATTAATCTTAATAAGTAAAAAGACAAACAATAGTACTTCTTTTACTATTTGAACTTGAAGTTATTCTTCTTATGGTATATCTTTACAAGAGTTATGCAAAAAAATCGGTGTTAACACTTTTTAACTAATTATGAAAAATAGTCAATTTCATATAGTTTTCAGCAACTCATTAGTCGATAAAAACTGTAAGGAATAAAGTAGTGAAAGAAACAACCAATTTTAAATTTTGTCATCACACGAAAGTGCTGCTATGCCAAGCTGCTGCTGGTTGACAATAGAGTGACTGCTATGAAAACCGCGGCTAGACGCAGTTGTATCTGACGTGGCCGGCCTCTATTTTTTTAAACCTAACAAGGTTTTATGAAAGATTTTAATTAAAAATATAATATTTTTGTGCGAACACTAAAAATAGAAAAACAGGAAAATATGCTAAACACAAAAAAATTCACCAAATTTTTCTTGAGAATTCTTTACTTATGACAACAATTTTGTTTAAATTACAGAAAATTAACAAGAACGAAAGAATAAATGAAATTGTGTTAAATCAGTTAAAAAGATAAATTTAAGGTCTTAATATTTGCTATTTTTCTTAATACATTTCTTAATAAAATTCTGAATTTGTTTCATAATAGACGAATTTGAGAGCAATTTTTTTAGCAATATGATATTGTAACGAGTCAAAACCTCGAAAATTTGCTAGACTCGACACCGTACGGGGAACGTGACGTCATAAAAATGAGGGATTATCCATCTCTTTTTTAGGTAGTTTTCTTTCCCACTTCTTCTCTCATCTTCTTTATTTTTATGACGTCTCGTGTGTGATTTTTGAGCGACCTTCTCCCCTTACTCGACAACTGAAGCCTTGAAGTTTTAAAAAGCTGCAGCTAAAATCAGATAAGAGCTAACACCGCTAAACTGAAATAAAACGCAGCCCTGCAAATGGGTCGACCTCTGGAAATTTTAGTTCGACCTAAAGAAGCTTTAGGTTGGCCGATTTTATAAAGGCATTTGTTAGTTGTACTTTTTAGGTTGACCTACAGAATAAATCGGTCGGCCTCTAAAAGTTGTTTGTGAACTGGGAATATAAGAAAAAAAATTTTATTAAAAAGAAGGATATAAACAATCTATAACACTATTACCAGGATGAAGCAACATTACTATACAACAAGAATTACAACACACATAGCAATAAAGTAGCGTAGCCAACTACTGGCTAAAATAAAAAGTAATTTGTTACTAGACCTAAGTCTATCTATTTAAAGTAGTAAGGTTTGTTTTGTCTGAAGCTTAAGATTTCAGTAAAACAGAACTTAATTCTAAGTTCTGTATTTAAAAAAAGCTTCAAATAGGTCCCAGGTTGGTTTTTCTATGTTTTCTTAAATTTAAGCCTCAGGATAGTTTTATGCCATTTTCCTGTCTAATTACTACCCTTCTGAAGACAAAGTCACTAGTTTTCAGTAAATTAACTATCTATTTTATTTACAAATTGATTTTAAAATTGATCGCTGGTTCATTTCCTTATACATTCTTATACCTATAATCAATCATAGTCATTTGGTAATATAGCTGCGCAATTCTCAACTACCAACACAAGTAGCAACACAAATTGGTAATGTAGCTGCGCAACTCCAAACACAAGTAGCAACACAAATTAATGAATCATGACTTTCATGATTCCACCATTTAACTTTACTGTGTGACAATATGGAAAGCTTATTCAAAACAGCGATAAGAAAATAGATAAATTTTTATCTATACTATTTTTGTGATTGTCGTTGATCCTTAAATAAATTATTTTATTATCCCAATTAGACGACTAAGTTCCTCATTATGCATTGTATGTTGTATGTATCAAATTGATTGTAAAGTTTGATCCGCCATTGCTAGCAAGCCGCAGCCACCGGCCAAATTAATGGTTATAATTTAGCTCTATCAAATTGCACTTATCGGTCAGTATCATAATCATTAATAACCGCCAAAAAGTCCAGCTATAACTAGATTATCAGCAGCGCAGCACCACGTGACCTTATAAAGACATTGTATCAAGTTCTTGTATAAATTACAGGTCGTCCACAAATAATTTTAGTTGTAACGGTAGAAATGTTTATAAAAAATATGCCTGCTATATTGTACGATAACTTTGGCTATGACAATATTTAGGAACTTCAAAAGCTAGCCGTATACATTTTACACTTTAGCATTGCTTAGTGATTTAACTATACTTTCAAAATTTTATTTAAACGCGAAATTTTTATAATTGTGGTATATCCAATCAATTTCACACTTGGTATCATGATTCCTGTAAGAATTAGATATAATTTAGAAAGCGTAACAACTCTGTAAATATGACTAAAAAGTCTGCAGAGGTCCGTTTGAAACATGTTGATTCTAGTTTTTTTAGAGCAATTTTTCATATGATATAATCATCATATTAGTCTCATTTTTGGAATAGTCATTCCTAGGGCAATAAGGTATAATTTTATAAATGTATTTTAAAAATAAAGTCCTAAAATATGTACTTCCTTAAAAATTATCCTATATTTCAGCAATTTTGCTTAGATTTATATTCTACATACTATGTTCTGACACTCTACAACTTTTAATGTGCGTTTGTCCTATCGTCTGATTTTAGAGCTTAGCTTTTAGGGGTGTTATCATCCTTGTTAATTTAATCAACATGCATAAACTGATTATTGTTTATTGTACACAGAATGATAACATCATATTATTTTAGGTTTAAAATAATTTTACTAGAAATCGGGATTTCTAAATGAAACAAGTATGACAACATCCATTGAAGCGATGCTTTGAAATCAAACGTTAGAACAAACCAACATGAACACTTGTAGAATGTCTAAACTTGCTAGCAGAATATCAATTAAAAAGTATAAACGGGTATAGTCCCTTTCGTGGTAACGCCTCTTAAAGGGCATGTCGTCCTATTTTCACAGTAGCTTCTCCCCTATTTCTAGCCCTTGCGAGGGCAGGGCCTCTAGCATTGCGGGGCCAATTGTCTAACCCTGTGGGGCAATCACCGAACCCAACTTAACTTATCCCCACCTATCAAAAGCTACTGTAAAAATGCGACGAAACGCCCCTTAAGAGGCGTTGCTACGAAAGGGGCGACACCCGTATAAACAAAATTGTATATAAATTTGTTGCAAAGTTACATAAAAATCTTTTGTAAAAATGAAAATGTAAATGAAACCATTTCCTAGACTTATCAAAAAAAAAACTTTAAAAGTACAAGAAGTTACAATTAAGGTTAAGGAAAACAAGAATCAAGTTTTTAAAAAGTGCATTTTTCTGTCATCATATTTTTTTTTACATTTAGCATGTGCTAAACAAGATAATTAGCAAGAATAACAATATACAAAGTACATTACAATATACATTAAAGAATCATGTTATTCTTAAATTTTATGTGTCTTTCAAAAATATAATAAATATTTTAAACCAGCGTTGCGGTGCTGTTTGATTTTGGTGCGGCTCCGGCTCCGCGGAGCCGTTTGTGATGATGGTGGCTCCGGCTCCGACCTTAAATCAAGAAAAAAATCGACATATTTTTTTCCCACGTCTATTTTTGACTTTTGAAGGTTTTAAAAGTTAAATTTTTGATAAAAATGGACTTGAAATACTTAATAGGGGCATTTGCACATGACAAAACAGAGTTACCAAATTATAATTATAAAAAAATTATAATAAAAAAATCACTTTATTTATCTAGTCCGGAGCCGGAGCCGTTCCTAACATAAAAGAGGTAAGGTGTATTTCTGTGTATCTGTTCCTTTTAGATCTTTACAACATATCTATATTATAGATGTATACACAGATAACTACTTCCCTTCCTTTTTCAATGACCTTTTCGTCTGCTACCAGATTGTTTTCTGCTACTTGGCTGTGTTAATACACACCACACAATTGGTTGATTTTTATTGACCCAATTGAGAGTCGTCACAAGGACAGTGCGATGGGGAGATACAGTTATTTAACCCTTTCCCCGTCTAGTCCGATTGGGACGGTACTCTTATCAAAGACAAGCTTCATATTAGTCTTGAAGAATAGTAGGTCAACACTATCGATAAGCCCCTCCCTTACATCTCTAAATTTTATCTGTTATTTTAAACTAAATAAATAAAAGTTTTTTGGGGGATATTATCCTTTACCCCCAAAAGCTCGTTGCTAATCCACCGGTATGACACAAAAAATTAAATTGTAGAGTATCTTTGCAAAAAGAGCAAAATGTTCCTCATTTCATCATGTTGTTGTTAACTTCGACTTAAATTGTTGATATTATCATAATCAAAATCAACACATTTAGTAGTTAAGTGATCTTCACATCAAGTTCAATTTTAAATTTAATATGAAGATTGTTACATTGTTTTATTTGAATAGTACATAATACTTAGTTGTTTACTTAATATTCAGTTCTGACACTCTACAAGTGTTAATGTTCGTTTGTTCTAACGCTTCAGAGTTTCGCTTTTATGGATGTTGTCATCCTTTTTATTCTAAATGATTTAGATTAAATTGAAATTGATAATTACTCATTTTCTTTCTTTAATATCCTGATCTATCCTGAAAAATAGGCTTGGAAGAATTGCCTGCTTGTTTTAAAACATAAACAAATTATTGTTATTAATATTTATGCCACAGTTTCAAGCACTGCTTATTTTATTCCTGTTGTGATGGTATTATAACTCAGGGATTCTAAGGGATATGCCTATGGACGATAAATTTAAGTACAATCCCAATTATAGTAAACAAAATTACCTCTTTTACAGATTAAATTATTGGTGCAAAAGTTTAGAAGACACAAAAATAAAAATCCAAAAATAAAAATCCTTAAATCTTTTAATCCAACGAATGAGAGAAGGGTCTATAGAGAATATATAATTCTTTATTAAAGTATCGCTTCAATACCGATTTATATCCGCTAGAATAGAACCGGTGTTTAGCAATACTGAAAATTCATGTATCATATCGTATTATAGACAGCATTCCGCAATAGTAAAAGGAAAAATCGTCCACTCAGGGCCAACAAAAGTTGAATTAATCTTAAATTTGCTTTTATATCTGCGGAAAGTTTTAAATCATTCGAAGTGATAAATAACAATTATTTAGCTAGGTTATTACTATTTTCCAAATAAAACTCACCCTTCTTCTTGAGTTCATAATATAAATTTGTCCTTGTTGATAATGAAAATTGTAGTCTAATTATTAAATATTATGTGAAACAAGACCTAACTAGTAATAATTATTTATAAATATAAATCATTAATTATCACCCTCGTACGAACAACAGAACAACTATAATAATAATTATAAAATTGTTCAATGTTACTTAATGTTGCAACTATGAACAGGGAGATACGGAAAGGGGCTGGGGGTGTCTCACCCCCCAAGAAAATATCATAAAACCACCACAGGACCAGTACGTATATTCCCTGAAGAGTAGAATCCGATCGGTTCAGTGGTTACCGAGATCTTAAGCTTCAGACGGACGGACGGACAGACATCAAGCTACTTTGTATTATAGATTATTATATAAAATATAGGGCTCGGCAGCAACATATCTTTAAAGTCAATGAACTGCGGCAGCGAACCAATAGAAATTTGATGGCTTGGCTGCGAAGCACATTCTTGAAAAAGAGGAGTTGTATTATTTATTGACTTTTAGGCGGCTTATTTTACCGGTATATTGTCAAAAAATATTTAGCTGCGATAGTTCGTCGTTTTTAGATGAAGTGGCTTTTTATTGCGTATTTTGATTATCCTAATTAAAAGTTGTTTAAGCAGCTGTGCGGCTGCCAAATTTTTCCAATATCCCTTGTACCTATCCTTATATCCATGAACACTAAGAAATCAAGGATATGATATGTAAAGAAAACCTTCAGACAATCATTAACTAAAAATTGTTCATTTTAACAACAACAAAAGTATCTTTTTAAAATCTTTTATAGGACAATAAATTAATTGATTTCATAAGAAGACAAGTCAATGCTATATTCTTAAAAATTAAGGTTTTATATTACAATACTACTTTGAATTAGAACACTTTAGAATATTGTAAAATTGTAATTGAATATACCCCAAAAAATCTTTGAACAAGGATGACAACATCCATAAAAGCAAAGCTCTGGAATGGTAGAACAAACGTCTAAACAAAATTGTATGAAAATTTGTCGCAAAACGGCTTAAATACACGATACTGTTTAAGTAACACGCATTTATTTTTATAGGAATGCTTCGCTTATAGCATTGTACCTTGTTGTAACTAACTGGATTCAGAATTTTAGAAATCAGATGAATAGGATCATTATAACAAACAAAATAATTGTTGTTAAAAAGATTAAAATTCATTTTGTTTTAAATTGACGCACGGACTTTCTGGTAAAGATTATAGAGTTGCTAAGCTTCCCAAATCCTACCTAACTATTATAGGAATCATCATGCAAAGTTTGAAATCGTTGGACAATTCTAACATGTCTAAGTTAATAGAAAGAGCTAACCGTTACGGACGGACGTACCGAACCCAATTATAGAAAAGCTTTAAAAATATTTTTGCTAAATTTTACCAATGCTTGTTATTCTTAAAAACTAATCAACCAAATTATAAAAAGTAAAACAATTTATCAGTTCAGCATAAAATAAGCATAAATAAGTTTATAATGTTTGCCTTCAATTTATCTTCAACCAGGGAGGGAGGGGACATTGGGCTGTTTCATACACTAGTCCCCAAAGTCTAATAATAACGTTTTCTTTTTCCTTGGCTTATCAACCTTGAGGACTTTTATTGAATTTTGATTGGTTGGTTCATTTAGTTGAATTTCTAATCGTTTCACCCACTTATTGTAATTTACAGAAGGGGTAATTTTATCATTGGGGAGGTCCATCAATTTATCGGCCAATACATTATCCCTTTAGATCCCTGATCTTCAACGATTCTGTATATGCTTTGGTGTAATATTTTGGTGTATTTATTTGAAATTTAATTTCTACATAAGTCTTTAGCTTTAATTTTTTACAGGTTTTTAAAAAATGTTAATTTTATCTTATTTAAATGGTACCTAGAACATATTACATAGTGTGAGAATAACTGCTAAGTATGTTATTATAAGCGAAGCTTTTCTACAATTAGGGTCGGTCCGTCCGTCCGTCTGTCCGTGACGGATAGCTTTTTTCGTTAATTTAGGCATGTTAGAATTGTCCTATCGATTTCAAACTTTGCACGATGATTCCTGTAATAGTTAGGTAATATTTAGAAATCGGAGCAACTCTATTATCGTTACCAGAATGTCCGTACGTCCATATTAAACATGCTGATTTTTAACTTTTCTAAAAACAAATTTTTATGTGATAAAATCATCCGATTTTTCTGATATTTGGAATAATGATTCTTGGGACAACAAAGTACAATGTTATAGGCGAAACAACTCTATAATCAAGTCCTAAAGTGTTAGTATGTTCTTAAAAATTATCCTGTATTTAAGCAGTTTTTGACCAAATTTACTAACAGTTTTGTTGCTACTTTAAATTCTGATTTTTCAGTTCTGACACTCTACAAGTGTTAATATTCGTTAGTCCTACTGTTTTAGAGCTTCGCTTTTATGAATGTTGTCATCCTTGTTTACTAACTTAAATCCTATATATTTATACACATTGTTGTACATATAGTTATCATATTCTTATTATTTCAATGACATGACATTGCTAATTATGGCTCTTGTATGTGTGTGTGTGTGAGTGTGTGTGTGTATGTATGTGTGTGTGTGTATATATATGTGTGTGTGTGTGTGTATGTATGCAGTGTTTATGTTTATAATGCATTGTCCAAGAAAAGGATAAAGTTCTCAAGTAATATCAAGGACCAAAATAGTAATTATTAGATCTAAGTAATTGCGCATTTTCATTGCAGCTTTAAAAAGTAATACAGATTTTTAAAAAAACTACAGCTAATATCTTATAGGCTAACAATAGGCGACTGTGTCTGCCGTGATCTGATACTTTGATATAAATTTATTTGAGGTGTTTTTCTTAATTATTTCTTTCAAATACTTGCATTATTTTTAAAAGCGAAGCTTTTCTATAATTAGGGTCGGTCCGTCCGTCCGTCCGTCCGTCCGTCCGTACGTCCGTCCGTCCGTCCGTCCGAGATAGATAGCTTTTATTCGTTAATTTAGGCATGTTAGAATTGTCCTATCGATTTCAAATTTTGCATGATGATTCCTATAGTAGTTGGGTACGATTTAGAAAGCGTAGCAACTCTATAATCATTACCAGAATGTCCGTACGTCCATTTTAAAAATGTTGATTTTTCTACTTTTTTAACAACAAATTTTCAAGTGTTTTAATTATCCGTTTAATCTGATTTTTAGTATATTAATTCCTGGGACAACAAAGAACAATATTATAAGCGAAGCAACTCTATAATCAAGTCCAAAAATGTAAGTATGTCCATAAACATTATCCTGGTTTTAAGCAGTTTTTCAACAAATTTACCTACAATTTTGATTCGACATTTATACATTTATGTTCCGATTTTTCAGTTCAGATACTATACAAGTGTTAATGTCCGTTTGTCCTACCGTTTCAGTGCTTCGCTTTTATGGATGTTGTCCGTACGTCCATTTTAAACATGTTGATTTTTCTACTTTTTTAACAACAAATTTTCAAGTGTTTTAATTATCCGTTTAATCTGATTTTTGGTATATTGATTCCTGGGACAACAAAGAACAATATTATAAGCGAAGCAACTCTATAATCAAGTCCAAAAATGTAAGTATGTCCATAAACATTATCCTGGTTTTAAGCAGTTTTTCAACAAATTTACCTACAATTTTGATTCGACATTTATACATTTATGTTCCGATTTTTCAGTTCAGATACTATACAAGTGTTAATGTCCGTTTGTCCTACCGTTTCAGTGCTTCGCTTTTATGGATGTTGTCATCCTTGTTTAATTTCTTTTTATAAAAACTAGCACTTTGCCTTTAGCCATTAGGAAATGCGTGATTAGAAGGAGAATTATATCAATAAAAACCTTAGACATATAAAAAGCTTCCCTGAAAAATACGTCCCAATCTGCACAAATATTAAGCTCAAAAACCCTTCACTACTTTTTATTATAGGTTGTTAAAAAGTAATTTAAAATTTTTTGTCATATGCACTTGACTGGTTTTATGTTGTTAAACATTAATTGTCAGGGACAAGGGACCGGGATTCTGACAAACAAACCATAAGAGTATTTAAATCATTCAATATATTTCTTTATCTTCTCACCTATTTTCATTCAAAAAGTAAGTTTCACGCGTTTTTAAAAGCGAAGCTTTTCTATAATTATGGTCGGTCCGTACGTCCGTCCGAGATAGTTAGCTTTTAATCGTTAACTTAGGCATGTTAGAATTGTCCTATTGATTTTAAACTTTGCATGGTAATTTCTGTAGCAGTTAGGTACGATTTAGAAAGCGTAGCAACTCTATAATCGTTACCAGAATGTCCGTACGTCCATTTTAAACATGTTGATTTTTTTACTTTTTTAATAACAATTTTTTATGTGATAAAAACATCCGATTGATCTGATTTTTTATTACTGATTCCTATTACAATAAGGTACAATATTATGAGCAAACCATCTATAAAATCAAGTATTAAAATGTCAGTATGTCCTTAAACAGAATTCTGTATTTAAGAAGTTTTGCAACAAATTTACGTATAATTTTGTCAAACCTTATATTTTCATATTTTGTATATTTAGTTCTGACACTCAACAAAAGTTAATGTTCGTCTGTCATATCGTTTCAGAGCTTCACTTTTATGGATGTTGTCATCCTTGTTATCCCAACAATTACTCAATTTAAAAAAAAATTTAATAGTTATTTCTTGCATCGTGTTATAAACAGCTTTCCGCGGATATAGAATGTACAATTATAAGATTAAAACTGGTTTTAATCTTTTGATTGTACATCTTTAGAAAACTGGATATAATACGATGCTAGACATAGTTTTTTCGTATAAATGAGAACCGGTTCCTATCTACCGGATTCGAATCGAATGAATTCGAGAAAAAGAATTAATTTGGTGAATAACATTCCATGACAAACTGTAGACTACTCAAGGATTTTAAGAGATATGACAATGAACGGTGAATTGATGTACCAGAAACAAAACTAGATCATCGCTAGATTATATTTTCTGTATGAAAAATTGCTTAGACCAACCAATTAAAATTTAATTTATATAGACAACAAAGGATATAGGTTTTTAAAAACGCTATGGATACCACTATAATTTCCAGTCCAATTTCTTCTCCCTCTCTGAGATTACTTGATGCGAACATAGAAATGCAATGCAACACAATTAACAAGTAAAACATGTCACAACATTCTAATAACACAATTTGAACATTTTACTTTTTTTTGTAGAAAACCTTCTCTACAAGTATAGATAACATGGAAATCGTTTTTGTTCTTTCGTATATTACTAGCGGATACGCCCCATAGAAGCATTCTAGGGGCACACTGAGGAAAGAGTGAGAGGCAAGTTGATCCTCAACTTAATTTTTTTTTTTTGGGGGGGTTATGGTTTATTGGGAGGTTAAAAGTATCCTCCCCCAAAATATTTATAAACCTTTCCTGGACCTACAAGAGGCTTAATTCTAAAGGAGAACCATATCGGTTCCTCAGATATTGAGATAATTTGCTAGATACAAACAGACGGACAGACATCCTGTTAAATTTATATATTTTAAACAATATGTTTGTCTATCATTAAAACCTTTATTACCAACCCTCATCAAGTTTTGCGTATAAAATATTATGCCTCTGGCAAAATTTCATAATTAAGTACAAGAATAAAATAAATTACCACTGAAAACTCACAAACAATGCATTAATGGAGGTTTTGTTTATCTTTATATAAAAGTAACAGGATGTCTATCTGTCCATATCTGTATACAAATATTTAGCAAAGAGCTAGAACGACAGGACTCTCCTTTACAGTAAAGATTTTTACAGCCTGCGACAAAAATTTCAAATTTTTTTAGGGGAGAGACCGTCACTAGAAAACAAATTACACCTACTCTTTCATACTTTTTCATTTAAATTTTGGGGGGAGTTCAATTACCCTCCCCCCAACACTTGTTAAAATAATCCTTTGATTCTCCAAGGGCGCAGCCAGTAGTATCGTAGAGGAGGACAGAACAAATATGGTTTAATTAATTTACATTCCTTTATTCCTACATATATTACAAGTTAATAAATGGAAAATTATTGAAACTTGTGAAAAGTAATTGTCCTATCACTGTATTCCTGGGTTAATATACAAATAGCCGGATTTTCCCAGGGTTATACTTTTCTTATTATTACTTGTGCAGTCAATAAAAATAAAAATTCTGTGTAACATTTGTGATATGAGCTTTTAAAATATCTTTTTAGGTGAAACATTTAAAATAATATAAGACACTATTGTTTTTTTACTTAATAACTTTGATAGACTTTACCATTTCCATGTTTTAACACCTCGTTTAACCCCCTCCCAAACCTAATTCTCCAGCTGGTCTTGTAATGGCTATAAACAACAATTAGACCACCGACCAACGCATTTATCTTGTAGAGTAGCTACGCTGTAAAAAGAGTTGTTACAAAGTTCTTATCAAATAACATCCCGTCATTTGAAGTCGTATAAATAGGCCCATCTGATTTATAACTTGTGAAGAGCTAAGCAACTCACTAATTAATCCAATTGTTTCTAGATATACAAGTTAGCTACTAATGACTTCTTATAGCTATAAGAAAAATATTAAGGAATAAGTCATTGTAAAATAAATCAATATACATCCTAGACCCGAATGATGATAGACTAAATTACCCCTTCTGTTGGGAACTTTTAGTTTGTAACCATACAATCAAAATTCAAACAAAGCACCCAAAATTGTTGTGCCAACGATTAAGATAACATGGATGTCTGTGTTATTTATAGTCCAATGTCCCCTCCCTCCCTACTTCTTCCATAATTTTTGTGAGCATCGACTTTCCTATACTTTGTGTGTGTCGGTAACGAAAGATCTCGCCAACCGCAGGACTTATTTGGTTTCCCCTCCCCGAAATGATTTTGGAAAAATCACCCTCTATATTTCTTTTTAAAACATAAACCAATGTTGGATTGAGTTAGAGGGGTTGTAGGGAAATTTATTACACCCCTTTTGAGGCTAAGCCTATAAAGTCTAAGGGAAGAACCGCATATGAAAATGTAGAAGTAAGGCTCCATACGAAAACATGAATTCTTGTTCCTCTGAAGATGGTTATCCTTGTTTAATTGTGGTGCCCTACTGTGTAAATAAGGGCACTTATATCAAGTTTCTAGTCAGATTGCATCACAAATTCTTGATATTATTATGATTTATACATGCATTGTTTTCTTTACGAGTTATTAGTTTTATAGGCTTTGTCCATGTGTGTTAAGTCAATATCATTAAACAGTGTAGTTACTCTATAACTTACAATCTGTATCCACATTTTGATGCGCTTAAATCTTTTAACATTAGAATTTTCATAGAAGGTGAATAAAATAAATGGATGGCTAATTGTTTAATTGAATCATAAATTAGGTTAGAAAGGGTCATTAATAGATAGAGTAAAACAGCCACAGCTCATTATAATGCTTCCATACAAAGGTAGGGATATAAAAAGGTATATTGCTTTCTATAGTTGGGATGTTTGTGCCTTGAGACCTACTATAAAAGTTTTGCTTAAGTTGTTTTAGATATTATTTACTACGAAAATGCATTTGTATTATAAATGTAATAAAATTTAATCTAGTTCAAGCAATTTGAAATCTAAATCTGATTTCATCTGAATTTTTGGGAATAATAATTCTGAATCACGAAACCTTTAAATCCTTTAAAAAAGCCCTATATTTTTTACACTATATGAGTAGTTGTAGCTATTTCCTAATTGTATTTTGTAAGTGGATTTTCTTTTTTAATAATAGTTAGGCTACTCTATAATGGAACGTTTCATTGTTTAGCATATTAAAGCTTTTATTGAAGATGATAGTCACTCCAATTGGGTTAAACATAATGATCCCTAATAAGCCAAACAGATAATCTTCTCTTAATTAAACATAATTGTCCTCATGTTTTGTGTGTATCACATCGCCTACAAAAAAGAATTTGGGAGGATAGAAAAATAGCCTAAAACCATACCCAGACTTTTATTAGAACAAATAGCCTAAAACCTCTCTTGGACCTATAAGAAGCTTCACTGTAAAGGAGAACCTTATCGGTTCAGCGGTTAGCAATACCTTTTCTACAGAGAAAAAAGGTTACTAATTTATATAATAGGATATACCTTCGACTGTATAAATGTTTGATTTAAACAAATTAGTTGGTTGTAGAAATGCTGCTTTAAAGAAATAAAGCTCTAATATCTGACATATTTATTTTTAATTGGCATAATTTGACAAAACACAACCATTTTTATCATAAACTATACTAACAAATTAAAATTCAATAACAACAAAAAATAATTTTAACAATGAATTCCATTCTTTAAAACAATTTTAGATGTTAAAAGGAAAGAAAATAGTCAAAAATCTGAAATTTTCCTGATTTAACTTTTAAATGTTAAAATAAAATTTGATACATATTTTGAGATGAAAAGGGTTTATTTTAAAATGTTATACAAACTGTTATTTAGAGGTACTATTTGATTTTGAGTGAAAAATTTATTTTGATAACTATTTTTTAAGACATAAGGGTTAAAAGGGTGTTTACAATATTTCTGTGGGTTTATTAATGTGTATTAAAATATTACTGTTATTATTACTAAAATCCCTAAAGTCACAAACTATCAACTTCAACATCTAAAACATAAAATTATTCTTTGTTAAAATTGTTTAATAACATGTTACCATAGACGTCCAAGCGGGTAGGGGGGAGTAAAGGGATCTTTACCCCCTTAACACTTTTAAACCCCTCGTTTTACCCCTCAACAAAATAAAACAATGCATTGAATTAACCACCCTCTCAAACCTATGAAATCTCTCATTTTCCCCTTATCAAAAAAAGCTTGGACGTCCTTGCATCTAACATAATACTATTCAATGGTACATAAAGTGCTGTTTTAATTGATTTGTGACATTTTTTTCATTGGGATTTTTTCAATTTTGAATTAAATTTTAATTTTTTTATTTAAAAAAACTAAATAAAACGATTGACTTTTTACTTGATAAAATTTATCAAAATTAACAAATAATTTTTAGTCATAACTTTTCATAAAAAGTAAACATATTAAAATTTTGGAATTTCCAAATTTATTTAATTTTATTTTGTTATAAAATATCTTACAGTAAGTAGTGATAGTTCATGTATAAATTATCTAAAAACTAAATGTGAATTAAATAAATTCTACAGCGGAATTTAATTTAAAAGTTTATTTTGGCAATTTTATTTGTAGTGATTTATATATGACTAATATTTTTGTTATATTTAAATATCACGTTATTATATTTTATTGTTTATCAATTTGACACTAATCAAATGCTTTCATGAGATCAATAAACGCTTAATTAATTTCTTTGTAAACCAATATTAAATTTCACTTTTAAAGTTTATTTTGTTAGTATTTACAGTTTGAACTTTTGCTTAATTTGTTTTGTCACTAATTGATGGAATAGTCCATTAAAAATGAAACTTTGAATGACTATGATTCAATGGTCCATTGCATAACAGCTGTGTCTCTTCCTCCAATTGTTATTACTCTAGAAAGTTCATCTAAAAACCTGAAATGAAAAAATATTAAATACAAATAATGCATCAATACAGGACGTCCAAGCTTAATTTCTGAGGGGGTAAAATGAGGGAAAAACACCCCTTTACCGACGTCTAATATAAAAACGTCAGTTTGGTTTAATGTTTGTTTAAGTGTAAAATTTGGATGTTATCATTTTGTCAAAATTGTAAGTGATGCTTTTTGTTAAATAAGGCTGCTAAAAGTTGAATTTTTTTATATATCTTTCTATTTCATTACCATAAAACATAATTTGTTGTAAATTGAGTAAAAATTAAAGTTATGTAAGTGATGCCTCTAGAAAAGGTTGCAAATGTGGCTTGGCAGCCGCGCGTCAGCTGCCAATAAGTCTCAAATTAAAACCCGCTTGGGTGGTTAAATTTTTTAAAAGTTTGATTGCCATATTTTGTTAAAGTTTAGACTTCTAGCTGACTCAAAAATTGAAATAGGCTGATTTCCCTTATGCTTATAGGCGGCTGACACGCGGGTGCCGAGCCCCGGGTGCAAAGAAGGGTAAACTTGCACCCATTAATATCCATTTCAACTTCTACTTCAAAAGAGCAAAACTTTTATTTGGAAGGAGACAAGCAGGGATATTAAGGGCCAATGGAAGAAAAATATAAATACATCCTCAATGAGGATAACAAAGATTACACCTTCTGTAGACTAAAATCATTGTTGGAAACGTGAAGACATCACTAATAAAGTCCCCAAGATTGTAATCAACAAAGAAATTTGGTTATATACCTTTGGGTACTAGTGTAATATACAGCCAATTGTCCCCTCCCTCCCTGGAGACAAGCCAAAGAAAAATATATAAATAGAAAGCTATATATATATGTAGCTTAAGCAAGGGCGTGCATTAATGCGGTTGTACATACTAAGATACTACACCCAAAGAAAGTGTTTATATATGAGTATAATTAATGATTATAACTTTTAAGTTTAAACAGATATATATTTAATTCTTAATATACAAAATTTATAAAAAACATCTTCTGGTAAATTTAAAGTTTTTAAAACCGATGCAAAACCAAATGTTCTAAAGTTATTACTCTTTGTAAGTGTGATGCATATATTTGTGCTGCATTTTTACAAACATTAGACCAAACATTCCTGTACAGAAGCACTTTTTTAAAATTGAAAATTTTCTTTTTTCTTATTTTATTTATTTTTTTCCGAACCATGCATGAAATCCCATACTCGCAGTCTTTGAAGAGAAGTCAATCATTAACATTATTTACTTTTATAAATATCTTTCCCTTCTATCATATTCAATTGCGTGTTTCTCTTTTTACTGTATCTTTCCATTTAATTTCAGAACCTTTTTCTTGCTTTCTAATGCAACAAAACACAAAAATTTAAGTCTTTTCTTTTTCTATGTTTTTTTTTGCACATTCTTCTCTACTTTAATATGTGCCAGCACTTTTTCATCCCCATATATATTCAATATGGGGTGTTGATACTAACCAAATGTTAACATATTTTGAAGTTTTTTTGGGGGATGTGGTAATTTAGGTCATCCCATAGTTAACTAGAAAGGATTTGATCTTCTTTATCAAATATTTTGTTAAAGTTGAAATGATAGCGATTACCATTAAACTTCTGATTGCTATTAATTCTAATTTTTTTTGTTGATTTTTAATTACTTAATGATAAATATGTGGTTGATTTTAGCTTGCTAAAAACAGAAAAGTTTAAATGACTTTTGAGTGATCTTTTTAATTAATTACCAGCTATCAGAAAAAAAATACTCCTTGATGTAAAAACTCAACTGGCTATTTGATTTCGTAGCAGAAATTTTAGAAACACTAATATAGTGTTACTTTCCTTCCCCTTTAATATGCAAATATATTCTCATTCAATTTGGTTTTATTACTAGAAAAAGCAACTCTATATCTTATTTAGTCTTTAATCTGTAAATTATAATTCCTCTATTTTTTTTATTTTTAATGAAAAAGAAAATTATTTCAAATACTGGTATAAAGTTTTTTTTATGGGATATTTCTCTTAAAATTCAAAACCAATGTTAAAATATTTGTTAAACCTATCTAGTTCGGATATATTATTAAATAAAGGCAACTACGTATATAATTATACAAGATAATAATTACTAACCTTAGAGCGGTAACGGGACCACTATGAGCTGACACTCGGTTAAATTTACAAATAGGCTGACAGGCGGGATATCTGAAAAAAATAAGAAATATCAGAAAAACAAAAAAATTTGGATGGTAGGTATTTTCGAGTAAAAATTTTGCTGGGTAAATTTTCTCTGATCTTTATATGTTTTATTAAATCTTATTAGTTCTAGCATAAGATATCCTTTAAGAAAAAGCTCAATCATCTGTTACTTAATTCAAAGTCTACTTTTTAGAAACTATTAACAATTTAAATTAATGTTTTCCTCTTGATAATATGAATTATTTTTACCTGTATGTTCTAATGCTTCCATTTTCTTCTCCAACAACCAAAATAGAATCATCCTCTGCCCTTGAACCAACAGTAATCTCCCAACCTTCCTCCTAAAAAAATATTGAAAACATTAAAAGATAAGCATAGAAGTGTTTCATAATTAGATGAAATATCAAACATTATTTTGTTTCTTTTTAACAGTTCAGCTTTATAATTGACAAACCCCAAAGACGATTCCAGTTACGTCATATACGTTTCGGGAAAGAAAAAGGGAAGAAAATCTCTTCGAAAGAGATGGGAGAAAAGGGAAGAGATTTTCTTCTCCTTCCCTTTTTATATGACGTCACAGGAATCGTCTTGCTCAAAACTGGGACAGTTTGGGGTTCGTCTTATAATTAGGTAATTGATGTAATTTGTTTTAAAGGAATGTTTTGATTTCAGATGCAATAAAATATGAGCAAGAATGAAATCTTTGCAGTTTATAATACAAATAGCTTTAGTTTATCTGACCTTTAATTATGCTGAAGAAATTTGTCTTGGAGAAGAAGATCAAATAGGAACTTGTATGACTAGCCTAAAATGTCTGATGAAACAGGGAAAATATTTGGGCCTTTGTGATCCATACAATGATGACAATTCTGTCTGCTGTTATCTTGAAGAAGAAATTTATGCTTATGATAATTATATAGTAGAGGAACATGTAGAAGAAACATATGTTGAAGTAGATGATGAATGTAATATAATTAGAACCAAAGACATGCCACGAAGGTTTAAAAGAGTGGTTGGTGGATATCTGGCCTATGATTCACATCATCCTTGGTCAGTTGCCATATGGACTAAAGATAATGATATATGTGGAGGTACCCTGCTAAAAAACGGCTGGATTTTAACTGCAGCACATTGTCTAGAAGATATACCATTGTCAAATTTTGAGATAGGTATATATAATCCACGGTGGGAAAATAGAACCTATTATCAGCCTGAACAAGCCATTTCACATCATCTGTATGACTTTTCTAGAAATCTATATGTTGATGATTTTTACTATGATGTTGCACTTATTAAGGTTGCACTTCCAGAGGAGGTCCTAGCTGACCTGGAGCCAGCATGTGTGTCCCCAACTCAAGATATCGACAACCTGGATGTCAAAGTTTGGGGCTGGGGTCAGTTGGGCAATGAAACCTTTCCCGAGGGCCTGCAGGAGCTCGATCTGTTTGTGTTTCCTAATGATGAGTGCTACTACGTACAATGTTCTAATAATGAGAGTGAATGTGTGAATTTCAATGGAGACTTGATGTTCTGTGCTGGAGTTGACAGAGAGACTGCTGGAAAAGATACCTGCAAAGGAGATTCAGGTAAATTTATCATATCATGCTAGAAATGGATATTGTGTGAGATTTTTGCATATCCTGATAAAATGTTTCTCCCAGCTGGCTAATATAACAATACCCACTTCCCTTATGACTTTACCCGATCCCCTTCCATGACCAATATTTGAGGACTATATTAACAACTAAATTGGAGAAAAAATTCCTCTTTCACAATATCCATGTATTCTATAAACATTCAGCTAGGTTATTAGTACAACTACCTCTTAAACGAAATTTAATTATGAAAATTTATATGCAAGAGTCGACATAAAAACTGAATTTTGTCAACATTATAATTTCACTTATTTTTTCCAGAGGGTTTTAAAGTCAAATCATCATCATTAATTCTTTGTTTCTATCACTCTTAATTTTTTTTTATTTATTTAAAGGATAATTTAAACCCTTAGATTCAGCAATATTTAGCAATATAGATTTATTTATGATTGACTAATGGACACGACACACTAGACGAAGAACAATCCGTACCACTTTTGCACCACTTTTGATTCCTGTGACGTCATAATAAAGAGGGAGATGAGAGGAGAAGTGGGAAAGAAACCCCCTAAAAAAGAGATGGAGAATCCCTCATTTTCATTACATAACAGGAATAAAAAGTGGTACAGATTGGGCTTCGTCGATACACTATAATCATATTCCAATTATGCATTCAATATATATCTTTTAGGTGGAGGAGTATTAGTGGGGAACAAAGCAGTTGTTGGAATAGTAAGCTGGGGTGTGAACGCTGGTTGTGGCCTACAGGACCGTCCTGGAGTATACCAACGAGTACGTCCTGTATATGACTGGATTCAGGATATTATTGCTAATGATGGTAATTCAAGTGTGATGCTTCAGATGAAGCAAAATATCAGTGCCTGGGTAGCTAGCGCTGTTGACAGTATTTCTAAAAATGTCCTGAATAGGATAATCAGTGGACTTGGTCGAATATAAAACTTTAATGTGCCATTTACTTTAGCTTTTATTTAATCTTATTTATTTAAATTTTGATGTAATTATGAGCTTATCTATGCTATTTTGTATGTATTTATTAATTGACAAATTGATTTTAACCTAATAAAGTTATTTATATCCTTGTAAATAATTTCAATTTTTAAATGCAACAATTTAGAGGTAAAAATCAGATGTGTTTCAAATATTTTTTTAAATGTATTTTGTGTAGAAAACATTAAAAGTTATCATTTTCTTTTCATATTTTACCATAAAGATTATGTGTATTGTTATAATTGTTCTCAATTGTCCAACAGACACGCGTAAATACCCAAGGTATAGTGTTGCAGCGATTCTAAAACTGTAATGAACGTTTTTTAAATCCAAAATAATTATTTTATGCTAACCTGCCAAACTCCAAGACAGTTCCATGACAGCAAACAGTCTGTGCTTGTCCAGTCTACATCACGTAGCTCATCCATATCCTACAGAAATATTATACAAGGATGACATCATCCATAAGTTGTGATTCACAAAAAATATTGGATCATTTGTCAAAATGTCATAAATCAATAATAAATTTGTTAGGAAAAATCACTAAACCTTTCATATGTGTTTTATAGTATGTTTTAATATCTAAATTTTTTTTTGCAAGACAAACAATAAAATAAATACTAGATGCTTATTAGTTTAGGGATTCTTCACAAAAAAATCAATTATCTATCTTGAATTGAAGCCGTGAAAATCAAATTACCCTATTGTCATACCGTACTGACAAATGGACGGACTGACAAATTGAATTATACAGTAGTTTTACAACTAAAACTTTTTCATGATTATCCTTCCTTTTATGACCAAAATCCATCACAAATATTATTAAATTCCAATTAAAAATTGTACCTGGATTCTTTTAACTTGATCAGGTATAGCAGTCTCCAGCTTGGCGGATAATGTGTTGGTTATGTCCAGCCTGCTACCAGGGCGGGACAAGTGGTTTTCTGGTGTCCTGAAATAAAATATTGGAGAATAATAGATAAGTATAGAATAAGTTTTTAAAAATGATAGCAAAGTCAATATAAGATATAAACTTTCGGGAATAGTCCCTTTCGTGGCAACGCCCCTTAAGGGGCGATTCGTTGCATTTTTCAAATGGCCGCGCAGGGTTAAAGCCCCCCAGCAGGGGCTAGAAATAGGAGAAAAGCTACTGTGAAAAATACGAAGAATCGCCCCTTAAGGTGCGTTGAAACGAAAGAGACTATACCCAAACTTTCTTATACATAAATATTCCTTTTTAATATCGAAGCTTCTCTATAATTTACTTTGTCTGTCCGCCTGCTCGCTTCAAAAGTCATATAAAATATTTTTAATAAAGGTTTCGTGATCTTTTTTTGCATTTTTTCCTTTTCTCTTTTCATCTGAACATCTATAAATCACTTTGTTCATCCATTTTTTTGGGTATTCAGCAAATTATGGATGCTGTCATCCTTGTTTACTAACAGTTTCTAGTTTTTTTACAATTACAACTTAAAAGCTCCTTATATTTTTTGAAAAAAACTCTTTTAAAAACACTATTTAAAATGTTAAATCTTACTTTTCGAAAGCACATAATCGACAAAGACCAAATTGTATCAAAAAGATCCATGTGACGTCAAAAAAAAGGGACCATCCATCGAACACAGTAAAAGTGTCAGACACTTTTACTGTGTTCCCATCCATCTCTTTTTTAGGGGTTTTCTTTCCCACACTTCTCCTCTCATCTCCCTGATTTTTATGACGTCACATGGATCCTTTTTGACGCAATATGGTCTTTGTCCAAATAATCCTACCTGGGTGGACCTTTCTTTCCACAAAGAGAGTCCGGGCTAGTCACCTCTTCATCTTCATCTGGTCGACAGATGCGCCATGCCTGCAGCTCCCGGTCAGTTGAGGTCACCTGACACACAAAATTAATACCAATTGCATCTTTAGATATGACCAACTGATAGCCTATAAGAAATCTGATTTTCTTGGCTGGTATTTCAGTTTAACGTCAAAATTATTTTTTTGCACCAATATGACCGGTAACTTTCTCACTTTGCACGTGAAACCGTCCATGTTTTGAAGGGTTTGCCTGTTTAATGTTAATAGTTAGAATTGCCTTGTTGAGCTCTGGTAACATCCAATCCACACCTTATTTCTAATATACATTTACTAGCGACTACCGACCCTAGAGGCCTCTAGATCAGTGGTTACCTAGATCCTTCCCAACAGACAAAAAAGGCTTTCTACTTTATATAATAGGATAATAGGATTATTATTTTTCGTTTGCTTGTTTTTACCTTAGGTCATGTAAGAATATATTGGCAACTGGATAGTCCCGCTGCAGGGGTTTAGGCGTAGGGAAATACGATTAAATTTAATTAAAAAATGAGGCTTAACAGTCACTTGTATGAGAGCACGAAAAATATTAGCATGAGATTTATAAATGTTTGGGATCCAAACATTTGTGCTTCATAGAAAGGGGGCAGAGTATAAATGTTATAATTAGTTTTAAAAGTTTTGATTACATATGAATGCATTTATGCCAAGAGTAAATTAAGATAGGTTATAATTTAGTGTTTTTATAATATAGCATCAAATGAAATATAGGAATTTGACTTGTATTAGATATAATCGCATAGTAATAGTTTATCCAGCAAAGTCAATCAATTTAAATTGACTATGTGGACATGTTAATAATGTTAATATTTAGGAGAGCCCTGCTGGGATAGTTTCTGGCAATAATAGGTCCCCATAGGGATATAACTCCTGTCAGGGTCTAGGAACATATTTTGAAAGTAATAATGTTATAATAAAGACCCTTGATTTGTTTGTGGATTTTTAGAAACTAAGACAGCCAAGATTTAGATTGTCACCTGAACAAATTTAGAGTCCTTGCTCCAGACAATGGTGCCATAAACTCCAGCCTGCGTCGAGAATCTGCCCAACCTGGTAAAGTTCTGGTACTCTGGTCCCAGCTGGTACAGGAACAGGGCTGACCGGGCCAGGATGGCCAGGGACTTGCCAGATGGAGCAAACTAAAATGAATTTACATATTAAGTACCTGTGTTATGAGGTAAAAGATTTTGGTGGATTTATTTCAGTCGTATTTTTAAAAAAGTTATCAAGGCAAAGATAATTATTTATTGCATCGTATTATAGACAGCTGTCTGCGGGCAGTAAAATAAAAAAAAGTTTTGTGAAAAACTAAAAAAGAATAAGTATTATAGACAGCTGTCCATGGATAGCAAAATAAAAATAATCAATTTTGTTTGCCCTTAAGGAACGAAGTCATAAATGACTGTGAAAAGTTATTTCTCGCGTCGTATTATAAACAGCTTTTAGCGGTTATAAAATGTACTATTATAAGATTAAACCCAGTTTTTTTAGCCCCAAGATGCCGAAGTCACAGGCTAAAAAACTGGTTTAATCTTATGATTGTACATTTTTATATTCGTAGAAAACTGGATATATAATAATACAATGCTAGACATAGTTTTTTTCGGAGTGGGGACAAAACACCTAATTTAAAAATACCTAATTTAAAAATGCCTAATTTTTTAAATGTCTAATGTCACAAAACACCTAATTTATAAATACCTAATTTAAAAATGTCTAATTTAAAAATACCTAATTTTAAAAATGCCTAATGTGACAAAACACCTTATTTTAAAAATGTCTAATTTTATAAACACCTAACTATAAATACCTAAGTTTAAAAATACCTAATTTTAAAATACCTAATTTAAAAAAACCTAATTTTAAGTATATCTTAAAACTGTTGTTGAATATATTAAACCGGCGGCTACGCCCCCTAGATGCCTCTAGGGGCGATTGCAGTGCGGAGGGGAATTCAATTAAGTCTTTGGGGGGGGGGGGGGTAAGGGTTTATGACCCCCCCTCCAGAATTTCAAATGTTGAAGGACAAGGAAACAAATAAATTTTAATTCTTATTGGTTTCTTCCCTAACCTAAGTAGCCATAGTGTCGCTTTTTTTTCTTGGGGGGTGATAGTTGATCATCCCTCATTTTTGTTTTAGTTTGATAAAGAAAGATTGAAGAAATGTTAAAAAACGGAGGGGGAAGGGGGTGATTTTTTCAAAGGGCAATTTCTCATTGGAAGGTGTTGGTAAACTTCCCAACCTTATATAAACCATCCATGACATACGGGAAGCTTCATTGTAAAGGTGAACCATATTGGTTTATCGACTAGCGAGATCCTTAAGCAATAACAATCAGCCAATTGGATTAATGTTATCAAAATTTTAAGTATTTTAGTAAAAATATTTGATATTTTAGAATTAGGCATTTCTAAATTAGGCGTTTAGATAGTTTAGAATTAGGTATTTTTAAATTAGGCATTTTTAAAATTAGACATTTTTAAAATTAGGTATTTTTAGTTAGGCATTTTTAGTTAGGCGTTTTTAAATTAGGCATTTATAAATTAGGTGTTTTTAAATTAGGTGTTTTTAACATTAGGCATTTTTAAACTTAGGTGTTTTTAGTTAGGCATTTTTAAATTAGGTGTTTTGTCCCAACTCCGTTTTTTCGTATGGCTGAGAATCAGTTCTAATCCACCGGATAATAATCGGTTTCGAATGAAAACGAGAAAAATATTTACCTTAACTCCTAATAACGGATCACAGCCTTCTTGGGACACAGTTCTTATTTCTCTGGTTCTGGCGTCCAGCAGCAACCACTTGCCTGTCACAGTCGTCAGGGCCAGTAACTCTCCATCTGGCGAGAAGTCAGCACCTTGCACCTGCAATATATTTAAAAATTCAGAACAAAGGTTTGTACATTTTAACATTGAGGTAATGTTTTCAGTGCTAACAAAATACAATGATAATGGTTGGTGCGATTCCCATGAAGATTAGGTTTTTAATGTATCTAATTGGGTTTAAAAAGGTAAAGTAGATGCCTTTAAATTAGTTGGTACCTATCAAGTTTGTTATATGTAATATGTATAGTCCCTATTTGAAATATAAATCAGACAGTTTCGCTGTGTAAAAATCCACCTTTCTTGTTAGCCTAGAGATACTTTATACACTTTTAAAATGTATTTACATGAACATATGTATGTATATGAACGTATGTATGTATTGAATAGATTTCCTATAGATGCACCATGATGTATAGAAATTCATGTATGTACATGTGCTTAAAGGGTGTACAAATATTTTTGGACCAATGGAAAAATTAAAAAATCTTTCATTTGTAGTATTAAAGGATTAATAGTGCAGTGCTAAGGCTAGTTGCCAATAAGAAGAAAAGAGTAGATCTAAAAAACTTATTCAAAAATTCTGTGGACATCCTGTATATATACATATATATATGTGTGTCAGGGAGCAAGGGCACTATGTTCCACGGGTGACAAAAAATCGTTTTTTACATTTTGGAAAATACACTTTTAAACAATTGTTTAGTAATATACACAAGTTTTGGGAAATAAAGCCGAAAGAATTAGCTCTTTACTATGGAAAATAAGAATTTTACGTGTAATTATACCAGAGGTATGGAATTAAGTTCCTTTTCATCATTGTAAACAACTATTTTTAAGGTCAACTAAACTACATTTCAAATCAATGTGGACCCCTTATTTTTAAAGCTATTTTTAAGTATTATATGTTTTTGGAATCAGTATGTAATGATTTATACGTTTAGCCTTTAAAAGAAGTCAAATCTCTATTTTTTTGTTGTAATTGTAGATGGTTTTCTTAGCATACTCGATTTCTGTAAAATAGACAATTTTCTTCTAATGAAAATTTTACGTTTGGTTCCAGATCTTTTAAGACCAAAAGAGTCCAAGCAAAT
Organism: Acartia tonsa; assembly: GCF_053477335.1. Taxonomy (NCBI): domain Eukaryota; kingdom Metazoa; phylum Arthropoda; class Copepoda; order Calanoida; family Acartiidae; genus Acartia; species Acartia tonsa. The sequence goes on along the minus strand of NC_137262.1, from coordinate 11,887,586 downwards.
CCTCTTACATGGTGATATTAGATGTATGTACAATATCAGAGAACTTTACCCTGTGTATGCGAAGGTATGCGAAGTTTGTTTTTTTAAGCCCTAAAGATACTGGGTCTATAAAAAAATAACAATTTTTTAAGATATAAAAGTAATTTATTTTTCTACTTATTTCCAACACATAATTAATTAAACTAAAAGTAAAGAAAAGTTTTAAATAAAGATTATCCCTAAATGTCTAGGCTCTTATTTGAACTATTTTACCTTTTAATTGGGGGGGGGGGGTAATGCCCCACTTATATCCACATCTAAACCCATTAAAACTAGAAGTTTAAAAAATTTTATGTGGTTTCCTAGTTCAAATATATATTCTTCTTTAATTAGCATTATTTACTCCCTTCACACTTATATTAAGCAACCTTTTTCAAAAGGTGCTTTCAAAAAGACAAGTAGAATTTGTATTGTTTAAGATAGAAAATGCTTCCTTTCAAGTAAATTTAAAATAAAATGAAAGTCTTATATCAGAGATTTATAGGGATTATACAATGGCCAAGAAATTAATGTACATTCCCAATGCTAATACACAAAATTGGCCCTTCTTTAAATTACAATTAGTGATTGAAACGTTTTGACACTCAACTAATAAACCAACCAATCAAAATTCAATAAAAGTCCCACAAATTGTTATGCCTACAAATAAGAAAACGCTATTTTGTGAATTTGGGGACTATTATAATAAACAGCCCATTGTCCCCTCCCTGCATACATTTACACACAGAAAATAAATAAGAAATAGGCTCATCTGTATGTAAACTTGAGATTGGAAATCTCAAAAAATAAATTTCGGTGGCGGCGATCGGTGGTAAAACGGCGGCAGATTTTCATATAGTTTCATTAGGTCATACATACTTGTTAGAAAAGCTTATGTTTAAAATTTGAAGTCTATAGGTTAAAAATTGCGGTCTCAAGAGCTGTTTTAAGATTTCTGAGGGATCAGGACCTGCAGGATCATACCTGGACCCTGAAATTGACTTAAACACCTAAATTTCATATTGGTATGTACTAGTATAGGATATTTTAGTATTTGGTAATTTAAAATGCTTAGTTTAAGGCAAACAAAATATCTTTGCTCTTTACCTGTATGACCCTGCCAGGTCTGCTGGCATCCTGTGCCAACCAGGATGGAGATATTCAAAATTTTGTCATTACATTGAAAGATATATGGATACTTATTGCTACTTAAATAAAATTTCGTCAAAATTTTAAAATATACACTCGCTATGATTTTTTGTCATTTTTTGGCTTTTCTGGAACACAGTGAAGGGGATATTGGATTGTTTTTTACACTAGTCCTCAAAGTTTTATGATAATGTTTCTTATTTGTTGGCTTAACGAATTTGGGGACTTTTGATTGGTATATTCATTAAGTTGAGTGTCCAAACGATTCAACAACTAATTGTATTCCACAGAAAGGTTAAATTAGTTAATTATCGTTGGAGTTCTACATAAACTTATCTACCATTGTCTTATCCCTTTAGATTCCTGTATGTGAATAGTGTATATGCTTTTATATATAACCCAGCAAACTCTCTTGCATTTATCAAACTATAATGGATAAAATATGTAAAGCGGATGTGGCTGAGCTTTTATTTATTTATTTTTATATAAGATACTTATCAATCTTTCCCAAATAAATAATCTTTTTACATGTGTGTATTGGTCTATATGTCAGTTCCTAGGTCACTTACCAAGTTTGGGTCACATGCAAAAAAGGGCGGAAGTGGAATGAAAAAAGTGATAGGGGTATAATATGCAAATTTTCTCCTTTATGATTGTAAAAAATGTTCTAATATTCAGTTGTCCTCGGATTTATTATTCTGTTAATTAAAATCCTAAAGATAAATATTTTATCCATTACTTCTTAAGTCCATTAAAAATATGCACCTTTGAGTGGTTTTATATTTTACAACTTTTAAATTTGCATAGTAAGCTTCATAGAATAGAATATTAGAGAAATAATTTAAAGGTCAAGATATTTATGGAGAACTATAATAATAATTGATTCTTCTATTTATCTATTAATACTCTTTTTTGTGACCACTTACTTTTCTACCCTTTATCTTTTATGGATTTGAGTTAACTATAATAATTTTACTATTAATATAATTATATTTATTTATGTGTATCTTTTAGTTTTTTTAACATTTCTTTTATGGCCATTTATGGCATTATTTAAATCATTTAAAGAAATCAATCCTATAATATAAATTAGTAATGTTTTTGTTTGACTGCTAAGATCTATTTATGTGAAGATTTTAATTCTTGGGTTGGTTTTAAACTATTATTGCTCACTCCCTCTCTTTACAAGTACAAAGCTCCTAAATCAGGAGATCAGCCGCCAGTAAATCATTTAGAATATCAATAATTCTGCAGCACAGAATCTGAGAATAAATTTAATCATCTGAAATGGCAAGTTTTATTTTTAGAACTGAAAGTACCATTGAACATTGAAGAAGGAGAGAAATTGCATTTAACCACGCAATATTGTGTGTAGGCACAGTGGTACAAAAATTGACAAAATAATGATTAAAAATATTAATTTATTTGTTCATCAAAGTGGTCCTAAACATTGTTGGTTCAAAATAATATAGAATAAGAAAATCTGCTTTAAATCAGCATGTCACATTTTACATACTTTTTATTTAAATATTTGCTAAAATATTTTCAAAGTTTGCCCATAGTGTGACTATGCAGTGCATGTTTGCTTGCAAATTTTTTTCACGTGCAAAAATTTCAATCTCAAAATGGCTGAATTATTCTTTTACAGATTGGAAATTCAACATTTCCTTCTTATCAAAGGTCCTATTCTTTTTTTGTCTACTGGTAGCTTCGCCCCTGGCATCTAATGGATCTTTCATTCAGAGGGGGAGGAAGCGAAACCAAAACAATCATAAGACTTAAATATAGTAATGAGAAAATTAGTCTAGACCACAACGAATCATTGTAGAGACGTTAAAAATGGCACCTACTGCTGATTTGTCGGGATCGTGATATTAATAGAGAGCAGGAGAAAAACCTTGGACCTTAAACGTTTATCCTTTGTTGTTGAACCTGACGTTATGGTGCTATGGACACTGAGCAGTAGCCTTACCTGTTAGTGGTTAATTATGAGGTACTGCCTTGGCCAAACACAGAGAAAACACATTACTATGTACAGTTAGACTTCCATATACCAATAGAGGTAAAATAGATTGTTAATTTACCTGTTCAGTTATGTTGTAGCCTTTGTCGTGTGTGGACGCTTAACGGCTTTCTCCCATTATGGCTGTAATACTTCAGTCTTTCTTATACACAGTCAGCTTATATATAATACAGGTTGAGAAAATGTGTTTGAAACCAATTTATGTAAAGAAGTGAGAAAACCAGCATGAAGAAATTTCCACATACCAAAACCATTCAGTGAAGCCAGCTTAAAATATAAGAAAAAATTCTTTGTATCCAAGATGTGTGCTTTCTGTTGGGGAATTTATGTCCCCACATACCCTACTTGCAAACCCACCCTCCTCCTCACTCTCCATATAGAAGAACCTCCCCTAAATCATTCTACAAGAACCTGCCAACCCCTTCTCCCTCCTCCTAAGACTGACCGTTGGGTGAAGCTTGGCTGTAATCTGAACCTAACTTCGCATCATCACAGTGGTAAATATGGGACAAAACATTTTAGCTTGGAGATAACTAATTTGTTTTTTTTACATAACTCCTGATGTTTCAGTTATTATCTCCTGGTTTTACTCATGCCAGGCAGCTGCCATTTTTTATGGGTAGAGGGTTTCTTTATTGAAACTTTGGCGTCTTGCTGTCGACGACTTGCAGTGATCCCTGACACTTTTCCCTTCAAATTCAAAGTCATGGTATACACTACATAAGAAATCAGCACTGAGAAGCATTGATACCTGTCTATGTGGACCTTGTATATAGTGTAAAAAGTGACAATAGTAAAGCTTCATTTATAGCAAAGCAGATGGTTTTCCTCCAGCTTTATTTCCGTGGAATCTTGACTACATCAATTTAAAGAACATATCTACTTGAAGAATAACATAAATGTATTTAACTACAAATCTATTATCTCGTTGATTATCATTATTATTATCATATGTATGCCCATGCAGAGTAACATGGGCTGTAACATTATTATTTGTTGTGGTATATGTTTACCATTAACATTATTTCCAGTATTTAATGAAAAAAATACTGATGAATGCTATATGTTTGTACACATTATAGCTCATTGTGAGTAGCTTGCTTAACCTACCCGAAGCCCCACGGGTCAAATGTCATATAATTTGACAATTACAAATTTTTAACACTATTATAACTGTGTAGTTAGCTTAATGTTTTTATTATTCTTTAAAATGTTTATGTTTTATTTAATTTAAATGTATGATAGTTCCTTTAAATTAATATGTGATTTAATTATGTATAGTTTGTTCTTAAAGGAATAAATTATTAAATACAAATTTACCTGTTCACCAATATCATTAGACCAAACAGGAGAACAGCTTAGGCTATCCCACAGATAAATATATCTAAATACAAAATATTTTTTTTAATGTCAAACTTCTCTATTACTTTTTATCGGTCCTTTTTGAGAGGGAAATACATTTTTGTACTGACTAATGAGCATGTACTACATGATTCACTTCCATATCAAAATTAGGTGTATGTAGCTAGTTATAGTGTCAATATACTGGCATGGCTTACATAATATAGACACATCAACAATTTATTTATACTATAACTACTTACACTTTTTTGATAGGTATGTAAGTAAAAGAATTCAAATCAATTTATATAATACGTATTTGCTTTTAACTTTGAATTTAAAAGAAAGGTTAAATAGTTTTGTAAATGAAATGTAGAAGAAGAAATAAATTGAGACGATTAAGTTAGATGAACTTGTATTTTGCTTCCAGAATCCAGACAAAAATTATTTTCTATTGCAATATTATAATCGAGAGTTAGTTTTTGTCTATTTTTTTATTTGTTTATATATTCGAGTGATGTGAAAAATCTTTATTTTTACAGCCTAATTCCTCAGACAGTAACATTGAATAAATGTTAAAAAAAAAACAGGAAACCTGTCATGACCAGCTGTTATATATTGACTGGAACCAGGTCGAGCGGCCAAACTCCAGACCTAAACATAAATATTTAGAAAACAATATAATATCATCAAGAAAATTTAATGTATTTTTTCACTTTTTGGTTTGATGTTATTTTCCCAATCCCAATAGAAAATTTGATAAAATCAGATGCACTGGGTTTTGTCAGAGCATCTGAATTTTTTTTATTTTTGTTGTACAAATTTTGAAACCCCACTTAGTCCCCGGCTTCTATTACGCCACTGTATTAATGTGAATATTGACCTCATCACAATGACCAGAGACTATGGTGGCAAAATTAAGCTCCATGTTCCCTGCCAGGATGGAGTTCCGGGTAGTTCCAACCAGGATCTGGTTACCAACACCTTCACAAAATAAATTATATAAAAGGACATTTCATGATATGTTAAATAATTTTTTTTTTTACTTTTATTCATACTATTACTATAATGAATAATTGATTACCCTTTTGTTTAATTTATTCTTTTATAAAATGAATTACAATTTGTCATTTAAAGCTGCTGCCACCTTGTCAAACCCTAAAATGTATGTAAAACTAAAACTCACCTTGAGCAATAACACGGACGGAACCCAGGTATGGGGGAAGGTTTGCCTCCTCCCCAGACAACCTCAGCTCGGGGGTGTACTTCACTATCTTACCATCTTTACCACCACCTTAACATAAACACAAAAATGTCAGAACGATTAGGAGGCATCAAATGTTACAAATAAACAAATAATTCAGTAATGCTTCAGTAAAGGTTAATTTTGGATATATTGTTATTATTTCATTGTTATTTTTCTTTGTAGTAGCAAATTTACTGTATATGTTATCGTAGTTGTCTGTCCTTCAATCTGTAGATATGATCTCTATTACTGAATGTAGAATATAAGTGGATATTATGACAGGAGAAAAATTGTCGGTAATTTAGCTTGCTATTTTCCCTGTTATTTATTGGTCAGTTTTTTTATCTAGAGGGGAGTGAATGGTGGGATTATTATTTTAGCCAGCTGTAAGGTTTATTAGAGAACATGAAAATCTGGTGTAAGATCCAAGTAATACTAAATTCATTTTCTATGTAAAGTCTAGTCTTTTAGTTTAGGAATACCAAAGTACATGAAAATTAAGAAAAAATCAAATATACCTGTAAGTATATGACCATCTTTCAGGACACAAATAGAAAACACAGGTCCAGCATGAGCATTCCATATGGCCTATAAATAAAAGAAATACATTATGAACATTGAAAGTATTAGATTAGTCTAACACTTAATACAATTAAAAAATAAGTAGTTATTTTAGATTTAATACGACCCTATACAATACATGCTTTTTCAACTTGGATGAGAACAAGTTATAATCCAACTTATAATAATCGGTTACGATGCCATACTGGAAATATGGCGTTCAAATTTAATATTAGATTTTGTAGAAATCGTAAGATGGTGTCAAAACCCTCTGCACGCCACTGCTTGTGTACTTTGATAACTTGTTAAGAATATCTAAAAATTAAAATAAAAGGATTTTTACAGAGCTTATTGACTTCCCTACTTTGGGACGTAATTGTTCTGACTATGCTTACCTTAGTTACAGCATTGTACCCTCTGCCCCACACAAATATATTTCCATTTGAATCTCCGGTTAAAACATCACCTAAAACAATAAAATTCACAAGAAAAAATTTTTACGATTTATAGACTATAGGTATTTTATATACATTTTGATTATAATAATTAAAAATCAATGGCAAATCTTGGAAAATACTTTGCTTTGATGTAGGATTTCTAATTATTTACATTTACATTATTTTTTTTACATCAATGAAGACCTATAATTAGTCAGTACAAGGTATATTACATCATTTTATGTTTTCCTTTTTATCTAAAACAAATAAAAATAATAATTACAGAACAGTTTTACTTCACCTGAAACAAAGAAGTGACGAGAAAGTATTGAATTATTTTTTGAATTGGTGGAAGAAGTAAACCCTAAATGCCTTTATTTCAAAAAGGCATAGAAAAGTAATGTTTGCTCACCCGTATTTGAAAATGCAATGCATGTGAAGAACTTTGGTTTGTCTCTGGGATCCAACACTCCTGGTCAAGTTTTTATGCTTAAACAAACAATGGTATCAGTGATTCAGGGATAGTTCAATGACAAATAAATTAATTCTCACCAAATTAAAAAAGACGTTATAATAGTCAATGGCAGCTTATATTAGGTAGAGGATCCATTTGTCCTTTATTATTTACAAGGTTGGACACCTATCAGGTTTTAGTAATAGCCTAACTTACTTTTATGGGTAAAATCTAAGAAAAAATTATTTTATTGGACAGACATATTGGACTTTTTCGACCTAATTTATGTTTTTTTTCAAATTGTAAATTAGAAACAAAATTTTAGCTCTAGCCTATACAATAATAAATATTTTTATTAATATAAAAAACCTTACAAGAATACAGAAAAATTAATACTTTAACACATGCAAACATAAAAGTTATTGAAAAAGTTTCAGCATTGTTATGGCAATATGGGCAAGGTGAAAAAATGTTTTTCTTTATCAAACTTTTTTCCATAAATATGTATTAAAAAGTAAACATGATATATTTTGCAGCGAAGCTATTATTTAAGGAATGTGTCTATTGCTTGGTTTGTCTTTCTGTAAGAACTTCCATTTACAATAAAATATTGGCATTTTTGTCAAAAATAAGGGATTTCTAAAAGTCTTTCTAAGCCGCCCATAAATGCTATAAAGGGTCCTAGAACAAATTGTTAGTAAAAGCAACCTTTAATTTTTTAAAATTATTAGTTTTGTTTAAGCATATTTCTTTCCTGTTCTTCTAACCAAAGAATCTTCTGATTGTTCTATCGTCCAATAGTTGACATGACCTGAAGGTCAAAAACACATTTTATTTATTTTCCTTTGTTGAAATATACAGTGTGATTCCTAAAAATACAACTAAAGATGTTTAAACCTTTTTGGAAAAAAACTCAAAAATAAAAAGAAATTTTAACCTTTAACAGTAATTGGATTGATTGATTGATTTTTTATCCATAATTAAAAAATAAAAGTTTTTTTTTTAGTACCCTTCTGTAGAAAACCATTTTCTATTTCGTAAAAATAAAAAACCTCGGACCAATTGTTGAAGAAAATGCATTTATTTTGAGGAGGAAAAGCGGCAAACAAATCTTTTCTCGGCCAATTTCCTTTTATGTTGATTTGTGCCTTAAAATTGCACTATCCCCCAAAAAAGGTTTTTTTTTATTCATAATAATAAATTAAATCAAGCATTTAACGTTTGTGAAAAAATCACTTACTATGTACTTTTGATGCTATTTATCATTTTTTTATGTAAAAAAGATTTAAAAAATTTGGATCAGTTCATATTAAAAGAAATTATTTTAAAACATAATTCCAACCGATGCTATTCCCTTTATTGTTATGACAGGCAGGGCTATCAGGGTGGCTTTAATTTAATCCAACAAAAATCAAAAGGATTTTTTTCATTTTCTCCTCAATCAACACAGCCATGGAAACTACCAACACAGAATTTTAACTAAAAAGGGGGAAATAAAAGCTCATATAAAAAGAAAATCGGCCTTTTAACAATAAACTTTTCTACATTTATAAATCTAGGCTTGAAAAAAAACATGACAATCATTTCTTCAAAAAAATATATCTAGGGTTTTGAATATTTTGAATGATATAAAATGAATTTATGAAATGTATTTCCTTTTCCACAAGTGACAATAACAGACTCGTCAAGAGGATGAAACTCTACACAGATCACCATCTCAGAGGAACACTAAAATAGAAAAGAACATTATTTAAACAAGGATGATTATGTTCGGTAGCGCCGATTGGTGGTATTATAAAAAAGGATAACATGTTGTCAGTTTAAATTATTTCATATACTTAAAACATGTAGCCCCAAACATTTCAGAACGCCAAGTGCGTGGATTTATTGTCAAGTAGCACTGTAATTTAGACAATAAGTGCCATCACATCGTTTATTCAAGGTATTTCAATCATGTGAAATGCTTATAGATGCATAACTTATGTTGGCATCTGCATCTTTGTATGTGTAGACTTCCACACTTACAGTACATCTACCGACAGTGTTAATCATTGAACAGCTGTGCTAGTGTTTTTAAGTATTACCTTAGTTTCAATTTGTTTAACTCCTTTGCTCCAATCCCAGACAGATAGGGTTACATCCGGGGCCTCGTCCACACCAACCAACCATCTACCACCGTCTCTCTACAAATAAATATGATGGTAACATCTACATAGATAAGCCAACGTGGGGAGATTGGCAGGGAATTAAATTGAACCCCAAAAACAAAAACTCGTTCTTCTATTAGTTAGCTTAAAAACTTTATAGCTAATCTTATTTTAATTGTGCAGACAAAAATTGGCCTAACATTTTACTTAATAGTCTATTGTCCATTGTCTTATTCCTTATGATTTTTGATAATAGCGAAGCAATGAGCTAATTACTACAATAAACAAATAAAAAAAATATGTGAGATTGACATCATATCGAATATTATACATCACAAAAGAATCTATTACACTTTCTTGTTGTTTACATTCTAGTAAATAAAGTACATGATAATAGAGCAAAAAAATGTTTCCAATTAGTCTATTTTTTAAGCTAAATAAAAAATAAAATTAAACAGAATTCCCAATTTAAATATATATAGTAGAAATTTAGTGCAACTTCTAGTGTAAAAAGTAAAATCCTTTTCCCTCAGGATAAAAAAAGTTGCAGTAGATTAAAAGTGTCCATTGAAAGCAAAAAAATATTTAGTGCATAAGAAGCTAAACATCATAAGCATAAGTTGTTAGGAATACTATGTTAAACACTTGCCTATGTAATGTTTGATCTATTTTTTGCTTCAATGTTGTAGGTTTATATTTTAGTGTATAAAAAGGTCCGTATCTTTAACTTACAGATAAATTTTTCATGAAAAGGGACCAGCAATTAAAGAGTAGATTGTCTAATAGGTGTTACTCAATTGCCCATAAATTGGTGCAATGCAATTAACTAAAATGCAGAGTTAAGACTTTAAGACAAGGGTCATGCAATCAAAATTTTGGTCTCTTCAATCACTAAATTAGGGCAACAACAATTTAAATTCAAGCCGACCTTACGATTCAATGCAAATAAATGAATCTAAATCTGTTGTATTGTATGGCCTATGTAAAGAATTACCTTTGAGAATGAAAGTGCTATAATGGCTCTCCTGTAATCACCTCTCCCCAGGATATGCAACCTCTGCAGGCTCACTGTATTCCAAACCTTTAAAATCACGTATATATTTTGTGAAAGCGAAGATTTTCTATAATTAAAGTATGTCCCTTATTTATGAAGAATAGCTGTGATGATTTCAAACCTTGCATGGAGATATCTTTAACAATCAGGCACAATTTTTAATCATCAAAATGTCCGCACGTCTAGGCTTTAGAAGGTGATTTATAAGACAATAGCTTTGTGCACAATACAAGTTTTTACTTGTTATTGCTGCTTCATTGCTTAAGGACATGATTGTTCTTGTTCTGAAAAGACTTTTTCTTCGTTTAATTGAAAGGAAGATTCGTTTCTTTGTTTGAATTTTGAAATATTAAGTCTAGAAAATATTTGATGTAGACATTAGCATAGCATATCATCAGTCCTAAAGTGAAACTTGAACCATAGTTTAATAAATTATTCATCATTTAAGTTTCTCAGACACCCAAATGAAATGGAATAAATCTCGGACCAATGAACTTTATATGCAATAAAATCATCTATCAATAACGGAAAAGTTAAAATATAAAATGTCTATGATATATTATTATGGCGCCTTCGCCCCATGTAGAATTATTACCCCTCAACTTTTTAACCTTGAAAATGAAAAGTGATTTTTTTCCTTTTCTTTTTGGAGGTATAACATTAAAAAAACATACATACAAAAAAACATGTTTTTACCTGGATATGTGGATCTCCCTCTCGTTTGTAATAACCATGGCCCTGACCTAAAAATGTTTTAAATAGGAAGAAAATGACCAATTGTAGCGCATTATCAATGTTTTACTATTTTTTAACCTATTTCTCCAATACAATAATCGTTCTCTGTATTCTGTATGTACATATTACTTTTGATTTTTTTATTTCTTTTATTTTAAAGCTTATTTTACTCACCAGTAGCAGCAATCATCCTGTTAGGGTGAACAGCCATACACTTGATCTCCTCCGTGTGGCCCAGGTAGTGTCGCTGGCTCTGTTCCTCCAGGTTCTGCAGGACCACCACAGAGGCCACGAAGTAGATGATCTCCCCCGTGGGCAGGATGTTCAGGTTGGACCTGGCGTCCTTGCCCCGGTATCCGTGCACCCATTCAAGTTTCAGGTGTTTGTAAGGCGCCTGAGGTTTGGATTATTTTACACACCGGCTTATAGATTTATCGATTTTATTAAAAAATTTAATTTTGGAAAAAAAATATTATAATATTTTTTAATCAACAATAAGATTAAATTTCAAATTCCACCAAATTCCTAAAATCTATTTTACCAATAATTAAAATATTGTAAAAATTGCAATTTCTATAATCTTCAGTAGATCAGAGAAACTAAGCAAAATAGGAATTTTATATATTAGTCAATGTAAAAAGATCTCATAAAGCACAAGACCATTATAGTTCTTTGTAGCTTTATATAAGTCCCGAAAAGATTGAAGTTGTACGCAAAAAGTACCTCCAACCCCCGACCGAAAAAAATCTACCCCTTTTAAGGTGCTGCCTATTGAAATGCAGCCTCTAGTATCATAAAAAAGTTATAAAAATGTGTAAAATTTCCTGTAAAACATTATTAGGCTGATAGGTAGGCAACTGAGGGGTTGGACAAGGCAAACTAAACTCACGACCACGGATACTTAATCTAAAAATTGGATAAAGTATAAATAATTAGTTATAAATTCTTTAATTGTCATAATAATAAAAGGAGAGCAACTCTGACCTTGGACCTTTAAATCTCTCAGAGATGTAGGGATGGGACAATGAATCTAGAATTTATCATCTTAGTTATCAATTAAAATGTATACTGGTCTGCCATTGTAATTTAGTCTGTGCGTTGGCCTTTTATTGGTCATTTGTATTGAATGACGTCATTTTTATAGGCACTGTAAAAAGCTTCATAATACCTCCATATGTCATAGGTCTTCCTTGTTAATCAACACCTATACTAAGACAAATTTATTTGTTTTGAAGGTTTTAAAATTAACTTTATAGCTTGTGTAACATCTGCGCTATTAATGGAAACCTTATCTTTGGCAAGGTTCAAATGTAATTGATAAATAATGTCCTTGATCCTGAAAATATTTGTACAGATTTCTTTCATCTCCTCTAGTGGAATGCATTTTTATAATGTTGTACTAGGAGCATGTTCTACTACAAGAGTGCACAAGAATTATCAAGGATATAAGAACCATGGCATGCAATCTTTTACTTAGGGCTCGGCTGTAGCAGACACAGCTGCATGGCAGCTGATTTTTGACATTTTAAAGTAATATTTGCCATAATAAATTGTTACCACCTAGATTTGTTGTTGTTCAATTCAAAAACACAAAATAAAGACCAGGCCGCCTATTATGAAAGTATCCGTAGACAAGCCAACCTTTTTATCAATAAAACGCAGTCAGAGCTTAATCAGTCAAACAGTAGACGGTTTTCTGCTTTTAATTTTTCTAATGCTTTGCAACCTTTCTTCTAAGTAAAAAAAACATTTTTAAACTGGAAGAAGAAAAAAAGCAAGAGATAGAGGGAAAGTTGTCAACAAATAAATAAGGGTTGCCTTATGTTTTGGCCTTGAAAAAGTTTTTAGATTTTTATGTAGATAGAAATATAATTTTTGTGTCAGTTTTTAATGCATTTTATCAAAGAAAGTCAAAAAGCAACCTTCAAGAATAAAATTAAATTATGTAATGGAAATACATTTTTAGAATAAAATATAAGTGAAAACATGTTTTTAATAGACCTAATGCCCACTGCATTCAATGTAAAAGATCATTTTAACTTTTTTTGCCCCTTTTCTCGCAAGTGCATCTCATTTACAGTTCACACCAATTATGCATCTACACATTTATTTCAAACATTACAAATTTAGAATATATATTTCTACATATTTTTTGTTTGACAAAAAACTCCTATTATGTCCAGCATTGACAATATATCTTCTGTATTAATCTATCAACTAAGTATTTGTAGATATATTTTGTCATCTATGACCACTTTTATTTAATGTCATATAGTAGACGTAAATATAGGAAACAAATTCATTAAAAAAAACATGACGATATTGTATCACACATGAATACTTTTATTTGATATAATATAGTAAGCTTAATCGCTTGAAATTGCACGCATGTTGACATAATATTGCAAGTGATGACATTGGACTGACGGATAGACAATACTTAAAAAGCATCCATGCTTATAAAATCAATTTTATGATTTGAAAACCTTATCTTTCTCTAGAACAATAGATATTTTATTACTTGGACCTTACACCAGATTTTCATGTTCTTTAATGAAGAAACTCGCAGCTGGCTAAAATAACGATTTCTCACTTCCATCTCCTTTTCTCTCTCTTCTATTGGATGAACAAGCTAACCATTAAATGAGTTCCATGATAGCAAGCTAAATTGACGACAAATTTTCTCCTGTCACAATATCCATGTATATTTTACATCCATTTCTAGAACCTTGACTTGGGTGGGTATATACAATTTTGCAGAAGAGAGGTAAACTTTAAAGCACATCAAACAAATCTTAAAACTTAAAAAAGTTAGCCTTCACTTTCACTTCTAACTATTGCAGTTCGTGCTCAAATTTAGTTTCTATGCGTTAAAATTATTGTTTTTCAATCTCTTAATGTAAAATCAAGGTTGACAACATCAGCAAGTAGCGAAACAACTTTAATTAATAAGTGTTGGGATATTTTGAAGCAGGACCGACAGACAGACGGACAAAACAATGAATATACTAATTGCACCTATTTCACAAGAATCTTCACTGAAAATTGCAGCTGCTCATGTTCAATAGAGCAAGGAAATTATAAAGTGGCTTTGCTTCAAAACCTTTTTTTTGTTTTGAAGCTAGAACCAAAATTTGTAAATTATTTCAAATTTAAACCAACCTTTCTTATTGTTCATATAAATGATAAATATTACCTCATTATTCCTTCATCAGGTTGATATACAGGTTCATGAGGGGCCACCTGCTTTTCTCTGTTCAATAACATACTTTTTAGGTTCTAAGTTTATAAAACCTGTCCACATTTTTAGCATTTATTTTAAGCTACAATCTTATGAATGTTATGATATTAATGAAACAAAAAAAACTTAAAATCACGCATCTTATTAAACACTGTAGTTTAGTTTGTTTAATCTTATTCTTCGGCAAATATTTTGGACGTCCTAGTTTCTTTATAACTATAATATTTATTTTCCCCTTTGCAACTATTAAAGTGATAACTAATGGCGCATTTATTCTCAAAACCAGGGCCCGAAAGCCGCGGTGATTATTATGAGATAAACCACAACCGCAGCCGCATATTACTAAACAATCTGCAACTGTAAATTAGACTCTCTTTATCAATATATTAAATAATCCGCAGCTGAGTAAAGATGTGCGAATGCCGATCCTTGCTGGAAGCTCAGAACCCACTTAATCTTATTTCCATAATTAATGTGCAAAGAAACTCATTAAATGAAATATTTAATGTGTTAGCTTCCCTCAACCATTCTGGCATTTATCATTCTTTGACTTGATTTATTTTAGCATCTTTAATTTCATCAACCATTTAAAGTCTTCGCTCTTAGCCTCTTGGAGCTTCGATTATCCCAAGATTTATTTTTTTAAACATTACCAATATGAAAATATGGCAAACAACAGACCTACACTTTAAGATCTTTCACAACACAAAAAAACTCTACAAATTCTCTACGTTTGTATGTTGCTATTGTTTTGAAGCCCTATAAACAGCGAGAAATGCAGAAGAATTTTTGGGTATAGTCCTTTCCATGACATCGCTCCATATGGGGCGATGATTTTAATTGATCGCCTCTTATGACAAGGGGCGATGTATTGGCTCCTTGAAAGGAGCGATTTAATAGCCCCTTATAACAAGAGGCGATGTTATGACTCCTTAAAAGGAGCGATTTGATAGCCCCTTGCCCTAAGAGGCGATTAAATGATCCTTTATCGCTCCATAATCGCTCCTTCTAAAGAGGTAATGATATGTCCTCTTATCCCAAGGGGCTATTTAATAAAATATCGCCTCTTCATGGCCCCTTCACGATTTTATATATATATCTGAGTTCCTTGATGGCCCCTACATCGCTCCTTCATCTCTCCTTCTTGAAATTTATATTACATTGTACTTACTTTGATGGCCCCTACATCGCTCCTCCATCGCCCCTTCATCGCTCCTACATCGCTCCTTCATCTCTCCATCTTGAAATTTATACTACATTGTACTTTGATGGCCCCTACATCGCTCCTCCATCGCCCCTTCATCGCTCCTACATCGCTCCTTCATCTCTCCTTCTTGAAATTTTTATTACATGGTACTTTGATGGCCCCTACATCGCTCCTCCATCGCTCCTCCATCGCCCCTTCATCGCTCCTACATCGCTCCTTCATCTCTCCTTCTTGAAATTTACATTACATTGTACTTTGATGGCCCCTACATCGCTCCTCCATCGCCCCTTCATCGCTCCTCCATCGCCCCTACATCGCTCCTTCATCTCTCCTTCTTGAAATTTACATTACATTGTACTTTGATGGCCCCCTACATCGCTCCTCCATCGCCCCTTCATCGCTCCTCCATCGCCCCTACATCGCTCCTCCATCGCCCCGTACATCGCTCCTTCATCGCCCCTTCATCGCTCCTACATCGCTCCTTCATCTCTCCTTCTTGAAATTTATATTACATTGTACTTTGATGGCCCCTACATCGCTCCTCCATCGCCCCTTCATCGCTCCTACATCGCCCCTACATCGCTCCTTCATCTCTCCTTCTTGAAATTTATATTACATTGTACTTTGATGACCCCTACATCGCTCCTCCATCGCCCCTACATCGCTCCTACAACGCCCCTACATTGCTCCTTCATCTCTCCTTCTTGAAATTTATTTTACATTGTACTTACTTTGATGGCCCCTACATCGCTCCTCCATCGCCCCTTCATCGCTCCTACATCGCCCCTACATCGCTCCTCCATCGCCCCTTCATCGCTCCTACATCGCCCCTACATCGCTCCTCCATCGCCCCTTCATCGCTCCTACATCGCCCCTACATCGCTCCTTCATCTCTCCTTCTTGAAATTTATATTACATTGTACTTTGATGACCCCTACATCGCTCCTCCATCGCCCCTACATCGCTCCTACATCGCCCCTACATCGCTCCTTCATCTCTCCTTCTTGAAATTTATATTACATTGTACTTTGATGGCCCCTACATCGCTCCTCCATCGCCCCTTCATCGCTCCTA
The DNA here is from genome assembly GCF_053477335.1 of Acartia tonsa. Taxonomy (NCBI): domain Eukaryota; kingdom Metazoa; phylum Arthropoda; class Copepoda; order Calanoida; family Acartiidae; genus Acartia; species Acartia tonsa. Next base: position 11,870,899 of record NC_137262.1, on the reverse strand, counting down.
CATCGCCCCTACATCGCTCCTTCATCTCTCCTTCTTGAAATTTATATTACATTGTACTTACTTTGATGGCCCCTACATCGCTCCTCCATCGCCCCTTCATCGCTCCTACATCGCCCCTACATCGCTCCTCCATCGCCCCTTCATCGCTCCTACATCGCCCCTACATCGCTCCTCCATCGCCCCTTCATCGCTCCTACATCGCCCCTACATCGCTCCTTCATCTCTCCTTCTTGAAATTTATATTACATTGTACTTTGATGACCCCTACATCGCTCCTCCATCGCCCCTACATCGCTCCTACATCGCCCCTACATCGCTCCTTCATCTCTCCTTCTTGAAATTTATATTACATTGTACTTTGATGGCCCCTACATCGCTCCTCCATCGCCCCTTCATCGCTCCTACATCGCCCCTACATCGCTCCTTCATCTCTCCTTCTTGAAATTTATATTACATTGTACTTTGATGGCCCCTACATCGCTCCTCCATCGCCCCTTCATCGCTCCTCCATCGCCCCTACATCGCTCCTTCATCTCTCCTTCTTGAAATTTATATTACATTGTACTTTGATGACCCCTACATCGCTCCTCCATCGCCCCTACATCGCTCCTACATCGCTCCTCCATCGCCCCTTCATCGCTCCTTCTCCATATTTATATTACATTGTACTTTTATGGCCCCTACATCCCCTACATCGCTCCTCCATCACCCCTTCATTGCTCCTCCATCGCCCCTTCATCGCTCCTACATCGCCCCTTCATCGCTCCTACATCGCCCCTACATCGCTCCTTCATCTCTCCTTCTTATAATTTATATTACATTGTACTTACTTTGATGGCCCCTACATCCCTCCTCCATCGCCCCTACATCGCTCCTACATCGCCCCTACATCGCTCCTTCATCTCTCCTTCTTGAAATTTATATTACATTGTACTTTGATGGCCCCTACATCGCTCCTCCATCGCCCCTTCATCGCTTCTACATCGCCCCTACATCGCTCCTTCATCTCTCCTTCTTGAAATTTATATTACATTGTACTTTGATGGCCCCTACATCGCTCCTCCATCGCCCCTTCATCGCTCCTCCATCGCCCCTACATCGCTCCTTCATCTCTCCTTCTTGAAATTTATATTACATTGTACTTTGATGACCCCTACATCGCTCCTCCATCGCCCCTACATCGCTCCTACATCGCTCCTCCATCGCCCCTTCATCGCTCCTTCTCCATATTTATATTACATTGTACTTTTATGGCCCCTACATCCCCTACATCGCTCCTCCATCACCCCTTCATTGCTCCTCCATCGCCCCTTCATCGCTCCTACATTGCCCCTTCATCGCTCCTACATTGCCCCTACATCGCTCCTTCATCTCTCCTTCTTATAATCCTTCATCAAAGTACAATGTAATATAAATTTCAAGAAGGAGAGATGAAGGAGCGATGTAGGGGCGATGTAGGAGCGATGAAGGGGCGATGGAGGAGCGATGTAGGGGCGATGTAGGAGCGATGTAGGGGCGATGTAGAAGCGATGAAGGGGCGATGGAGGAGCGATGTAGGGGCCATCAAAGTAAGTACAATGTAATATAAATTTCAAGAAGGAGAGATGAAGGAGCGATGTAGGGGCGATGTAGGAGCGATATAGGGGCGATGGAGGAGCGATGTAGGGGCGATGGAGGAGCGATGTAGGGGCGATGGAGGAGCGATGTAGGGGCCATCAAAGTAAGTACAATGTAATATAAATTTCAAGAAGGAGAGATGAAGGAGCGATGTAGGGGCGATGTAGGAGCGATATAGGGGCGATGGAGGAGCGATGTAGGGGCGATGGAGGAGCGATGTAGGGGCGATGGAGGAGCGATGTAGGGGCGATGGAGGAGCGATGTAGGGGCCATCAAAGTAAGTACAATGTAATATAAATTTCAAGAAGGAGAGATGAAGGAGCGATGTAGGGGCGATGTAGGAGCGATATAGGGGCGATGGAGGAGCGATGTAGGGGCAATGGAGGAGCGATGTAGGGGCGATGGAGGAGCGATGTAGGGGCGATGGAGGAGCGATGTAGGGGCCATCAAAGTAAGTACAATGTAATATAAATTTCAAGAAGGAGAGATGAAGGAGCGATGTAGGGGTGATATAGGAGCGATATAGGGGCGATGTAGGGGCGTTGTAGGAGCGATGAAGGGGCGATGGAGGAGCGATGTAGGGGCCATCAAAGTACAATGTAATATAAATTTCAAGAAGGAGAGATGAAGGAGCGATGTAGGGGCGATGTAGGAGCGATGGAGGAGCGATGTAGGGGCGATGGAGGAGCAATGAAGGGGCGATGGAGGAGCGATGTAGGGGCCATCAAAGTAAGTACAATGTAATATAAATTTCAAGAAGGAAAGATGAAGGAGCGATGTAGGGGCGATGTAGGAGCGATATAGGGGCAATGGAGGAGCGATGTAGGGGCCATCAAAGTAAGTACAATGTAATATAAATTTCAAGAAGGAGAGATGAAGGAGCGATGTAGGGGCGATGTAGGAGCGATATAGGAGCGATGTAGGGGCGATGGAGGAGCGATGTAAGGGGATGGAGGAGCGATGTAGGGGCCATGGAGGAGCGATGTAGGGGCGATGGAGGAGCGATGTAGGGGCGATGGAGGAGCGATGAAGGGGCGATGGAGGAGCGATGTAAGGGCCATCAATGTAAGTACAATGTAATATAAATTTCAAGAAGGAGAGATGAAGGAGCGATGTAGGGGCCATGGAGGAGCGATGTAGGGGCGATGGAGGAGCGATGTAGGGGCCATCAAAGTACAATGTAATATAAATATCAAGAAGGAGAGATGAAGGAGCGATGTAAGGGGATGGAGGAGCGATGTAGGGGCCATGGAGGAGCGATGTAGGGGCGATGGAGGAGCGATGTAGGGGCGATGGAGGAGCGATGCAGGGGCGATGGAGGAGCGATGTAAGGGCCATCAAAGTAAGTACAATGTAATATAAATTTCAAGAAGGAGAGATGAAGGAGCGATGTAGGGGCCATGGAGGAGCGATGTAGGGGCGATGGAGGAGCGATGTAGGGGCCATCAAAGTACAATGTAATATAAATATCAAGAAGGAGAGATGAAGGAGCGATGTAGGGGCGATGTAGGAGCGATGAAGGGGCGATGGAGGAGCGATGTAGGGGCCATCAAAGTACAATGTAATATAAATTTCAAGAAGGAGAGATGAAGGAGCGATGTAGGGGCGATGTAGGAGCGATGAAGGGGCCATGGAGGAGCGATGTAGGGGCCATCAAAGTACAATGTAATATAAATTTCAAGAAGGAGAGATGAAGGAGCGATGTAGGGGCAATGGAGGAGCGATGAAGGGGCGATGGAGGAGCGATGTAGGGGCCATCAAAGTACAATGTAATATAAATTTCAAGAAGGAGAGATGAAGGAGCGATGTAGGGGCGATGTATGAGCGATGTAGGGGCGATGGAGGAGCGATGTAGGGGCCATCAAAGTACAATGTAATATAAAATTCAAGAATTAGAGATGAAGGAGCGATTTAGGGGCGATGTAGGGGCGATGTAGGGGCGATGTAGGGGCCATCAAAGTACAATTTAATATAAATTTCAAGAAGGAGAGATGAAGGAGCGATGTAGGGGCGATGAAGGAGCGATGAAGGGGCACTGGAGGTAAAGGACTATGGAGGGGCGATGGAGAGGCTATGAAGGAGCCATCATGGGGCTATAGTATAGCCTCTTATCATAAGAGGCGATATTAACGCCCCTTCAAAGGAGCTATTAAGAGGCCATGAAGGAGCTATAGCATAGCCTCTTATCATAAGAGGCGATATGAACGCTCCTTAAAAGGGGCTATCACATCGCTCCATATGATAAGAGGCTATGCTATAGCTCCTTGAAGGAGCTATAGAAAATCATCGCCCCATATGGAGCGATGTCATGGAAAGGACTATACCCGAATTTTTTTTAACTCGCAACGATTTCGTCTTTTTTATAATGTTTAAAAGTTTCAAATAATTTCTTTTGACTGATCTTAGTTAAAAGGAAACCAAAACTTAAATTCAATGTTTAATGTATTTTAATATAACACCTTCCTATGTATTCAACTAATTAGATTCAAACTTTATTCATTATAATGGATTTAAATTCTTTCAGGCCTAAACTTTCATATAGTTACGTTGTAATTACAAACTACATTCATTCTTGGAGACTTTCCCTCAAATTGCAATGCAAACCTGAAACCCTCCCCCTGTTCTTATTTTAGGGCAAAACATTAGATTAAAGCTATAGATCTGTTGGTAAAACCAAAAATAAGGAGGTTGTTGTTATCTTTATGCGTAGCCTCTTGGGGGATGGGGAGGGATGCTATAACTGCAAGTAACCTAACACAAGGTAAAACACTAACCCACGAACAATTATCCCAAACACTCTTAATTACAATTTATCTAAAATTTAGGATCTGGGTCCTTGTGCTGTACAATGGACTTTAAGGGAACCACCTAACTTTTTATTTACGTTGGAATTCGTTTTGAATTCTTGGCATTTTGAATTTTTCAAATTACGTGTATGTGGCTTTTTTACAATTATTGTCATACTCTTTTACATAACTTACCAATAAACAAAAGAACTTTTTTAGACTTAATATAACGCGCGAGCAAATAAATATACACTCAATTGAATAATTGTAGAAAAACTACATAAAATAAAAAGAATACCTAGACTTTTCGCTGAGTAATTCTAAATGAATTACTTGACTTGATTTAAAATGACGGAAACGAAAAATGATATGATATACTAAAATGATTGAATTATAAAAAGTAATTTCCTGAGAAATTTGTCAAGGTTGTGCTGTGAAGAATAAGGCGTGGAAGACGGAGACCGAAAACTGAAGGAAGAACCTGAAAAGCACAATTAATAATTCTTTCAGAAATGATTCTGAAAATGAAGGTTAATAAAATGTCAATTTCGCTGAAAAGTTAGGACTAATTAAGATCAAACAGTCAATTTTTTTGTCTAAAAATCGTCGTTATGGTCTGATTGTTCAAAGGGTCAACCAATCTAACTATTATTGTAATGCACCTGACATGGCAGAAATAGGAACAATTTCAACTTCTCTAATCATGACAAGGTTCAAGACCGTCTACTAGAGTTTGTTGTAATTGGTTGAATAAATCATTTTTGTTGGACAGACGGACAAACATCCAATTTCTATCACATTAAAATTGGTTCTGAATTATAAAAATAATTTATTTTACCTTTACCTGCCGCTGGTTTCTTATAAATAGAAAGAGGAGCAGGGGTGGGAGGATCAAAATCACTAGTGGACCTCCACTTTTTGTGCAGCCGACCCATTGACCCGGACATTCGCCGTGGCCCGTTCGGTCCAGCACTTGTAGAATTTCTAAATATAAGATTTTTTTTTCAAATGACCTGATCAATTTAGTCAGCGTTCGACAGCCGTAAAAGCAGCTGTAGTCATTGTAGCAAATATATTTGGGTTCGCAGCTGCAATTAAGCCATTGAAACATAATATATTTTAGCAAGAAATACCTACAGCCAACGGTCCTTAATATCAGGACTTTTATCGATGTTTTATTCAAATATGCAACTGTCTTAAACAAAAATATTAAAAATTTCATTTTTAGGTTCCTTTTACTTGAGCTTAAAATAAATGTATTCAGCGCATAATTTGTTTAGGAAAATGAATTTCATTGTTAAATTTAATGTATCTTCTCAAAGCTAGACAAAAATAGAATTACTTTCTTTTCCCGGGATAATAGAGAGTTAAATTTATACTCAATTTATTTTCCTTTTATCTAACTTTTTGTTAAAGTCTAATGTTCATTTGATTAAAGAGAGACACTTTTTGTAGAGGACGTGCAAGTAATCTAATTTTTCACAACTTAAAAAAAAGTAAAATTTTTCTTTTGTAGTGATACTTTTTGTATCATTTCAAAAGAGAGTAAAGGAATAAGTAAAGGAATGGGAACATCTTGAAATCAGTGTGTCCCATATTATCCTGTTGTGACGTCATAAATTTCGGAAAAGGGAAAGAAAAACCCCATTTCTCCCATCTCCTTTGAAGAGATTTTCTCCTCTATCCTGCCCTTATCCTATCCCGAAATTTATGACGTCACAACAGGACAATATTAGCTTTGTCCATTAAAATAACCATTTGATAATACATCAAACAAGGATGACAACATCCATAAAAGCGAAGCACTGAAACGGTAGGACAAACGGACATTAACACTTGTATAGTGTCAGAACTGAATAATCATAATATAAATGTATAAGAGTCAAAGCAAAATTGTGAGTAATTTTTTTTTAAAAACGCTTGATTCAGGATAATGTTTATGGACATACTAACATTTTTAGGATCTGATTATAGAGTTGCTTCGCTCATTACATTATACTTTGTATTCCCAGGAATCAATATACCAAAAATCAGACCAATCGGATTATAAGATCACATAAAAATTTGTTGTTAAAAAAGTAAAAAAATCAACATGTTTAAAATGGACGTACGGACATTTTGGTCATGATTATAGAGTTGCTACGCTTTCTAAATCGTGCCCAACTACTACAGGAATCATCATGCAAAGTTTGAAATCGATAGGACAATTTTAACATGCCTAAATTAATGAATAAAAGCTATCTATCTCGGACGGACGGACGGACGGACGTACGGACGGACGTACGGACGGACGGACGGACCGACCCTAATTATAGAAAAGCTTCGCTTTTAAAAAAGAAAATTATCACTTAAAGAATGAAGGCATAGTGAGTAGTGACATGGTTAAGTTTTATATTAAAGATATATATATATATATATATATATATATATTATATAATGTTAGTATTGCAGTGGTATCATATATTACACAATAATACTGCAGATGTAATACTATATGGATATCAAAGTAAACTTAACATGGTACAACATTTTAAAATTTTAAAATCTATAGACACATATGATAACTATTATCTTAACCGTATTAAATATTCTGATAAAATAAATATGATGTCTGGCTATTTTTATATGCCAATTTAGTTCTACTGAAAATTGAAGCTTTATATATGTTTCGAAAGGTTTTAAATATTTTGGGCAAGGGTAGCTTCACGAATCACCATATAGAGAGAAAAATAGCCATCCACACCCCTTAAAAACATTTATTTTAAAACTAAACTTCAGGTTTGTGGGATAACATCTTCCCCCGTTCCTTTAAGTTGCCCCTGGATGTCTGTAGTGGCACAACTGCTAAATTTGGATAAAGATAAGAAAAAAGTGGGTCATAAAAAATATAAATTAATAGTAATACTTTGCAATTAAGAAAATGATAATCCTTTTTTTTATTAGATAATCTATATAACTTTATTTTATCTTTTTAAATATTTAATGTAATTTAAAATGAATTTAAATTAAATATAAGTTAGTTTGAGTTTTTTCTTTTAAAAATAATAATTACCCTTTCCTATCTCTCATTTTAGGAGTCGCATACTGTTGTGCGTCTATCTGTGTCCTGCCAGCACTTCCTCCAGATCCAGGTCCCACAGACCCATCTCCTGTATTATTTGACATACCAGATGTTTTTCTAAAATCATGATAGATTTGATTATTTGTTTGCATGTTATTTTTTTACTAACGGAGTTACTCTACAATTACAATTGACCCTCTTTATGTTAGCTACGTTTAGGGGGAAACGTTATTTTCTCGTATGCGATTTTATATATAAAGCAGTTTTTTTGTGAAGATTCTCCTGCCAAATGTAAGAACATAAAAGTATTTTCTCTTCTTCTATTAAAAAAATGTTATTTTTGAATTTGTAATGCAAATTATCTCCCTCTTACTCTGTCGCTACCTTTTCTTCTCACTATCATAATCTCAGAATTTCTCTTTCTCTGTGCCCTCAAGTTTTGCTTATAGCCTCGTTGATTTGCTACTCTTGGAAGTAATTGTCCTTGTTCTGTAACAATATTATTTTGCATACTTTCTATATAAAAACTATAAGTTTTCCAAATAATTTTAATTACCTATAAGGCCTCGCAGAGACAAGATCAGCACTTGGGATTCTATTTGAACTGTTTTGCTCGTGTTGGGCGTACTGGTTGTACCCGGAGGTTCCTTCCAGCCAGGCAGCGGTTTTAGGTCGCTCCAGGGGCTGAAAAAAGTTAGGTAAATACGCAATAGAAATATAACAAAAACTTTGTATATACTGTTTCAAACTAAATGTGTGTTTTATTGCGTCTAAGTGTTCTTGGGGTGAATTCTGGATTGGTGAAATTCAGAAAGCTTTGTAATGTTCCTTTATAAAGGTATGATCCATTTTATGAAAGCAGAGAGCAAGTTATTATTAAACCAACCCATTAATATAGATAAGCCATTTGTCTAATGTATCAAACTTTTTCAGTGTGTAAGTATGTCCGATCATTTGACAATTTTCAGAAAAGGTTTATAGGCTATTTGGAGATATGTATGTCCCCTCTTCTTAATTTTTTCAATAAATAAACAACAAGTTTTAGGGAGAGTTGGCTCCGTCCTTGAGCAAAGCCCCTATAGGCTAGGGCCTAAACCAATTATATTCTTAAAGATGAAGTTAATTTACTAATTAATAATCCTATTATTGATAATCTAAATTTTAGATTATTCTGGTAGTCACAGACAAGCTAACTAATCTGACAAAACCAAACCTAATCCTAGCATCAAAGGTTTCCAAATATCTGTTTTCCTCGTTGACAAAATTAATGTATAAGTATAGATGTATAACACAGATAACTAACTGGCTCCAGTAGAGGAGATTTTTATTAAAATTTTAAAACTATTTATACAAATTCTATTAATTTTCTAAGTTTTTTGGTAACAAAGATACACTATTTTACGGAATTAGTGCGAAATAGAGAGAGATAAAAAGAGAGAAATGTTTAACTTATCAATTTCATTTCACTCTATAAATTATGTTAAATTTAAATATTTTAAGTATTTCTAGTAATTAGAATAAAATAATTCTCCTGTCAATGAAGTACATATTTTTCAGACTCCCATTAATTTCCACTAAATTAAAACTAAAAGTGAGCTAATCTCTCCCAAAAATTTAAATATAGGGAGATTATGTCTTTTTTAAAGTCTTGTGCTTTTGTGAAAGACTTCAATAAGGAAACTATTTATTTCTGACTTCAGATATTTTGTTTTATTGTTTAAAATGATTTAGCTACCTTATTAAACTAACACTAGTTTCTATTAAGCTTCTTTGTTAATCAGTAAAACAATATTTTGGCCTAAGGCATGTTATGAACTAATTTTTATTTCCTGTAAATTCTATTCTATATAGCAGTAAGAATTTTTTGTCTGTAGCTTAAGATTTAACTAATGAATCGATTGAAGTCTCTTTGTTAGGAAAGCATTACATAGGTCATTGGTTTCCCTTGGAATGTCAGGGGCGCAGTCACTTTTACTTATTAAAGCATTATCTGCTCTTATAATAAAAAAAATTTCTCCTTGAATGAAAATAAAATGTTCAACTTTTGCCAAATTTTCTGCACCAAAATTTTGATTTGCAAAAAAGCGGGTTAATGACACTGGGTATGAAATTAATTCATCTAGCTCACATCCTCTCACAAAATAGATATACTAGGCTTGACTTGAAAATTTGTTTCAATTAAAAGAGTAAATAGGCGCGCAGCTACGAATAGGAGTGGCTTATTGTGTGGTATTCTCAATCCTCAGCTGCGACTGACAAGCCAAGATAAAAAGGATAGAAATATGATTTTCATTAATTTATTTTATTAATATTTTTGTTTCTTAGTTTAATGAATAGGGAAATATATGGTTTTAGTCCAGAAAAACATTAAAAATCTTTTGACTTTCCTGCACTAAAATCCAACAACAAAACGATTAGAAAAATTCTATAGAAAAAATTGGCTCACCTTAGGGCTACAACTTTGTGAGGAGTTATGTCTCCGCCGTTGTGGAATTTTTGACTTGTTGGCGGCGTTCTGACCCGCCGATGAATCCGTGGTTGTCACACCGCCCCCAGGAATATCACGGGTTATTACTTCAACCTGAAATAATTTTTATGGTAAATTATTCAAAGAAAACTTGTAGCTTCCCTTAAAAACTCCAGAACAAACAAGAGTTTGTGCAACGTTTGCACATTTACTGTAAGGTTTTTTTTAAATAAACAGGTTTGTCCCATCTCAAAAAAAGAAAACAGAACCATAAGTTCAGCGGTTACCAAGATCTTAAACAAAGTATGAAAAGGGTTAGATGTTTCTAAATCTAGCAGTCTGTACCAAAAGGATTGCACATAGCTTGACCGATTAGGTTTCTACTTTTTTTCAGAAACAACTAAGAAGGTTTTCATCACTTTAGGCTAGGGTACTTCCCTACAGAAATAACCAGTGATCCAACCCCTGCAATCAAATGTATTATCTTCATGTAATTTAAGAAAAACCTCAATATGTTGAAGCTGATCCTAAAGGATAAAGTTGAAAGAAGCAAGGTATCTATACTTTCCTGTAAAACCTGATATTTGTATGAATCCTAATGACATATTGTCTTGCCAAAATATGCATAAAATATAAGGATCTCTGGGGCAGGCTGATTAATAGTAACAAAACAAACGTTTCTCTTGCAACATTTTTGCTGTAACATTTTATTTATTCATGCTAAGACAATGTATTGAATATTCTACAATTACATCATTATATAGTTTGTCAATTATAACATGTTTATCAAGGAAACGAATATGCATAAGTAGCGAAGGCCATAAATGAAAATTGGCCCATTTAGACAAAAAAGTGTCAGAGAAGATGCTCTTTAGTAAAAATAATTTTGAACGAACGGACATACAAACAAAGAAAGTGTGTCAACTATGATAACTTTAACAGAAATCTTTTAGTATCTAATTTAAATTGTATTGTAATTCCCATTTTTTCGGTTAAACATATGAAATTATTTGCTTTGCTTCTTTGCAAGATAAACTAAATGAAATTGTAAAATAATTTTTTAAAGATATTTTTGAATTTAAATTAACTGATCTATATTTCAGACAAGGTTGCCAACTATTAAATAAATTATAATAAAAAAAAACATTTTCTTTCTGAAACGGCAACTATGACCCGGAGGAACAAATGTAAATTCTGGATATGAAAGGGAAATGAATAGAACTTGATTAAGCACAGAAAGCTGGGCAGAATTATTAACATATCCTCGTTAGATTCAATTAGACCCCACCACCCACATAACTGAACAATTATCTAATAAGGATTGAAAAGATCCTAAGGATGGCAAGTTGCTAAGTTTAAAATGTAAAAAATATACACTGTATCTACGTTTTGAAAGATCCCAACCCTCCACCTCACCAAAAAAAGATTGTTTTTAGTTGAGCATCAAATTGTTTGTTTATTGACCGAATTTAAAAGTAGCATAGTAAAATCTAATAAAAAAGATTGCCTTTTGAAAGGAAAAGTCATATTTATTGGTCAGTTTTCTAAAAGTAATTAATATATTAGTTTTATTTAAAATAATGTTGGCTAAGGCTTGTAATATATCCCTCTAAAATAAAAGCAAAGTTGGTACATTTATGTACAAATTAAGTTGATGGGAAGTTACACACAGAATTATGTATTTAACAATTATAATATTTGTCCTTCCAAATATTATTTGAATTAATGGAGTTCTGTCTACTTTACATAATACAGATTTAAATAATAATCTAATAATTTAAATATTCAGCTTACAGACTGTAATAGGTTGCGGGATTTATCAGCCAGTCTGTACATGTTCTACGAGTTTTTTAATGAGAAGGTTCTCATACCACCATAAAACTTACAGCGCTTGTACTTTTTGTATTCAAAGTAAGAACTATTATTAGTAAAGAGAGTTTCAAAATATAAAAAAAAACTGTAAAGGCTCGGAAGTCATCAAAACTAAAGCCATATGTCCAATAATGTAAAACCTGCAAATAAGTATACCTTTCATTATTCTATTTGTCCTCTCGTTTTTTCGTAGAAGTTCATTCTAATTCATGTTAATCTCTTTTTTTCACGAACTAAGTCTTCTGATTAAAGTAAAGCAAAGTAATAAAGTAGTATTTCTTCTAAAAACATGTTATATAATTAGAAAAAAAAGAAAAAACAATATGTTTAGATTGGATTATTTGTTCATGATTAAAGCATTACTATTTTTAAGATTATAGTTTGAAATCTATTGGACAATCCAATTTGCTTAGATTGACTAACAAATCTAACCTATACGTAAAATAAAGAAGCTTTGCCTATAAAAACGAAATTAAGATGAACAATTTCAGTTTCTTTTCTACATTAAATATTTTGTTTTCTGGCAAGAATTTTAAATAATATGTTTACAAACAATTTATGTCCAATGTTTCACATTATTTTGTAGAAAAATTTAACTTAAAAAAGAATATATTTCATAAAATCATCTTCTTTCTTTCATAGGTATATTTTTTTTATTCCAAATTGTCAAGACAATCAAATGCTTTGTTGAATTCTAACTGTCATTAATTTATAAGATAAAGCAAGGCACCTGTTTAGTGATTTTAATCAACGTAAACAAAGTAATAATTGTTTATTTTTACATCACATCGATATAAACATTAATAGATTAAGATGTTTTTTGAAATATTCTCAGAAACAAATTGGGAAATATAATTTTAACACGTATATCAAAAATCTTAAATTTGAATTAAAGCACCAAAGCTAAGTGCAAATTTGTGATTACTCATGAATTAATCTTCTTTTCTGTTCATTTATAGATATAAAAATCACTCGAAATGACGGGAAATCTAATTTTGAACCCATACATCATAGATATTTTGAATGTGAAAATCAGTTATAAGAGACAAAAGCTGTTTTAAGACAGTCCGACCGCCATGGACGACCGCCGTGGATGTCATTTACCTAAATATGCTCCACAATGATAGGAACAGAAAGTTTCAGCCGTTTATTTTGGATAGGATCTTAGAAAATCATGTTTTCCCCATTCCGTTCGTACAGACAGACAAATTAAAAGATATCTTCGCTATTAAAAAATGAAAAATAATAATTACCTGTGCCTTGTTTGTTTCTAGATTTGCTAATCTGCGCAAACATTCTGACAACGTTGCCTGCAATCATATAAATTATTATTTATTACACCCTGCACTCAAATATATACAATTGTATTGTTAACATTATTACTCTATAAATCATATTAAAGATTATTACACACCATAGCCTATTCCATATTGATGAAAATAAAAATGTTTCATAATTTTTTTTAAAAATCTTCCAATATTATATAATATCAAACGTTAACAATAATTGGATCATGGAAAGAAAACGAAGTAGTGGGTTTCGTCGTATTTTCATAGTAGTTGATTCTATTTATTCTTGGTTAGGTAAATTTTAATGATTGCCCCGCAGTGTTAGAGCTAGAAACAGAAATAGGAGAAAAGCTACTATAAAAATACGATGAAGCACGCTACTTCGTTTCAGGGATCAAAAGGGATAAGACAATGGCCGATAAAGTGATGCACATCCCCAGTGATATTTCTTTCCATGATATGAAGACGAAATTGGACAAAGAAATTTTCTGTATAAATAGTGGCTTGCACAGGGTAAAACTTAAGTGGATGAAAGAGAGGGGAAGGCAAGGCCTCTGACACTCCCCTACACCTTATCATAATTGTCTTTTAATTTATAAAAAAAATATACAAGTAGAAACTTAATTAAGATTAAAGAAAATACTTATATATGTTTGAGCTGCACCCTAATTTAATGAAGAAACCTAAAGAACTATCCAGGTAGTGCATGGGAGGGAAGAAAAGATTAATATCTTTTCTACAATAAGATAATATGATGAAAACAAAAAGACCTTCTTCTCTCTCTCTCTCTTCATACATCAAACATCATAATCTGGTAAAATACTTTCAACACTAAGTGGATTATACCGTTGCAAATGGCAAATATTTTGAAAATTCGCGAAATAAGATGTAATGTTAGGTTAGGGGAGTGTGAATGAACCACTTTGTGATTCAGCAACGCAGGGTTAAATTCTTTAACAGGACTAAGTCAAAATAAAGTATTTAAAGGTTTAGCTTAAGTTTCATGGTTTAGCCAGAAAGAGAGGGGAATAATAACAATACTGGCCCCTAAAGGTTTATAAACAATGGGTACTTTAATAAATCCTAATTAGTTGGTTCAAACGGTCAGTGTCATAACCTTTTAAGAAAGAATAATTTTGTTGATTGTCATTGGTTATGTACATCCATTTATCTTTTTTCAGCGGAAACAATCACAAGGATAATTTAGAAAAATAAAATGCTCTAAAACCAGCACAGGACCTATAAAAGCTTCCTTAATATGATAACTCAATCAGTTCAGCAGCTATTGAAATTTTAAAAATTCAGAAAAAAAAACCAAACTACTCTATATTATAGGATATACCAATGGCGGGGTGTTGTGTTTATAACCTCCAAAATAAGGTATTTTACCCCTAATCTGTGCATTAGATATACCCTTCCTTCCTCACAGCCTATTGCTGGATGCTAAAACTTGATAAATGTGTTTTTGCTTCTTTTGTGCAATATCTTTATATTTTTATATTCCTTTATGATGGGATAATCAAATATATACATTAGGGTGGGCCCATTTCCCCCTGTTTTTAGATTTTACTGTTATCATAAGTTGTGGAAGTCATATATATGTATGATATGCCCCATTCAAGTTTCAAAATTGACTTGGCTCTTATGGCTGCCGGCGCGCGCGGGGTATAAAAAGTGCCCACCCCCTTATAAAACCAAAAATTTAAATTCCTTCAAATACAGGCATGTTGCATATCAAAATGACCGCATTGAAATGCTGATTACGAAACTGAAAATCGTTTTGAAAAATATTGCTCCTAGTTCGAATAAGATCTCATTAAGTACCTAAAAACAGCTGATTTGGTCAAAATTGTTCATTTTGGTAGGTTATTTGAAAACCATTTCAGACTGAATCAATATTTTTCAAAACGGTTTTCAGATCTGTAATCAGCATTTCAATGCGGTCATTTTGATATGCAACATGCCTGTGTTTGAAGGAATTTAATTTTTTTGTTTTATAGGGGGGCGGGCACATTTTATACCCCCCGCGCGCCCGTTGTTTTTGGATTAAAAAACGTCTTTCAAGTTCCACAGGTTTTTATACTGGCCCAGTAACCCTTGCCAATGTCTACTAATGTGAAATTCCAAAATCGACCCACCCTAATATACATTTATATAACTTTATATTTAGTCGCTGCGCCCTTTGAATTTAGTGTTTTATTGTAACCCTTAACTTAAATTAATCCTTTAGTAGAGTTGACCCCATTATGGCTTAAAACCCGACCAATACAATCATACTGTTCCAACTTAAATATAGCCAGCTACTTTTTAGACCATTCAGGTAATTTTTAGTAAAATTGGCTTTTTTCATTTTAAATCTATATAAAATAATTTAAACTGATTATTAATTAAACGATCGTGAAAAATATAAAAATATTTTGTTATGTCAGAAAGATGACAAAAAGTTGTTTACCTTGAGGCAGCAGATTTCATCGTTCTGAAGACTCACTTTCTTTTCTAAATATAAAAATTATGTTATTATTACTTAGAAAATCAAAGCTAAGTAGATAAGGTTTTTAAAATGTCAATATTGCAACTACGAATATCAAATGCAGAAGCGATACTGATACTGCGGATAAGTAAAAGATAGTATTATAGAGTAGCATCGCTGATAAAAAAAACAAATATGATTATGAATCAAATATGAAAATATTTTTTAAACTGCAAATTATTCCAAAAACTATAAGTGCAGATTAAATACAAAAGAATAAAAGTCAATATCTTATCTATAGATTCTTTCTATATACGAATATTTCCTATATGTGGATATTAAAGATAAAACTGTAAATAAGCAAATGTTAAAAATGTTTTTACAATTGTCTTATATTCAACGTCATTTGGGGGTGTACAGAACAAATCCTAAAATTGGCGAAGACGCTGGAAGCCGCTCAATATGACGTCATAAAAAAGAGAAACTATCCATCATTTAATTCAGGGTTTTTTTCCCCACTCCTCCTTTCCTCATTCCTCATTTTTATGACATCAGTATTTTTTTGAGCGACTTTCTTCGTCTTCAAAATTGGTTACAAACATGGGAAAGTGGGCGTTAATAGGTTGAAAGAAATTTTTTTAAACATGGCAAATAAGATATTTATTTCACATATAAGTTATCTATCGATCCCTTCGAGGACCTACCTAAAATAAAATCAATACTTGGCTTTTTCTTCTCAGTGTATAATGTATATGTTAGATAATGAGAATATTCTATTAATGTAACACAAAAGAAAGATCCTGGTAATATTCCTTTAGACTCGAAGTGGACAAAATAAGACCCCTCCTCTCCTAATTATTTTTTTTAAATATGAAAATAATCAGTGGGCATAGAGGTTATACCGATCGTGCGAATATTTTGCACATAATTTTGCATGCTTGTTGTGATCTTTTGTGTTTTTTGCCCTAATCTTTTGCGAAGGTTTAGTTATGCATATTCCACAAATTATTTTTTTAAAAGCTGGAATGGAGGGGAGTTAGTCCAATAATAACTGAAGGGATTCTGCCAAGATCTCTATCTTCATATTAGAAGTGCAGCTGTCAAACATAAAGAGAGGGAAAGTGAAAACATTTCCTTTCATTGTTTCAACAAAGAAGCACAATAATGTTTTTGATATTTCAGTTTAACTTTGAAATTGATTTTTTTCCAGTTTTTGCGAATATTAAAACAAAAATCAAAAGATTTAAATCATTTATCCTGGGCCTTTGGCCCTTCGGGTCTGACAAAACTGATTTTCATCTTATAATTTTTCATTTTATTAACTTTAAGTTTTCTGAATTGATTTAATATTAAGTATCTTTTTAATTGCAAGATGACAGATGAAAGATTTACCCAGGATTAAGCAGTATCATCATCCGCAGCTTAAACTGCGAAATTTTTAACATAAAGCAGCCGCAACCTACAGTAGGAAATTTGAAACACCAAATAAATATCAAGGCTGAAAACTGAAAGTTTTACTGCAGCCACCTTATTTCTTAAATCTGCCATTGATATTTTTTTATGTAAGTAATCCACATTCTTTTTTCTTCATTTAATGGGAGGCTAAAGAAACCTAAATTTAATTTTGTATTTCAAATTCATTTCTATTTGCTACTGACCACATTTTATGTAATTTTGTATAAACAACTTTCCCACATATTTTCTTTTTATAGAAGATCAGCAAATACTCAATATTTTTTTTCTGACCTTATTATTTGGCATCTATTAATCTATTTTCCATCCAAAAATATAAGGGCAAAATTAACTGGATACGGTCGTATTAAGAATAAAAATTATTTAAAGTTTTATTCTAATTGTTATTATCAAACTTTTTATTCAATATTGTAAAATATTGTAAAAGATCATCTAGATTTCTAATATGTTTTTAAAGTTAAAATATTACGTGTTTTTCGTTCTTAGGATTAGCACTATTTAATTTCCTTAACTGAAGGGGTAGGTCTATCCTTATACTAAAGTAACAGGATGTCTGTTTGTCTGTCTGTGTGTTTGTACCGAAGGATCTCGCTAACCGCTACACCGATATGGTTCTCCTCTACAGGGTAGTTTCTCGTAGGTCCTGGAAAGGTTTATAACAAATTTGGGGGAGGCTAGTTAATTATATAAAGTTTCACTTAGAATTTGTAAACAATTATTCATTTACTTTACTATTAATTCAAATCACAAATTATTAATAATTTGAGATGAAATGAGACATTCCATACATACAGACATATTGAACACAACAGAACCAAACTGGGGTTAATTTGAAAGGAAGAATTATCAACTTTCCAAGTCTAAACCTGAGATTAACAAAGTTTAATCACATTTCGGCTTTGAAGCTAAACACAACCAGTAAAACTGAAATATATATTTTTTTGGCCAAAGTTTCTAAGCTCCAAGATTTGACGATGACTTTTGTTATTTTGAAATAGAAATGAAGGCAAATATGTTGAGCATATGAGTTTGTAAAAATTGTGCCATGTGCAGGAATACAAGGATAAGATAATGCAATTTTAACTAAGTATATTATTAATGTAAAAATCTTGCTTTATGTGGCTTTTATTAATGTAACGTATTCACTCCTAGCCTCTAGGGGCTCGTATTCAAAGAGAGGGGCTAAAAATAGCTTCAAATCCTCCAAAGACTTAAATCTGAAAATTGTATAAAACCATTACATGAGCTGTGTGAAGCTTACATAAAAATGAGACCTTAATCGGTCCATTAGTTATCGAAAGCTTAATCTACTGAAAAAAATCGTAGATAGTTTATTCGGGATTAAACTCTCGGGAAGGGCATGGGAGATTAGGAAAATGGCCCAAAACCATCACAAATCAGTAAAAATAGCATTCTTGAAAAGAATTGAAAATTCGGATCAATATTTTCAGAGTTCTTTTGCTACAGACAAACAATCCTTACTACTTTTATATTATAGGATTTGTATATAGAAGTGAGGGGTTGGTCTGAGTACTAAGACTTTTTTCCTATCCCTGAAGCTCAGACAACATATTTGAATCTGCATCGTCATGGCATGTTGGGGTAATAAATATTATATCATGGGGATACATTAGTTGTCACTGTTAAGCCTTTCAAAATTATAGTTTCTATTTAGCTGGGCTCGGCAGATGAATTGGTAAAATAAGGCAAATCGGTTGCGGCTACAAAATATTGAAGTAACGATGGCTGACAATTTGGAGAAAAATACAAGTGTTGCTCAACAAAATAAACTAAGATCATTATGGATGAAATGAGTTTTTTGTTATAGCCGGCATTTGGTGGCTTTAAAATAATATGGCACATGTATGTTCATATCTAAAATTTGGTATGTCGTACGCTTGCAGCTGGCGATTGTTAATAGCATCATATTAATGCTTTCTTAATATAAAACTTTATATCCATTTTATGCCCATTGTCTGGACATAATATATAAACCATAAATTCAATTACAATAAAACTTTCTATGCAAGCAGAATTTTTTCCACAGTTTTATTTCACATATGCTTGCATTTTAAGTATGTATAACACTATGCACAGCTTAATATATTTATATATGGATGTATTTTTTTTTTTGCAAAATTTATCTTTCTTTAAAATAGTAAAGTTGAAAGATGCATTTGAAAACTTGTAGAACATGAAAATAAAACAGAGAAATTGTTTTTTATTATTTTAAATTCAATCGTTTAAAACAAGTATGACAACATTCATAAAAGTGAAAAACTAAGGCTGCACTCACAAACTTATAGACCAAAATAATTGAGTATTTACTTCCTTAGATTATTTATAAACCCCAAATTAGTACAACACCTTGAACGAAATGATTAAATTGGTCTGAAGCAGTATTTTGTACATTTGATAAAGAGTTGATTTAAACTAACGTTTGCAATGGTGAAAATTATAAAAAAAAATCTTCAAAAATGAGTCAACCAACAAACTCTTATGTCGTGCTTTAATTTACAACTAGCGGCTTCGCCCCTAGCCTCTAGGGGCTTTGCCCCAAGAGGTGATTAAAAAAATTAAGGCGAAATTCGTTAAAGGACCAAGGAAATCTTCTACAAAACCTAAAGAACCTAGGAAATCTTCTACAAAACCTAAAGAACCTAGGAAATCTTCTGCAAAACCTAAAGAACCTAGGAAATCTTCTGCAAAACCTAAAGAACCTAGGAAATCTTCTACAAAACCTAAAAGAAATCTTCAGCAAAAAAAAAAAAAAAATGGGGGGGGGATTTTCTTGTTTTTGGGGGGGTTGGGGGTGTCCCACCCCCCAAGAAAATAGCTTAAAACCACCACAGGACCAATAGAAATATACCCTGAAGAGTAGAATCCAATCGGTTCAGTGGTTACCGAGATCTTAAGGGACAGACAGACGGACAGACGGACAGACGGACAGACATCAAGCTACTTTGTATTATAGATTGACAACCGGACGAGTTCTGATATACAGGCTTTTATTGTATATTAGAAAAAGTTTCGCTGTAAATAACAATGCTTATAAATTTCGTTTATCAAACTTTTAAGCCAAACTTTGTATAGAAAATTTACAGAATATGAAAAATAATTTTTCAAAAAGAATTAATTTTGCCTTATTTTGCCAGCTGGAATAATTCTTCATAAATGATAAATCTTTATTATCATGGATAAATAATATTCAAAGAAGGTGTATCAACTTTTTTTTTATAGCTAGCCGGTTCTTTTAGTAAGTAGTAGATGTAAAATTTTTCATAGAATTTAGATATGCAATCGGTTTTTTTGTAGACCTCTTATTTTTTAAGTAATTTAAGTTTTTTAAAAAAATAATTAAGCAGCTTTTAAGGTACTAAAACGCAACAAAATAAAAGAAGAAAATGGCCAGTAAGAACAAAAATAGTAAGATCTTTAATTTGACACCTTACTTTTAAAATTCTGTTGAGTAATTATTGAAAAAATCTATTTTTTTAACCTCGGTTTAATAAAAACTTTAGACCTAAATATTCTCAAACAGACATAAAAAAACATGGGTTCATATATACCTTTAGAATCAGAAAAATATTACGAATCCATTGTAAGCAAAATTGAAAAAAAGTAAAAAAATAAAAAATTAAACAAATGGCCAATTGTATTTTTTGTTCAGGCAACACTATCGTCTTCCCTTTTTTACCCCCTCTTTACCCCCTCTTTACCCCCTTCCCATTTTTATACTCAATTAAAGAATTAAGACGTTGCCTGTACAATATAATATGATATTTTCATATAATTCCTTTTATTGTAGTTTATATACTATATTGTAAACTTTTTTTTTCAATTTTGCTTACAATGAATTCGTAATATTTTTCTGATTCTTAAAGGTATATATGAACCCATATTTTTTTATCTGTGAAATAATAAAATTAAGTTCAAAGTTTTTATTCTCGTGGGTTTAAAAAAATCGATTTTTTCAATAATTACCTGACAGAATTGAAAAAGTAAGGTGTCAAATTAAAGATCTTACTATTTTTGTTCATAATGGCCATTTTCTTTCTTTTTTTTGTTGCATTTTAGTACCTTAAAATCGACTTATTTTTTTTTTTTAAACTTAAATTACTTAAAAAATAAGAGGTCTACAAAAAAACCGATTGCATATCTGAATTCTATGAAAAATTTTACATCTACTACTTACTAAAAGAACCGGCTAGCTATATAAAAAAAGTTGATACAACTTCTTTTCAATAATAATTAAACTTTTAAATCTCGTAAGCCAAACAACTATAGAAAACAAGGCTGACAACATCCATAAAAGCTAAGCTCTGAAACTGTAGAACAAAAGGCATTAACACTTGTAGAGTGTTAGAACTGAATAATCAGAATATAAATGTATAAGAGTCGAAGCAAAATTGTAAGTAAATTTGTTGAAAAATTGCGTAATGCAGGATAATTATTAAAGACATACTTACATTTTTAGGACTTGATTATAGAGTTGTTTCGCTTATAATATTGTACTTTGTTGTCCCAGATACCAGTATACCAAAAATCAGATCAATCGGACAATTAGATCATATAAAAATTAGTTGTTAAAAAAGTAAAAAAATCAACATGTTGAAAATAAATGGATCACCATGCAAAATTTGAAATTTATAGGACAATTCTAACGTGCCTAAATTAACAAAAAAAAGCTATCTGCCACGGACGTACGGATTAACGGACGTACGGACCGACCCTAATTATAGAAAAGCTTCGCTTTTAATAATACTAGTGATATAATTTTACCTTATAGTCACATTTTTGCTTAAAACTTTGGGTACTTTTACTAAATTTTGATTGGTTTGTTCATTTGTTTTAACCAATAGTTTTAATCTGCAGAAGGAAGAATTAATTTTAACAACATTGAAAATATTGTATATCAATTTATCATCCATTGTCTTTTCTCTTAAGATCTCATTTAAAAGGAATTTAAGTCTTTAACAAATTTAGAGGTAAATATGCATACCCGTTTATTTTTATTTAAGATTTAAGCTCAGCCAGGAGTTTAATCATTATTCATCTTACACATATTTACAGCATAAACATTTTGTCTTTATTATCAAACTTTTAAATTTGTTCCGGAAAAGTGTTGGTTAAATTATAAACAAAATTATTTCCAGTAAAAATATTACAAACTTTTGTATGTTGAAGTTATTTTTTTAAAGAAAAACAAAAGTTTAAAGACAAAATTTGATTTGAAAAATCTTTATTCTTTGGTAATTGAAGTGAGTTTTAAAAACTATTTAGAATTTTTAATTGTTTTTTATTATTCTGTTATTAATACATAATTAGAAATGTGTCCTAGATCCAAGTTTTTTTTGCTTCTTTGTACTTTTTGATTCCACACTTAGTTTGTTGTCATGTATAATAAGAAGAAGCAGGACCAAGTTTTCTAAATCTATGCAAAGTTTTAGGGAGAAGTGGGAATTGCTTTTTCTTTTGATCAATCTTCAAGTTAGGCTTTTCTTTTTTTCTCTAGTTTCCCTTGTTTAAAAAAAAGAAGTTAAAGAGCTTAAGGGATAATTAAAGTACATCCTCAATCATGATCAACAAAATTATTTTCGCATTAAATTATTGCAGTGGGAAAATTGTAGTCAATTTAGTTTGCTAACATGGAACTCGTTTATTGGCAATTTCGTTCATCAGTAGGAGGGGATTGGATGGGGTATATTGTTATTTTAGCCCTCTGCGTTTTTCACTATATTTGAGTACATGGAAATCTGTGAAAAATTCAAGTAATAATATATCTAAAGGTTAATTTGATTTTAGAAAAGATAAAAATAAAATTTTTGTTGGAAATACATTTTGTAATGCAATTGTTTACAATAAAAGTTTATCATTGTATTTTTCCGCCAATCCTTTTTACGAAATAACTTTTAACAAAGATCCATGGAGAAAAAAACATTGGTTTACAATAAAACTTTTTTTTCATGACATATTTTCTTTTTTAATGGAAAACAAAGGAATTGTACTTTTTACAACTCCATTGCATTCTTTTCATGACTCTTGGTAGGTACAATTCTTAGTGATTTACATTGGGAATTTTCACAACCCTTTTTACAGTGTTACTGTTATTTAAGCATTTTGAAATATTGGTAGATTTTTAATAAATTCTAAAATCGGGCTAAAAATTTAAGGATGAAAAAGATAGTTACTTATCGCATCGTATGATGGGCAGCTTTCCGCAGATATTAAAGTAAAAAATTATAAGGTTAAACCCAGTTTTGTTTGCCCTAATGGGCTGAAGGCCCGGGCTAACACAACTGGTATCAATTTTGTGATTTTTATTTAAATTTTTGTGATATTAATCAAAGCCATACTGGAAAAGCTATTCTGGCGATAAATTCCTTTTTTTTTACCTCACTATATGCCTAGTCATATCATGGCAAATACCAATAAACTATAAGTGTATTCACTTACCTAACAAGAAAAGCCTATCAATCATAGAATCCTTTTCCATCTCCACAATGTCTGTCCAAGCACTTTTCAATCGGTCCTCACTTTCCTAAAATGTTTATGGGAAATAAAAGTCGTGTTTACTTTATGTACATAATTGCGACTGCGCTATAGAAATTCACTGGGGGAGGGGGGAGGGGGGAATTACCACTTCCCCCTGTCAATTCATATTTAACTAGGATGACAACATACATAAATGCGAAGCTCTGATATCAAACCGTAGAACAAACGAACATGAACACTTGTAGAGTGCCAAAGCTTAAAAAGCAGACTATTAATCTAAGTACGGACGTACAGACTCTTATTATAGAAAAGGGTAAAGTAGATTTTTAATAGGGTTGGTATTTTTTTAAAGACAAAAATAAAAATATAAATCTTCAATGGAACTTAAAGAAGCTTCCATGTAAAGTAGAAACCAATAGAAACCTTAACACATTTAAAAACAGTTCCCTAACTTTAAAACACAATTTTCTTGATGGCAAGTATAAATATATTTAGAGCAAGTAACAAAAAATGTTTGGTTATTCAAGGCACAAAATAATGACTGTAAAAAGAGTTGTTAAATAATCCACGCATAAGCTATACAGTAAAGAATGGAATGATATTAAAATGCCAAAAAAAGAAGAAAAAGTAACAAGAAAGATCAAATCCAATAGCAACATTCAATGACAGGACAATTGTTGAAAAATAAGACCACCTCCTCCCCCGGAATTTAATTTGGAGATTTTTATTTGGTGGTTGGCAAAATTTTAGTAAACTATAATATTGTAACTCAAACTTATTTACGCCATCAAGTTTTTGGTATTTTGCGTCGCAAGTTAGAGAAAGTTTTAATAACCAATATATTTGAATTTAAGTTGCTGGCTGGCTAATATCTTTTTAGTATTTTCAAACCAAACTTAGGGCTCGGCAGCCGCGTGTGCCATGTAAGCCTCAGTAAAAGTTTCGGGTATAGTCCCTTTCGTGACAACGCACCTTAAGGGGCGATTCTTCGTATTTTTCATAGTAGGTTTTCTCCTATTTCTACCCCCTGCGATGAGCTTTAACCCTGAGGGGCCAGTTGCCTAACCCTGTGGGCAATCATCCTAACCCAATATAACCTAACCTAAAATAACCTATACAAAGCTATTTTAAAAATACGACGAATCGCCACTTAAGGGGCGTTGCCACGAAAGGGACTATTGCCAAAGTTTCGTATCATAATTTTACAATTCAGCTGGATGTCTAAACCTGTTCCTTAATAGACAATCCATATTTTTGGATTTTTTTGGCAAACAAGCGGGTTTAAATTTAAGGCGCGGCTGCCGAGCCCTGCCAAAACTGTTGTAAATAATATCCTAGTAAGACACTACTACAGGTTATTTATGTATTTGTTTTCTGTATAAAATTGTAAATCTATTAGCCCCAAATTTCCTTACAAAAGCCATAAATTTAGGCGAATTGATTTAAAAGAAAAGTTGGTTTAGGAAAGATTTATGTTTATGTAACTCCACTATTTTATTCCTGTTTTGGCTAAATGGTTTGTAATTTGTTATATTCGGATTTATAGAATATTAAGTTGATTTATTGTATTGCAGTTAAGCTTCTTAACAGGCAATCCATATTCTTTAGGGGATCTAAAGCAATAGCTGGATTCATTTATAAATATGCAGGTTTTATCTACCTACAAAATTAAGGAAATACATAAAAATTCTGACCATTCTTGTCCTATTATATTGAGCAGATAGGCTTTTTTGTAAGTAGCTAAAGATTTCGATAACTACTGAACTGATTGAGTTCTTCATTTTATGGAAGCTTCTTATAGGACTAGTTTTGGCTATTTATTTAATTATTATATTTAAGTTTGGTTTAGGCTATTTTCTTACTTTCCTTACTTATTCGAATACAGAGCTCCTAGATATTAGGAGCGCAGCTGCTAGTTATATAAATAGGCCTAGCTGTATATGATAAAACCTTAAAACATTAAATCAAATTCCGCAAAAATTTGAATCACAGACCAACCAACCGACATGTAATATTTGTACAGTTCCTTTGTTATCTGTAAGACAAAGCTATACCTGTGTCCATGCACCTCCAGAAGCATCTGCATCCCTTGTTCCACCGGATCCATCCAAGTCCCTAAAAAAATAACATGGCATATTTCAGTTTCCCTTTAAATAGGGCAGAATATCATTTCCGGTATGGCTTCGAAACCGATTAATATCCGCTGGAATATAACCGGTTCTGAACTGCACTGAAAAATCATGAATATTATCGTATTATAGACAATTTTCTACGAATAGTATAATATAAATGTAACGTTCAATGCTAATGAAACTATTATAATTAATATTAAAATTTTGATTTTATTATCCGCAGAAAGCTGTCTATAATACGATGCGATAGATTACTATTAATCTATTTAAAAGTAAACATAACATATTACTTTATTTTTAACTTAGTTTAAAATTAGCTTAACTTTTTACTATACACTAGCTTGGACGCATTTAGAATAATATTTATCAAATTTTTTATGGTCAACAGGTGAAATATATAAATTAAAATTTATTATGATTATAAAAAATGTGAGTTGTATATGAGAAGAAAGAAGAAATATATTGCAAGTGGGTAAAGGGAATACAAATATCTTGCCGATTGTCAGGGACAGAGGGATAATAATTCTCCTTAATTAGGGCCACTAAGTTCTTAATTTTACATATTAATTTGTATCTATCTACTCTTCAACTTATTTTCGTTGTTCGACTGTTTTATACTTTTATAAAATATTATGAAAAATTGTTCTAAATGTATGGTCATGCATTTTAAGGGAGATGCAACTGCACCTTCCGCCGCTTGGCTGCACCAGCTTTGGATGTATTAGAAAATCTAATGTTAACGTTGGCTGTGTGTATGCTTATTGGGTGACTTTTGAAAGCTGCTTAATTGACGGTGAGGCTTCTGTACTCCGTTCGGCTAAATGCATCTAGGTTATCTGTTTTTTTTTAACATTATTAACCAATTCCTTTTTTCCAAAAATGTAGGTTGCAATGATATTGACCATTATTGGTGTGCTGCAAATCTCTGCTCATATTTCATTGGCTGCATTACTTAAACATCTTCAGATCAGCAGTTTCTATTTGAGTGCTTTTATTATAGGAGAGTTTATTATAGCTGATTTTGGGCAATTTAGACGTATAGATGGTAGGTGTTAAATTTAGGGGCGCAGCTATTCTATAATTAATTTAATCAAATTGGAAATTTAATTTATGTTTAGTGTAATTTTTTTTTATATGAAATGAAAATAGGTTTTATGAAAATTACGTTTTAATAGAAAAAATATATAATAGTTATTTCTCGTATCGTATTATAAACGGCTATAAACGCGGATATAAAATGTACAATTATAAGATTAAAACTAGTTTTTTAGCCCCGAGGTGCCGGAGGCACCGGCTAAAAAAACTGGTTTTAATCTTATGATTGTACATTTCTATATTCGTAGAAAACTGGATATAATACGATGCTAGACATAGTTTTTTCGTATGGATGAGAACCGGTTCCTATCCACCGGATTCGAATGAATACGAGAAAAACCTTTATAATGATTAGAAGTTATTTTTAGATGTAATTTGGCTTTTGGTTTTCAAATTTTCATAAATTATCATGATCATACTCAAAAATCAAAAGAAAATGGCAGATAAATTTCGGGACCATATCTTAAGAAGTTTTTAGATTAAATTCATTTCTGCAAGATATTCTAGAAAGGAATATAAAATCTTTTTAACGGATATAGAAACTTAGTGAATAACTTGACAAGGAAAATGTATCGTCAATTTAGCTTGCTTTTATGAACCTCATTTATTGGCCAGTTTGTTCATTCAGTAGGAGGGTAATGGGTTTAGTAATGTAGGAGGAAAGGGGGTATCGTTATTTTAGTCAGCTGTGAGCATCACTTTATCAGAGTATACAAAAATCTGGTGCACATCCATGTAATAAGATCTTGAATATCTTTATATAATGTAACTTAGTTTATGAGAGAAGTGGTGTACACCAAAATCCCCACAATAAAGTTGTGTGCAGAATAAAGTTTCAAAGTATAAATCATATGCATCAAGTTCCTATTATAAAGGTACAAATAGCTACTATAATAGACATAAGATGCTTTGCCCTAGCCTCCAGGGTTATCTAGGATTAGAATCGGCTGGATTAGGAGTCATACCGAAAAATTATTTGTCTTATCGTATCATAGACGATTTGACAAATGACTTTTCTTTTTTTTGGTTGACCATTAAAGATAATTTTTTAAAATAAAATGTACACCAATGGTTTAGTTGCTAGTCATACTAAAATCAGTTGCTTGTCATGTAAACATTTTAATAAGTTGACTATAATAAATAATTTATATGTTTATTTTCATAAATTAACTTTAACTCATGTCTTCTATAGCTTAATTCTTGACTGTAAGGTCCAACTTTATTATTAACGTTGCGAGTTTGTATGTTATTGTGGAAATAATTATTCTTGTTTTACCCTTTGAATACATTTTTTTCCAAAATAAGTAGACTAGTAATCCCTATTAGAGTTGGTCCGGATATCCGGCCATTTTCAATATCCGGCCGGATACCGGATATTGAAACAATTTGGATACCAGTTATCCGGTTTATTTCTAATTTGCCGGATATCAGGCGTTGGTCAGATATCCGGCCTGATATCGGACATCCGGCATTAGAAATCAGACGGATATCCGGTGTCCGGCCAAAAAAGTATCCAGCCCAAGCCTAATCCTTATATAAGTAAATAAGATGTACATACTATACATTATATATACATATATGCCAAAAATGGTTTAGTAATATATTAAGGTATAATATACTGCAATTTGTATGGGAGATATTTAGCTGAAAGATGTTCACTATTTACTTTTTATGCTTCCAATAATTTATCATACAAGCCTTTACTTCAAATACAAAATATACTTCCTATATTTATCTAAAGTGTGTTACTTTATTTTATGTTTTATTATTATTTGGCCACAACTTGGTCAAAAATGCTCACAAATCAGACCTTTTTCGACCGAAGATGCTCAAATGGTTCCTTTACAAGCCCAATCAATCAGTTTTAAGATATCTTTATATTTCAAGGAAAATTGATGAAAATACTAAAAAACAGCAAATTTGGGTGTTACCTTTTATATGCACAGATATCATAAAATCAACAGAAAAAATACTTATTTTTACTTTTCTGTCATTTTTAAAGTTTGATTCTGTTAAATTGGCTATTCTTGAAGGGATTTATGCATTGATTATACTGAAACATAATATTGGGCAGAAATTAATGTATTTCAAAGAAAGAAATTTTGGAAAATAAGAAATTCGACCTCTATGACTTCAGAGGACAGCTGCCAACCTCCAGTTGACAGGATGTAGTTAAATACTTGTTAGCAATAATAATTAGCCCAAAAAGTAAAACAAAAAGTTTTTTAATATGGTAAAAAAATGATAATCTAAATCTTAATTTTGGGGATGATGTGGCAATAAGCAGTTTGGCTGGAAATGACACATCTGGTCAAAATGTTTCTTTTCTTCGGAAAAAGATATAATCTAGATACTTAATCTCTAAATCAGCCAAGAGGATAACAGTTGAGGAATAATCTTGCCATGCTATAGGTTATAAAGTGTTCAGATTTTGGTACGAAAGAGTGGTTATTTCTCATTTTAATTGCATAAGGAGTCAGATATAAATAGTCGCATTCAATTTAATAAGTATTGGAAGTATTCGGTTTGTCAGCATGTAATTTATTTTTAAAGTTTGACGGACTGTGGGTGGGGCCAAATTAACCGTCTATATCTACTATAGCAATTTCTTTCAACCACAAACTTCACCATCAAATAGATTTTAGATAGTAGCAAAGCAAGTCTACAAATCTTACGTATGGATTGACTGTTGGTCGGTTGGTCATTGAACGCCAAAAAAAATTAAAGAACATCAAAGGAAATATTATTTAGCTAATACCAAGTCAAGTTTAATTTTTGAATATGATCAAATTTGAATATACACATGCTGTAAAAAGTGAACAATTTGAAGTAAAATACCCGTAAAATTACTTTTAGAAACTATAATATTTTTAGTAAAACTTTAAAGCAGAGCATGTGTAAATATATATATTACTAGCGGCTATGCCCCTATAGACCTCTAGGGACACGTAAAATTGTTTTAGTCAATCTATGTTAAAATCAGCTATTTACCAAAAATATTTTTTTTTCTCTAATAGTACTAAAATTCTCCGCAGCGCGGCTTTTTTGCGATTTCTCTTGGTAGGGTGGTGGTACTCTCCCCCAAAATAGCTATAAACCTTCCCAGGACCTATGAGAAGCTACTCTGTAGGAAAACCATATCAGTTCAGCGGTTGTTCATTCGGTACAAACAGACAAACAAACAAACATCCTGTTACTTTATCATAGGGATGATAAAATGTAAGAAATGTATATATGAAAGAAAGACCCGCATTCTTTTAAACAAAGCTCTTGAACGCTTCAACTACTAAACAAAGCTTTACATTTACTCAGGTATAAATGGATACATGGAAAATGGAAAGGTCAAATTCTTTTAATTTTTTTATTGTTGTTCAATCAATACTCAACAGAAATAAAAATAAAAACAATTTTTACTTTGAATCTTGAATATGACATTTTTTTGGCTTTATATATTTTCTCAGATAAATGTTTTTAATTTTTAAAAATTGGAAATGGAAAGATATAGTTCTTAACTTACTAGGATAAAGGGATGTACAGTAAACAACCTGTTGTTTTTAAGAACCTGAGCTACTAATAATTAATCAACTGGTATTCTTTTCAATAATTGATGTACTTCCCAAATATGATAAACAAGAATATCCCGGGCCTTCTGTAAATTTTGAACCTTTGAACACTTAACTTAGTAAACAAAGTTCCCAAAGTTTTGTGGTCTAGTTTAATTTACTGTCTAATGTCCCCTCCCTCCCTGTTGTTTAGAAGACTTTGTTTGTTTGAGTGTGAACAAATAGCAAAATTGTAAGGTATATAAACAGTGATCAACAGTACAACAACAAACTCCAGATACAATTGATATATTTTTATTTTGTCGAATTTAAAAGTCTAATGCACGGAGTTTTACATGTACTATTTTTGTATTCTATTTATGAATCTCTAATGAATAGATTTATTACCCTTAACTATGTTCCTTTTGTTCCTACACTAATTGGGCATCTAGAATTTCTGTATTTATTTCTCTTATTAAAACATTTTTCTGAAATTAAATCAAAACAATAGATGGGGAAGGGGTTAAATAACTGTATGCCCCACCCCGTGGACTCTGTGCCGACTTGCAATTTGAATATCAGCCAATAATGTCGCAAATATTTACACAGCCAAGTCGCTACAAAAATGTAGAAAGCTTTTTGCTAGAAGATCAAAAAGGTACCAACACTGGATCCAGGTAGTTGTCCGGGTTATACATCTATACTTAATACTTTTATTACGACACGTTGACCTTTAAACTCTAGGTGACAGAACTGACACATGGTCATAATTCAAAGTTCCTATAGACCAAATACTGCTTATTGTATTGCATTATCATTTAACCAACATTCTTCAGACAACTAATCATTTGAATGCATGACTTTTGTATATAACTTCTTAATATGACAATAAATTCTAATGAGTTAAGGCTGATTTGAGATGCAAGGAATAAAGGAGAGAAAAATAGATGGAATTCATATTAACCATAATCAATAAAACCTGATAGAAATACCAGTTTTAAATATTGTCTTGTCAGCTAGTTGGCACTGACTTAGAATATCATATACATTATGAGGAACATTTATATCTTTCCTTCAAATATTTCTGACAGCAAATTTTTCATTGAAATATATTGAAAAAAAAGGACGATTTTAATAGCAAAGCTACTCTATAGGTTCTTTTATCTTTCTGTTAGTTGGTAATGAAAGCGCAACAGCATTGGGTCACTTTTTTGCTCGCAGCAATAAATAGCAATTTCAACTATCTGAAATCTTATATAATCATTGAAAAACTGTGACGTCATAAAAATGAGGGAGATGAGAGGTTAGTGGGAAAGAAAACCCTTAAAAAAGTGATGGATAAACCCTTCATTTTTTGACGTCACATGGCTGATTTTTAAGACACTTTGTAAAGTTACAATTCTGAACAATTTATAATATATACTGTGATTAAAATTGAGTACTTATTTCTAAATTCTTTTAAAAAGTACTCAATGTTAACCGATTCTCAAAACTAAAGCTTCATTTTAAAGCTGAATATGAGACATTATAGATTGTTTGCATTTGTAAGATAACAAGGATAACAACATCTATAAAAGCGAAGCTCAGAAACGGTAAGACAAACGAACATTAACACTTGAAGTGTGTCAAACAAAATTATAAATTTTAATTTCGAAACAAATTTTTAAGTAAATTTGTTGAAAAACTACTTAAATACAGGATAATTTTTATGAACATACTTACATTTTTAGGAATTCATTATAGAGATGTTTCGTTGGTAACATTGTACTCTGTTGTCCTAGGAATCAGTATTCCAAACATCAGACCAATCGGATGATTATATCACAAAAAAATTTGTTGTTAAAAAGCAACATGTTTAAAATGGAAGTACCGAAAGATCCTAATTATAGAAGAGCTTCGCTTTTAAAAATATATGTACTCTTCCAATAAAGATGAAGATAAAATAATTATTATTCTTGCTATGGACAGGTTGTAAATACCCTTTCAATATATTCCATAATCATATATTCTTATACCAGAAGAGTGGAGGAGGTGCCTTTCATCTTGTAAAATATACATTTATATTTTACAACAAAGATGGGGAATAGTCCCTTTCGTGGCATCGCCCCTTAAGGCGCGATTCGTCGTATTTTTAAAATGGCTTTTTATAGGTTATTTTAGGTTAGGTTAGATTATATTGGGTTAGATGATTGCCCCCAAAGGGTAATTACATTGGCCCCGCAGGGGCTAGAAATAGGTGAAAAGCTACTGTGAAAATACAAAGATTCGCCCTTAAGGTGCGTTGCCACGAAAGGGACTATACCACAAAGATGTGACTTGAAGCAAAATTTGCCATATATGCATTATTTTTTTTCTTTAAAACTTCTTCCAAGTTAAAAAAAATATTTAAAGTGTTTTAAAGTTTATAACTATAATAGATTGAAAAGGCTTTAATGGCCATTTGCTTAAAATCTTCGTATAGGATTAAAGAGAATTTAAATTTGAATTTAACATCGATTTGATATGAATTGGAATTGAAATTTCAAATAATATGAATTGTAAGTGTGTCTGAATGGTAATGTATGAATTTACTTAAAATTGTATTGTAGAAAAGTTTAGACCCTGCAAGATTTAACCAACCAATAAGTACCCAAAGTTTTGAATCCTTCCCATGGTCACTAAAGAATACAAGTAACCATGGAATAATATTAAACCGAATAATTGTGATTTATGATGATGAATCCATGATTCTAGTATCCAATATATGAAAGTACTCAGAATATTCATATTCTTTTCCTTATTTCTGTAAAAGGAAGTCCTATCAATTGCATTCTTATCATAAGTTTCCTTTTCTGTATTTCTCTTTAGAGAGGTTAGTATACATTATACTTTTTTCGAAAGTTTACACAGTATTCTAAAAGGGCTTCTTATAACAACAATAATTATACCTTTACTATTTTTACTCTTTAAATTTTAAATATTTGAATAATTTTTTTGAAATAAAAAGATTTTTTTTTGTTTAAATGCATCTAGTTAAATTTCAGGGATCTAAAGGAATAAGACAATGGCCGATACATTTATGTAAATCCTAGATAATGAGACACAAAATTACCCCTTCTGTAGATTAAAATTAATGGATGCAAGGTTTGAACACTTAACTCAATAAATCAAAATTCACCAAAGTATTCAAGCCAACGAATAAGAAAACATAATGATAAAACTAGGGTTGGGCCGGATAGTTTTTTGGCCGGATACCGGATATCCGGCCGATTTCAAATGCCGGATATCCGGTATCCGGCCGGATATCCGGTCAACGCCGGATATCCGGCAAACTACCGGATATCCGGCCAAATTGCCGGATAACCGGCCAAATTACTGGCGTCTTATTATATAAAACTGGCGGCTACGCCCTTAGAGGCCTCTAAGATTTTTTTTAGGGGCAATTTCCCTTGGGAGAGTGGTGGTACCCTCACCCAAAATAGTTATAAACCTTCCCAGGGCCAAGAGAACCCTGTAGAACCTTCAGCACAGACAAACAGATAGACATCCTGTTACTTTATTATAAGGATTCAGTTTAAAACTTAAAAATTATGTAACTATTAAATGATCTTTCTTCTAAGCAATTAATCTAATAAACTATTACTACCCTCAATCTGTAATATTAACCCCTGTTGGAGGATGGGCGGGGAGGTGGCATTGAACGCATGCTCCCCCCCCCCCTTTGCATTTTCTCTGTATTAAAGGAAGAGGGCTATAACTAAATGACTTTCGAAATATGATTATGACACATAACTGAGAGTTGGAATTTTTTAAATACCTCCTTCCTGGCGGGCACAGGATGCCAGCAAACCTGGCAAGGTAATTCAGGTAAAAAGTAAAACATTTTTTTTTTACTTAAACAAAGCATTTCATGTTATCAAATACTTAAATTTCTATAGTCGTGCATCCTCATATGAAATATAGGTGTTCAAGTCGATTTCAGGTTCCAGGTATAGTCCTGCAAGTCCTGAACCTCCAGGTCTCCAGAAATATTTAAACGGTTCCTGTGACAGCAATTTTTGACTTAGACACTTCAAATTTTAAATTTAGACTTTTTGTATGTCTTCATGACATATCACAATTTCATAAAATCCGTTGCTGTTTACCCCGACCGCCAGTTTGAGGCTAGCAGCTGCCAAGAACTGCTGCCCCCGCCAAAATTTATGTTCTGATATTTCTAATATAAAATTTACATATTCAGAAAAAAATTGTTCTTATAGCTTCAATAATAAGAAAATTACAGCCATTTATAATTTAAAAAGCAGAAATTTTTGTTTTAAAATATAAAATATTATATTGCCGGATATCCGGCCGGATAGTTTCAATATCCGGTATCCGGCCGGATATTAAAAATTGCCGGATATCCGGCCCAACCCTAGATAAAACTTTGGGGACTAGTATAATAAATAGCCAGTTGTCCCTTCTCTCTTTGTAAAATTTACCTTTCAGTGTGAGTGCTGTCCTGTGTTTTGTCATCGGCCGCGCTGCCACCCGATCCAAGTCCGCCGCATGGACCATTGCCAGTGATATCAGAGGCCATATCGGCAGGTATGTCAGCGGCAATGTCTCCAGCAGACGCACCGTCGTCCTCCAGGTACACAGCCTCAGAATGAATGTCCTTAAAATTTATTTTGTCTAAACAAATTATTTCATCAAATAGTGTTAACAAAAATGGAAACATCATGGCTACAGAAAAATATCCAGGAAAGGCGAATATATGAAAGGTTAATGTAGTGTAGTGTAGTGTGTAAAATGCTTTGCTATAGATTACTTATATAAAATTTTGCCTTTAAAGTAATTTTGTTAAATAAATGAAGAAAGGAATGCAAATGCTAATGTTTATAAATAGATTATTCATTGCAAAACTAAGTTTATTAAGAAAGAAAACAACAATACTGAACTTATAATGCATAGCTCTGTGCTGCTTAATGTATTGTAAACTTACATGAAATGCATTGTTTAAAACTCAATAGGGCTCAAGTCTATTTAAACATATGTAAGTCAATTCATTTAAAGATGTAGGCTTCTATAGAATTATAAACTAGTAACGGCAATTGGGGACTTTTTACTCCTTATTGAAGGGTAAAAATTATAAATAGAACATACAATAACTATAAAAAAAACTTTATGAGGTTTTCATGAAGACTAATCATTAAAGAGTCTTTTGCTTCTTACCTATATAGAGTTTGCAGTACACTCTACCTAGATATCATGACTATCAGAGATGATACTATTTGGAGTTTACAGTACACTCTACCTGGATATCATGACTATCAGAGATTAGACTATCCAGAGTTTACAGTACACTCTACCTGGATATCATGACTATCAGAGATTAGACTATCCAGAGTTTACAGTACACTCTACCTGGATATCATGACTATCAGAGATGAAACTAACTGGAGTTTACAGTACACTCTACCTGGATATCATGACTATCAGAGATGATACTATTTGGAGTTTCATTCAGAGATGAAACTATCATGAGTTTACAGTACACTTTACCTGGATATCATGACTATCAGAGATGAGACTATCAGGAGTGCATATTCGTTGATCCAATCTAAAATAAAATTAAACTTTTACAAAAACCTGAAAGTTAGATTTAACTTTTCATTGCATTTAGAAATTAATTTTTCTATTTTAGATTGATATGCGTTAATTTCAATCGTTCCTATATTTTCGTGTGTCAGACCGTTTGTAACTAATGCTTTGGACGTAAATGTTAGAATCACACTTTTAACCTTTTCTTAATGATTTATTACGTTGAAAGAGCGACGCAACCAGAAGTCCATTAAAATCATTAATTAAAAATATCTGATATTTAAGTAATATTGAAATATATTGTATTACCTTCTATTTCAACTTCTCAAGAAAATTATGTTTTAACAATCCAAAATTTAAACTTGTTACTTGTTATATTTGTTCTATTAACGGATTTGTTAAGATTTACTTATATGGATATTGTCATCTTTTTAAAAATTATAATTTGAAGAAAAAAAGGCTTACTTTGACATGTCTGGTACAGTCTGAGATCTGAAAAATAAAATTATTACTCACACATTTTTGCAAAATTTAGTATAATTAAAAATTAATAAAAATAAACGTTTTAAAAGTAGAAATGTAGGTATTTATCTACCTAGAGCAAGGGATCGTACCACTGTCCTCCTCAGACATCTTGATGAAACCTGAAATTTTAATCAATTCAATTGAATAGTGTGCTTTTTCAGGGAGGGACGGGACATTGGGCTGTTTATTACACTAGTCCCAAAGTTTTTTGATAACGTTTTTTTTCATGGCTTAAAAACTTTGGGGACTTTTATTGCATTTGGATAGGTTGGTACATGAAGTTGAGTGACCAAACTTTTCAACCCCCAATTATAATATACAGAAAGGGCAATTTTGGAAATCTTCATTTGAGATTTACATCAATTTATCGGCCATTGCCTTATCCCTTTAGATACCTGTACTAATTGCTGAATGAAATGGCAATATTTTGTGTTAGCTTGACTTTAGTAAAACATTTGATAACTCCTTACATTAGTTACAAATGAGAAATATTCAAATATCAAACTCAAACCTGAGTCCATTAGATGACTTCAGACATAGGCCATGGACAGTTCGGGCTTCAGGGACAGGTTCAGGATCAACAAGAAGTACATAAACACAATGTACAGGCCAGTACAGTACACAAGGCTAGAGTACACTAAAACAGAGTTTAAATCATGAAAAAGTACATTGTAAGGACAATAGACAAAATATTGAAGTACAAATAGCTTGTGTATAATAAAAGAGGGATCACGAAAAGAAAACGAAGTTGCGGGCTTCGTCGTACTTTCACAGTTGCTTTTCTCCTAATTCTAGCAACCTAACCTAAACTAAAAAATCTTCCTACAGCTACTGTGAAAATACGATGAAACCCACAACTTTGTTTTCTTACCATGACCCTAAAAGAGGATTTAAAATCTGATAAAAATTAAATGTTATGTAAAGGTAAAAGATGTGAAATGTTTCATCATAAATTGTAATATTTTTAGGAGAAACGGATTAGAGATCCAACTATAGCTATGCAAAATGGTTTAGAATATTGTAAGCCGTGGTAAATCTTTGCATTTGGATACGGTCAACCTACTATGAAACCAAAAAATTCAACATTAAAAAAGAGAAAAGAAATAGGGAAATAAGAAATTTGCAAGTTGACCAAGGAAGACGAAGAAAGTTGCTCAAAAAATTTCTGACTTTATAAAAATGAGTGCTTAGGAGAGGAGGAGTGGGAAAGAAAACCCCTAAAAAAGAGATGGATAATACCTCATTTTTATGACGTCACATTGAGCGACTTACTTTCTTCGTCTTCTAATCAAGTGATTATTACTCGATACCTAGAGTCTAAACCTAGTCATAATTTTTTTTCTTCAAATTTTGGCTTAACTGTTTTCATTAACTTAGTAATTCTAGACTGAACTTTATATTTTTAAAATAAATTGTCATAATTACCGCTTTAATTTTATGGCCGTAACATCTTTATAAATTATTATGATCATATCATTGAAATTTGCAATAATTTCGTTAAAAATATTTTAGATGAATTGCAAGAACACTTTTTATGCATGTAGATTTGTAGAACAGACATTTCTTGACAGGTTTCTAGCAAACAAATTATATTCATACAAAGAAGCTTTTTTTAGATACAAAAATAAAAATTCAATTAAGTACTGTAATCAGATTATTTTTAATTTTGCTATTTTATTTTTAATCACTATCACATGACGTCTTTTAAAAAGGAAAAAACAAGTTTTTTTTCATAAGTTTTCGGCTATAACAGAATTTTTACTCTAACATTGTCTTTAATATATATCTGCTTCATCTGTTCTATGATAAGAAAATGTTTCATCTGTTTGGACTCCATAATTTAATCTTCAATCAACAAAATATTGACCATCAGTTAATGCTAAAAGTATAATTTGTTGCCTTTCATATATTCTTATTAAATTAAATGCTTTAGTTTGCTTTGGTATAATTTTCTTTGATTTTGAATAATAACCAAACTAAATTATAGTGGTTACTGTAATACATATTTATTATAAAAACGAATTTACTAATTAAATATTTGCTGTTTTATATGAAAGATGAGAGAGGTATTTGGATTTATATTTGTAATTGAAAATACCAACATAGCTAAATACAGAAAATCAAATACTGTCTTATTTAGTTTATCTCTCATTTTGACTTTATCAATGTTAAAATTCTGCTGAACATTTTATCGACATGCCAAGTTTCAAAAATTCAAATCACTCCATTGACAATATTAAATTTATGTGTATGGCATTCTATAAAAGTTGCCATAGTTGACATATTATTGACATGGAGATTTTTTGAAGACAAAAATTTTTATAGGAATTATCATATGAGAAATGTGATAACTATGAATGGGGTATTCCTGTCCAGTTTTTGTTTAGGAATGAATATTTCTTACCCGAGGGAATAATTGCTATAACAAGTTTTAATCTATTTATCAGAGGGTCAGCACCTTTATTTTATATACTGTTTTTAACTCTTGTAAGCATCCAAAATATACCAGTATCCAAGGTTTTGGTTTTGATTAAATCTGTGAATTATTATTGTGTAAATGTTTACCTACAGAACCAAACTGTAAAGTTCTTGAACATCTTTTAGAACAGGAATCCATATTTATATCTCTATATAAACCTTAAATTAAAAAGGTATGTTACGAAAATAGCAAACAAGGATAACAACAATCGTAGGTAGCACAGCACTAAATATTAAAAATAATTTTCTAAAATATCAAGATCTAAGCCGAACAGATAGACAGACAAACATTATTATAGAGTAGAATAGATCCTACATGAAATTATAGCAGCACATTTCATTTCCATCCTTATAAATTGGCTCAGTATAGACGTACAGACAAAATAAATTACAGGGTAGATGATCACTGGTCAGATTGGATCATAGTTTGATAAAGTACCCTAGGATTAAGAAGGATCAATAGCTTAAGATTAACTAGTCTTCAAAATCACAAGCAGATGTAAAAATGTACAGACAGATGAACATTTAGTATTTTAGAGTAAATGTGCTTTTGCTAAACTCTTTAAAAATGGGATACATTTAAAAATCTGGAAAGGTTTATTACCGCCTGTTGATGGAAATATTGCGGCTGCAAAATCTAGATGAAAATATTGAAACTAAAGACCCATTTCCAAAGATAATATTTATGTAACTGAATAAAAATCTGTAGTTCTAAAAACATACACTAAGACTTTTTTGATAGAAAATACAATTTTCCTCAGGTAAAAAGAAAACTGATGTCTAAGCAATATAGGCAAAAAAGGCTTTTTAATGGTGTTCATTTAATCCGTAAAAATATTCTTAGCAAATTTGGAAGAAAAAAAAATATTTTAAAGCTGCATTTAGCAATTTAGATTTAGTTAAATTTCATTGTAATCTAACGAAAATATTAATAACTACATTATGCGTTTGTAACACATCAATAAAATTGGTTGAATTGTAAGACATCCATAGCAATATAGTTAATGTATTTGTGGTTTAGCTGACTGCATGGATATTGGTTTATTATTCATACAATATTGCATAAAAATTAATTACAATTGAAAGTGATTAGTTGTCATATTTGAACTTTTGGGCGCCATTAAACTACCAATAGACGCAATTAAGCAATTCTTCAAAACAAGTGCAGTACTTTTGAAACAATCCAAATGTTCATTTTTTCGCGCCAAAAGGCTGAGTATTGGTTTAAATTTAATTGTTTTGTTCCAACACTAATTGGTTTTTGTAAAAAGGTTTTTTGTTGTTGCTGCTGCATGCCATATATTCATTTATACACGCTTTTTACCACTTTCTGTCTTAACAACTAATCATTTATACTTTTTAATGGTTTTTTTATTGTAATTTTCTTTCTTTATAGGTTACAGGTTTTTTTCAAGTCAAGTAGACTAATCAATAATTGACAATTATACTTTTATTATGAAAACCTTTTTATACTAAAAAAGGTTATATTATCTTTTCAAGTATAGACAGACGGTTAGCCATTATATATAGAGCAGCTTTGATACTTGTTAATATTACCTCTCACCTGTTAAGAAATGATTGTTATAAAGTTAACTTAGATTAAACTGAACTGACATTTCTCTCTGAAAAAAAATTCATTTTGTTATCATTTTTCTGAATTTTATTTCTTTTATTTTAGGCTGTTAATAATACTAGAATGAGATCATTTTTGTCACCAGAATCAAAATTATTTATTGTATACTAAGATATATAAGTTTTCCGGAATTTTAATGTTAGGGGGAGATTTGAAATCTGCATCAAATTTTAAGGATTTTTTATAAAATTAGTTTTTTGTATAATTCTTTATTTAAAAGCGGAAATGCATTTTAAGTTAATTAATTTTGACCAATAGGATAGATGGATTTTAAACTACCTGCGCTCTAATTGGTTGAATGATGTACGCCATCCAATCAGAGCGCAGATTTTTTAAATCCACCAATCACAGATGCCAAAATTAATTAACTTAAATTGCATTTCCGCTATTAGATAAAGAATTATAGAAAAAACGAATTTTATAAAAAATCCTCAAAATTTGATGCAGATTTCAAATCTCCCCCTAACTTTAAAATTCCGGAAAACTTATATATCTTATTGTATACGGTTATATAAATTGTCAAAATAATAGTTTGTTTTTAGCGTTTTTACAAAACAGCATATGATTACCATTACCTCGTAAGGGTAAATTTCTCCTTAAGTGATCATCTATAGAATCCAGAGCATCATCCAATTGTGGGATGCGATACTCTAACACCCAAGGATATAAGGTTAAGTAACAGCCATTAGACAACCAACCCTTTGATTGTCTGAGAAGTCATAACTGTGCATGGTAGTGAGTTGCGTCTGTTAATAGGCCAAGGCATTCCCCTTACTCTTACTATATATGTCGCACACCTGACATAGCAGCAGTAGGAACCATTATTAACGTGTTTAGTTATGACGCAGTGTCGGTCCGAGATTCGAACCTATCACCACCCCTGCGACGAGCGGATGCACTACGTTTTGAGCCACGATCGCGGGTAAACAGCATATTAATTGATCAACGTAAAATTTAGTTCTCTTGATTCTAACATTTTTAGTATATGAGAATTTATTTGTGATATTTATAGTGAAGTTTTTTGTTTGATATATTTCATAGGAGTAAATTAGTAGCAATGTAATGTAGCAAAAATTATGATTATTATTGGCTGTTTTATGTGACCACCTTGCATGCCATTTTATTGTTGAAGAAGGAGAGTGAGGACAGAAAATTATTGGATTTCCTTCGATATCTGTCTCCAAGGATTCAAATGTTTTTTTTTCTGGATGTCCTTGCTATTCAGAAGATAAAAAATTATTTTCTTATGGTTGTTTGAAATCCAATCTTTATTGGTGAAAACTATTCACCAATAATAAATTGGATCCTTCAATTTAAAACTAAGTGACTTAGCACCAAGAAGTACCCATAGTTATATAAACAAGCTGTCTTAATCGTTGGCTCAAAATCTTTATGTACTTTCATTAATTGTGATTGATAAGATACAAACTAGTTGTGTCCAAACTTTTCAATCAATTATTTCAATCTACAGAAAAGGTAACTTTTTTTATCATTATTGTGGATGTATATCG
Organism: Acartia tonsa; assembly: GCF_053477335.1. NCBI lineage: Eukaryota > Metazoa > Arthropoda > Copepoda > Calanoida > Acartiidae > Acartia > Acartia tonsa. The sequence goes on along the minus strand of NC_137262.1, from coordinate 11,828,891 downwards.
ATGTAACATTTTTTAAAAGATATTAATTAAACTATTTTTTACAAATATACTTGATGAAATAAACACTGTTTTTATGCCTTAGCTCTTAGAATTTTGTAGTGCAATAGAATGTTTATGTAATGCCTATTTATAGAATTTAAGTGACACTGTCTGCTCCTGATATTTAGTTCCGTTTCAAATCAAATTTAAATTTTCTCAGAAGTTTAAGGTTCATTTACATCTATCTATAATACAAAGTAGCTTGATGTCTGTCTGTCCGTCCGTCCGTCTGAAGCTTAAGATCTCGGTAACCACTGAACCGATAGGATTCTACTCTTCAGGAAATATACCTACTGGTCCTGTGGTGGTTTTAGGCTATTTTCTTGGGGGGTGGGACACCCCCAACCCCCCAAAAAAAAAAATCCCCCCCCATTTTTTTTTTGCAGAACATTTCCTTGTTCCTTTTTTTTTGTAGAACATTTCCTTGGTCCTTTTTTTTGCAGAACATTTCCTTCGTCCTTTTTTTTGCAGAACATTTCCCTGGTCCTTTTACGAATTTCGCCTTCATTTTTTTATCATCTTTTGGGGCAAAGCCCCTAGAGGCTAGGGGCAAAGCCGCTAGTTTAATAAAAAAGGGAAGTATATTTGTAAAACATGTAAGTTTATTTGTTCCTTTGGATCTTTAAAATGGCTCAACCGATTTTGAATATCTTAGTAACAAAGCAATCTTCCCTAAACATAAAGGATTATGTTTAAGTTTATTAGGAAAAATCCTCCAAAGGAAATTTATAAAATCTATATTTGTGACAGCTACTCTACATATTATCTAACTATGGTCTGTTCATACATCTAAACTTGTATTAGATTGTTATCGCTTCACCATTTATTGATGTAAGTTTCCTTGTATAGAATTATTTTAAACTAGGTATTTTACTTTCAACCATATCATAAATGTGAAAATGGTCTAACCATCAATCATATTGTTTCATAGGTATGCCTGCACTGACGGATGGATCACCTGTCATATCAAAATAAGGTTTACTAATTGTAAAGAATTATATGCTTTAAGTAAATACATGCCTATATAACTAGCGGCTACGCTCCTAGACTCCAAGGTGGAAGGAGAAGGCATAAAAATAATCAACACAAGTCTTGAATTAAGAAATAAGAGCCTAAAAACATCTTTGTGAATCTTTCCTTAAACCGTGATCTCAATCGGTTCAGTAGTTAGTGAGATCTTAACGGTCAATCAAAGAAAACTTTTATATAATAGGATGTCTACTAAAGGAAGGTTTATTTAATCTTTTACATTTTAATTATTTCTTAATATTGTTTAGTAGCCAAGTTGTCTGTAATGATTTTCTCAGCTCCTAATTAAGATACACGGCTTAAACTATTTTTCAATATTTCCATCTTTAAAAAATCATAATCTACGGCTATCGGACTGCTTTTTAACAGTTTTTGAATATTTTTTTTATTTTCACATTTTTCCTTTGCATCAATCAAAAGAAAACTACTTGAAGTTTCCTGTCATTAATAAATTGAAAGATCCAAGGTACTAAATCTAATATGAAGTCAACATGTCAAAAGTTGTACTTGTTTCTCTTTTACTTAAAGTTGTTTCAGAGATTAAGGATACACATTTGCTCAATTATTTTTGAGAAATTTTTTTGGTCTGTTACATGTTTTAAGCTGAAATGAATCTTTTTTATGATATAAAAAATAAGTTCGAAGAAAATACGTAAGAAAAAAAAATTATATAAAGTCAAATCATGGCTGTTCAAAGAAGTTGTTTTATTAACTTTTTCAAAGATTTTGCTACTAAAAACTCTTACTTTAAAAGTTAACATTAATTTTCTGAAAATGTTTTTTTTATCTATTGTAAACTCTTGCCCCCCCCCCCCTCCCTAGCAAATAGAGACCAACATATTCTTAAAATAAGAAATAAAAAAGGCAAAATTTAAATTTTTCTTACCATAAATTATATAAAAGTTAAAAATATAGTCTTCAAATAGGCTTTCAAGACATATTTTTCTCCCAGACATATAGATTCCCAATATGTTCTATTCTAATAAATGTATCTGTTAATGATACCATGTATCCCTGACATTTACCTAAATACCTGAACATAACTTGAGTATAAGTGCACAAAGTTCTAGATACAAATTACAATTAGCTTTCATGCAAAACAATATTATTTATAAATAAGCACAGCTTCTCTTAATTTGGGTAATTCAATATTTTCTGTTGGTTTAGCTTTTTCTTAAACTAAATATTTTCTAAGCTATCTCTGTTCTTAGCTTGTTAAAATTACAATGATAAGCTGTTAATCTACTAGGAAGAAATAGAAAAATTCATGGTTCATACTTTTAAAATTTGCTAAAAAATAATAACTGCTCGGCAGACGCGCGTCAGCCGCTTGTAAGTTTCAGGGAAATCAACCTTTTAAAATTTAAAAATCAGAAAAAGTCTAAACCTGATCCAAATATGGAAATCCCATTTTTCAAAAAAAGTTTTCAAATCACTTAAACACGTTTAATCGCTGCTGAAGCCCTGCAAATAATATTTTTATTAAATGTTCATATTTAGAAAAAAAATTGCTTCTAATGCAACTTATTTGTTTTATAAAACAATTTACTTTATAAAAATGTTGATTAATAACCACAAATAAAGAAAATAAAAGTTTTCAAGCATGCACTAAATTCAAATTGTACTTCTGGGAAATAAATTCAATAAAATGCTCACAGAGTAAACATAATACTTTTTCTTATGAAATTGGATTATTGAAATTGCAATGCAGGACATAAATTTGTTTTTTATACTGTTAGGAAAGATTAGAAAAGAAATGTATAAGCAATTTGTTGTTAAAAAATTTAATTCCTTAATGTCTTTTAATTGGAATGACAAAAATTAATAAAAAAAAGACAAACAAACTGTCTGTAAGAATGACAGACACTTTGTGTGTATGTATATTTATTTATGACAGAAACTATGTGTGTAATGTGTATGTATGTCTGTATATGACAGACACTATGTGTGTATGTATGTCTGTATATGACAGACACTATGTGTGTATGTATGTCTGTATATGACAGACACTATGTGTGTATGTATGTCTGTATATGAAAGACACTATGTGTGTATGTATGTCTGTATATGACAGACACTATGTGTGTATGTATGTCTGTATATGACAGACACTATGTGTGTATGTATGTCTGTATATGACAGACATTATGTGTGTATGTATGTCTGTATATGAAAGACACTATGTGTGTATGTATGTCTGTATATGACAGACACTATGTGTGTATGTATATCTGTATATGAAAGACACTATGTGTGTATGTATGTCTGTATATGACAGACACTATGTGTGTATGTATGTCTGTATATGAAAGACACTATGTGTGTATGTATGTCTGTATATGACAGACACTATGTGTGTATGTATGTCTGTATATGACAGACACTATGTGTGTATGTATGTCTGTATATGACAGACATTATGTGTGTATGTATGTCTGTATATGACAGACACTATGTGTGTATGTATGTCTGTATATGACAGACACTATGTGTGTATGTATGTCTGTATATGACAGACACTATGTGTGTATGTATGTCTGTATATGAAAGACACTATGTGTGTATGTATGTCTGTATATGACAGACACTATGTGTGTATGTATGTCTGTATATGACAGACACTATGTGTGTATGTATGTCTGTATATGACAGACATTATGTGTGTATGTATGTCTGTATATGAAAGACACTATGTGTGTATGTATGTCTGTATATGACAGACACTATGTGTGTATGTATGTCTGTATATGACAGATACTATGTGTGTATGTATGTCTGTATATGACAGACACTATGTGTGTATGTATGTCTGTATATGACAGACACTATGTGTGCATGTATGTCTGTATATGACAGATACTATGTGTGTATGTATGTCTGTATATGACAGACACTATGTGTGTATGTATGTCTGTATATGACAGACACTATGTGTGTATGTATGTCTGTGTATGACAGATACTATGTGTGTATGTATGTCTGTATATGACAGATACTATGTGTGTATGTATGTCTGTATATGACAGACACTATGTGTGCATGTATGTCTGTATATGACAGACACTATGTGTGTATGTATGTCTGTATATGACAGATACTATGTGTGTATGTATGTCTGTATATGACAGATACTATGTGTGTATGTATGTCTGTATATGACAGACACATGATAACCTAAATATATTCTGTGCCACTACTACCCGATTTTACATTAGACAAGACCCTTGAACTGTAAACTAGGACAATACTACTAATCTGCATCCTTTTAATATTTTTAAAAATAAGCTATCAAAAGGCAGGATTTTACTATGAGAGATTGTGAATTTTTGGTAAATTGTAATTGAAAAGGCCTGTAAAGTAAGAATCAACACTGGAATTGGCACTAAATTCAAAGTATCACAAATGCATGTAATTTAAGTCAATTTACTGAAATTAGGAATTCAAATACTGTGTTTACTTTTATTAAATCTTAATAAGTTGGTTCGTAATTTCAGCCTTAATAAAAATTTACAGAATAAGAAGTACTTTTCTACATTATCATTAATTTATCGTTTATTGTCTCATCCCGAACCAAAATAAGACTTCCTGCCCAAAATTTTCAATTGATAAAAAACTGAAAAAAAGGTTGGAAATCTAAACTAACTCAATTCCTTTTACATCTCCAGCAAAGTTCAAACTTTTGAATGAATTTGATTTGGCACTCTTTGGACCTACAATCCAACTACTACCCCCCTGCCTAAGCTAGACTGGTCCTGGCCGGGACTATCCTTTACTCAACCCAACTCAACTGAACACAGATAAAAGTTTTTCCTATCAATATTCTACAATCTTCATCCTATAGGAAAATCTTTACTTTCAAGTGTAGCAAAGTAACAATCATATTTGCCTCATAATTAAATATCCTTATTGTTATTAAAATATAGAAAACCATCAATATAAGAGTAACTAAAAAAAGATTAATTTAGGGTAAATATTTACTTTGTAAAAAAAGTACGATGCCAATCTGTCTCTCTTTCTGTCAAATGAAAAAAGATTCCTGTAAAGTTTTCCGAGAAAAAGTTGGTTGGTAGATAATTACATTACATAAAAAAATGAAAAATAACTTTGTTAAATTTTAATAGAGCTTATTACTATGCAAGAACTATGACTTGTTTTTTTTATTTGAGGTAAATACATACAAATTTTTGAAAATACATTTCTATCTATAATATACTACATAATCAAGTATTGCAAATATAAAATTATCAAGCACCTCATTTGAAAAAAAACAATTTCAGTAATAGAGAAACCTAGAGATATACAAAAAAATATTGATAAAAAGTTTTGAATAAAAAAGTAACTTTTTGTACCTATCAAAAATTTTAGATGTTATTGCAATTTATGCAGATTACACTAGTACGATTTCTCCAATAAAGTCGACATACCTATTTAAATTATTAAGTCCATGGAATGCTACAATATTGAACAAATATGGAGGATATTAATTACCTTTCCCTAAATCCCTGCAATATGCATAATATTCTATATTCCTATGTTAAGGTATGTTTGCCTACAGACATCAAATCTGTCATAGGAATATGAATAATGAAAGTTGGTATTTTTATATAAAACAATAAATACTAAACCTTATCTAATGCAGAATACACATTTTGTCAAAAATTAGTCACAGACTAGGAAAAGAAAATTTAGGTATAATCACTTAAGGGACGTTTCGTCATATTTTCATAGTAGCTTTTGATAGGTCATATTAGGTTAGGTTAGGTTAAGTTAGATTAGGTGATTCCCTCGCAGGGTCAGACAATTGGTCCCGCAGGTTTGGAGCCCCCCGCAGGGGCTAGAAATAGGGAAAAAGCTAATGTGAGAATACGACGAAACGCCCCTTAAGAGGCGTTGCCACGAAAGGGACTATACCCGAAAATTTTATATATATCTATGTTAGGTAGCGTTTTTATAAAAGCCCAAACTGTAAGTATGTCTCCTATAAAAAGTTAGGCTCTTCTACGATCTGAGAGCGTCAATTTTTTTTTGGGGGGGGGGATAATAATTTAGTGTATGGGGAATGCCTTAGCCCAAAACAGGCGCAACTCGTTACCATGCACAGTTGTGACTTCTCAGACAAAGGTCGTGCATCACAGAGAGTTGGTTGTCTGTTGGATGTTACGTAACCTAATATCCTTGGGTGTTTGGACATAGAAGGGTGCGTAACAGTCATCCTTAGTTCTCCTGGGTTGCTGGACCAGGACCTGGACAGTACATCAAGTCGAAAAGGTCCTTGACTGCAATCCCGCCCGTACGAGGTAATTAAAGGTAATGAATGTTGTCATCCTTTTTATATTTGTCATAATATAATAAATATCTCATGTTATTCAATGTTTCCTTACCCATCAAACAAAATGTGTTTTTATTTTGCAAGAAGCAGGGAGATGAGGGGACATTGAAATGTAAATGACACTGGTACCCAAAGTTTGATAACCACTTTTACCTATTCGTTGAAATGAATTGTGCTTTTTAGTTCTGAGCTACATAGAAGTATCCAAACTATTCCTCAAATAATTTATAACGTTAGAATTAGAAGGGGTAACTTTATTTATCAGTATTGGATATGTAAATCAATTTATCGTGTATTGCCTTATCCCAGGCGAAGATTTAGAAATAAATTAGAAATGGCATTGTGGTGAAGAGCTTAGACTAGGACATCATACTTTTAAATTCTTGTCACCGCCACTTGTAAAAATGAAAATGTTATTCCGACTTCCTATAGCATTCTTTTTGTTAGGCCGGGCCATTCTTTAAAAAATTCTGCTGTTCAATCATACTCATAGCTAAGACAAAGTAAATAAAAATGAATCATTGTATTTTGTATAATTATTTATCAATTCTAAACAGAGGTGGATTCTTTAAAAAATTAGGGTATCTAAGTGAGGCAAAATCATTTTCGTGAAAAATCCTTCAAAATCGCATAAAAAGCTACAAAAATTAAATAAATTTATGTGATTTTGGAGGATTTTTTACAAAAACAATTTTACCTCACTAATAATTTTTTCCTTTCTAAGCCACCCAAACTTTTTTTAAAGAACCCACCTCATTTCTTTTTTATATTTGATTTTAAAACTGTTTTATCATAATAACAATAAACAAATATTATGCAGGTTTTTTTTGAATATTATTTGCTCTAAAAATCGGGTAAATGTTTTTAATCAATCTTTCCAAGAAAATAAATATTGGATATTGATCAATGTTTTCACTTGATCTGATTATTCTACACGAAAGAAGAAAATTGTTAGATTTTGTTGTTTTCATCCAGAGAGAGTGACCACCAACATCACTAGGTCCCAGACAAGGACGTCCAATGGGGGGGTAAAGGGGTGATTGATTACCCCCCACCCAAAAAAAGAAAAATTAAAGTTTGAATTTTTAAGCTTAGACGTCCTTCCTTATATGATATAAAGAAATTTTTAATTTTTACCCCCTCTCCCCCCCAAATGAAAAAGCTTGGACGCCCTTGGTCCCAGACATAAACTTTTTTCTCTTCTTGCATAATTCTTATTAGGAAAACAAATTTATTGGAAATTGAAAAAGGTTGACTTAATTTCTCAATTTACGAAAACATTTGAGCATTACATTTTCTAATAAATAATATTTTTTATAAAGTTAAAATTGCTGTGGGTTTCTTTTAACCTTTACCTAACCTAACCTAATATAAACATAAATAATACTATATGAGGGAAACAGCCACACTTAATTTTATTTTTGAACAAATGTTCAGGCTATTCCCACAGGGTTAAGAAACTAAAATTCAAAAGTGATTATGAAGGCAACATATGCAAAAAAAAAGGAAATTCTTCGATTATATTATCAATGATTATGTTTCAAATTTTACCAATAAAAAGAAGAAAGTCTTTAATAAAAAAAACCACTAAAATTGAGACGTTTATGTACAACTCATATTTACTAAACATTATATCGTATTAATAATTCATATACCATTTAATAAAAAAACGAGGGGAAAAAATAGAAGGAAGATAAAATGTAAAATAATGTAAATAAAACAAGCAAGAATTGTAAATCAAACAAGGATGATAACATCCATAAGTTGCCAAGCTCAATAATTATGGATGGATATCCGGAAAAAATGAACTATGAACTAAAAAAATCGCAAAACCTTGTAAGATTTATAACGTGAAAATCTAGGAATCGATCTAGCACTCCAACCAATAGGCAAATCTCAATAAAACTTGACAAAATTGTGCAGAATATTAAAGTATTCAACCCCTAAAAATTTCAGCAGTCTATCTTAAATATGAGTTGAGAAAATTATGAAAACCTAAAAATGTAGGAATCAATCTAGCACCCCAAATAATTGAGGAATCTTAATGAAACTTGGTGAAAATATGAAGAATGTTAACATATTTAATCCCTGAAAATTTCAGCAATTTCGCTACTAATTTTCGCAACTAATAACAGCTATGCCTCAACATTGTATAATATAAATGCACTGCATGATATGATATGTTGACGATTAGCATGATGATTGATAAATATAAGTAAATGGATTAACTACACATCTTTATATGTTGTAAGCTATCATCATATAAATAGATCATAGGATAATCTTTATTATTGGAGATCAAAAAATACAGTATTTATCTAAAAAACAAGGATGACAACATCCATAAAAGCAAAGCTATGAAACGGTAGGACAAACCTGCATTAACACTTGTAAAGGGTCAGAACTTAATAATCAGAATATGAATATATAAGAGTCAAAGCAAAATTGTAAATAAATTTGTTGAATAACTGCTTGATACAGGATAATGATTATGGACATACTTACATTTTTAGTACTTGATTATAGAGTTGCTTCGCTTATAATATTGTACTTTGTTGTCCCAGGAATCAGTATACCAAAAATCAGACCAATCAGATAATTAGGTCACATACAAATTTGTTGTTAAAAATGTAAAAAATCAACATGTTTAAAATGGATGTACGGACATTCTGGTAATGATTATAGAGTTGCTACGCTTTCTAACTCGTACCTAACTATTACAGGAATCACCATGCAAAATTTAAAATCGATAGGACAATTGTAACATTCCTAAATTAACCCATTAGTGCCGAGCGCCACTTTTATGGACCGATCGCGCTGAAAATCTCAGGGAAGCTTTATAATGGTTAAAACGTAATTCCAATTTTTTTGTTTTGCTCTAGTGGCGTGCACAGGAAAGTTGCAAAAATAAACGGTTCGGCGCAAGTAAAGAAACCTTTCGGCATTAATAACCGTTTTTGGCGTTTTTTGGTGCTTTCCCCCGGCATTAAAGCCCGTTTTTGACCTAAATACCCGGATTTTTGGCCCAAAAAGTTAAAAATGTAATTTTTGAACGCCCAAAGTGAGATGAACACTTTTTAAAACTTCGATACGATCCATAATTGAAAACTACATAACCTCATGTAAATGATAGAGCTACAACTAACATACAAAACAATTTATATCACATTTAAGATTTTGGCTATAGGTACCGCCCTTTTCGGTTAAAAAAGCCCATTACGAGGAAGTTTTAAAACTTTTGCTAATATTTGTATTGATAATAATGGGAGGGATATTGATAATGTAATTTTTGAACGTCCAAAGTGAATTATAGAGTAGCAACTATTCTAGTAGTATCAGTAATTGACAAATATATAAAAAAATATAATTTTTATTGATAAAGGAAAGACTAGAAAAGACTTATCACATATCTTTGGCCTAAAGTATTTAAAAAATATCACAAACAAAAGAATAGAATAATACAGTAATATCAAGATAACAAAAATGGCCTAAAACCATCAAATTTGCATAGAATACTGGTTAGTTACGCCCCCATCCTGTGGGGAAATGTCAAGATAAGCAAAATGGCCTGAAACCATCAAATTAACCATCAAACCCATCATCATCTTGTTCGAGCCGTTGGGCAATGTCAATTGTTGTCAATTTTGTACTCCTAAAAATTTAAAATAGTATTGTTTTTTTTTGAGAGAAAAAAACATATCCCCCCCCCCCCTTAAAAATATTTATGTAATAAAGTCTACATAAAGTCTACATAAAGTCTACATAAAGTCTACATAAAGTCTACATAAAGTCTGGGAATCTACATAAATTTATCGGCCATTGTCTTATCCCTATATATCAGTCTATCTATCTATCTATTGATCCTTTTATTTATCTATCTATCAATTATATTTATCATTGGGAAATAAAGAAATTTTTACATTTGAAGAGAATAATAAATGATAAAAAATATCTAATATATCTAATAGTTGAAAAGTTAAAACCGGGTATCTTTACTCGCGCCGAGCAGGGCAATAAAACTAGCGGGTATTTTTACTCACGCCGAACCGGAGTTATATAGAACATAATTAAACAATAAAAAAATCATATAAAAAATAATAATTTGAATAAAACGATTTCACAAATGAATGTAGTTGCCAATAAACTTTAAATTTCACGAAAAAAATCACTAACTTTACTTCATAAACAAAAAAGTTAGGAGGGGTATTTTAAAATCACCTCGTTTTTCTTGGTTTTCAAATTTTGTTGAGCTATACCGGCAAACGGAAGTAAGCAAAACTGCCTGCTCCAGGGGGAAATGAAAACCAGGGTAGTAGAGGGGGGATTCATACTGAGAATGATGCAATTCTAAAACTGAGAACCAGTTTTTTTTGGCATTTTCTGGAACCGGGCGTTAAAAGCCAGTTCGTCACTAATGGGTTAACGAAAAAAGCTATTTAAAAAAGTAAAAAAATCAACATGTTTAAAATGGACGTACGGACATTTTGGTAATGATTATAGAGTTGCTACGCTTTTTAAATCGTACCTAACTACTAAAGGAATCACCATGCAAAATTTGAAATCAATAGGACAATTCTAACATGTCTAAATTAACGAAAAAAGCTATCCGTGACGGACGGACCGACCCTAATTATAGAAAAGCTTCGCTTTTAAAAACGATGGGAAAAAATAGAAGGAAGGAAAAATGTAAAATAATGTTAATAAAACTAGCAAGAATTTTAAATTAAACAAGGATGATAACATCCATAAGTAAGCCAAGCTCAATAATTATGGATGGATATCCGGGAAAAATTAAATATCAAAAAAATTAAACTTAAAAAATCACAAAACCTTGTAACATTTATAACGTGAAAATCTAGGAATCGATCTAGCACCCCACCCAATAGGCAAATCTCAATAAAACTTGATAAAATTATGCAGATTATTAAAGTATTCAATCCCTAAAAATTTAAGCCGTCTATCTTGAATGTCAGTTGAGAAAATCATGAAAACTTAAAAATGTAGGAATCAATCTAGCACCCCAAATAATTGAGGAATCTTAATAAAACTTGGTGAAAATATGAAAAATGTTAACTTATTTAATCCCTGAAAATTTCAGCAATTTCGCTACTAATTTTCGCAACTAATAACAGCTATGCCTCAACATTGAATAATATAAATGCTCCGATATGATATGTTGACGATTAGAAGGATGATTGATAAATATCAGTAAATGGATTACCTACACATCTTTATATGTTGTAAGCTATCATCATAAAAATAGATCAAAGGATAATCTTTATTATTGGAGATCAAAAAGTATAGTATTTATCTAAAAAACAATGGTAGGACAAACAAACATCAACACTTGTAAAGTGTCAGAACTGAATAATCAGAATATAAATGTATAAAAGTTGAAACAAAATTGTAATTAAATTTGTTGAAAAACAGAATAATGTTTAAGGACATACTTACATTTTTAAGACTTGAATATAGAGATGCTTCTCTTATAACATTTTAATTTTAAATTTTGCAAATGAAAACTCAAAGGAAGCTTACTAGAAAATATATTTGAATAGTTATCATTGCATCGTATTATAGACAGCTTTTCACGGGGATATTTAAATTAAGGTTATAAGATTAATTCTAGTTTTGTTAGCCACGAGGGGCCAATGGTCCGGGCTAACAAAACTGAGATTAATGTTATGACTTTCATTTTATTATTCGTAGATACATGATTTTTTGGTATGGTTGAGAACCGGTTCCAATCCAGCTAAAATTAATCGTTTTCGAAGCCATACTGAATAAAACATATTTTATATTCTAGACATTATTGCTTCCATATTGGGAACTTGACAAATTTAATAATTTGAAACTCGAGGTGATGCTTGATAATAGATTGATGGAAGGCTTGAGGTTATAGTAGAGTTAAAATAGATTGGTTTTAAATCAAAATAACCTTAAACTAACAACCCACAAATACTTATTACCAGTTTTTTTTCAACTTCTAAATAATTAATTAACTATTCCATAAGCGACTTATTTCAGTGTAGTTTTATACTGAATCTTGTAGCTTTCTTAAGCAGCCAAATTGCTGTAAATTATTGACGGCTTGTCTACAACTGATAAGCGTGCCATGATTTAGATTCCCACTCCTCGACATTTAAATCAAAACAATATACTTCCTAAATCAATCAATAGACAAATTTCAGTGCTTTCGTTGACACTAATAAACAGAAGAATCGTAGATACTGTAGATTTTTTAAAATCTTTGAGTTGCAGTCGAACGGACGAACTTACTAACATATATCCAAGATATATTGTAGCTGCGTAAGTAATACATTGTGCAGCAAATCTTATGCATGGTGAATGTCTGTTTGTGAGTGTTGTTATGATAAGCAATGCTCTCTGTGCAAGTATGAATACATTACTTGTATAAGTATAATTATTATGAGTGTTGTTATGATAAGCAATGCTCTCTATGCAAGTATGAATACATTACTTGTATAAGGATAATTATTATTATGAGTGTTGTTATGATAAGTAATGCTCTCTTTGCAAGTATAAATACATTACTTGTATAAGGATAATTATTATTATGAGTGTTGTTATGATAAGTAATGCTCTCTTTGCAAGTATAAATACATTACTTGTATAAGGATAATTATTATTATGAGTGTTGTTATGATAAGTAATGCTCTCTTTGCAAGTATAAATACATTACTTGTATAAGGATAATTATTATTATGAGTGTTGTTATGATAAGTAATGCTCTCTTTGCAAGTATAAATACATTACTTGTATAAGGATAATTATTATTATGAGTGTTGTTATGATAAGTAATGCTCTCTTTGCAAGTATAAATACATTACTTGTATAAGGATAATTATTATTATGAGTGTTGTTATGATAAGTAATGCTCTCTTTGCAAGTATAAATACATTACTTGTATAAGGATAATTATTATTATGAGTGTTGTTATGATAAGTAATGCTCTCTTTGCAAGTATAAATACATTACTTGTATAAGGATAATTATTATTATGAGTGTTGTTATGATAAGTAATGCTCTCTTTGCAAGTATAAATACATTACTTGTATAAGGATAATTATTATTATGAGTGTTGTTATGATAAGTAATGCTCTCTTTGCAAGTATAAATACATTACTTGTATAAGGATAATTATTATTATGAGTGTTGTTATGATAAGTAATGCTCTCTATGCAAGTATGAATACATTACTTGTATAAGGATAATTATTATTATGAGTGTTGTTATGATAAGCAATGCTCTCTTTGCAAGTATAAATACATTACTTGTAAAGTATAATTATAATTATTTTATCACTGCTTTTTCCTTATCATCTTGCAGACAATTAATTTAATTAATCTATTTTACAAATATTAATTTTGGTTAGGATAAAATAAACTTAAAAATTATTTGTGCTTTCTATGGAAGCTATCTAAGTAAGATATATAAGTTTTCCGGAATTTTAATGTTAGGGGGAGATTTGAAATCTGCATCAAATTTTAAGGATTTTTTTTATAAAATTCGTTTTTTTGTATAATTCTTTATCTAAAAGCGGAATTTGACCAATAGGATAGGTTGATTTTAAACTACCTGCGCTCTAATTGGTTGAATGATGTACGCTATCTAATCAGAGCGCAGATTTTTTAAATCCACCAATCACAGATGCCAAAATTAATTAACTTAAATTGCAAAAATCCTCAAAATTTGATGCAGATTTCAAATCTCCCCCTAACTTTAAAATTCCGGAAAACTTATATATCTTAATCTACAGGTCTTAAAATAGTTTTTGGACACAATCCTTAAGTTAGATATCCTAAAGGCAATTTCGTACATAAATTAATTATTTTAAATAGCTATGAAAACTTGCTTTTAAAACCTTATTTAATACCTTTAATTTTATTTTTTTCAAGAAACTTTGGTTTTTTAGTATAACGAATTTCTAAGCAGCTGTACTTTTAAATAATAATCAAAAATAAATAAGATACTCCAAGTTATATATGAGAAATTAGAATTGCCACTTTGGCAACTAAAGTATGAATTAGTCCCCAAAAATTTGGCAGCTGGGCCAAGATGTACTTCCTGACCATACTTAACCTTTCAGAGGTTATCTATGGGCTACCCCTCCCACCTCTCTCTATCGGGCATACTTAATTATATTATAGTGTCCTTTACAGGGAGGGAGAGGACATTGTACGAGAAATCACACTGGTAACCAAATCTTTTAACTCATTGGTTTGGAGAGAGCGTAAAGTAGCACGAAAAAATGACTTCATACGATAAATAACCAATGAGAGGCCAGCATAAACTTTACCATTGGCTAATTACAGTTGATACTGGCCTCTCATTCATCAACTTTATTGTATGACGTTCTTTTTTGGGTGCCACTTTACGCTGTCTCATTGGTTTGTTGAAAAAATTTTGATAATTAAAATATATCAAATCTTGATCAAATCACAAGTATTTAAACCTTTCGACCAATTTACTAGGAGGGAAAAGTTGGGGGGGGGGGGGACATTTTTTTCTCGGGGTGAGTTCTCTTGGTAAGGTGTTGGTGCCTTCTCCCAAAATTAAACCTTTCCAAAACCCATAAGAAGCTACATTGTAAAAGAGAACCATATCGGTTTAGCGATACAGACAGACAGTCATCCTATTACTTTAGGAAATAGATTCATATCATATTGCATGTATTATATGATATATTTTACCTCTGTACCTATGTTTAATAAAATAATTAATATTCAATGTTAATCGTGTTAATTGAAGAGGAAAAATGATTATAATTAAATTAATTAGCTTAATTAACAATATTTATAGCATTTTCTCTCTTAAAATTATGTTCATTTTGTTTAAATCTTAAGCAATTTTAAATGTTTCTATAAATATCTCCTTTTATGAGTGCAGATATTTAAAGTTTGAATATGTCTGTCTGATGTTTACTTAAGGATCGCTCAGAAAGTTCATTGCTTCCTTTTGCCACGGCTCTGTAGACGCTCGTAGCCGCCGCCTGTAAGCCTCAGGGAAATCAACATTTTGCAATTTCAAAAATCAGCTCGAAATCTAAACAGACCAATGTCAATCTCACTTTTTAAAATAATTAGAGGCTTAGTCGTGACTGACGCGCATCTTTCTAAATTCTTTTTTAAAAAACAAAATTAAAGTTTATACTTAATCTGACGAAAATGTTAAGGTAATTTTTGACATAACCTGCCAAAAATTAAAATAAATATTAGTGAATAACCATTTAACCATAGTAAAGACATAAATATGATTATTTTTTATGCTTATTATCTAA
This sequence comes from Acartia tonsa, assembly GCF_053477335.1. Taxonomy (NCBI): domain Eukaryota; kingdom Metazoa; phylum Arthropoda; class Copepoda; order Calanoida; family Acartiidae; genus Acartia; species Acartia tonsa. The sequence goes on along the minus strand of NC_137262.1, from coordinate 11,813,193 downwards.
CTTTATTGTTTGTCTGGAAATCTTTTTTTTGTTATTTTCTGTATATGTAGAAATATATATTTCTGTGCATAATGTGATACTATGTGTGTTAGTTAATTATGTTTAGTATTAATCAGTAAGCAATTAGTCTGTTAATGATGTTCAATAATGGGTGCGTTTTATCATAAACATATTTAATTATTTTGGGCTAATCTATAGTTTATTATTATCACTATAATGATTTAAGAGGTAATAGCGACAAAGGGGAGGTAGGTTGTGCTAAAATTCCGTAAATGTGTGAGTTTTAAGGCTTAAAAACAGTATTAGAACGATAATATTCACTAAATATAAATATATAAAATTTTTTGTCTTTGGTTCTATTCAATACGGAATACACATATTTAGTGAATATTATCGTTCTACTACTGTTTTTAAGCCTTAAAACTCACACCTTTAAGGAATTTTGGGTCAACCTACCTCCCCCTTTTGTTCATGGAGTGTATGATTACGTGGTCAAACGTCTTGCAGACAACAACCCCTTTTATTGAACAATCTTTGTCAGTAGGTCCTAGCAATAAATGAAAATTATTAACACCTTTAGTTATGACGGAGTTATAAAATGCAAACTATTTCATATAAAATGCTTTTTAAATTTCTATATTTAAAGTTTAGTCCAGAAACTAACTTTACAAAACTATCTTTAAACTATTCTTTTTTGTAAACTATTTCTAACAAAAAAAATCAATAAAGCTACTATTTTCCCTAAGCTCTACTATGTTCTATGAATAATATTGATTATGAATATTAATATTGCACGTCACTTTTTGTATTGCTTGTCTAGAGTACTTGATCCTATGAAAAGGGGGAAACTGTATATCTTTTTAAACACATAATTATTTAGTGATTATTACAAGTATTTGTACTATTTTATGTTTACATATTTTACTACAAAAGAATTTCAAACATGCCTTTCATTTTATATATCATGAAATGAAGTTTTATTTTTATCAATAATACAATGTTTCATTTTAGTCTATTGAATTGTTTAATTTATAGAAATTCATAACATAAAATAGCATATTTTTGTTAATAAAAAGTAAAAATCACAGAATTAATTGAGGCCACTAACGGCTGTTATGCCTATGACTCACTGGCATGACAGAATGTAACTGAATCCATCCATCCATCTATCTCTGGACTTGTTGTAGTAATGCCAGAGGAGTGGGAGGGGGGGGGGAGGGGGGGTTATTATGGTATGGGGAGTAGATAGGGTATCCTAAAGGGTATGGGGAAAAGGATAACCTCCTGCCGGCTCTACTCCATTGGGAACAGCATAATTCCCCTGTATTTTCCTTCCCTTATTGGTTAAGTGGCCAATATAGCTCCAAAGGTACCCCATAGATGTACTCCACTCCGATACTCTCTTCAGTATTGTAGGAACCAGGGATTAATAGGATTTACAAAGAATAGAAACATCAATTTTATAAATCCTTTGAAAAGTACACAGCTATAATAAAAAGGCATTTCTTAGGGAAGAATCTTGATAAAAATATTTTATTGTCTTTATATTTTGCAAAATACATATGTATGCTAAATTTGACTAAAAACATCTAAAATTGCCCCCAAAAAATACATTCCAATCTCTCCCAATAGATTAAGAGCTCATAATATAATTTTGTGGAAGATGAATTTATTTTCTATAATCCTATCCCTGTCTCCCTGAGAAACCAGCTGGTTTTGATAGGACAGAAGCGAGGAGAATAATATGAAGTCAGAGAGGAAAGAAAGTGTGGGGGAATTTTGTCAAGTGTTTCTACAGTAATGCTAAATCTACTACGTGGATTTGTTTTGCTACCGGTAGCTATAATCTAATTAAAATTAAAAGTGGTTAATAAATAGATAAAGATGTCATATTATACTTACCAATAAACAGTATTTTTAAAAAATTCTGTGTACTGCAAGTACATATCTATTCAGAGAAAATATTCATCCATAACAGTAAAAAAGCTAACGTTAAAGACATGTTTTAGTATAAGACAAAAAAATCAAATCCTTCTTAGTTTTAGTAACATAGTTTAATAAATTTACATTTTCGAATTAAACAAAAATTTTAGATTTGCAGTTTTGTAATCAAGTGTGATGAAAAGCAGAAGAAAGCTCCCTTGGGAGAAACTACAACTTTCGTCTGCAAAACATCCTCCGTTGGTTGCCAATATTATCTTCCTTGGTTTCCCTTTTATAATACATTCTCTTTATAATTTGGTAACTTCCCAATTATTATTTGTACTTCTTTCTTATTCTTACTATATTTCATCTTTTTCTTTTTGCTTCTCTCTCTCTCTCTCTCTCTCTCTCTCTCTCTCTCTCTCTCTCTCTCTCTCTCTCCTATTCTCTCTCTCTTTCTTTTTTCTCGATTTTACCCTTAATTTTTAATTAATAACTTTCTCTTTCGAATACTATGATATTTTATAATATATCTTCTTTACTAAATTATTTATTTTTAACCTTTTTAATTGTGTTTTGTTTCTTTTTTTTAGTCGACATTTAATACTACAATATGTAAGCAAGTAAATTTTTTAAAAATTTATTTTTTTATAAATACAAACAGATTTAACTTAAATTATGTATAAAATAGGTGAGAAAATGTGATAAACAATTTAAACTTTTCCAAAATTTTACGCTTGCAATTATGGATTACTTATATCATAATGTAAAGTATAAAAGAAATTTTGTATCAAACTGATACCATATCAAAATGTCGTCATACTAAATCCTTTTCTCAATGGTCAAAACTATATGATAGGCCCTGAGGATGTGTATACTGTAGATATGGAATGTGTACAAGGGTGGGACACACCAAAGTGGAACTGTACCCCTCAGGACCATAAAACCCCCCTTTCTCTTCATAATATTGTCCTCTTTTTCTTGAATTTAACCCTCACAAAATACCCCACTTGCTTTCCCCTCTTTGCTTGTAAATAAACATAAATGAGGTACTAAAATGAGGGAGGGGGATTTTTTAAGCTTCAAAAAAGGGAGAGACTGTTGCAAGAGTAAGGTTGAGTGAGGGTAAAAGGAGATTGGTTCCATTCTCACGGAGTATGCCTCAATGGTTCACAGTGTCGAAAGCTTTGTGAAAATCAGAAAATTTGCGCGTGTTCAGTATGAGTTAACTATTCTAGCCTCTATCTCTTGATTCAAGTGCAGTTTTAAGTGTGATATACATAATATATATAAACGTGCATATATATATTCTTGGTTGCAACTTTATCTTAGTGTTTTAATCATGTGACCTTGTCTGCAATATTTTCGCAGATTTTATAAAGTTTTTATCTACACAGTGTACTCAGGAAGAAGAAAAAAAACCAACCACTTCCTCATTTCTCATCATCCCTTTTCTATACCATTGTTGTGCCAAAATAGGATAACATCAGGTTAGTCAGGTGTAGTAATACAATACAATAACTCAACCAGAAAAATAGATATCTGACCATGTAGAAAAGTGTAGGTAATATCTGCAACACCTTCATTCTTCAACTTTTTGTCGTTGAGGGAAAGTAAAAGTTTAAAGGAAAGGGAAGAATATTAAATTGTTGACATATCTCTTTTTAAGATCAAAAGGAAATAGAAATTTTAAACATTCTTTAAGACAAATTCTAAGTATATCCTATATTATAAAGTAGTAATGGTCTTTTGTCTGAAGCTAAAGAAGTCCAAAATTTCTAGTCTTCAGGATTGTACTTTTCAGAAATGCAATAATAACGTCTTAGGGTGGGTTTGACTATTTTTCTAACTCCTCCTTTTCCCCTAGAGGCTAGGCTAGTAGTGTTTGATAAGAAAATAAGCTTTAGTAGTATAAAGAATACATTACATATACTTACAATGTATCTAATTGGACATACGAGACTTTATTTCCATATTTACAGAGAACTAGGCTATACTATATGGACTAGGAGTATACAGTACATTCTTTGTAGATATATCAAACTATCAGAATCATATGTATTTTTAAAAGCGAAGCTTTTCTATAATTAGGGTAGGTCCGTCCGTCCGTCCGTACGTCCGTCCGTCCGTCACGGATAGCTTTTTTCGTTAATTTAGACATGTTAAAATTGTCCTATTGATTTCAAATTTTGCATGGTGATTCCTTTAGTAGTTAGGTACGATTTAGAAAGCGTAGCAACTCTATAACCATTACCAAAATGTCCATACGTCCATTTTAAACATGTTGATTTTTTTACTTTTTTAAATAGCTTTTTTCGTTAATTTAGGCATGTTAGAATTATCTATCGATTTCAAATTTTGCATGGTGATTCCTGTAATAGTTAGGTACGAGTTAGAAAGCGTAGCAACTCTATAATCGTTACCAGAATGTCCGTACGTCTATTTTAAATATGTTGATTTTTTTTACATTTTTAACAACAAATTTGTATGTGACCTAATTATCCGATTGGTCTGATTTTTGGTATACTGATTCCTGGGACAACAAAGTATAATATTATAAGCGAATCAACTCTATAATCAAGTCCTAAATATGTAAGTATGTCCATAATCATTATCCTGTATCATGCAGTTTTTCAACAAATTTACTTACAATTTTGCTTTGACTCTTATACATTCGCATTCTGATTATTCAGTTCTGACATTATACAAGTGTTAATGTCCGTTTGTCCTACCGTTTCAGAGCTTCGCTTTTATGGATGTTGTCATCCTTGTTAATATGACATTATACTGTATACATATACAAAATCTTTTTTTTTCTGAATATTTTATCCTATAAATTCAATTTTAAATTTCTTGTAAATTATTGTAATTATTTTCTTTAATTTTATTTTTAGGATTACTTTTTCTAAAGAGTCATTATTATTTTTAATCCAATTTTGGTGTGTGTTTTTAAAAATTTAATTAAAGAAATTAATAATGTACATTTGTGGTTGCGTGCATTGTGACTCTACAGTCTTTTTCCTCCCTCACACATCCAATGATATTATCTAAGTTTGAAAATGTTAAAATATTTTTATCGCATCATATTATAGACAGCTTTCTGTGGATATTAAAATGTTTTGTTAGCCCCGAAGGCCTTTACTGGAGAATTGATATTAATTTTATCATTTTTAGTTTAATATTCGTGGAAAAAATATCTGTAATACGAAGCTAAACATGATTTTTCAATCTGGCCGAGAACTGGTTCTAATTCAGCCGATATTAATCGGTTTCGAAGCCTACTGGAAAGCATATATTTGTTACATTTGGAGTCTATTGAACATTTGTTGACTATTATTTGCTATGCAGTTTCTTAAAAGATATGGTCTTCCATCACTACGTCAAAGTTTGTTTCGTAAGATAACACAAAATGTTCTGCATTATTTCTAAATTACAAATTAATGATTTTGAATTTTTGGTCGTAATCTACAGGATAATATAAATGCAAAATATGAACAGAAAATAAACACCTACTTTTATGCTAAAAAACAAGTCTTAATTTTAATAAATATAGCTTATACTGTATCTATTCGAATCTTGTCTCTATGTAAGTATGTCAGTGTTGTGTTTGTATGATTATGTGTGTTTGTGTGCGTGTATTATGTGTGTATGTGTGTGAGAGGGTGCATCTTTATACGTGTGTGTGTGAATTTAGGTGCATTGGTAGGAATTTAAATATTCTTGCCAAAAATTTGGAGAAATATGAAGTTGGTTTCATCAGAAAACTTTATGAACTAAAAACCAATTACTTTCAAATTAATTTTTAGTTTGAGAGAGATCTGTTGATTGAACTATGATGTTATATTGACCAAAATTATTATTGTATTGGACAATGGAATCTTTTTTCTACATTATTGTATGAACACTGCATTTGTTCTATGCTAAAAGTTTTGTTGTATTGTATCTGTAGATTTAGCCTTGCCTGCCCTAGCTTCCAATATCACGTGATCTCAATCTTATTTTCTCAATATGGAACTTCTCAAATACAGAGAATATTTATATTGTATATCAATCGATTATTTGGAAGCGCAGCTACTTTAAACAAGAGTCTGTACGTGCATTATCTTTCATATCATAAAATATGTTGGCTTAAATAATATCATAATAATTGTTTTATGTAATCTATAATACAAAGTAGAACGATGTCTGTCTGTCTGTCTGTTTGTTTGTCTGTCTGTTTGTCTGTTTGTTTGTAGCGAAGGATCTCGCTAACCGCTGAACCGATAGGGTTCTCCTTAACAGGGTAGATTCTCATATGTCCCGGGAAGGTTTATAACTATTTTGGGGGAGGGTACCACCACCCTCCCTAGAGAAAGTAAATTTTTTAAAATTTCTCAATTTTAGAAAGAGAGTTCAACGAAAAACAAACGTCAAACGTAATTTTTTTTTTAATTTTTCTTTTAAAATCTAAAATAAGAAATTGAATTATTAAATTCGACTCTCTCCTCCTCAAATGCCCCTAGTAGATAATATTGTAACATAATCTTTCTAGATAGAAGGGTAAGTTAGAACTCTCTTGATATGAAATCTTCCTGTTGAATATTCAATGATAAATTATTAATTTTTAGTATAATATACTACATTATACCCTGACTTAACAAAAAAGTAGTCAGTTGACTAGCCAAGGCTAGGGGGAGTGTTTACATATAGCTCCCTTATATACCTAATGTTTAATTAATAATAATAACATTAGTAATAATAAAACCAACAACTTACCCCTTACACACCCCCCCTGTCCTATCCTAGAAAGGCTGTCCATATTTTTATTATGGAGGCTTAGGGGTAGGGTGGAGGTTGTATTTTTATGTGAGGAGGGGGTTAAGTTTAGTTGGAATATTCCCGTAGATATCAAATTTATAATTAAGAAATTAGAAGAACCTCCACCAACTACCCTTAAAAATGACATATAATTGGTTATTGGGAAGAAGTCTAGCTTTAAATAGAAAGGATATAACTTCTAATAAAGTTATGATGACTCTAAAGCAAAGCTCTTTAGTAAATTCTATTATATAAAACACACATTTCATGCTGCAGACAAAAACATATGTTCCTTTATTATAATTTTGTGCACTTTTTATCTAATTTTGTCTTATGTTCTTCATTATTATATTTTTCATACTTTATATGCAAAGCTTTTCTATAATTGCGATTTAATGCCCTAGTTTAGTTGTATTAAAGCATTGCTAATTAACAATATAAACAAGGATGACACCATCCATGAAAGCGAAGCTCTGAAACTGTAGGACAAACGAATATCAACACTTGTAAAGTGTCAGAACTCATTAATCAGAATATAGAAATATAAAAGTCGAAAAATTGTAAGTAAATTTGTTAAAAACTGCTGAAATACAGGATAATGTTTAAGGACATACTGACATTTTTAGGATTTGATTATAGAGATGCTTCGCTTATAACATTGTACTGTGTTGTCCTAGGAATCAGTATTCTAAAAATTAGATCAATCGGATAATAATATCACATACAAATTTGCTGTTAAAAAAAGTTAAAAATCGACATGTTTAAAATGATCGTCCTGACATTCTGGTATAGATTATAGAGTTGCTTCACTTTCTAAATTGTATCTAACTACTACAAGAATCACCATGAAAAATTTTAAATCGATAGGACAACTCTAACATGCCTAAATTAACGAAAAGAGCTATCCGTTCCGGACGGACCGACCCTAATTATAAAAAAGCTTTGCTTTTAAAAACAACGCCCCATCCTTACAAAGGAAAGTATATAAAAAAGATAATAAGGTAAAACTCTAAGTCTTTGCTTTTTCGACTCGCAACTCTTGTATTTATTATTCTGGTTACTTCTCATTTGAACCAAGACTCAGCAGCCTCCTGTAAGCTTTAAGGAAATATTTTTTTACAATTTAAAAAATATACTGGAAGTCTAAATCTAAGCCAAATATGCCAATCCCTCTTTTTTTAAAAATTTGCAAAACATCCAAATGGGTTTAAAGTTGAGGCTTATTCGTGGCTGAAGTGCGAGTGCTGAGCCCTGCTTGGAACCTTTCTTTTTCATTTTTTCATACCTTACTAATTAATCATCCATTGTTGTTGATGGGAGATTTATGTTTTTACTTGTTAATAAATAATAGAATTAAGCACTCGGCCTGTTTATTATTCTTAGAAACATAATTCTTACTTTAGTTCCATCACAGAAAGAAGCATAATTAAGTTTTAAAAGCGGAGCTTCGCTTGAACTTAATTTTTTTTGGTATAATGTAAAACTTCTTACAATCACTAATGGATATAGAATATACGTGGATATTCTGACAGGGAAAAAATTGGGACATCCTATATTGGTCAGTTTGTTCATCCAGTATGAGAGGAGGGGGAGTAAAGGGAGGTGGATAGGGAGTATCTTTATATTAGCCAGCTACGAGTTTTACTTTATTTAAGTACTTGTTAATCTAGTGTAAGATCTAAGTAATAATAAATCCATTCAAATACTCATGTATCTTTAAGAGCATAAAAGTAAAATTATTTAAAAACACACTCGCCTGCAGACAAAGACCTGCCATTTTTACCATTATCCCCTATTTTTACATTTTTTACCATAACCAAAAAAGCTTGGGCGTCCTTTAAGAATTGTTTATCTATTAATGTTGGGTTACAGACTTACATTATGAAGTGTACCTTTTGTATTTATGAGGTTATATATACTTGATATAACTTTAATTATTAATGCATGGATTAAGATTGGGCATTAATAATGTTTGTTACATAATCTTTTGTTACTTTTGATCTATTTTTGGGAAATATTGTTTAAAGCACTATTCTAATTTAATAGTTGGCTTCGTTTTCCTAAATATTTAGATACTCATGAAGAAGTATGACAAATAACCCAATTGGTCTGTCGGTCCGTCTGTAATGCTATGAGGGAAATGGAGGGAGTTTTGTGTTCATAATTATGTGATTAATGGGAATATTCACTGCAATCTAATTTGTCCGTCTGTCTATTAGTTTTAAAACATCTGCTCCGCTTCTAATAAAAGACTTCATCCTTGTTACTCTATCCTACGGATTTTGGTCAGTAGCCAGGATCTCGCTAGCCGCTGAACCGAAATGGTTCTCATTTACAGCGAATCATATAGGTCCAGAGATGGTTTTAGGCTATTTTATATTACAGTTTGGGGAGGTTTTAGGATTCTTTTTCTTTCCCCTTCAAAAACAGAACCACTAGATGCTAGGGGCGTAGCCGCAAGTAAGTTTATAATGTTCTAGGGAATTTCTCAGCATTTTAATTCTATTTTAATTTAAATTTCCAAAATATCTTTACAACATTTTCATTTTAAAACGAGGCCTTTCTGTAATACGGGTCTTACTCAAAACGTTAGTGAGTTACTATTTCAGAGACAGTAAGGTCTTTTCTCGTATTCATTCGAATCCGGTGGATAGGAACCGGTTCTCATACGAAAAAACTATGTCTAGCATCGTATTATATCCAGCTTTCTACGAATATAAAAATTATGCGAGAAATAACTATTAAACTTTTAGATCTGATATAAAACTGAAGCTAATTTAAAACGTTTAATAGTTGTTTATTTTATTATAGCACTTTCTGACAATTTACGTAGTAAAGCTACTCTAAAATAATTCATTTCTTGTCTTCTATGGATGTTATCATTCTGCATTCAAATATAATGTTCATGAAATATAGGTTTAATTATAAAGCCATTGTGATGTACTGTAAATAGGTCATGATCATGAATTTAAATTCAGCCAATATTTAGCCCGAATAAAATATAATACATATAAAATATTGAAATATCTAGCTCTCTATAAACTTTTGTAAACTTTGTAAAAATTATATTAAAAATATAAATTTGTAATAAGACAAGTCTCATTTGTAAATTTTTCTTCTTTATAAAGAGTGGGATGTCTGTCTATGTAGTATGTATATGACAGTATAACCAATGATTTATTCAAAAAGAATTTGGATTATTATAAATTAATATGTCATAGGATAACCCTTTAACTAAGGACGTGCAAGAATTGGGGTAAAGGAGTATCTCCCCCCCCCCCCCCCATAAAAAAAATATGTCTTTTTAACCCCTCCAAAAAAAACTCTCCAAATTTCAGCGTGCTTCGAGCGCCATTTACCACACCCCCTATAAAAAATATAATTTTGTCACCCCAAAAATAAAAGGCTTGGACGTCCTTGTACCCTACCAACCCCTATCTTTAGGATGCCCCTAGAAACATATTATAGCCTAATACTAACTGCTTTCTTTATTTAGGATGATAGAACAAGTAGGGAACCTAATGGGAGGCTTGACCTCTGGAACAGGTGGCAAGACCAACAACACAACCAACAATCCTCCAAACGACACCATCTATCTATGCAACTTCAGGCACACTTTCTTTTCCTGGATTTATTTATAAATCATTGGAACATTTTTAAAGCATAAAATGATGATTATTAATATTATTATGTGTGAATTTAAGGACACATAGAGTCTACTTTTCTTAAGAACTAAAATTCTCAAACTAGTGCTTACGCCCCAATAGGCCTCTTGCGGAACTCTCTTGGGGCGCCTTTTCTTGGGAGAGTGGAGGTACTCCTCCCTGAAATCTTTTCTGCATCTACAAAAAAGCTTGTTGTTAAGGAGAACTATATCTGTCCAGTGCTTAGACACACACTTTGACAGACAAATACTTTTATATATATGAGAATCAAAAAAAATAACAAGCAAATACAGTTACAATAAAGATGTACAGTAACTTTCCATCTAAATGTTCTTGCATACTTTTTCCTCTTAGAAAATTAAACTGAGCAAAGTGTAAACTTTTTCAATATATAGAGAGAATGGATTCAATTTGTTTAAAATTCAATTTCCCATTGTTCTTGGCACTTACAAGAGGAGGATCACAAGTAAAATGCAATTCACTTTTATGTGCCTTTAATTCAACAACAAAAAAATGTTTAAATTTTATACAATGCTGAAAGTCAGATTATGACCATAATCCACTTTCAGCGACGTTTATAGTATTTTTTTTTTGGGGGGGGGGGCGGTAGGAGTCGACAACCCCCCCCCCCCCCCCTTTTAAAATTTTTGTTCAAAAACATAATTTTTTTTGGGGGGGGGTGGGGGTTATTTTTTTCTTCGAGGGTTGTAGTAACCTCTCTCAAAATAGTTAAAAACCTTCCCAGGACCTATGAAAAGCTACCCTGTAGAGGGGAACCCTATTGGTTCAGCGGTTTGCGAGAAACCCTCGGTAGAAACAAACAGACAAACATCCTGTTACTTCATTACAGGGATATGTTTATTGTTTATTCATGATATAGATAATATGCCAGTTACAGCTACTTAGTTTTAATAATAATCATAATCTAAATTTTGTTACTTTTTGAAAATACTTTGCCTTTTGACTTGAGATAACATCATAGCTGCCAAAAGAAATTTTCCTAATGCAATCAAAATAACATTTTACATCTAATAGCAATAATGTACACAGATATTTGCCAAGTTTTCTTTTTTTATTAAAGCAAAGGATCTGTATGTATGTCCGTCCGTATGTCTTTCAGCAACGTTATTCATGGTATGTTAGAATTGCACTAATGATTTCAAACTATGCATCAATGACATATTGATTATTAAGAAAACAGTAAAAGTGTCGAACTATGACGTCAGAAAAAATTAACAATTAACCAATAAGAAGCCAGTATTCACTGTGGTAAAATAATAGCGGCCTCTCATTGGTTAATTGTTAATTTTTTCTGACGTCATATTTCGACACTTCTACTGTTTTCATTATTAAGCTCTTGTGACAATTACTCTTGATATTGCCACAATTTTTTTATATTTTTAGGACGAAAAGGAAGCATATCATAAGCGAAGCTTTTCTACAAATAAGTCTTGAAACGTAAGCGTAGAAAAGAAATGTGAAACACATATGTGTGTATGTGTGTGTGTGTATGTGGTTGTATTGTACAATGGTAGTGTGCTATATTGCAAGCCATTTCAAAACTTTATTTTTCTCTTTCTTCAATTAGGTTTTATTTTATAGCTCAAGTTTGAAATTATTTCTTTTGTTCCAGATATTTTTTCCTTTATTGCATAAATACATTTTATTCGACCAGCGGCTACGTGCCTAGCATCTAGGGGCTCTAAATTCAAAGTATAAGGGAGAGGCTAAAAAAATAGCTTAAAACCATAAAAAAATTAAATCTTAAAAAAATAGCCTAAAACCATCATAGGACTGAAGTGAAGTTTATCTAGAACAAAGATCTTAAGCTTCAGACAAAAAAACTTACTACTTTATATAATAAAATAAAAAGTAAACAAAAATTTTATATAGTCCAATTTTTTGTTGGTGAGTTGTATAATGTATACTGGCTAACAGTGTTAAGTTTTAACGAGTTTGGGATGGTTTAGAGTATCATAATGATGTTAGAATTAGTTACTATCACTGATTTTTCAGGCACATCATATACATGCAAGAAAAGGGGTATATGCTTCTTGAAGTAACTACAAAGAGGGGGGTAGGTTTCTGGTGAAATCCGTAAAGGTTATGTGCTATAAGTTAAAAACAGTAGTAGAACGATAAAAATTTATGTTAACTTAAAAAAAAAAAAATTTTGTCTATAGTTCTTTTCAATAAGAAATACACATATTTAGTGAATATTATCGTTCTACTACTATTTTTAAAGCTTAAAACACACACCTTTACGGATTTTACCAGAAACCTACCCCCCTCTTTTTGTAGGAAGTGTTATACACTGAAGAACACAGTAATAGTGTCTGACTGATTATGACGTAACAAAAAAATCAGCCAATGAGAGGCCGTTATTGACCAATGGTAAAATTTATAGTGGCCTCTCATTGGCTAATTTTTTTTGTTACGTCATAATCAGTCAGACACTATTACTGTGTTCTACACTGAAAGGTTTGATTGGCTGCTAATTTCATGAATTTGCATTTGATAAACATGTTAGTAATTTCCCCTTTTTATGGAGTGTTTTACAAAGGTTATTTTAAAAAGTATAAAACAAAAAGTTTTATATTATTTAATGTCTGAGTGTTTATTTGATTGGTCCCAGTGCAGCTATAATTACGTTGTCTTTAAATATCAATTAAATGTATTTACTTTATTGAATTTCCTGGAAATATTTATTCAACATGAGGACATACCAATTATTAATGGTATATATTTTCACGACACATCCGTAACAAACATGTCGTGACTGTTAAAATCTTTCATTTAAATGAAGATTCTTAAAACTATTCATATGGTTTTAAAATAGTTATTTCTTGGACGATTTTAATATTTTTGAAAAAGGGGAATAGATTCATAATTTGCAACCTGCAATTTAGTACTTATAATGTTAACATTCAATATTTAATGTTTACTATGTGTCATATTATGGATGTTGATATCCTTGTTTTTTTTGGTAAATTTCTCATGAATTTAATATTTTACTTAGATGATAAAATCCATTCATTATTTTATGCTTTTGAAGTTATTCATGCTTATGCATTATTTTTTTAAAAACATACAAAATAGACATTTACCCGTTAGATCAATTTGCCAATATTGTATTTATCTATTCATGCGAATTATGTTCTATAGTACTTTTATCATGATTTAGTCAGCCAAAATGAAATGCTGATAAAAATTCTTTTTAGGCTTTTCTAGCGTAACAACTCTTTAATTCACCTTATATGCCCTTTATTTCTTTATTTCAACAGTCCGTCTGTAATGCTATTAAGGATATGTATATTTGTCTCCTGAAAATTGCTAAACAGCAGATTCTGTTCTATGGTCCATCCATGATTTTTGTTTCTTACTTGTGGATGTCTTCATGCTTGCTTTCTGTAACTTTGTATAAATATAAGATATGTATTGATAAATGTTGTGGGTGTGATAGACTTCTATTCATACTTTTTAAATATTCTAACAAAATAAATTTATATACTTTTAAATATTCTTTCAATATTATAAATATTTTACCGTATTTAAAAGGAATGGGGTATTCCTGTCCAGTTTTTTGTTTAGGAATGAATATTTCTTACCCGAGGGAATATCATTCTCATTTAAACAAAAACTCATTTTTATGCTAGTAAAATGTGGTTTAATTTTGGTTTTTAAATTTCACTTATTTCCCTGGTATAATTTTTCTTTCTTTTAGTAATTAATAAAAATTCTAAAATCTTCCAAAAGAAATTAAAAATCTTCTAAAAATGACTACCTCCGGGAAATAAATGAATATTTACATCCACTATTTAAGGGGTTGTTTATATGGGAATGAAAATTTTGAAATATAGTTTTATAGAGTAAAAAAAACAATTATTTTACAAAAACTAAATATTTAGGTTTTTACGGATGATTTAGATACCAAAAGAGCCAAAACTAATTTATAATCAAACGCTTTGCTAAATTCAAATTTACTGTAAGTCGCGTAATTTTTACGTAACTCACATTTTATCCTTTAAAGTATGTGGTGTATGACTGCTACATAAACAATTTCTAAGGTGTCCTTGACTTGATTCTTTGCAGGTTTTAGGCTATTTTTAAAATAATAGGTCAATCTTCTCTGTGACTTGTACTCTATAGAAATTAGAATTTTTATTATAGATAAATTTAATATTAAAACCTGGCACAAATAGATACAAATAAATTTTGCCATATTTTATACATTTTACACACAGTTACAATTTTTCATCAACTTCAAACATTTTCAAGTAAATTAAATTTGTTTTATCTCGTTACATTGAAAATTAAACTCAAAGAGCAGTTTATTTATATTTATATTGAGATCTATTTGCTGATATCTTGAATTTTAGGGCCTTTACGTCCTTAGGGCCTATAAAACAGTCATTAAAATCTGCATAAGTTTTTATGAAATGATTATGAAATGTATAAAATTTCAAGGCATTGCTAGCATCCTGGGGCTCTATATTAAAAGAGGCTAGAAAAAAGCTAAAACTAAGACTTTAATCTGAAAGAAATAGCCTAGAACCATCACAAAAATAGAGAACCAAATCAGTTCAGTAGTTATTGAGCCTTTAACCTTCAGACAAAAACCTTACTACTTTATGTAATAGGATTGATAACCTCGTTTGTCTGTCATAAATAGGTACGTGATACTTCGTATTGACGTCAAACATACTTTCTTTTATTTAAATCATTTTATAGCTTTCAGTAGCGAAGCTATTCTAATAGTAATCGTTTCTGAATTATGGATGAACTTGTATTAATTTCCCTCCACTCTCCTTTTCTTCTCCCTATTATCTTTCCTCTTTGCTATCTCCCTTTCTTTCCTTCAATATATCTCCTCATATTTGAATTATTTTTTTATCAGGCTCCGCGTCAAATGAATGTTATCATCCTTGTTTCAACTAAAAATTAAACCTTATTTTAAAAGTAATTCCGCAAACATACATTGTTATTCTTCCTTGAGAAAAAAAAGTAAAAAGCAAGAAAAAGTTGTAAAAGTTTCCATGTGCAAATGAACATTTGCCTTGTTTATTGTTTTTACCTATAATTATTCTTAGCACAAAATGTATTCAGAAATTAAGGGCGTAGTCATACCATACATTTATTTAAACTATTAATTTGATTTTCAACAGGTAATTGACCGGGTATAGTCCCTTTCGTGACAACGCCTCTTAAGGAGCGTTTATTTGTATTTTCACAGTATCTTTTCTCCTATTTCTACCCCTGCGGGGGGCTCTAACCCCGCGGGGCTAATTGCCCAATTTGCCGGTTAATCACCTAACCTAAACTAAAATAACCTATAAAAAGCTACTGTGAAATAAGAGGCGTTGCCACGAAAGGAACTATACCCAATTGGCCTGCATACGTTTTTGTTTACAAATTTTGTCTTACAGTCAAACAATTACCAAAATAGTGATTTTAATTCAAGTTTGAACGCGGAAGTGTGAACTGTTGATGTATTTTTTTGCTTTTGTGATAAATTCCCTTGAGACTAGAACAACAGCAACTATTTTACCCAATTGGTTTTAGAGCAGAGGATGTAATATACATTTACATTCTTTGTGCGTGAGTGTCAGGGATTTAAAGGGATAAGACAATGCAGGGGCGTCCAAGCTGTTTATTTGGGGGGGGGTAAAATTTTGTTAAGGGGGGGTAATTCGGTTTTTTGGGGGGGGGGAATGGCGCGCGGAGCGCGCGGCAAATTTTTTTTACCCCCCCTAAAATTTTTACCCCGGGGGTAAAATTTGCTTGGGGGGGGGTAATTACCCCCCTGAAATCTGTTGGCAGGGGTAAATTTTGGGGGGGTAAGTTAAATTTTATTAAAAATGCGCGCGAAGCGCGCAAAATTTTTTTTTGATAGAGATTTTCTATTTTGGTGGGGGGGGGGGTATTTACCCCTCCAAAATTGTTTGGGGGGGTAAATACCCCCTCCTAAATACCCCCAGGGTAGGGGTAAATTTTAAATGGGGGGGGGGTAAAATGAAAAAAAATTTGGGGGTGCCTACGGCACCCCCAAATTCGTTTGGGGGGGGTAATCGCCCCATTACCCCCCCCCTTGGACGCCTATGAGACAATGGACGATAAATTGACATACATCCCCAATAATGATGCACAAAATTACCCCTTCTGAAGAATACAATTAGTGGTTGAAACCTTTGGACACTCAACTTAATTAAATAACCAATCAAAATTCAATAAAAGTCCACAAAGTTATTCAGAAAGGTATATGAAGACTTTGTTATAAAACTTTGGGGACTAGTGTAATAAACAGCCCATTATCTCCTCCCTCCCTGGTGAGTGTGCTCTGCATCTTTCTAAAATACAATACAAAATTAATTAACACCTTTACATTTCTGAAAGAAATAGAAACTTTTGAGAAAAAAAACATAGAAAACATCCTATTAGATAAATTAGTGATTTTTAATTGCCTGTAGCTTAAGATTTTAATAACTACTATACTGATTAAGTAATGATTTTAGTGAAGTTTTGCACAAATCCCGAGATGGTTTTAGACTATTTCATTTATGGATTCAAGCCTCGGAATCGTTTTGGTTTAGGCTATTTTTCTATTTCCTTCTTACATTCCTCTTTAAGTACAGAGCCCTTAGATACTAAGGGTACTAATAACTATCCTATTATATAAAGTAGTAAGCGTTTTTTGTCTGTCCTGGAGGATCTCGTTAACTGCTAAACCGATATTGTTCTCCTTTACATTGAAGGTTCCTATTGGTCCTGGGAAAGTTTTAAACTATTTTGAACAAATATTTTTTACTCTTTTGAAGCTCAAATTTAAAATGGGATGAGGTCAACTTTTCTCTCTCCTACCTTAAGTGCCCCTAGAGGCTTTTAGGGGCGTAGCCGCTAGTCTAATATAATTTAATTTAACTACATTATAAATAAATTATAATAATATCAGTTATTATAAGAAAAGAATTAGTATGTTTATGATTTTAATACAATTTTGTTGTATGTATTTAGTATAATTTAACTTGTGTCATATACTTACATTATTTATTTCTAAATTTGTATGAAAAGCTGTATTATTACAAGAGAAAACATTTTCTTGTGTGTTAATTATAATTACAAACATTACATAATGGTATTTTTAAATTTTGAGCTCTTGTTACATTTGCAATTGTAATACAAAAGCCTATTTTTCATAATTTCGTTTGCTGGATTAAATGGCCTTAGTAAATTAAAGATTTTCTGAAAAATAAGAAAATTGCAGCCGGTTAACTTTTTAATTAAAGAGAACCTAAAAACAAAGGTTGTTAAATAAAAGAGTGATGGAAGCAATATTAGACTTTGACTCACTTATAGTCGGAAATTATTTATCCTACAGGGGACATGCACGAAATTTTTAGCCCCCTAGCTCTAATAAAAGCATCGACTAAGTTGTGGAAAGGGGATCGACGTTTAAGGGTTGATGAAAATTCAATAAGGCTAATAAGCCTCACATTATGCTAAAATAACTAAAATGTGGTAAATGTAAAATCTGGATATAGGACTCATAAATCAGGATCTGGTCTGTAAGTGGGCTGCACGTATATGTATAGACAAATTAATGGTGGATTTCCAATAAACAGTTTTATTCCACATTCAGTTTAGTTTGGTTTCTCATTAAACAGCTGCTCTGTAGCTTATTTCTAGTAGTGAAGTGACTCTATGATTTACTTTGTCTGAAGGAAAATTTTATTTTCTTGGCTGCTATATAAGATAAAGAGATAACATTTTTGGTGATGATTCCCTGAAGCACTGAGCATCAAGTGTTTAATTTACTTGGTCCGTCAGTCTGTCCTTCATGCTTCAAAAATATTAATACTTATTTAATATAAAGGTATCGTGCTTTTCTATGAATCTTAAAATATTCTATTTTTCTCTTTATGACAACTGAACATTTGCTCTGTAACTTACTTTGTCCGCTTTTTCAACCTATGATTTATTGTGTTTCGCTACTCATGGATGGCATCCTTTAATTCACTATTTTTACTCCTTAAGGCATTTATTTATATTTTTCACTTTTAAGGTCATTTTGTGTTAAGTCCTAACTACAAATCTACAAATTATCTATTATTAGCCAATGGTAGAGGTATCATAGAGTTGATTTTTCTGATTGTTGTTGCTTAAAAGTAAGATTGATTACTTACTATTACCTCTGTAGATATAGGTATACGGCTGGGTGGGAGGATATAATCTGTGCCAAACATCGATAAACCACTTACCAACATATTTTCCTCACAGCTTAGCTAAATATACACTTTTTTTATACATAGGTTTTTGCATGCATGCTATGCTTATGAGTATTGTGTATTTTCAGCTGTGCAGCTGCTCTATAATTTGCATTTTCTGTTGAAATTGTAAATATTTTAAATCAAATAGCATTACGAGCGATTAAATGAATATACTTGTAAAGAACTTTTAAAAGTTAGCAGTCCATGACAGATAATATATATGAAGAAAATAAATTTTATCTATGTATTTCTTTTAAATTTAAAATAAACCATTTTTAAGAATGTTTAGGCCAAAATATAACTTAACAAATATTTTTTTTCTTGTCTGATTAAGTTTTAACTTCAAATTTAAGTCCATTTGATTATAAATTTCCATTGTAAACTGTTTAAAACTGATGTGGAAAATATACATTATAAATTTTGTTCTCTATAAATACAACTAAAAGTCTAATATTGATGCAATTTCTATGGACAAAGTTATTTTTGTTTTCCTATAACCTATATTGGAAAATGTCCTATAATGTATATTTAGATTAATCCTTTAATGCAAAGCAATATATTCACATAAATATATTGCAATTGATTATTCAATTGCAAAAACGTTTTACACATATCTTTGGTATTATTTTCTCTTTTGCCGCGATTAGCAATTATTGACAATGTTGTTTAAAAGAAAGTTTCAGCTGCGGCTTAGGATTGCTGATTTACTGTGAGTTAAGCCTGGATTTTGAAATTGCAGCAGATTGATGCAGCTGGGGTGGAATGATTGTATCTCAAATCTATTCCATCAGAGGTTTTTAACTTTCTCTTTCCCATACACACACAAACACACATGATATTTTTCTGTAAAGTTTAAGAGTTCTCATAAATTTTTTATTAGAAACAAAATGAAAAGTAGTATTGCCTCTCCCCATGCAATCTTTTTTCTTTGATTTTTAAATTTTGCATGTATGAATGCTTGTTCAAGGCATGGAAGCCGCAGTCGCTTTGCCAGAGCTTTTTTTAAATTTTGCAGTTTCTACAGCTGCCAAAAAGTCAATAAACAACTACCAAACTCCTCTTTATAATCAACTACCACTTGTAGGAGCCAAAAAAAGAAGTTGATTTTTCAGTCATTAAAATTGGCGGCTGCTTAATTCTGGGCTTTTAAGATTACAAAGAAGCAGCTTATAGTTCTTATAAAAATAACGTCATTCAATATAAATGACCAATGATAGGCCATTATATATTTTACCATTGGTCAATTAAAATCTATACTGGCCTATCAATGGTTATTTGTATTGTATGACGTAATTTTTTATAGACACTAAAATCTGCTTTGTTTACAAGCTTTGAAGTCTTTTTAAATATTAAGATGCAAAGCATTTAACTTTCTTGGTAATATTTCAAAGACAACTGAATCTATAACTTTTTTTCAACAAAAAAGGATTACTTTTTGGAAGCTTTCTGAATGTGATATGTTGTATTTTACTTACTAGCGGCTATGTCCCTAGAAGCCTCCATGGTTACGTAAAATCAATCAATATTAAGAATTAAGATCATCTTTTTAACAAAAAATATTTTTTCGAACGCTAGATGGTGATAGTTATTTGTTTTTGCGATTTCTCTTGGGATAGTGGACGTGATGTTACCCTCCCCCAAAAATAACTATAAACCTTCACAGGATATATGAGAAGCTACACTGTAAAGGAGAATCATATCGGTTTTGTGGTTTGCGAGATCCTTCGGTACACACACACACACACAGACAGGCAGAGATCCTTTTCTTTTATTATAAGGATATATATCTAGAAAGAGCATTACACAATTCACAAAATTTGGGTTGATCTCAGCTTTATGGTTTGGAATGGGGTTAAGCACAATACAACACCAGAACAATAATTAACAGATCTGGATCACAAACAAAATGAAATTACTTTTTATATTACCAGCGTCCAGCTTGGTTGTTAATTGCAGAGCTACTCTATAGGCAAGGTTTGTACATTATTTTCTGTCATTAACTATTAGAATAAAATGCTTTATAACATTCAAAATAACCTACATTACAATAAAAAAATAATAATTAAAATAAGAGGATCTTTTTCTTTATTTATATCACTTAAATAAATGTATTATTGTTTTGAACTATGTCAATGAATATAATTGCCCTTGTTACTGGTTAATGTACAGTAAATACATGCGGAGTAGGTTTAATTGGCCAGTATTACATTACTTGGACATTAAAGGAACATTTCATGAATAATTTATCAAAATGAATGCAGTTTGGTTGGACAGCTTGGCAATGCTCTATAGATCTGCATATTAAAAGGACATTGAATAAAAATAATTTGACATTTTTTTAAATATTTAAATTTGAATAAAATAAATTTACTAGAAAAAAACATTTATATGTACCTAAGCATATCTCATATGACAATTGAGTAAATTTTCATTGCTTTTTGTAATAAAAGGTAGAGAAATCTTCACAGTAAAACCAAACATTTCATATCGGAACTCGCATGAGATTAAACTTATTGGTTTCCAGGATCAGTTTCACTTCTAAACGCACTATTTGACAATTATTAAAGCTACAGATTGTCCTTTAGATCTATGATATGGATGCAAATTTTTCCAAATTTAGAAATTGAGCATTCATATATTCCATAATTCCTCTGTCAGGAGTTTTTACACAACAACAATCAGATTCAACGTTTTAAATAAATTGATTTGTGTTCATAGGTAAAGATATATAGTCGGGTATTGTCCCTTTCGTGGCCACGCCTCTTAAGGGCGTTTCATTATATTTTCAAAGTAGCTTTTCGCCTATTTCTAGCCCCTTCAGGGCCTATTGCGTATTCCTGCGGGGCAACCACCTAACCTAACCGAAAATATCCTATCAAAAGATACTGTGAAAATACGACGAAATGCCCCTTTCCAGGAGGTGCCACGAAAGGTACTATACCCCAATAATCTATAAATAAATCTGTTTGCAAATATTTAGTTCTGCCTTTACGAACTTGCAATTATCAGAGTGATTAAGAAAGTTAAGGAGGTTAAAGATATTTTAAGCAACATTATTCAACTCTATCTATAAAACAAACTTTGATTTTGATTGTATACTGTCTTAAATCTAAAATTGATTCTATTTTTCAACTGATAAAATATAGACACTTAGTATGATATATTTATAAAAGCAACAATGTGTTGTTTTGTTTGAATACCCTTTAGCTCTGACCCAAGCATCCAATTAGGATAATGTATTCCAATCAAATACAATATTTTTGGTTTTTATAGATTATTAAAAATAACTAAAATGTTTTAAGAAAGTTAATTCGCTTATTTAATACTTATATTTGCGATTACTTTTATTTAATGAAATCTTCCAATTTTTAACATTTACAAAACGGCCTGCTGTATTGCATCAAGATCCATGACAGATCTATATAGGAAATAAATGTCTATAAATGAGCTCAAGTTTTCCAAAGGTCAGATGTTAAAAACTCATACTGGTTCAATAATCAATAATAAACTCTCAATGACCAGAATGATAAGACCCATTATTTTACTCTAAGAAGAATAAGTTAAGTTTTTTATTTCATGTTGCTATTCAAATTATATTAAAGTATTAAATTTCTATTCATAAAATAGAAAATTTAAGTTTATAATATAGTAAATCAAGGAAAACTAAGTTTTAATGTAATATGATACTAGTGACGCGCCCGAATGTGTTCAGATATTAAACTAAAATTTAACATTTAGCTAAATAGTTTAACCCTTTCAGGACGATAATTTTAAACAAAAAACATTAGAATCCTAAAATATTTTAAAGAAAGAGAGACAAAATTATAAATACGGTTTTAAATAAAAATAAGAAGAAAAGGGAAGTGAGAGAGAGGGACATTAATTAGATCTTTAAAAAATGATGAATAAACGAAACTATAAAAGTCGTAATAATCTTTATGAGTAACTTGATTTGTAGTACGGTTCGGAGAGAGAGAGAGAGATTGAGGGATAGGTCAATTGAAGAAATAATATTAATAGTCGGGGATAGGTCAATGAAAGAAATAAGATTAATAGTCGGGATAGGTTAATGGAAGAAATAAGATTAATAGTCGGGGATAGGTTAATGGAAGAAATAAGATTAATAGTCGGGGATAGGTCAATGGAAGAAAATGATTAATAGTCGGGATAGGTCAATGGAAGGAAAAAAGTTAAAAGTCGGGGATAGGACAATGGAAGAAAAAAAGTTAATATTTGGGGATAGGTCAATGGAAGAAAAAAAGTTAATAGTCAGGGATAGGTCAATGGAAGAAAAGAAAATTAATAGTCGGGGATAGGTCAATGGAAGAAAAATGATTAATAGTCGGGGATAGGTCAATGGAAGAAAAAAAGTTAATATTTGGGGATAGGTCAATGGAAGAAAAAAAGTTAATAGTCAGGGACTGGTCAATGGAAGAAAAGAAAATTAATAGTCGGGGATAGGTCAATGGAAGAAAAATGATTAATAGTCGGGGATAGGTCAATGGAAGAAAAAAAGGTTAATAGTCGGGGATAGGTCAATGGAAGAAAAGAAAATTAATAGTCGGGGATAGGTCAATGGAAGAAAAATGATTAATAGACGGGGATAGGTCAATAGAAGAAAAAAGGTTAATAGTTGGGGATAGGTCAATGGAAGAAAAGAAAATTAAAAGTCGGGGATAGGTCAATGGAAGAAAAAAAAGGTTAATAGTCGGGGATAGGTCAATGGAAGAAAAAAGTTTAATAGTTGGGGATAGGTCAATGGAAGAAAAAAAGGTTAATATTCAGGGATAGCTCAATGGAAGAAAAAAAGGTTAATAGTCGGGGATAGGTCAATGGAAGAAAAAAAGGTTAATAGTCGGGGATAGGTCAATGGAAGAAAAAAGGTTAGTAGTCGGGGTTAGGTCAATGGAAGAAAAAAGGTTAATAGTCGGGGATAGGTCAATGGAAGAATAGGGTTAATATTCAGAAGTGAGAGAACGTAGAATATAATTTTTTAGGTGGTGCCTGCACCACCGATTCACTAGTATATTTATATGACCGTAACTCAGTTAAATTAATTTAAGAATTACTGAAAAAAAACTAAACCTTTAAATTATACTTGTTATGTGCTTTTCTATTTTCTGCAATTTGAATTAAACTTAAATATCAAAATCAACAAATTTTATTTCAAATAGTGAATGTATTAGGTAGTAAGTTTTTTGTCTAAAACTAAATATCTCGGAAAATGCAGGTCCTAATGGGTTGTTCTTTTCATGAAAGGTTCAGAAATGTCTAAGTGTGATATTAGACTATTTTCCTGACTTCTCCTGGAGGCTAGAGGAGAAACCATTAAAGGAATGGTATAAGATTAAAAAATAAGTTCTAATTGGGATTTTGTTAAGTCTAAAAATTAGATTAGAGACCTTCATCATGAAGAACATAAAGTAGAAATATTAAAGCACGCGGCATTTGCGCAAATTAAGATGCACTTACTCCAGTTAATGTAATTAAGATTAAGTTTAAAGAAAAAATATTTGTTGTTGCTGAGGCTGCTGAACAGATGCACACTGCACTCACTTGTAGTTAATGTAATTAAGAGTAACTACGAGTAGCAACAGGAATAGTTTTTCTCGTATTCATTTTAATCCGGTGGATAGGAACCGGTTCTCATGAATACGAAAAAACTATGTCTAGCATCGTATTATATCCAGTTTTCTACGAATATAGAAATGTACAGTCATAAGATTCAAAATCAGATTTTTTAGCCGGTGCCTTCGGCACCTGGGGGCTAAAAAAACTAGTTTTAATCTTATAATTGTACATTCTATATCCGCGAAAGCCGTTTATAATACGATACGAGAAATAACTATTCTCGTATTCATTCGAATCCGGTGAATAGAAACCGGTTCTCATCCATACGAAAAAACTATGTCTAGCATTGTATAATATCCAGCTTTCTACGAATATAAAAATGTACAGTCATAAGATTAAAACCAGATTTTTTAGCCGGTGCCTTCGGCACCTCGGGGCTAAAAAAACTAGTTTTAATCTTATAATTGTACATTCTATATCCGCGGAAAGCCGTTGATAATACGATGCGAGAAATAACTATTTTCAGAGAAATATTTGTGAATTTGAATGAAATCCATAATAATTCCTTTAAAATCTTAAAATGATATGTTATAATGCGCCTATTTTATCAACATACGAACACTGCAAAATAACGTAACGTCAGCGGATTAGAATCATATGCCAAACAACGGCATACTAAAGGATGATACTATCATCCCTGATGACATTATCAATCATGACTATATTGCATTTCATAAAAGTACATAGGTAATGCTATAAAAAAAAAACATATTACTACGTGAATTTATTTATATATTTTTAAGACAACTACAGACTTAATTTAATAATCATAACAGAAAGAATGTTGAAAATTATAGACCAATGTTTCTAATTATTGCCAGAAAAAAACTATATCTATTATTAATAGTTTTGCTGAATATACATCCTGTACTCCTAAGTAAGATAAGGATAAAGAAAGTGCAATGTCTGTTTGTTCAGAGTTTCTGTGGACGGAGAGTGGTTATGCTTAAAGGTAACACACACACACTTTTTTTGTAGCATAGCTTCTCTATAATTACTTTGTGTGTATTCTGTAAAACACAGTTTCGGGACGAAGCCCAATCTTTTGATTCCTGTGACGTAATAAAAATGAGGGATTATAATTTTTTTTAGGGGTTTTCTTTCCCACTTCTCTTCTCATCTCCCTCATTTTTATGACGTATACAGGAATCAAAAGTAGGACTGATTGGGCTATCCTTTCACATGCCCTGTCAAGAACACACATTTTCTTTCAGAGTTGATCACCAATCAAAATAAATAATTTGCCTATACAAATATGTCCAAAAAAGTATATTTTGGATTTATTTAGGTATGCTGCTTTTAGTTATTAACATCCTTGCCTTTTAAAGATTTAAAAAGATTTTTCAAAGGTTAGGTCAAGGTCTGAAATGCAGTTTTTTTCTGCAAAGTTAAAGTTAAGCAGAGCACCATGTTTTACAAATTACAATTTTAATTTTTGAAAACTTTCACTTGAAACTTAAAAACCTGTTACAAATAAGCTTTTAGTGGGAGCTATTTGAAAACTACCAAAGTAAAAACTTTTGTTTGACAAGAACAACACAAAAAAGTTTCGTTTGCTACTGTGGTATCTGCCTAGGGTAAATGGCAGACACCAGAGTTCGAATAAAGACTACGACAGTGTGAACAGACGTGGACACCTTACTATAGAGAAGCTACGCTTCTCTAGCATTCACTAGACAAGAATCAACATCTATTTCAGTTGTCACTTTATTGAAGGTGTAAAGGATACTAAAGCTATATACAACAAACAATAACTACATGGATAGGAATAAATGATCATAACATAAAAGCATTATAATACATATACAATAGTCAGTTTGGGCAATCATGATTCCCCATCCCTGGAAAGGGTGGGGGGGATTAAGAATACAGTTAACCATAATATAAATACATATGGATTAGGAATAAAGATGGTTAAAGATAAATCATACAGTAAAACATAGATAATTGCAATGGTTAGGTAGATGGCTATCCCTGTCTGGGGCAGGCAGGATAGCCCATGGAGCAGCACAATAGGTAGATAAGCATAGAGGGGTTGAGTGGTAGGTCTGGGTACTAAAGAGGGAAGGTTTGATGATTACTTGTGACAACAACAGTCTGTGTGGGGGCAGGTTTAGATCCTTTATCCTCAGGGTTGAGGTGGTGCTGATAACTTGGTGGTTGAAGGGGAAGGTTCCGGTGCTTAAGATGGGAGAGGGAGGGGTAACACCCCTCCCTCCATTTGCAGGACAACTGAGAGATAAAATCAGTACCGTTATCTGACATCTTTTCAGGTGGCTTCATAATTGTAGAATAACAGGATTTAACTAGGTGCGTAGCATCACTATAATGTCTTGGTTTCTGCATGGTCCAGAGCTGCCGCATACCACAACTCTCCCCTCGGAAGGCTGGAGGGGTTGTCTGCACCGCCAGACTTCCGACAGTGGTTGCGGCCTTCAGTTTGTTGTCCTTGTGGAATGGGTCCGCCAGGATACCAGTTGCTGGACGGTGGTGGACTCCAGCCCTCCCCAGGTCTAACGGAATCGGCTATATCTGCTGGAGTAGCTGGTCCTGTTGGATCTTCTGGCCGTTGGATGTGTACCTCTGAGGCCACCCTGGCAACCTCCAGGGGTGGCACAGCACATGAGGGGGCTTGGACCAACAGCCGCCTGGTGTACACCTCTGCAGGTTTCTCCACTGGGCTGGTGGTCTCCATCGTGTTGGTCACCTTGCTGCTGGCAGGCTGGCTACTGGATGCAGGCGCAGTTTCTTCGCCCTCGGGGCTGGTCAGGTTCATTCGGCTTCCAGGGTCTCTGTCAACGCGGGCAGGTGGTGGTTGGCATACTGTAGGAGCGTTGCCTCCTTCAGGCTCATTCTGGACATTGGCAGGGTGGTGCATGGCAATCCGACCTGCGGGGTAGGGAAAGGTAACAGTCCACCCTTTATGCCGGAGGCTGTCTTGGATCTGCAAGGGTGGCTCCGCTCTAGTTGGCTGGGAGACAGGCCCATCCACGGACACTGCTGCTAGTGGACTGGAGGCACAAGGCTCCGGATTTCCTCCCCTAGCCTGAAGGGGTCCAGGCACATTGTCTCCATCTTGGGTAGACATAATTGTTGGGGATCCTCTACTTCTATGGTTAGGCTCGGCACTTGGCGCATCTAGTTGTGTTACTCCCCAGGCAGCGGTCAAAGCTTCTTCAGTTTGGCTGGTAATGGCTGATACCCTGGCTCCTGGGGCAGATGCAGGGGGCGCAGGCAAGTTTGGCCCAGCCCAAACTTCCTGGTACACCAGTGCAATACAATTACCCTGGCTTGGTTGAGGGAGGTAGACAGCTGGATGCAGTTGAAGGTGAGGGACAGCTGGACCCTCCCTGCTGGCTGGGGGCTCTGGCTGGCTGGGGGTGACGGGTGTCACCCCTTCCTCTGGGGCTGCGGGCTCATTCCGGGGTCCAGGTATCTCGGTGGCGGCGACGGTTGTCGCCCCAGGCACCAGTGTGGGGGCGCTGGATAGCACCCCCCAGTCTTCATAGGGGTCCAGGTCTCTCGGTGGCGGCGACGGTTGTCGCCCCAGGCACCAGCGTGGGGCGCTGGATAGCACCCCCCAGTCTTCACAGGTGGCGGCGACGGTTGTCGCCCCAGACATCAGCTTGGTGGTGCAGGGAAGCACCTCTCGTTCCTTCCAGGTGGCGACGCCGGTTGGCGTCCCATACATCGACTCAGACTCGCTGGCTAGCGCCTCTTGCCTCTCCCACTCGGCGGCCGCCAGGGCCTCCCCGTACACCGTCCCGGTGGCGCTGGGTAGCGCCCCTCGGCTCTTGCTGGGGGTGACAGGGGTTACGGACACCGGTCCCCTGTGGTTGCTGCTGAGGTCCAGGCCAACCCGGTTGGGTTCAGCCGCTCCTCCCAGCACGTTGATCCTGGCCACCATGGTCCCAATCTGAGACACAGACTCCTGGGTAGCCGCGGCCCCAGCGGCGGCAGCTAGTTGGGGTGACGGCTGGGCATCTCCCTCCAGGTGGACCTGGGTGGCAGACTGGTTGCATGCAGGTTGTTGGGCGGCCTGGTGCTTCTTCGTTGCCCGGTCCCAACCGGTTCTACACTTGGCGGCTGTGTGGCCGTTGAAGCGGCAGCGCCCCTTCGTCCAGCTGGGTCCCATCAGGCCGGCTTCCCCAGGGTGTATCAACCTGCCAGGTCTCTCCTCCTCCAGTTGGGGCACCAGCTGACAAACAGGGTCTCCCCTACTAGGGGTCAGGCGGTGCTGGGCTGCTTGTGGTGGCTCCTTGGTTACATTCAGCCTCCTCCCCATACACACAGGTTCCTTCCATCCAACAGCGGCTCTCCTCCCCTGGGTGGCGAGGCCAGCCTCGGCCTTAGCTTCTGCAGGTGCTTCTCCACATGAGGGATCCTGCCTCTGGGTATGCCAGGTGGTTGGTAGCAAAGGCTGTTGATGGTGCCAGTCGGAAAGGGGGCTATGATCTCTGGGGGGTACCTGTGGCCAGTGTGTGGACAGGTACCCACAGGTGGACCAGCAAGGCCCAGAAGATGCCATACTGATGGTAGCCTGAACTGTATTCCGGACTGTCAGCAGACTGTTGGTAGCCACCTGAGTTGGGCCAGAGTTGCCAGCTAGTATTGCGTCCCTGCCAGGCTCCGTCAGCGGCTGGTGGGGAGCCCCTGCGGTGGTTCTGGTTTTGGCAAGGGGTGGCCTTCTTATTGACTTTCCTAGTTGGAGCTCTGCATCCTGGTGGGCCTCCATCTTCAGCAGCATGGGGGAACTTGGCTGGGACATGTGCAGTGGTTCAACAGAGTAGCGGCATCTGGTCTTGGAATGTGGGGGAACAGCCTCACTGCTGCTGGTCAACCCTGCTCTCTCCGTGCTGGGTAAAGTCTTCCACTGCAGCAGGTCACCAGTCCCCATCCTTAGGCCGGTCCCCAGTCGTTCCATGCCTGGGGGCTCCCAGGGAGGCTTGGGTGGCGGCTCCCCCACCCCCAGGTACGCGTCGGGCATCTGGGTGAAGAGCCTATTCCCCTGGGACAGCTCCCCATCCTCCAGATTGGTGAGGCCAGTGCCAGGGAGGACCTTTCCACCCCAGAAACAGGTGGTACTGGCCCTAGGGCTGGGCCCCTTTGAAATCTCAGTTCTGGTAGTAGTGTCCATCTTGGGGCTGGCCACTAAGTCTCTGAAGCTTGTCACCTTCTCATTAGGCTCAGTTGCATCGTTCAACACCCCCAGGAGGACACCTACAGGTTCAGCAACCCCCAGTCCAGTATTGCTATTTCTCGTACGTTGAGCACCAACTGAACAGGAGCTGTGCAGCGGACATTCAGTCACCCTTCCAGACAAGGGCATCTCAGGGACCAGGGGTCTGTGACCTGGCATGTGTTTGATGTTCACTGTACTCGACACAGTAGGCCAAAGTAATAACAGAAGCAGTATCTTGTAGATATAGGAGCAGAGTAGAGTAGCCGCACCGCAAGGAGGTTCGAGCCGGCTCACCCCTAGTATAAATACTATAGCTGTGTAATTAGGGTGGTAGTCCACGTAGCCGTAGGCTCGGTCCTCCTGGCTCAAGAGTTTCTGTGGCTGGCGCGCCCCCATGATAAGTAGTAGGGGGTTGGTCTGTTGGTGCCAGCGTCTTGTTTAACTGTTGAGCCTGAGTTGCTCTCCTTTCCAGTATAGCTCTTGATTTCTGTGGCAACCAGCGGATCTTAGCTTAAAGGTAACAGGGAATATGTTAGGTATCACAGATGTCTCTAGGAGCGTATCCGCTAGTGGATATATGGATAGGTAGGTTATCTATATATATACATGGCTACACGCCCATATATATATATATACGTGTATAGGAATATCCCCAGAGCTAGATAGCTTTTCCTCCTTGCTTCAAAAAAATCACGCTTCCTCTGTATATAGTTCACAACTATGAAGGTCGATGGTCCAGGTACACACCACCACTGCCCAGTGTGGGGCAGCAAGTCAGGCTATGTCCACAGGGTGGGCGTACTTTCGTTCAGTTATCATATCAGTTTCCAGTGTTGTTTGGTGAGGTTAGTATTCACTTACTTGTACCCATGATACAAAAAAACAACCTTATTTATCACTTGGGTATTTATATATACATATATTTGTTTCACTAACCATTCAGCTTTGAAGTAGGGTTGGCAGGCTAGGGAGATGTTGAGGGTCTGAGCGGGTTTAAGGAACTGGTTTAGTTTTCCTTATCACACTGTAGACAGGGAGGGAGGAGCTTGCAAGTTTTTCTCCTAAAAAAAATATCTCTGATGTATGCTATAGAATGGCCCCTCTCCTGTGTGGGTGTGTGTGTGTGTGTGTGTGCGTGGAATCTCCTGTCCTTGTAACGCGCGTCCGCGCCGTCAAATCCGCGCACACGGGGAAAACGCGCTCTCACCCCTCAACTCGCTCTCTCATTGGTCCGCTTCGTCCGTTGGATTTATGATATTTTCCGCACTCTGTTGCGCTATCCGTGAATGGCGCTCTGTGTGTCCGATCGCTAGCCCCACACTACAGACGGACTTAGTCTAGTGTGGGTAGGAAGGGGGAAGCGCGTGAGGGGACGGGGGTAACTCCGTCCGTTCCCCCTGTGAGGGAGGGGGGTAACTGTGTGCTGGTGTAATAGGGCCTTTTCTTCTTAATCCTAGGTTTATCTATTATATCACCCTGATTGTATTTGCCTTCAATGGAGAGGGGCCCCTCCCCTTCCCTTGGAATAAGGGGTGTATTGTTGTTGTTGTGCTGTGGGCTTGAGATTGTTTTGATTGTATATCAGGGTCTTTATTATGTTACATCTAGCTTCTATTTCTGTCCTTATCACAATTGCATAACAGATTTGTTTACCAACTCTGTTCTATTTTTAGCTGTTATCACAATACACAATAATCCAAGCCTGTTCTATTCTTAGATTTATCACAACACAACAATTTGTTTGCCAAGCTTTGCTCATAAATCTATTGTTTGGCCATCACACTAGGGTGGTAATCCCTGAAAATGTGATATAATATCTGTTTTCTAGATGGGTGGCTGCGTTGTAGCCTCTCAGGATACTCGGGGTTGACGTAGTTTTTCTCTGTTCTGGTGCACTACACTCGTATGTTAGCTCGCAGCTTGCAGCTATGTGGCATGTTTCAGCCTATCGGCGGCAGGGAATGTCCCGTCCTGCTAGCGCCGCTTGCAGCTATGTGGCGTGTTTCAGCCTATCGGCGGCAGGGAATGTCCCGTCCTGCTAGCGCCGCTTATCCAAATCCAGCTGATGGCGGCAGGGAATGTCCCGTCCTGCTAGCGCCACTGGTTCGGATCCTGCTATCTCTTGCAGTAAAATTGGCCTATTTTCAGCCGTTTACACTTATTTGGCTTGTTTCAGCCGGTCCGCAGGCCTGTTTCAGCCCTTTTGGCGCTCAATTCTCCGTTAGATATCAGCGCTGCTCGCGGTTATTCATCAAATTTCGCTGTCTCGCTTCCACAACTGCCGGATGCAGAGTTAAACTTTGCTGTCCAGGGTGGGTAATTCAGGTTGCTTGCGTCAGTTTTGCCAGATTCACTGCTGGGAGTACCTTAGCCTCAGATGCGCGTCTGCTCTACACTTGTGGTTCGCCGTAATCTCACACAGCTGTCACCAAAGTTGTGGTATCTGCCTAGGGTAAATGGCAGACACCAGAGTTCGAATAAAGACTACGACAGTGTGAACAGACGTGGACACCTTACTATAGAGAAGCTACGCTTCTCTAGCATTCACTAGACAAGAATCAACATCTATTTCAGTTGTCACTTTATTGAAGGTGTAAAGGATACTAAAGCTATATACAACAAACAATAACTACATGGATAGGAATAAATGATCATAACATAAAAGCATTATAATACATATACAATAGTCAGTTTGGGCAATCATGATTCCCCATCCCTGGAAAGGGTGGGGGGGATTAAGAATACAGTTAACCATAATATAAATACATATGGATTAGGAATAAAGATGGTTAAAGATAAATCATACAGTAAAACATAGATAATTGCAATGGTTAGGTAGATGGCTATCCCTGTCTGGGGCAGGCAGGATAGCCCATGGAGCAGCACAATAGGTAGATAAGCATAGAGGGGTTGAGTGGTAGGTCTGGGTACTAAAGAGGGAAGGTTTGATGATTATTTGTGACAACAACAGTCTGTGTGGGGGCAGGTTTAGATCCTTTATCCTCAGGGTTGAGGTGGTGCTGATAACTTGGTGGTTGAAGGGGAAGGTTCCGGTGCTTAAGATGGGAGAGGGAGGGGTAACACCCCTCCCTCCATTTGCAGGACAACTGAGAGATAAAATCAGTACCGTTATCTGACATCTTTTCAGGTGGCTTCATAATTGTAGAATAACAGGATTTAACTAGGTGCGTAGCATCACTATAATGTCTTGGTTTCTGCATGGTCCAGAGCTGCCGCATACCACACTACGATAGATTATTAAAAATTAAAAAAAGAAAAAACCGAAAAAAAGAAGTAGTCTCAATGTAAGTGTTATAAAAAAGTCAACTTTTGTTGTGATAGTGTAACTTTCTGATAACAGAATTATAGATTAACCTTGGTTATAGGGTAGCTACGCCACTAAAAACCTACTTAATGCGTTCTCAACTAATTGTACTATAGTGGCTTATATGTGGTGGTGTTTTACTTTTTTCCTTCTGGTGGCTCTGGTTAGTGGTAGTGGTTGGCTGGTATAGCACAGTTAGGAGAGTGAAACCATTTTTTTTAGATGTCAAAATATAATCTATGATTAAGGGTTTGTCCCTCTAAATCATCTTTGCCGATTTCTAGCCCCTGCGTTGCCGCCAAAGGGACTATACCCAACTTGTTTTTCAAAGATAGAAGAAACTGGAACGATGGTTTTTTAAAAAGAAATCCTCCATTCTATATTTTCAAATTATGTTAATCGAAGGAATGCATAAAATTTTATGAATAATTTTCAAAATCTCCAAAAAAAAATATATACTATTACTATTATGTCGATTTAAATAGTGAATTGTCTTTTTTTGATAATACGCTGATTCCGGTTTCGTCCATATTAAAAGTGATATGGATAATGAATGAAATCCTACATTACTTTTTTACAGGGATAAAACCGTTGTCATAGATTATATGTCCGATTTTATAAAAAAAAAACCAAGGATAACAACATCCATAAAAGCGAAGCACTGAAACGGTAGGACAAACGGATAATTAGATCACATAAAAATTTGTTGTTAAAAAAGTAGAAAAATCAACATGTTTAAAATGGATGTACGGACATTATGATAAAGATTATAGAGTTGCTACGCTTTCTAAATCGTACCTAACTACTACAGGATTCATCATGCAAAGTTTGAAATCGATAGGACAATTCTAACAAGCCTAAATTAACGAATAAAAAAGCTATCTATCTCGGACGGACGGATGGACGTACGGACGTACGGACGGACCTAATTATAGGAAAGCTTCGCTTTTAAAAATGGTTCCATCCTCCTAACTGTAGGAAGGCTGGCTTCACATCACATGCACCCATTAATGCATTTGCAATTTGCAAGTGAGAAACACTACTAGATGGGTTTTAACACAAAGAATATACAATGGAATTATTCTAGTATTTTGAAAAAAATTTAGGACATACTGAAGTAAATGACAATTTTGTAAGGCAACTTTGAAGCTGCAGCTTATTAACGAAAATTTACTTTTTGCCAGCTGCTACATCAGACATGTTTGGCGACAACGTATAAAACTTAGATGAGAGAGGCTTATCTTGATAAGAAATTCTTATATTTATAGCTATTCTCTGGCATTAACCACTTTTTCTATTAATTTCTTTCCTATACTGTAAATCTTTTTAAATGCTTCATGTATAATTTATATTAACAACGACCATGACTTGGTGAGCTCAAATTTTTTACAACAAACCTATGAAAAATGAAGGGCAGCTTTGATGCTGAAACTAAGAGCTAAGCCAAAGCTGGAATTAAAACAAAAACAATAATCTTTAGAGGTACCATAAATGATATATTTCTTGCTTCTATCCCCAACTTTTAAGTTGTAAGAGAAAAGTTACAATTATGATGACCTCAATATGTTTTATAGTTCTTCTGGGAGTTCAGGGGCGTGCGAGAAATAGGGGGGAGGGGGGGTATACATAACTTACAACCAACTGCACGAAAAAATTGCGGGGACTCAACTTCAAAGGCCATATAAATTGTAAAAAGTACTAGCTGGAGGTATAAAGATGAAGCTAAAATTTACAGGGAGTGCATAAAAAATCATTTAAGGGATACGAAACTTACCCCTTGCAAATTCCTGTACACGCTCCTTTTTAGGACACCAACTTCTTGAGACTTATGGATAAAAAATTGTTGAAAATAGATTTATAGCCAAGTGTAAAGATTTATTATTGAACACAACAATTTATGACATTTTCAATTATCATGGGGCTTTAGACACTCAGTGCTATTTCTCCGTATTTTCCTTTTTTGTAGCGAAGCTACTCTATAATTCATTTTGTCTGTCCATCCGTCCGTAACGCTATGGGGGAAACGTGTTTTTCTTGGCTCCTGTTGAAGGTAGACAGCTGAAATATTTAGTGAAGGTTTCTATAACATATGCCCATCTAATCTATACATTGTTTTGTCCATCTGTCTTTTATTTGGGGTGCTAGATCGATTAATAGATTTTCAAATTTTCGTGATTTTATATTTTATTTCTGAAATTAGCAAAAAGTCTAAACATTTTGACATAATTCAAGTGCAAAAAACGAAATGGAAAATTGAAAAAATATTTCCTAGAAATAGAATTTTTCTCCGTATACATCAATAAACAAGGATTGGTTTCAAAATTTATTTATCCTATTTTATTTGTTGTATACCGAACGTTCAGGCCATTCATGGGATCTTAATTGACAGACAGGCAGAAATCCTGGTCCAGGGTCTAAAGGATTTTGATAATTTTAAGATTCAAGTTTCCTGGATTTTTCGAAAAATGGCAGGTTTCACCACCATGCGTGAAACCCGTTTGGATGCTTTAAAATTATTTTTAAAAGGGGGATTACCATATTTGGGTTAGTTTTGGACTTCCAGCTGATTTTAAAAATGTCAAAGTTGCACCTTTCTAAGGCTTGCAGGCGGCTGCCGAGCCCTAAAAATTGTCAGGCTTTAAATATTGCTGAATATTGTAAGGTAGAGAAAACTTTGCATAGTTTCACATTTTATTGGAAACAGTTATTTTAACATTTTAAAGATGTTTTAACTTTAAAACTTTAAATGCGTAGTTATTGTAAAGGTCTTACTTGTTCATTTTTAAAAGCTAAGCTTTTCTATAATTAGGGTCGTTCTATACGTCCGTCCTAAACGGTTAGTTCTTTTCGTTAATTTAAACAGGTTTGCATTTTCTTATCGGTTCCAAACTTTGCATGATGATTCCTATAATAGTTGGGTACGACTTAGAAAACAACTCTATAACGTTACCAGAAAGTCCATACGTAAATTTTTTTGATAAAAATATGGTGTTGGTTAAAATTTTCTGATTTGTTTAATACGATTCATATTACAACAAGGTACAATCTTATAAACGAAGCCTATCTATAATCAAGTCTTAAATATTTAAGTATGTCCTAAAACAGTATCATGTATTTAATTACTTTTGCCACAAATTTACTCACAATTTAGTTTAGTCTTATGCATTTAGAGCTTCGTATTTATAGATGTTGTCATCCTTATTATCTAAAGATTTACTTTGCTATTATCAGATAGACATTGTCTCTAAATTAATAACGTTTATTTGCAAGTATATATTTATTCTTTTTGATGCATTGTAATGTCTTAAACATATGTAAAAGTTTTGATTATCTCAACTTTTCCGGAGGAGTTTATAAAGCTGTTCCCAACAGCATGCAAAATGGTAGCGTACAATTTCAGAACTGGATGCACATGTTATGCACTTCTATCAAAAGTTATCACAAAAATTGTACAGTTTTTTAGAAAGAAAAGTGGATTTTGTTGATCTGTTCCAACGCCTCTCTCGGCCTGGCACGCTGCGCTCTTAAATTATGCAAGTTGATGGTGGTTATTTTTTAAAAGATCCGCAATTCTATTGTATTTTTCATTTTATATTATTACCTGCAATGAAAAAATATCCCTATCTGCTCCTTCTCACGTGATATTTTGATTTTGAATTCAAATTTTAGTTTTATAGTATTTAATTAATTTTCCTAAAAAAAAATATTGATAAGATCAAAACACTAACTTTTTAAAACTAAAATTACAATTTCCAGATTAAAAATCCAAGCTAAAAATACTGTGATTAGGTTGATTTCAACTTTTATAATCCATTAGCCCACCGTGCATTTTGAGTTCAGGCTTCAGTTCAAACTAGTTCTTTATTAATAAGTTCTTGCAAATATGGCAGAATCATTAAATATTTAGGCCAATATACACACTTTAAACAAGTTTTTTTACATAAAAAGTTGTACATTTGTGAAAAATTAGTCCATAATTAAATATAAACTAACTTTTTAAACACGTCAGTTTAATTTTTAAAAATGAAAACATCATATGGATTTTTTTTCGAAAAAAAGAAAACAATTTTAAAAAACTGATATCTTCTCTGAGTTGTAACTTTTGGAAAATGTATTGGATCAAGAAAGAAATTGCAGAATCCATTTCAATTCAAATCTCTATTCAAGTTCAATCTATGAATTGTGAATTGGTGATTTTCAGCAATTTTGAGAAGATTATAGATGAGAAGTTAGTATTTTGCACCATATCTGATCAATAGATAGCGAGATCAACTAAGGAACAAACGAATGAACAGACGGATGACAAACAGCCACATATATCGTTTTACTTTGTATCTATAATACAAAGTAGCTTGATGTATGTCCGTCCACCTGTCTGTCCGTTTGTATGTCTGTCTGTCTGTCCGTCTGTCAATCTGTCCCTTAAGATCTTGGTAACCACTGGTCCTGTGGTGGTTTTAGGCTATTTTCTTAGGACGTGGGACACCCCAAACCCTTCAAAAAATACAAAAATTCCGCCTCATTTTTTTGATGATGAAGATACACCACATGTACTACATTTTTTAAAATTACCTCTCGGGGCATAGCCCCTAGAGGCTAGGGGCGAATCCGCTTGTTAGCAATGTTAAGTATTTTGAATTTCTGGTTAATTTTTAGGAAACTATCCTT
Source organism: Acartia tonsa (assembly GCF_053477335.1). Lineage (NCBI taxonomy): Eukaryota > Metazoa > Arthropoda > Copepoda > Calanoida > Acartiidae > Acartia > Acartia tonsa. The sequence goes on along the minus strand of NC_137262.1, from coordinate 11,775,738 downwards.
CTTGATAAATTCTAAATTTAATGAATTTAAAAAATTTCAGGAGTTACAAGAACTTGGAGATTATTCTAATAATTTTCCCCCAACCCCGGAGCTGGAGAAAATCACATTCTATCCAAATTATCCAGTTGGGCCCAGAGGTAAGAATCTATTAGAGCCTGGCATCTCGGCAGCCGCGTGTAAGCCTCATTAAAATCGTCATATTATAACTTTAAAATTCAGCTGGATGTCTAAGACTGTTCCTAAATAGACAATCCATCTTTTCAGAATTTTATTTTTGCGGACAATCGGGTTTAAATTTGAGGCTTATTCGCAGGTGATGGACGGCTGCCGAGCCCTGGCCACAGCTACGAAAACAGTAAAAGTGTCTGACTAATAATTGGTAGGCCACTGGGCCCAACTGGATATTTTCATCAAATAACAAAGTAAATTATTTAGTAGCTGTGGAAAACAGTAAAATTGTCTGACTATGACGTCAGAAAAAATTAACAATTAACCAATGAGAGGCCGCTATATATTTTACCATTGTGAATACTGGCTTCTCATTGGTTAATTGTTATTTTTTTCTGACGTCATAGTCTGACAATTTTACTGTTTTCCACAGCTACTATATAATTTACTTTGTTATTTGATGAAAATTTGATGAGTTGGGCCCAGTGTGGTAAGAATTTATTAGAGCTTAAGCTACTCTATCATTTACTATGTTCGAAATTGTATTTTGTTTGACTATTAGAAATATTTTTGCAAAGGGCCTGCAAATGTAAATTTTAATTATTGATAGAGCCAACTCAACTTCTCTAGCTCCACTTTTTAACACACATTTTATTTCCTTCATAACTTCATCTTTTAGTTTTTATCTTATTTTTAAAAAATCAAGGAAGCTAGTAAAAGTGGCGGCACAGATTATGACGTCAAAAAAAATTAACCAATGAGAGGCCTCTATATATTTTTTCATTGGTCAATTACAGTGTATACTGGCCTCTCATTGGTGATTTTTTTGACGTCCTAATCTGTGCCGCCACTTTTAATTGGTCAATTACAGTGTATACTGGCCTCTCATTGGTGATTTTTTTTACGTCATAATCTGTGCCGCCACTTTTACTAGCTTCATTTACTAGTAATATTTGTATTGAGTTTATTGGGAACTCGAGGATAACTCCCTAAAGGTCACAGATTTAGTAATTCAGGAAGGGAGAGGGGGGCAAGAAGGTATTTCTATATGGGCAATTTTACTCAGGGGAATAAAGTTTCCGCCCCTCCCCCTCTTCCCAGAAGAGAACCATAACGGTCCAGTGATATCTTTTAGAACAAACAAATAGACAGATAGGATAGACAAACAACCATCATCCTTCTTATTTGTGCAAATTGCAAAACTTTTCATAATTAATGAGATAAAGGATTTAATCTTGAAATAATTTACAAAACTCTACTTTAAAAATGAAAATTTTAAATAAACAAAAAGTGTTTCAGGAAAAAAAAATAATGCATTTCTTAGTAGAAAAAACTAATTCATTATGAAGTCACGAAACTGTAAAACGGATTCCTGAAATTATAATGCAGCTTTAAGCAAGGACAAACCGCTAACTAAATATAGCAAAACAAAAAAACAAGGATGATAATACCCATTCGCAGCCAAATATAAAATAAAATGACTTCTGGACATCGAATAGGAAGCAACAAGGGAATGTTCACAAATTTTTTTGAAATATTTCTAATATATTTAGAATCTGTTTTTTTTACCTTTTCCATATCAATCATAGTCCCGTTAAATTTAAAAAGGTAAAGAGTTGTTGCACATTGAAGCCCTTTCTAAAAATAAAATTCGAGAATGAAAAGTTGAATAAAAGTTTATTTAAGGTTGTTTTTAATAAACACTGGCAGCCAAGCGATTAAATATTGCAGATTTTTGCACTTTTAGACACTTATTATTTCATTACAGCAAACTCTAAAAATAATATATCAAAACACATTCTGCTTACCTAGTTGAAACTTTAATAGTACACTAACGGCTACGCCCCTAGAAGGATCTAGGGGCACTTAAAGGGGGGGGGGAGATTTAGTCGACTTCACCTGTTTATTTTAAGATTTAAAAAGAATTTTTTTTGTAAGAGGTAAATTGTATTGAAAGGGTGGGATACCCTCCACCAAAATAGTTAAAAACCTTCCCTGGACTCAAAATAAGCTTCACTGTAAAATAGAACCATATCGGTTCAGCGGTTAATTAGATCCTGCGCTACAAACAAAAAAGCTTACTACCTTATATAATAGGATAACAAAAACTGTATGCTTTTTGGGAGATAAAAGCAGTTGCACAATATTTATTCATTAACTCTCATTTTGATATGAAAACGACGCTACTTTGTATTTAGGGTCCATCAGTACGCGTCATTTGTTAGTAAAGGAAATTTAAAAAATCTTTATTTCGATTTAACACAAATTGAAACTCAAAAAATTTATTTTTTATATATGGTTAAAATTCTCATAATCTGATCTTTAGACTTTTTACTTTTGAAGTATTTAACTGCTACGCCTCTAGATTCCTCTTTTAGATTCAAAAAGAAAAAGTAAAAAAAAAACTTTTTGGGGGGTAAAATCTTTTTCTTTATGGTACCATTTCCCAAAATAGTTGTAAACCTTCCCAAGACCTATGAGAAGCTACATTGTAAAGGAGAACCATATTGGTTTAGTTGTTAGTGAGATCCTTTAGTACACACAGACATACACAGATCTTGATACTTTATTATAAGGATATGAAAGAATTATATAGTGTTGCTTACATAGGCGTCCAAGGGGGGGGGTAATGGGCCATTTGGCACCCCCAAACGATTTTGGGGGTGCCGTAGGCACCCCCAAAATTTTGTGAACAATACCCCCCCCAAAAAAAAATTACCCCTACCTTGGGGGTGCCGTAGGCACCCCCAACGATTTTGGGGGGGGTATTTACCCCCCCCAAACCATTTTGGGGGGGGTATTTACCCCCCCCAAACCATTTAGGGGGGGGTAATTACCCCCCCCTAAATAAATGATCTTTAAAAAATTTGTTTTGGGGGGGGTATTTACCCCCCCCAAATTGAATGTTCTTTAAAAAAAATTTTACTGTCCAACCAGTTAAAACAGTTCTTAACCATGATAACAAAAAATTTAATAGTTTGATCATGTTTTATTTGCTTGGGCCTTTATAAGGGCTAAAACCATCCCGGGGATCTATGATGTAATTGTAAAGCACTGAAGATTCCATAAAATAGATACCTAACTAAATTAAATATTTCATTAAATAATGAAAAAGAATTTCTATAGGCGATTTCTTTTGGGAGGATGTCAGGGTGTCTCAAAACTAGTTATAAAACTTACCAGGACCTATAAGACGCTTCACTTTAAAGTATAATCATATTGGTTCATTGGTTAGTGAGTTAATTATTGTATTTTTATGTTCTAAAGAATGAGATACTACTATATATTTGAATAGTAGTGGCGCCCTTAGCATCTAAGAACTCGTGTTTTCTAAAGGGTAAAAAGGGAGGAGAAAAATAGCCTAAAACCACTCAAAGGATTGACCTATAATAGTGTGGAACCATCATGGGATCTATGTGAAGCTTTCCTAAAAAGGAGAACTCAGTATTAAAAGTAATGAAATCTGAAGCTATAGTCAAATAAACCTTACTTACTACTTTATGTTATAGGATAGTACTTATTAACTTAATAGATTAGGTAGGTGCTTTTTTTACATAATTAAATTACCCCCCCCAAAAATTTTACCCCCGGGGTAAATTAGTTTGGGGGGGGTAATTACCCCCCCCAACAGATTTGGGGGGAGTATTTACCCCACCCAACAGACTTTAGGGGGGGTAATTACCCCCCCCCAATCAAATTTTACCCCCGGGGTAAAAATTTTTGGGGGGGTAAAAAAAAATTTCGGCGCGCTTCGCGCGCCATTTTACCCCCCCCAAACACGAATTACCCCCCCCCCTAAAATTTTTTACCCCCCCCAAAAAAAAAAGCTTGGACGCCCCTGGTTGCTTATAATAGAAATAAGCAACAGACATTCTAGGGAAACTTAAAATTCTACTTTCCATTGTCTATATTGCTCTTTTTATTACAATATTTGCCAAGTTGCAAAATTTAAAAATCTTATTGATTAAACTTTCTTACATAGAATAAAAGAATCAGCTTATTCTTTTTACTTCTTTTGGGCGAGGATAATCATATTTATTTTAGAGAATCAAACCATTTTCCCTATTATTTGGAACCCCAGAATTTACAAACTACTAATATTAGATAACAACTTTTCTATGGAGACTCCTTACTTATTCCAATTAAATAATAGCCTGTCTAACTTTGCCTTTTTATAAAAACGTTGTTTCGTGGTGCTTACAGTATTTCTTACTTTGCAACAACTTTACCTATAATTTTATTATCCTTGATAGACCAATTATTGTTTTTATAAAAGAATAATTAACCTTTTAAAAAGAATATCTGAAAAAATGGTAAAAATGAAATAAGTAACTGAACAAAGTGTCCAAAAAATTAGCCATATGACGTCATAAAAATGAGGCGAAATGGGAAAGAAAACCCCTAAAAAAGATATAGATAATCACTCATTTTTATGACGTTACATGGCTGATTTTTGAGACACTTTGTCCAGTTACATGAAATAATATAACCCAGACATTGTTTATTTCCTTAATGTTTGAAATAAAGGTTATTTATCTGTGTACTGTATACCTGTGTCTTTCATTGAGAAAAGGTCAGCCTTAAGTGTATACTTTTACATTTCAAATAAGTGAAAAATTAAACTATTTTTGGTAATGTATAAAATGTGTATTCAGTTATTAAGCTTTGATAATTGCCCCGATAATTGCAGAATTTTGGCAGAAGTGGAAAGGGGCAACCTAGTTTCTCAGAACCTATTAAAGATAGAATATAAGAAACTTTGTGTAGAACAAAAATGTAAAGACACAATGATGACAACATCCATAAAAGCGAAGCTCTGAAATGGTAGGACAAACGTTCATTAACACTTTTAGAGTGTCAGAACTGAATAATCAGAATAGAAATGTATAAAAAGGCGTAACTAAATTTTTAATAAATTTGTTGAAAAACTGCCTAAAGTTTAAGGACATACTTACATTTTTAGGACTTGGTTATAGAAATGCTCCGCTTATAACGTTGTACTTTGTTGTCCTAGGAATCAGTATACCAAAAGTCAGATCAATCGAATAATTTTGTCACATAAAAATTTGCTCTTACCTAACAACTACTGGAATCCGTAAGCCAACTTTCCCTTTTAATACCTTTCTACAAAATGTCAATATATGCTGGCTAAGCAGATTTATGATTTTGATAAATTCAAGTACAACGATGGAGGGACAATGCATCAAAGACAAATTGCATTTTTTAAACAAAAATAAATCTTCTATACAAAAATAAGAAAAATTTCTATTTTCGTTGTTTAGAAGTGTATGATAGAGTTGGAGAACTTTTTGCAGAAAAATACAATTCTTTTGTTGTGATAATGTTAACCAATGAAAACAAAATAAACAAGGACGTCAACTTTCAAAGTTATAAGAAAACAAAACAATGGTCAAGTAATTTTTACTTTGCTTTAGTAAGGACTTCAAGACACTGAAATCATATGAGTTGATGATTTCTAGCAAAACGCAAAAAAAACCTTTTAATGCACTAACCATGCCTGGAAGTACTGACAGGGTATATTATGATTCACCTGACATACCAGTAGTTGATACCATAGATAATAAGAATTAGACTCAAACTTAACATCTCCTTGACAACATTTGAGCCCTTTAATATTTTCACTTTTGATTATTTAGTTTAATGGATTTCTTCCATTATCATGAAAAAAAACTCAGCTGTAAAGAAACACAGACACATAAATAAAATGTAGATAAGTAAAATCAACAATAAACAGTGTTTAAACTTAACCCTGGCTCTATATTATTCTTATCAGAAGAGTAGAGAAGAAATTCAAATTGGTCTATAAAGGATAACATAGAAGATATATAGATAGAACATAGTTATGTTCTTAATTTTAGTATTAACTACCCCTAGTCATTTTATGCCAGAATCCAAAGAAACGAGGGGCTTAACCATTACTAAAGTGACTAAACCTAACTATCTTTTTGGTTGCAAATCTATGTTAACCATTTTTCTTTAGTCTAATTTCCCTTTTGTTCTATTTAATTTAGAATTAACATTTCCTGAATAAATGAAGGGCAAATCTTTAGAAGCCATACAATTAAGAATCATAAATAAAAGATTTGAAGATTTTGTATATTAATTAGAACCTCGATTTTTTTGTAACAAGAATATTATCAAGCCAAGCAAGGAAACCAAATATGATAAATTATAAGTATGTGACCAGTTAGATCCCCTTTAGTGACAACGCCCCTTAAGAGGCGATTTGTCGTAATTTCAAAATGGCTTTTGATAGGTTATTTTAGGTTAGGTTAGGTGATTGCCCCGCAGTGTTAAGCAATTGGCCCGCACGATTAGAGCCCCCGCAGGTGCTAGAAAAAGGATAAAAACTACTTTTATAAAAATACGAAGAATCGCCCCTTAAGGGGCGTTGCCACGAAAGGGACTTTACCCGATCTCCCACACAACTGGGAAAATTAGACTAAAATTATTTATTAAGTTTGGAAAGGGGGGTGGTCAAACACTATTTTTAGAAATTGTTTAACTACCCATCTCTTTAGATTAGAATCTAAATCCTTCATTTTTCCATTATGCAAATGTTCCATTAAAGTTTTGTTGAATTCCCATGGTAGAGATAAAAATAAGTCTCAGACTGATATTTAAATTGGTTAAATATTTTCATTAAGAAATATACAGTGCAATTTAGTGTGTAAGTTGATATTATAACAAATCAATAGTATAGATGTTTATACAGACAACTACCTCCCTTCCTTTTTCAAAGACCTCTTTCGTCTGCTTCTAAAATATTTTCTGCTACTTGGCTGTGTTAAAATAAGCGACACCATTTGTTGATTTTCAATGACCCTATAGAAAGGTTGCACAAGGTGGTTGCGATGGGGAGATACAGTTATTTAACTCTTTCTCCCTTTAGTGTTTTACTCTAATATTAATGTTATTAATATTTAAGTCAGTTTAGACACATTTCTAGTGCTATTGACGTTTTAAGGAAAATTCTGAGCTATCTGGTTTGTCGTCTTAAATATCGGGAAGAACCTCCTCCCCACCCCATCCCTTACATATATTTATAGAATGTATCCCTGAATTTGACAGGACGATAGACCACAGGCAGGCTCTAATTATAGGAAAGCTGTGCTTCTTATAATTATGTATATTGTCAATGTATATGTACTATTTCCATACCTTGTTTAAATATCTTTAATTTTGAATTTAACATGATGATTTTGAATTTTGAATGTATGCAGAAGTCTTATGTTTGTCTTACAAAATTTGAATTTAAAATTGATAAGTAATATTCCTACAATATATCTAAATTAAGATTTAAAGTTTTGCTTAAGACTTTTAAAACGTTGCTACCATCATTTCTTCTCTGACGTTGATTTAGAGGTCACCTTCAAGAAATTTTTACTTTAGTTTGAAGAATGATACGTATATTTTAGCTGAAAGTAGTTTAACAAGCTTTACTACTGTTGGCTATTCTTTTCCTTGTTTTCCTATTTCTGCGGAAACACTGGGAAAAGTTTAGTCTAGGAAATGGAATTTATCTAGAAAACTTTCTGATCTTCTTCGCGGATTTTCTTATTTTCTTTCCCGGATTAATTATGTTTTTACAATGTCAAGGAACATGGTTTAATCTTTTTCTTGTGGCAAAGTTTATTTTCTGTTGAAATGAATATAAATTCTATATAAACAAACAGAGAACTCTCTCTAATTCTATCTTATTAAACAAGAACATATTTGTTACAAGCAAGTGTTTGGCTAAGCATTTTAAAGAGGCCAAAAATGAATTAGAAAATTATATGAAGTAAAATATACAGCTCAAATTTTGAAGCTTTTAAGGAATATAGCATAAAAACATGTATTATGATTAGTAGAGCGGACGGTTTAGTCATTTACGAGATCTTACTGTACATGAGATACAAAAACCTTGTTACTTTTGCAAAACAAAAATTAACATGTAAATTTGTTGAAATATGAATTTAGTATTCTTTGTGTAAATTTAATTATTTGTTAACAAAGAGCCTTACTTGTAGGGCACGTTAGCCGCTCATAAGCCGCAATTAAACCTGTTTTGGTGCTTGAAAACGTTTCTGCCGGATTACTTCTAGGAACAGGTTTTATAGCAACATATTTATAAACGGCCTAATTGAGTTTGACGCGCGGCTGTCGAGCCCTGCCTTCAAGACTCAACATTCTGTGAAAACAAAATTCAATTCAATTATTCATTCCTTCTATTGTCACAAATCTCAGTTTTAAAATTTTTGTTTGCTCATTCGAATGTAATTTTTTTGTACATATCTTCTATTTCGTTAATCAAACGGCCACAAAAAAAATATGACACATCCCAAAAAATGGAAATCTTAAAAAATAAAATTGGTATTTGTTATTTACTTACAAGATTGAGACAATATTATTTGAATAATTTTTATCCATTAAGATAGGATTTGCCTTTCAAAATGTTATTGTATTTATATTATTGAATCTAAAGTAAACTTTCCTTGTAAATATACTGTTTGTTTATTTTGTCTTAGATTAGGATTTTTAGAAAATATTGCTACAGATATAAAGGGAAAGCACAATGGATTAATGGATTTATTATTACTTAGATCTTACACCAGATTATCATGTACCCCAATAAAGTGAAAATTTTAGCGGGCTAAATAACGATTCCCTATAATCCACCCCCTTTATCCCGTCCCCTACCCTCCTCCTGGATGAACGAACTGGCCAAAAACTGATGTCCTGTTAGCAACTTAAGTTGACAACAAGATTAAGATTTTTACAAAGTATGCTAGATATCACACGGATAAGACAATGGATTATAATATTGATTAATCTCAAATATAATTTTTTCAATATATAATTTTATATTTATGTCGACTATTTGTCATTAGATAAAAGTGGCCATGACTGACTTATTGTCTACATGCAACTATTAAAATGAACTTAGGCGTTATTATGTCAACTATATGATATTTAATAAAGTGGCTATTTCGACATAATAGAGATGAGACGATGAATACATGTCTACCTAAATCCATTTAACTGCACAGATTTTAAACATTTCAATGTCAATTGTCTTTTCCCTCCCAGGATAAAGCTATATAAAATGCTGTAAGTCTTATTTGTTTGCAGCAAAATATCTCGGTTCTTGCTGGTCTGATATATATGGTTGTTCTTATTTGGGAAGCTTTATAAATGTCCCTTGGGGGTTTTAGGTTAGGTTCTTTCTTTACCTCCTTAGCCCTCTCCTAAAGGCTGGGAACGAAGCAATTAATAATGTAGGAAGTATTTGATATGCCATCCAAGGAAGATCAATAAAACCTCTTATGTTCTAAAGGACATGTACTATTGGAAGTTTGAATTTTGATTGATTGAATTTAGATTAAATTAAGTGGATATCAGAGAATATCTTGCAATTTCTGTCATGTAAATTGCATATTTGAAATTAATGAGATATATATTATCAAAATATAAATTTAATTATTGACTTTATTGTTTACATTTACGAAGGGTTACTAAAGAAAGTAGTTATATTAAAGGACTTAGTAACTACATAACAAAAACTGAAAATAATTGACTAAGAGTAAGCTTCCATGACTCTAATGGATCTATTGATGAGTGATCGAAAAGTGTTTTTTGTTCTTTTTCTTTAATTTACTAAGTATATTTGCGATTACTTTTATTTAATGAAATCTTCTAATTTTTAACATGTACAAAACGGCCTGCTGTATTGCATCAAGATCCATGACAGATCAATATAGGAATTAAACGTCTATAATCAAGCTCGAATTCTCCAAGGAGAGAATGTTAAAAACTCATAGTGCTCCAATAATCCCTATTAAATTCTCATTGACCAGAATGATAAGACCCATAATTCTACTTTTAGCATCATTAATTCAGTTTTTTAAATTCATGTTGCTATTTGAATAACATTGAAGTATTTGATTTCTATTCATAACACAGAAAATTTAAATTTATAATATAGTAAATCTAAGAAAACTTAGTTTTAATATAAATTGATTTGTGCGACACTCCCGTAATGTGGTCTGATATTAAACTAAACATTTTAACCCTTTCAGGACGAAAATTTGAAATGAAAAATATTAGGTTATATTCTTTTAAAAATGTTCAAAAAAATGAAGCAAAACGTTATATCGTGTATTGTTACATTAAATATAGATAAAACAAAAATTACTGAATAAATCAGTTAAACAGATATTATAAAATAAGACGTTAAAGTCGTAATCTTTATGTGCAACTTAATATTTTTAAAAGAGAGAACGGGTCGATAGAGAGAGAGGAAGAGAGAGAGAGAGAGCGAGGGGATAGAGAAAAAAGAGAGAGAGAGAACGGGGGGATATTTATAGAGAGAGAACAGGGGGATAGAGAGAGAGAGAGAGAGAGAGAGAGAGAGAGAAAGAAAGAAAGAAAGAAAGAAAGAGAGAGAACGAGAGAGAATTAGGGGATAGAGAGAGAGAGAGAAAATTAGGGGATAGAGAGTGAGAGAGAGAGAGAAAGAGAGAGAGAGAGAGAGAGAGTGAGAGAGAAAGGGGGGATAGAGAGAGAGAAAGAGGGGGGAAGTACATATTGAATTTTTGTATAAAATAAAATTTGAGTAAATATATCATTAAATAGCTTAAATATAAGATATTTTATTTGGACATACTAACGTGATAGAGCAGCTATGTAAAGCAATGGTAAAAAAATAAAGATTTTGACTTTGACTTCATTGAAGGACATAACAGTTTCAAAAATTTTATTTGAGTTTGAATTCAATAGGACAATTCTAATAGTAATATGCCTAAATTAACAATCAGAACTATCTGTTAGGGATATTCGGATGGACAGACCAACCCCCACTGTAGAAAAGTTTTGCTTTTAACAAGAAATAGATCATTAACATTATACAATCCCTTTTCAAACTGACCAATAAATGAGGTCTATACTGGCAAGCTATTTTGGGAATATTTACACCATTTTTCAGCCATTGATTAGTAAATGAGAAAATCACATTTTCCCCTCTTCCCAGCCAACAGACGAACGGACAGACATTTTGAATTATAAATGAGATTCACTACTTAATTACAGCGGAAAATGAATTTTGCAAATGTTCCATTATAATCTTGATAAAAAATTTAATCCATCTAATTTTAATAGCAGCTGAAAAAACAAATATTTTAGCTATAGGAAGACAGAAGTGAATTGCTTTCCAAAAAATTAAACCTTCTATATTAAATAGCAGAAGGGAAAATAAACATTTCTCCTACAGTAATTTTATTTTTTTCAGAGCACTTCAGAGACAGAAAGTAAAACTTTTTAAATTTAAATTTATTGACTTCGCTACTAACATTTAACAGATAAATAAGGATGACAAAATCCACAACTATAGAAGCTCTTGAATCAAAACAAGGATGACAACATCCATAAGTAGCGAAGCTCAAAAATTATGATTGTATATCAGAAAAAAATACTATAAAGCAGTGTCAAGTAATAAATATTAATATTGGTAAAATTGAGAAATCACGCAACCTTATAATCACGAAAATTAAAAAATCTAGGAGTCGATCTAGCACCGCAATTAATAGACAAATCTTAAAGAAACTTAATGGAAATATGTAGAACATGAGCATACTCAATCCCTGATAATTTCAACCGTCAATCCTGAATAGGAATTGAGAAAACCATGAAAACCTAAAAAATCTAGGAATCGATCTAGCACCCCAATTGATAAAAAATATTAATAAAACTTGGTGAAAATATGTAGAATATAAAATTAATAAATCCCTGAAAATTTCAGCCCTTTATCTTGAAAAGGAGTTGAAAAAATCACAAAAACGTAAAAATCTAGGAATCGATCTAGCACCCCAAATAACAAACAGACGGACAAAACAATGTATATATTAGATGGGCATATATAGTGGGAATCTTCACTAAAAATTTCAGCTGTCTATCTTGAATAGGAGCCGAGAAAATCACGTTTCCCCCAATTCATTAATTATGGACATACGGACGGACGGACATTGTGAATTATAGAGTAGCTTCGCTACTAAAAATAAAAGGCAAAGCAAATGAAAGCAAAAAGGGTGCACAAAAGACAGACACTTAGAGTAATGATACTTAGTGGTATTTGAATCTTTACACAAAAAATATCTTCGATAAAAGCTGAGAAAATTATTTAAGAGCATTACCGATAGACCGACAGACAATACTATTCTTAGAGTATACATGCATTGGTCAGCAAACATAAAATAAGCCTTCTGTCTTAACCCTGAAAGATCGGGCCCTCTACAAATTCTTAATCGGATTTTATACCTTAATATTTGCATCAGCCTTCTACCTTTCCAGTACGGATATTTAATATTCTCAAGAACATTACAGACCAGTGAACAACGTGAGCCGTAGGCTAGTATATGATATTTTAGGCTTTCAAGATTTTTGACTAATCTACCCTGAAAAGCATATAAATTCGTTATATTAATCTTTATGAATAGTCAGACATCTTGTAACTTTAAAAAGATTGGATCACAGCAAAATTTATTGAAGGTCTACTTATAAATTATTAAAGATTGTATAAAACTGAACTAAAGCAGGGATATTCGGGGATAAGACAATGGCTGATAAAATGCTGTACGTCCCCAATGAAAATAAACAAATTATCCCATTTTGAGATTAAAATTATTGGTTGAAAAATTTGGACTTTATTAGTAGTTTGAAATCTACAAATCACAATTCAATAAAAGCACCCAAAGTTTTTGATACTTTAGATACTAGTGTAATTAACATGTCCCCTCCCTCCCTGGAACCAGAAGGAGTATTCTACCCTCAGGTTGTAAACAGAATTTACTATGGCTGGACTCTTTCCCGGGGGAATCAATAAACTAGCTGGACACAATATTCAGCTATTAGTAGTAGACCTTTCATTGTACATTTTTATTCCACGACTCTTGTCTTTATATTTCTAATAGCAGGCTGCGCCCACTTAAATTTAGGACCTCTGGTTTTGAAGGGGTATGGAAGGGAAGAAGTAAGCTAAAAACCATCATTGGGGCTTAGAACAAAAAAATTAAATATCCGTGACCAATGTAAAGCTACCCTAAAATGGAATATTTTTAGTAGCTTTCGAAAGATGTATTAGGCTACAAGCCAAAACTTACTACTTTTCATAATAATTATATATATAAACACAAGTTATTTTTTTAACATTTTATCTATGAAATACTTAAAACCCCAATAAAACACACATTGCTCTTCATTCGATTTTTATACAATACACTATTTTATTTATCTTCATTAAAGGGTATTAAGCAAAAAAGTTGTTGAAACTTTCGTTGTAAGTAATTTTATGTTATGTTACTATTATCTCTAAATAATGTTGAAAAAGTGGGAAGATTATAATCTAATTTAACTCAATTAATTCACAAGCATAGCTATGTCTGTGTGTCTAGATCTATCTCTATGCGCATAGATAGGTCTATTCAATAACACAGATACTATACTGTACTATATGCTATAACTTTTCTAAATATATGTATATTTCATAGAAAAGCAACTCGTACAAAATTTTCTAAAGTACGTCTATAATAAATCAAGAGGATAGATTTTAATAAAAACATAAGTTTCGTGCTTTGTCTATTTCTTTCATAATGGATATAATAGTCCTTTTATTACACTCTTAAATCCATTATGAAAAATTTATTATTAAAGTAAAATAATTTAAAGTTTTTGTTCAAATATTGTATAACTATGAAACAACTCCTAATATTTTAAAATGTAAAATTTAGATTTGTTTAATCCTATTACACAAACCTTTTATGATATTGTATTGCATATTCATGGTGGAATAAATATATGATGAAAATTTATATTATGAATATTATTGTTGAATGCTTAATGATAAAATTATTAAATAACTTTTCGAGTCTGGATTATACTTTAACATGCAAAGTTGATTTTCTATATTTTTAAAATAAAGGACAATTATGGCCAATAAAATGGTGTTTTAAAAAACTGTTGAAAGTGAAATAGTGTATTAGTTTATTTGTTAAAAAGGCCTAAAGGGGGACTTTTGGTGGGGGGGATTTTGGGGGATTCATTTTTTCTAGGAGTGTTTTCTCTTCATAAGAAGCTACAATGTTAAGAAGAACCATATCGATTCAGCGGTTAGTATGACTATGAATACAAACAGACTGACACATAGATATCACTTTTATATAAGGATTAAAATCGAAGTCGAAAAGTAGAATTTAAGAAAAAAATGTTTTAAAGGTTGTTAAAAAGCTGGCCTACCTTTCTTAATTAAAGTAACCATAATCATAAAAAAAAAGAATTATTGTTCATCCAATTTTTACCATTAACAAAATCATTAATGTAACAAAAGTAAAATGGTCCAAACTGCAGTTTTGTTCCTTTTTTATTTAACAGAAAGAATATTAATGATGGGTTAATTATTTTCTTTGCATTAGTATCATATGTATTTTTTTTATAAATCACCATAATAAGTGATATATTTTTATTATCTTTTTTGTGCGTCATCGTACCTTCTGGACAAACAACAATAACAAGAAAAAAGGAATTCATAAAAAATACACCATAATTTTTTCTTTTAAATTTCCTTAGGGATTGTGACACTGCCTAAATATTTGATATTTTGAATTAACCTTTGAGGAGGGGAAAAGCTAAATTAATGAAGACGAATTTAGGCTTAGGGGTTGTATACTTCACACTCCCGCGTTGATTAAATGAGGGACTAATTTGGATGTGGAAAACTTTGATTCATATCATAATTACTTTCATTTTAGATATATAGACTTAATGAAGACTAGCGTAGCTTTGGTTGTAAATAATTGATATTTTCGCATTTATTTATTCTATTTGTACTATTTACAACTCCATGTTCTGTCCTTTACAATTCATATATCATCAATTTGCCACAAATGAAACTTTGATAATAAACTTTTATTTTCATAGAAACAGCAAAAAATGGCAAAATTTTTATTAAAGTCATTTTTTGACATTTTCATATTTTTAAAAACCTAACAAGATTGGTGGCACATAAAATCATTTTTTCCAGTGGTTTCCTTAGTTTTAAATAGATAAATGTAAGGGAGTATGTAAACTCCTAAGCTAGCCTAAGAAATTGTATAGGGTTTGGCCCAATATTTATATAAACTTGAAAAGGTCTATAAGATGATTCTATGGTATTCGTCTTAAATTTTCTACTGACAATTTAAAGCTAGAAATTTAATACTGCATTCTTTTTTGGGGGGTGGATTAATTTCTGTATTAGGGTTTTCTCTTGGGATGGGGGGCTCAGATACCCTCCCACAAAATAGCTAAAAGCTTCACTGTAAGGAGAACTATATTGGTTTAGCGGTTTGTGAGATCCTTTGCTACAAACAGACGGATTTCCTGTTACTTTTATATAAGTATAGATTGCTGAAATGTATGAAGCCTAGGTTTGATTAGAAAATGAATAATTTGAATGAATCATTAATGAAGGAGGAGCTATCCCTCCCCCTTAACACACAAGCATAGTAATATTATGCTTAGAAGCATATAATTTTATTAACAATTAAGGCTACAATAGGTGTTTTATTATTATCATTATTAATTATATTCATTAAGTGAAATTTCAAAACGTTTTTTTCGTTAATTTTTAGCAAAGTCACTTCTTATATTTTTTTAGTTTCTTCAATTGGTTTGGCACTTAATAAAAACGTAAAAGGCAAATTATTTGGTTTAGTTTTATGTGTACATGAGCCGGACCTTGCTTAATAAAATTCATTTTTCTGTGAATAGTCTTTCTATTGAATGATCTTTTTCCAAAGAAGATAAAGTATAGAATAGAATCCAGGTAGAAGATTCTGCCTGGCTAGCCTGAAGTAAAATTGGAACATTAGAAAGACCAAAACGGCTATAAGGCTGTTAGTAAATAACATGATTTCAGTAATTATTCAGAAAAAAATATTCAAAATAAATTCCTTTTGCAATAATTTACTAAAAGCCTTGTAGCCAAGCTTCCAGCTTTCTCTTCCCTATTCACAATAGATTAAAAAAGGAATTTTATGTGCATTTTAAACCTTAAAAAATTTAATTATGTAAGAAAATTTACAAAAATATTGGTCTTGGTATCTATTATATTATAAAACTAGGTTGCGCTCTTATGTATGTTTTTAAACAGCTGATTTATACAACTACATCCATACATTAACTTGTGGTAGGAGGGGAAGGGGTGAGGAAGGGGCTTTACCCATTTAACTGACCCTTAAAAATTACAAATGTGGTCAATTGTACTTACCAAAATTAAAACAATATGATGTTAAGCGACTTTTCATCTTTGTCTAAAACGACCAAGCAGCTAATGCTGTCTTCATTTTAATAAGAGGTGTGCATCAGAGGAATTAGACTCATTGAGATACTTATGTGTATGGGTAAATTATTACCTTCTGATTACAGAGAATATTCTTTATAGTTCTAAAATCTAGCGTGTTACACTACAACACATAATTTTAAATCATGAAGATCAATAAAATTTTTATCAGTATATATTATATTTTGATACAAATTAAATTTTTCTAATTTTGTCCAACTAGTCATTGTGATTTGTACTTTAGCATTATTGTCTTTACTGCGCAATTCAAAGATTTCTTCTAATTTCCCAGAAATTTTTAGGTTTTTCACTTCTATTTCTCCTTATTCTATGTCTTTTTCTGAAAGGTCTAAAGTATGTTATTATCTAAATAATAATATTATTATTAATTATCTAAATAGATAAAAATAGTTTGTGCTAAAAAAAGATACAGAATAATAAGAAAAAAATATTACTCCATTGAAAAAAGTTTTTTAGAAGTTTTCTTTTTAACCAAATTTGGTCACAACTAATAGCCAAAATTGTCTTCAAATTATTATTTTAACAACTTCTGCAAATTTTTATCCTTATAATAAAGTAAAAGGATGTTTGTTTGTTTGTTTTTCTGTTTGCAAACCGCTAAACCGATTGGGTTCTCCTTAACAGGGTAGCTTCTCAAAAGTCCCAGAAAGGTTTATAACTATTTTGGGAGAGTTTACCATTCCCTCCCAGGAGAAATCGCCAACAGAAAAAAAATTTACCCCTCCCCCCCAATAAAACAAAAAATATCTTTTTTAAAACTAAGCTATAAAATGGGGTTGGGAGGGTCGAAAGCCCCACTCAATCACCCCCCAAAAAATTGCTTTTTACTTTTTTTTTAAATCTAAATTTAAAAAATTAGTTTTGGGATTCATCTTCCCCCTCCTCAAGTACCCCTAGAGCCCTCTAGGGGCGTAGCCGCTAGTACGTAATATTATTGCAAAAAGTTAGCAATACTAAAAGTAAATAAAAAAATTCAATATCGATCCTTATTCAAATAGTAAATTAATAACTAAGCATTATAAAATTTAGTAAATTAAAACAAAGAGAAAGCATTTATTTTGAAATAATATTTTTATTTTAACATTCTACACATGTTATGGATTTTTTTTATTATACGATATGTTACATGAATGAATATATGATATGTGGATACTGTGACTGGGAAAGTTTTGTCGTCAATTTAGGTTGCTACTAATATAGTCCTCACTTCCTCTATGGTCATTGGAGGGGATCAAGTTATAAGGGTGGGAGATAGGGGTTTCAATATATCAGCCATCTGGGAGAAACATTTTGTCATGGTATTCGAGAATCTCTCAAAATATCAACGTTTTCTATATTTACATGATTCTTCAGAATAGCTTAGAACCAGTTTTCATCCAGTACAAGTTAATTTCAAAGCTTTTTTGAAGAACCATAACAAATTTTTTAAAAATTATTTAATTTTTTTTATTTCAGAACGAGATCCCATTCTGATAGAGCGAAGCAACCTTATCAATATTAGCAAACTTGTTGTGAAAGAGGTAATTATAGTGAAGCATTTATTTGTTAGTTAGTTGAAAAATAATAGTAGATTTTAGTAAAGTTATCTAATGAATAATGTAATCCTTATAATAAAGTAACAGGATGTCTTTGTGTTTGTACCGTAGGATCTGAACCGATCGGGTTCTCCTTATTAGGGTACCTTTTCATAGGCCTCGGGAAGGTTTATAACTATTTTGGGGGAGGGTACCATCACTCTCCTCAGAGAAATCGACAAATATAATTTTTTTAAACGCCGCCCTACGGACATTTTTGCAATTAGCTAAAATATAACTAACACCATTTATCGGCGAAAAAAATCTTTTTGGTAAATAGCTGAATTAAAAATAGATTGAAAAGAAATAATTTCACGTGTCCCTAGAGGCCTCTAGGTGCGTAGCCGCTAGTTACTTATTATTCCAAGACTTTAATTTAAAAATAAACTAGCCTAAAACCATCTCTGGACCTGCCCTATAATCGAAAATGTTTTGTGGTTATCTAAACTAAAGCAGCACAAAAAAAAATCCAATTAAGATGAGTAAAGGAGGTGGTCAATAGTTAGGTTTGAGTGAAAGATCCATTGGGACAAACACGAATACAAAAAAAAATATTAATTTTTTTTAAAATGACTAAACTTTATGTTGATATTTTGAGGAGAAACTGTGTAATGGATATTAATATGATTACCAACAATATCATACACACATCTAATTTAATTTAATTAGGAAAAATTAGTTTTGTCTTTTAGAAAAGTTGAGGAAATTGTTGCATCATCATGATATACATTAGAGGGGATTATTTATCGCGTAATCCTAAGCTGGATCTTTAAATCATTTTAGTGGTGAGCCAGATCGGGGTGAGCCAACTTTCCACCAATGAGAGCACAGCATTTTATGAAATGCCGCGCTGTGATTGGCAGAAATTTGGCTCACCCCGATCTGGCTCACCACTAAAATGATTTAAAGATCCAGCTCTAGTATTTAGAACATTTAGAAACCTCCAAGAAAGCCTTTAATGGTAATCAGTGGAAAAAATTATAACAAATACTAATAAATGGCGGTATTTTAGTGGGGAAAAATAGATATAGAGCTTCCTATTACCTTTTTCCAGCAAGGTTTCAAGAAGGTTCTGTTGTTTTTACATGGATTGGATGATTGATACATTATTTCTGTCCTATTTTGTAACAGAGCTGTGATTAAAAACAAAGAAAAAAAAATCATATACACTTGGACTTAGCAACATTACGTTTATTTAGTAGATTTTTTTTTAATTTCCAACTATAAGTAACAAAAAGGCTGAAAGAAGACAATTATAACTTACCGCTCAGTTTACAGACAAATCCACAGTGCCAAATACTTAGCAGTTCCGACGAAACTTTATTTTTGAACCAGAAAATAAAAACATATAAACTAACAAAATTACACACAAACTTTCAATAAGAGGGAAACATGAAAGTCTGGCATTTCAAAAACTTTTTAAAGGTCGGATGAAACAATATATTAATTAGTGCTAAACATGAAAATAATAAAATATGCCTGGCTCCTTTTTTTATTTGTTTTGCATTTTATGGTATCATAATTAATAGGGTTGGGCCGGATATCCGGTGTGGCCGGATATCCGGCCATTTTCAATATCCGGCCGGATACCGGATATTGAAACTATCCGGCCGGATATCCGGCTCTATGATTTTTTATACTTTACATCAAAAATCTCTGCTTTTTAAAATTTTAAATGGCTATAAGTTTCTTATTATTGAAGCTAGAAGAACATTTTTTCTGAATAAGTTTAACTTTATGTAAATTTATATAAGATTTCTGAAAAAAAAAAAATTTTACTACTTTAATATCTGGTAATTTGGCCGGTTATCCGGCCGGATATCCGGTAATTTGGCCGGATAACCGGATATTTGCTGGATATCCGGCCGGTCACCGGATATCCGGCATTTGAAATCAGCCGGATATCCGGTATCCGGTATCCGGCCAAAAAATTATCCGGCCCAACCCTAATAATTAAGTTTATTGCTTTATACTTTTAGAAATCAGATATTACCAGCCGCAAAGGCTATACCTATTAGGAAATAAGTCACAAAATTTTTTTTTTTTATAAAATTATCCCTAAAAATGCAAATTGTTACATAACTGCAACTTCTTTTTAATGATCCTTTTAAAATTTGGTTTTAATCTTCAAAAATATAAATAGAAACTATCTAGCTGCTTTATTAAAATACAAAGCAGCATTTTTGAACATGTATCTCTTGTGCGATTAAAATAAAACACTTTAATCTACATGAAAAACCTTGGGTACATTTTTTTTAAGTAAATGGAGAGAGTCACTCAAAAATCAGACGTGTGACGTCATAAAAATGAGTGATTATCCATATCTTGGGGGTTTCTTTCCCACTTCTCATCTCATCTCCCTCATTTAATGATGTCACATGTCTAATTTTTGAGTGACTTTTTTTTACATTTTTCAATCTAAAAATAAAATAAACAATTATATTTTGAAACCTTTAAATAAAATTGTTTGCTAACCCGAGAGTTTTTGAGAAAAGTTTTTTGTGGAATTAATAATTCAGAGAATTGAATAAGAGTCTGAAATAATATTTATGTAAGTTCAACAGTTACTCTTAAACTCGCGACTGTGGCATGACACGTAGCGAATACAGTTGTTTTTGGGAAGGTGATGGGTTTAAATCTCGTCTAAACACCGCTTCATAACTAAAGAAGAGTCCCCCTACTGCTTCTATGTCAGGTGCAAGACGTTGATTATCAAAGTTGGAAGATGTGGTTTAGAGGTACACCAAAAAAAAGAGCTCGTGGTATGCCCCCTTCTATAAGCTATCCCATGCTACTCTTTAACTTACTTATGTTTGAAAGTCTTGTATTACATACATTGACCAAATGTCTTTAAAAATAAGTTCAACTAAAAACAAGAACTATTACATCCAAAAGTATTGAAGCTGTTTGAAATTATAATCAAAAGTTTAAAATTTAAAACATAAAGTTAGAAGAGAAAAAACACTTTAGTATAAACATTAAAACTTTAGTCTAATTAAGAACTGAGCACTTACCTCCAATGATATCGCTTTTAATTTTCTCCTTTTGTCAATTGTAATTTTAACTTTGCACTACCGTCTGACAGAGAGAAAGACAGACAAAATAAATTAGACACTTATAGAGTAGCTTTACTTATATAAATCATAATTACATTTTGTCATCAAGTTTAATTTAAAGCAGACAATAAGCTCTCAAATTATGTACAGTTGTAATTTTGTCACTTGTCGCAGAGTTTAATCTCAAAAAGGAAACTTCTAACCTTAGTAATATAGGTTCATAAAAAATAATCTAAAGTAAACTCACTTTTTAGCGCCATTTTTTTCGTCTTTCTTGTTTCATCTTTTTATGTCAGTATTTTTAAAATATAAATTTGCTTATCAAATGCTTTGTTTAAGTCTAACTATTTTAAATTCAGTTTGAATTCAATTTATTTTCATTTAGTTTAAGGTGCATAATGATTTTTTATCAATAAACCAAACCCACTTATCTTAATATACCTTTTTGTATGCCTCTTCCCCCTTAAATGTTACTTATCTATAGTGCTATCTCTTTTAACCCAAGACATTAAAATTTAACAATTTTATATCATTACTAGTTTGCACAAGGGTTTTGCCAGGGTGGTTTGCGTCTTGAAGTGTTGAGAATCAGTAGAAGTCAGACCTGACAAATTTTAGGGTGGTGTTGCCACCCCTCTACATTCCCCTCCCGCACTCCCCTGTTGGAAAACTATATTGCCCTGAGCTGGATCTTTAAATCATTTCAATGGTGCGCTAAATCACCCCGCGCACCATTGTAATGATTTAAAGATCCAGCTCTGAAGAGTTTCCCTTAATTGCTGGTCTGCCTTATAAATGCATACAATTACTTTTATTCCCTTTCCAAGTATGTAATTGCCCCACAGTAGTATTTCATCATTTAACTTAAGTGGGTAATAAAGGTGAATTAGTTGAACTAATACTGTCTAATTTCTATACAATTCCTAGGTGTTTTATGTGATCAATCAATAATACATTATACATTATTTTTTGGGGCTTTACAAAGTGTTATTTAAAGTTAAATTCCAAAATAAGCATTTTAAGGTATAGCAAGAATAGAATAATAGTTTTATGATAAAATCTATTATAGGAAAATCGAAAAGGCAAACAAAAAAGTCTTATTTGAATATTCTCTTTAATGATATTTGTAGCATTCAGCTAAGTACGTAATTAAATGCGAAGGTTTTCTATCATTAGGTCCTTTACGTCGGTCCGTTCGTACTTAGCATGTACGTCATAGTTAGCTCGTTGATTTCGGCATGTTAGAAGTGTCTTATTTAATTCAAACTTCGTATAATGATTCGTGTAACAGTTAGGTACGATTTATTTTTAGTATATTTCTAAATTTCAATAAGAATATCATAGATTACTAGATCTATTTGGCGTATTAAAGAAACGACTTACTATTTTTTATGTTTTTTAAAGAAAATAACCTAAATTTTGTTTGGCTTTATTCGTCATTAAATCATTTAATGTTAGCTTTTCTTCTACGATTTAAATGTTTGTAGTAGGTTTGTTTATAATAAGGTATAGTAATATTTCTTTACTACCCTGCACTAACGTATAGACTTTTGATTTTACCTACAAACATGCCCTACAAAAGAATAGCTATTTTATTAATAAAACAATCAAGCCATCTTGTGCTTATCTAATCTATGCTGTTTGTTTAGGTTATCGACAGTAGTTTAAAGTTCAACAGACAGCTTGATTCTGATCATATTCCTCTACAACATTTCTTCATTGTTCTAGAACATGTTCTTAGGCATGGTATCAAACCTAAAAAGGTAAGTTTTAGTAAGAGATAGGTCAAATTAAGATAAAAAATATTCCCTCAGCAATCTTATGTCTTTTCCTAGGTTGAAAGCATTACTCGAAACATCTACAAAACAAATTAAGTAAAACGAATCTTTGTTAGAATTCAATAAGTTAATATTTTGAATTAAATATTAAATAAACTACATTTCACAAAAGTTTATTTAATTTAAATTTAAAAACTATTATTTTAGATTTTATTTGACAAATTTATTTTTAATTTATATTTTTTAAATCTTTTTAAAGTTATGAAATAATTAAGACACTCTCAAAATATTTATAAACCTACCAGACTCTTCATGTATGTATAGGGAATTTTAATATAGTTTTGATTTCCTTTTTCGGTCAGGTTTCTATGGGGTGTTTTCACAAAAATATATTGTCTGTATTGTTTTGTGTATAGGAAAAAATATTGCTTGATTAACTTTAGTGACTTAGGGTTTGGACCAAAGTCATCATTGAATAGGCTGAGACACTTTTGTGTAGCCACTAGGGCCAACTGAAGCACCACGATCAAGCATATTATGACTTGAAATGCAAGCTCCATCTTCAAGCGCATTATGTCTTTACTTGCTGACTCATGGGAGTATTATCTCACCCTCGCCGAGTATGGCAGATGCTCCAAATAAGTATGATGCTTTCTGTAGAGGAGCTAGAAATAAGGGTATTATTGATATCATGTACGTTATTTTTGAGTATCTAAACTAAATCAATAATCTCCCTTCTTACCCTTACGGCGAAGTTGCGTGATTTACTTGCAAATGAGAAGGGAAGAGATTTGAACTCGAACTCTCACCACTGTAGCTCAGTGGTGCTACTTCTGAGCCACGACGCACCCTTTTGGGCAATTCTGCAGTCATTTATTCTCAAAGAAAGAAATAAGTCACATATCTAAAATTTAAGATTGGATAAATTAACCATTCTTTTAATAATAGTTATTTATAAGAATTATAAGAATAAAACCAGTTTTTTTAGCCCCGAGGTGCCGAAGGCAGGGGCTAAAAACTGGTTTTAATCTTATGATTGTACATTTTTATACATAGTTTTTTCGTATGGATGAGAACCGGTTCTAATCCACCGGATTCGAATGAAAACGAGAAAAAATATTATCACTATGTAATAGGACAAGCTCGGCTACATAATTGAAGGCCTCTAGAGGTACTTAATTGAAGGGTAGGATAATACGACCCTCAACTTAATTTTTTGACAGGGGTCGGGGGTAATATTCTCTCGGGAGGGTGAAGATACTCTCCCCAAACTAGTTTTAATCTTTAGATTTTCAGTGTTTCGGGAGTTCATTTGGTACAAACAGACAGACAAAAATCCACTCGTTTTGTACAAGAATCAAATATCATTTACTAAAATTATACATCTGTATTTTAACAAAATTTCTAAGACCTTTAGCATTATAAATGATAATAATTCTATCCTATTATCTAGATCGTATAAATACCTTGTGATATAAATTCAAGCAGGATAAGAACATTACTCGTTTTCAACATACTAAAACAAATATTATTTGTCTTTTATTACCATCCTTAAATGGTTTAAGGACACTTGCTAACAAAAATACTGACCATTAAAGACCAATGATCATGCATTTAAGAATGAATGCTAAAAGTTTAAATAAGAAAAATAATTATTCTATACAGCTAAGAAGGAATGATATTATAGAAGATGATTAAAGTCTCTCCACAGATTATGACGCCATACGATAGAATAACCAATGAGAGGACAGCATAAATTTTACCATTGGTCAATTACAGTGTATACTGGCCTATAATTGGCTATTCTATCGAATGAAGTCATAATCTGTGGAGGGACTTCAATCATCTTCTATTATATGATATATGTATGTTCTTTAAAGCAAAGCTTGTCTTCATTCATGTTAGGTCCATCCATCTATAGTCTGTCCTCAACGGATAGACACATAGGTAAAATCGAAACATTCTATAATCAAGTTTTTAAAATGTAAGTTAGTCACTATTAAGCAATATTTAAGCAACTTTGCAATAGATATATGTAATTTTTTATTCTTTTTTTCATAGTGAGATCTTCTTTTTGGGTTTTGTAAACCATGTCTTTATATGAATAATAAATATAATAAATCTGTTTTTGATATTCTAAAGCAGAATTATATCACATCACATCACAAAAATTGAAGGTTCTTGTACTACTTGTAAATAACATCAGATTTTTTTTCAAATTTATTTTTTATTATAGTAAATAAAAGAAAGACACCTGTCACACTCAGTTAGTAAACTAGTAAATAATCAAGGAGGATGGGGACATTGGTAAATTTTACTGGTTCTGAATATTCAATAAACAAACTATCTGATTCGCTGGCTAAAAATCTTTGGGTACTTTTATTAAATCTTGATTAGTTAGTCTCTTTAATTTCATTATCCTTTAGTGAAAAGGTTTAAGGCTCGATTCAAAAACACGGTAAACCTTTAAATTGATGTAACTCTTTTCTATGCATCAAATAAAATATTAATATTCTATTTGACTGTTCTGTATGGATGTAAAAATAATGAGATTATTATGTGAGGTGTAAACCAATGCTCAGACAACAAATACAACAATTATTGTTCATCAAGAAAAGCTTTTTTTATTTTTACATGGAAAATATATTAGAGATACATATTTATAGCCATTTTTGGGACTACTAAGAATATAATATTTGGGAATAGTCCCTTTCGTAACATCGCCCCTTAAAATGGCTTTTTATAGGTTATTTATGTTAGGTTAGGTTATATTGGGTTAGGTGATTGCCCCTCAGGGTTAGGTTATTGGCCCCGCAGGGTTAGAGCCCCCCGCAGGGGCTAGAAATAGGAGAAAAGCTACTGTGAAAAATACGAATAATCGCCCCATAAGGTGCGATGTTACGAAAGGGACTATATCCTAATATTCTTTTTTTTTATTTACTGGAAGAAAAAGTATGAAGTAATAATTAATTTTAGAAAACATATTACATCATAAGCTTGGTAATAGAAAATATGATACACATATTAAATATACATTTTTCTTTCTATTGCTTCTTTCTACTAGCATATTTTTAAAAATAATAATATATCAACATTAATCTGAAGTAATATAACATTAAATAATAAATTAGGATTCGGCAATAAAATAGCCTAGAAACCACTCTAGATAGATAGATCAAGATAGCGAGATCTCAAGGGACAAAAAAACATGCAACTTTATATATTAGGTTGATATGCAGTTGTAGTAGCCTACATAAAAGCTGGATACCAAAATTTTAAGTAAAGCAAAGATACCATTTTTTTATAATTCGATAATTCGTAGCCCAATACTAGAAGGTTGCCGAGCCCTGTACGAAAAATTTAAAAGTAGAATTCTCAATGATGAGTTGCAATTTTATCATATTTAATTTTGTTTAGGGATTATTGGGACCAAAGAAGGAGCTGTGGGACCTGCTACAGAAAGTTGAAACTCTCGACTCTGATGCACAGGACATCACTGCCAGTGTCAGGGACCTGCCAACTGTCAGGTAAGGAGCTCATGGTTATGTAACAAGTTACAAGAATGCGCAGGAAATCACTACCAGTTTCAGGAAACTGCCAACAGTCAGGTAAAGAGGTCATGGTCATGTTATAAGATAAAAAGAAGCACAGGACATCACTGACAGTGTCAGGAATCTGCCAATAGTCAGGTAAGATGGTCATGATCATGTTATAAGATGCAAGAAATCACATGACATCACTACGAGTGTCAGGGACATATTAACAGTCAGGTAAGGAGGTCATGGTCTTGTTTCAAATTAGTATTGTAGTAAAAAACCAGGATATATTATTTTTTTTAAATAGATACAATTATTCAAAATGTCATGTCTTCAAAACTTTGTCTGATATAATCTACATTTAATGTTAAAAGTGTATATAGCACTGCATAAAAAAGTTTTTATCCAGTTTTTATTATCAATAATCTATCAACCGTGGTATCAATATCAAAGTATTGATTAAGTTCTATAATTACGCCAATGATATTCTGAAAACTATATACAATTAGGGAAGCACTTTATTACAGAAACGAACCTTATAGCTTATGAAATTTCTTGTGAATATTCCTCTAAACGACAACCATACCTCTGTCTGTCTATCTGTACTGTGTACTTAACACCTTACAAGATAATCTTATAAGACTTTGCTTGACCTTTGTTAATTAATGCTGTCTTTAGTAATTTACATGAATCCAAAGGGTGGGCTTGAAATTTTTTAAATAATCAAGTGCAGTGTTCTAAAGTATGTCAAGAATTTGAATGAATCAACTATTTCCAATTTTTTTTGAATATGCATTATATTTCACTAAAAGCAAATATGTATAAAATGAAATAAAGTGTAAAATAATCCACCCCTTGTTGGCAAAAACCATTCATCTTAATCCAACTCAATACAGGAATTTCATTCATTGGGAAAGCGACAATTAATCTGAAAAAAAAGTCAAACTATTATTTTTTTGCCCACTTGGCTCTGACATTAATATCAAATTAAAAACAGAGAAATAATAACGTCATATTCAGATACACGATTTATTAAAAACACAGGTTAAACAAATATTGCTTTACACTTAATTTATAATTGACTAGAAGCAACGCCACTAGAGGCTTCTTAGGGCACTTGGGGTGGAAGGGGAGGGGAGGAAGACAACCACTCCCAGTTTCAATTTAAGTTTTGAAAAAGATAAAGTAAAAAAATTTATGGGGTGCGTTTTTTTCTAGGGGCCATTTCTCTTGGAAGGGTGTTGCTACCCTCCCCTAAAATATTTATAGACCTTACCTGGACCAATGAAAAAGTACGTTGTAAAATAGAACCATATATGGTTCCTCGGTTAGCATAATCCCTCGGTACAGACAGACAGACACACATCCTGTTACTTTTATATAAGGATTATATGTTTAGGAAAATACTTCTCAATGCCTCTGCTCATGCACTCAAAGAGAATAAAAATAATATATAAAGCATAAACATAATTCTTTACACCTCTCCTTACATTTCTTTACAAGGTATATTCATTATTCATTCATTTATTCACCAATTGAAGGATAAAAAAAAACAGTAAAAGTTTTGAATATATAATTAAATGCTGGCTTAGCCCCCAGCCTTATGTTCTTTGTATAAAGTAAAGAGATTTTTTATCAACCAAACTATTTTGGTTAGGGTCTGAGGATATAAACTATTAGATCCAGTAAAGATATTTCTTCATATTTAAAACATATAATATAATTCATATTTTTGACTCCTTTGTTGCTTTCTTATTCTTATGATGAACAAAGATGACAACATCCATAAAAGCGAAGCTCTGAAATTGAAGGACAAACGAACATTAACACTTGTAAAGTGTCAGAACTGAATAGCAGATTATTATTGATTAAGCATAAACAAAATTGTAAGTAAATTTGTTGGAAAACTGCATAAATACATAATACTATTTCAGGACATACTAACATTTTTAGGACTTGATTATAGAGATGCTTCGCCCATAACATTGTACCTTGTTGTAATAGGACTCAGTATTCCAAAAATCAGCTGAATCGGATAATTCAAAAAAGTAAAAAATCAACATGTTTAAAAGGACGTACGGACATTTTGGTAATGACTATAGAGTTGCTACGCTTTCTAAATAGTACCTAACTACTACAGAAATTACCATGCAAAGTTTGAAATCTATACGACAATTCTAACATGAATAAATTAACGAAAAGAGCTATTCATGACGGACTGACGGACGGACGGACCGAACGACCGACCCTAATTATAGAAAATATCTTTCTTTTTCTTGAATACAAAATTTTAGCTTATTTTAATTTTTTGTAAATTCTATTTAAAGAGACAGCCCCAAATAGGAAATAGTTGTAAAAGCAATAAAGTAGATATTTTTAGTTCTGGATTATTTTTTAAAATAAGTTTTTTTACGTCACTATATATCCACTAGTTTAACCAGATTTTTGTTCTGAGAAAATTAATTGTATTTTTAATGTTATTTGAATAACAAAAATATTTTTATTTTTTTAAAGTTTTGAAAGTATGAAGATATTATAATTAAAATAGTTGTTTATCGAACAGATCTATAGTTTTACTTTAATATTTATCGCATCATTTTATAAACAGCTTTCTGCAGATATCAAATATATAATTATAAGATTAAAATCAGTTTTGTTAGCCCCGAGATGCAGAAGACAAGGATTAAAAAAAGGAGTATTATGATTGTAAATTTTTATATTTGTTGAAAACTGTATATAATACTATACATGATTATTCAATGTGGCTGAGAACCGTTCTAATCTACCAGGTATGTATCGGTTACGAAGCCATACTGGAATAAATATTTTTTGATATTTCTATAAGATGCTTAAAGATAGTATTTCCCAATTTCTAATTATGCCGCTAAAATGAAGAAAACGCACATTTTCTTGGTAAATGTGTTTCCGAAGTATTTTTATATTTTGGGTAATTTAATCCTTTATCATGGTCCATCTTTTTCTAATTATGATAAATATCTTCATTTCTAAAAAGAAATTGTCCGATATTATAGGAAAAAATCTGTTAATCTGATATTGTTTGGTATGTAAGAGTGATTATCTATTGAATTTAGCTAGGTAATTATCCGTTCCTCTATTGGTTATTGGATGCATGTCTGCAATAGAGTTTTATTAGAATGCTCAAGCTGTCATAGCTAGCCTTTTCTTGGTCTTATTTTTTTACATTTGGGAAGTCAGTAGAAATGTTAAAATGAAAACTTTTAAAAATATTTTTACTCAAAAATAAAATTTTGTACAGGTACAAAACTTCTCAAATTTTCCAGGCTACATGGAAAGATGACAAATCTTACATTTTATTTAATTCAGTGAAAGTTTAAAATATTCATTCGTAGTCTAATTTCTTTTGGTCTATTATATCTAATTTCTGTTTCTACCCTATAACAGAGAAAATTATACTTTTTGGAGTTTTTGTATAAAAAATCTTGAAAACTGAATAAACATATTCTAGCATTGCATCGATATTAATTAAGAAAACAATTCTACTTTATTTGATTTTAAAAATTCATATAGTAGACATATAGCTAGACAAACAACTAATTAAAAACATGTTGTTATTAATCCATTATTAATTAATTAGAACCGCCAAACTTTCTGTAGAAAGAAGGATGACAACACCCATAAAAGCTCTGAAATGGGAGGACAAGCGAACATCAACACTTGTAGATTGTCAGAACTGAATAAGCAGAATATTAATGCATAAATCTAAACAAAATTTTAAGTTAAGTTGCAAAACTGCTCAAAATAGATGATATTGTTTTAGGACATACTTACATTTTTAGGACTTGATTATAGAGATGCTTCGCTTATAACATTGTACCTTGTTGTATAGAATCTGTATACCAAAAATCAGATGAATGGAATTATTTAAAATAAAAGTCGTACCTAACTGTTACAGGAATCATCATGCAAAGTTTGAAATCGATAGGACAATTCTAACCTGTTTAAATTAACGAAAAAAGCTAACTGTAACGGACGGACGGACAGGCCGACCCTAATTATAGAAAAGCTTCGTTTTTAAAAAGTGCGTATGAAAGCGTAATTGAGTCTAAATGTGGTTAATTACTTAGCAGTAAGTAATTTTCATTCTTTTCTTTCCAAATTCAGCTCACTAGCATGCCTCATTAATCTTTCATTGTATTCCTTAACATTTTATACGAATAATGGATATATTATTACTTGGATCTTGCACCAGACTTCCATGATCATTTATAAAGTGAAATTCGCAGCGGGCTAAAATAACGATACACCTTATCCACTCCTTTTCCTCTTACTGGATTAACGAACTGATTAACAAACGAGTTCCATATTAGCAACCTAAATTGACGAAAATTTGTTTTCCTGTCATAATATCCACGTATAATCTACATCAATTATACGAATACATGTTGTAGTAAATAATTGAGTTTACCTGGGATTACTAGTAAGCAATGTTTAACTAAAACAAGGATGACTACATGCATATAGGGAAAGCTTGGTTATTGATAGGGTTGGGCTGGATATCCGGCCATTTTCAATATCCGGCCGGATACCGAATATTGAAACTATCCGGATACCGGATAAAAGGCTGATTTCCTTTGCCGGATATCCGGTTATCTGGCGTTGGCCAGATATCCGGTAGGATACCGGATATCCGGTATCCGGCCCAACCCTAGTTATTAATTAAAAATCAATTATTGTCGTATGTTTTGGTTACATACTGTATAATTAAAAACTTTAAATTTCAAGTTGCAAAAAAAGTATGCCATTTAAATCTATAAATGTTAACTTTTTTATGATAATTATATTAAGTTAATTTTGATAAATGATCAAATCTAAGACTTTATTATTCTATACAACAATTTTGTCTCAATGGCATCTTAAACGTCCATTAAAATTTTGTTCATTTGTGTCATATTAGAAGGCTCAGGAAGGAAGCAGAAAATAGCCAAAAACCATCCCAAGACTTAAATTAAATAGCTTAAAACCATACATAAATCTATGCGAACTCTAAATTTGTGGACTCAATAGATTTAGTGATTACCGAGATGAGCAGACAAGCAAAATTAATTTTCCTCTATGTATAATTGGATAGTATATTTAGAAAGCTAGGTTTCGTGATTTTTCTTATTAAAAAAAATAGAAATAAAACTGAATTTAATTTCAATTTTTACATTTCCTGACTAGGACAAATTCAAAATATTTAACTTTTAAAATATAGGAGAGAGCAGATGCAAGTAGAAATAAAAATTTTTCTATAAAACTAATTGAAAAACATGAAAGTAAAAAACTATAGTTTTTCAGTTAAACAACTTTAGTATATTTATTTAAAGCTAAATAAGAAAAATAAGGTACGACAGCCGCGTGTAAGCTGACATATTCCGCAAATCTAGATCTGTTTTTGGTCTTAATTAACTGCTGGTTTTTATATTAGGAGTTTTACAGGTATATATTTAGACCTCCATCCGTGTTTCGGTGGCTGATGCGCGGCTGAAGACGGTTCTTCAGAGGGAAGGAAATCAAATTTGAAAATTTAATAAATAGACAAATAAGATGTTTAAGAGTCAGACAATAGACAATATAGAATGGTATAAATTTACATAAACTAATTCAAAGATACAGTCTAGCCTAGATTTATACATTAGACTTATGGGTTAATGAATAATCATATTTAAAACTTATATTTCAAAGAATTGTATAAATGATAAAAAAATGGCTTTATGATTCAAGCCAAGTGCTTAATCAAAATATTGTAGCTTTTAAATAATAACTTTCAGTAATAGCCTAAAGATTTCAAAAGATTAGAAGGAACTTAAAAATCAAAATGTTTTAGAACAGTCTATGACAACTCAATTGAATGTTTAGATATCTATTCTCTTCTGTTCTAAATTCTGACTTGAAATTGCTAAGTTTAGATAGAATTAATTTGAAGCTTTCAAGTTTACCTTTCCCTTATACAATACTCTCTATCTCTCTTTCTCTTGGTAATTGAGATCATTAGAGTGACAACACCTTTCTTTTCCACTTCATGCTAAGTAATTTAATGGAACAATTTGAATTGATTGTCCTAAACTGTTGTTTATATTTGATTATATACAGCATGACCCTCGAAAAAGTATTTTTAAGCATCTGCAGCCCATATTTCTCAATGAATTATCAAAAAATGTATATGTCCTTGTTCTCTGTAGATTTCCACATAAGTAGATATAAAAATATTTTTTTTACATCAATTAACAGCTGAGATTTTTAGAGCCAAAGTTTTGAAAAAGTGGCGGAGGAAAAAGTAACTTTTCAAGAAAAATGTTTTTTTAAAGTGAAATGACGTGTTTTCCTCATAATTTCAATACTTGTTATAAAACTTATATAAAGATGGTTCCAAGAAATTTATTTCATGCTAAAAGCACTTTTTTCACTTGCTCTAAAAGGCATTTTTAGATTAGTGTAAATTGCAAAAACACCCTTACAGAAAGAAATCCTATAAAAAAAAGGAGCAAATTGAAAGTTTACATAAACAGAAATCAAACACTTTTTATTTTATCAAAATAAGTTAAAAAACAAAAAAGTTACAGCTACAAACTTTTATTAAACATTTAACAATTTAAATGATTTTTATGTGTCTTAGATTAATTTGATGAGTGGGCGTGAATTTATTGGTAAAGGTGGCGCTAATTCTTCCGGTAATGAGAATAAATTGGGGAGGGGTTTATTTAAGGTCATATTAATAAGTGGGAGATATTATAAGATTTGAGGGAAAATGGTTATAAGAAAAATGTATTCAGTAAAATTTGAAAAGTAGTTTTTTATATGTAAAAGTAACGTTTTTTAATGGAATAAAAAATGTATCAATTGTAAACTTGCTCTTCTTTCTTATTTGTTTTTTAACTGGTTGATAAAAAGTAATATACTAATAAAAAACTAAGAAATATTTAGCAATATCCAGTTTCTCAAGCACTTTTTCCAAACTTTGGCTTTAAAAATCTCGGCTGTTAATTGATGTAAAAAAAATATTTTGATATCCTTTGATGTAGAAAATTATAGAGAACAAGTACATATGAATCTTTTAATATTTTAATGAGAAATATAGGCTGCAGATGCTTAAAAATACTTTTTCGAGGGTCATGCTGTATAATAGCAGTATGAATAGAAATATGCCAATTGAAACCAGGAAGCAAACTGGCAATTTGACATCCTTCTGATGATATTTTTGACTATTAAAATACAATCTTCAGGTGGTGTTGGAGATGGAAGGGGTGGGTTATAATAATTTGTGTTAGATTTTTAAAAAAAAATAAAAGAATCAGTTGTACACACCAGAATATGGAGATTTTTTAAAAAGGTTTAGTCACCAATGAAAGTAAAAAATTGCTAAGATTGTTTATTTGAAATATCTGGAAATAAAATAATCTAGATTCAAACTAAAAGTACGACATCAATAACAATTGCCATTTTTAAACTTGAGGATTGAAATGAAATATCAAAACTAGAAATGCTGAGTGTCCTCTAAATGTTTATGTTTTGTGTATCTGAGCTTTGAATTGAAAACATTTATTTTCCATTTAAAGTTTGAATATCTGAGTCTCTGACCTAATTTCTCTCTGGGTGGTTTCAACCAGAATTTGGCTCAGGAGTTAAAGGAGTTAGGTGCCGCTGGAAATTGACTATTTTTTAAATACACCTCCCTCACACTTCACAGGGGAGTGTCATAGTTAAAAGTCACACACTCCTTACGGGGAACGTGAACAAATTGTGTCGCGCTACATTTTCAATCATCTCAATCCATTTTTTATACAATTTTGAAATAAGGCTTGGGCGACTTTAAACTGAACTGTATTTGTAGGGATTGGTGTCTAAGTTAGTAAATTTATTTGTGTAGATTTCCAAATTGATGGACGTTTGATTGAAAATGTTATTTCTGTAATAAAGCAGCAATGTTAAACACAAACAAACAAAAATCATTTAATATACAGTTATTTAAGTATAACGCAAATGTACAGTGTACAATCCTTTTTATACCTGGCTTTGCATAAACAAATCAAATAATTTGTTCCTTCTTAATAGCTCTCTGGTTCTTAACTTATTTGCATGCATTTTAGCCATTAAGAGTTCGGTTGTTGTTAACAAGAACGATTGCGTTCAATTTAAGCAAAATTTTAAGATATAAATAGACAAAGACCAAAGTGTGTTAAAAATCACCCATGTGACGTCATAAAAATGAGGGTGATGAAAGGAGAAGTGGGAAAGAAAACCCTTAAAAAAGAGATGGCTAATTCCTCATTTTTATGACGTCACATGTGTGATTTTTAACACCCTTTGGTCTTTGTCTAGAAACAAAGTTTTAAAACTACGATCAAGTGGAATAATTAAAGTGCACTGTAAAAGAGAGGGGATAGAGAATGTAGAAAGAGATCAAAATGGGAGGTAAAGAAGGTCATTACTTACACTAAGATTGGCGGATTCAAGAACACACGTGGTTTTGAATAGTAGCTTTGCTATTAAGAATAAAAGTTTCTTTTGTATATTTTTCTTGGTTTACTAAAATACAAATAAAAGTTTTGATTAAAACCATTATTTTAAATGAAACACACATTTACTTCTTACTGTGTTTCTAATATTTATAATTCTGTCTAACTTATAATGTAACACTTATGTAAGGAAAACATTTTTTCGGGGATAGTAAAATGAAAAATTAAAAAATCATTTTCTGCTTTATTTTCCAGTTTACAAAATTATGTGGTATGTTTATCCCCTCCTTGGACAAAGGCATTTTATGTTGAAGACATAGCGGAAGCAAATATATTTTTTAACGTCTCTAGTATGACGCTTTGTTACCTAGACTCGAATCCTATGTTTAACAAATTATATATATATCTACGCCGCAACCATGTTCGTTTTCGAGCTGGTTCTAGAGTAAAACACTAGAGGGGGAAGGGGTTAAATAACTGTATTTCCATATTCCAAAGACCTTGTGCCGACTCTCAATTGGTTCTTTGAAAATCCACCAATGTTGTCGGGAATATTAACATAGCCAAGTAGCAGAAAACAATTAGCTAGCAGACGAAAATGTTTTTTTGGAAAAGGGGGAGGAGGTAGTTATCTGTATGTACAAATACACTATAGACTTGTTGCTCGTGTACAAAAATATAAAGCTTACAAGTTTGTATTGCACAATATTGTAGAATATGATTGTAATTTAGAACAAGTGTTGGACGGATGCGTGCGTGGCTGAGACTGGCTCTTATGCAGAAGAAACTAGCAGATTATTTCAGGTAAATTATGTATTATAACATTTTTTGTCTGATTGTGTGTATGTAGCTTAAGATCTCGGTAACCGCTGAACGGACATTGTTCTCCTTTGAAGTGAAGGTTTTTAACTATTTGGGGGAGGATACCTCCTCCCTGCCAAGGGAAATAGTCCATGGAAAAAAATACTTCTCTACCCCATCCCCCAAAAAGTGCTTCTTTTTTACTTTTTTCATAAAAAAATGTTTTCATAGAGGCCTCTAGGAGCGTAGCCGCTAGTTAAAGAAGTATGTGTGGTCGTGTGTTTTGTAAGATTTCGTTAGGTCTATACTTTAGGGTTTTACTCTTGAGAGATATGTCAACATATCAAAAAATAGCTTTAAAAAATAAATAACCAACAGAATATCTTTTTATTCTTCGATTGAAATTTGAGGTTATATCTCCACTGGGTCTAAGAGATAAAGTCGCTTTTTCTTCATAAATGTTAAGATGTAAAACAAATAAAAAATTATTTATATAATTCAAAGAATAGAAAGTAATAAAAAATTATTATAATGCAGAAAAAATACATCAATTACTTTACTAGAAAAACAAGTTAATTATTAATTAATAAGAAATCTTGTATATGGAACGCAAATAGAATTTTAAATGCATAAGTTCTTAGAAAAAATATGCAATGCACAATTAAGCAATCTAATTAAAAGTTAAGAAAAAAACATGATATTAATAAAGTTAATTTAGTATGTTTTAATCTTAACATACTTTCTCGTGAAAGCTTTCGAATTCTGTTTTATCACAAGGGTTAAAAATGACAACTTCATATTAATATTGATATTTGCAAAAGTGTTTACTGGAAATCAGCCGAACCATCAGCTGTGCAGTTATGACTAAAAATTTTTGTAGCTTAAACTGTTTTAAAATCCTCCAAGGTCTAAAACCGACTGCATTGACTAGCTGTGATTTCTGCCTTTAAAAAAATGCAGTTATATGTGTGGCCTCACCAAGGCTCAAGCCGCACGGCTGCAGAGCCTGGGTTGGAATTTCGAAACATGAAATGAAAAGAAAGGTTGCGTGATTTTGCATTGCATTTATACATATAAATAGTTCAAATATTTTAGCTGTTTTTTTTATTTAGAATATTAGTGAGCCAAAAGGAGCTTCTTGCCGAATATTACGAACAGCCAGCACTTTTAAGGTAAAATTTTAAAAAAATACATATATATTTTTATTTTAAATAGCGAAAAAAAAACACCAAACCTCTCCTGTTTTTATTAATAAAGAAAAGTAATATAGAAAGAAATGACCTATTTCTCACGTTGAAAATAAAACTTTTTGATTATATTAAGATAATACAACCTACCTCTGCTAATAAAGTTTAGTTTTACTTTACAATTACTTTTTGTTATTAATTACATAATACACGAAAAATTAGAAATCACCAGAACTTATAAATAACAAGGGGCTGCTATTAAGCCAATTAATTCCATTTGAAATTGCCGAAAATTAAATATTTTGTTGGAGTAAAATTTGAGTAAAACTTGGTTTTGGTGTAACTGAAAGGGAAGTGACTAAGAAGGGGAGAAAAAAGGGATGAGGGTTGAGGGGAAATTTTCACTTAGAATCGTTTGTCAGAATCACATTCCCTTTTCCCTGATAAATAACTGCTATAACATTTTTATGTCTTTTAATGATCTAATAAGTATTTTCCAATTTTCTTTAAGTTTATGAGTAAACCTTATTAAAAAATCTTTCTTCTCTCTATCTAAAATTGTGTTTTAACTTACTTTTGATTCAAAGTAATAAAACACATGACAAGTTAGGTGCATATAAAACCAAGAATATTATGGGAAAAGACAATATACGATAAAATTTCCAATGATGATAAACAAAATTATTTCTTTTGCAGATTAACATAATTTATTGAAATGTTTGAACACGACTTTTATTGACATTTTAATGATTGCTTCCATATACTCTTCAACTAATAATTTCAATATAATGAAGGGGTAATTTTATTTATCATCATTAGGATGTATATCAATTCATCTTTTAGAGACCTAATAATCATTTATTTGTTTAGATCTGACGAGGCGAACCTGATGACAGCTTTGCTTGTCAGTTTAAATGTTGTAGACTGCAATCTTTGTGTCAAGGTAAACTATATTAAAGATTTGCTTCAATTCAAAATGGGCAGGGCTCGGCAGCAGCGCGTATGCTGCGTGTAAGCCTAAGTGAATTTGTCATTTTATAGCTTTAAAATTCAGCTTGTTCTAAGCAGATAATCTTTTTTTTAAATTTCTTTTTTTCCTCACAAGTAGATTTAAGTTTGAGGATTATGCGCAGCTGCCGAGCTCTAAAAAATATATATTCATTCTTGACTCTTGTTTAGAAAGCTTGTTAAGAACTTATTTTAATATAAACGTTTGCTTTTATCCAATAAAATCATGGTATTGGAAATATGTATTTGTAAGATCTCTGAAACGACTTATTCCACTACACTTTAGGAAAACTTGATTTCTTTTCTAGCTTAAATTTGTTTAGACTTAAAATATTAATCATTAGGGATAAACATGAGGGCGGGTTCATATCGGAATTAGACAAAGAGGGGATATGCAACAGATAAAATTAACCTTAAAAAAATTTCTGACCGAAAAAGAATTTTAAAAATTGAGTTTTAGAACGCGACCACTAAAAAATATATTTCATTACTTATTAATATGCAAAGACGACATTCAAAAAAATTTTTGAATCTAAACTATGGCTTCATGGTGCTCCCTAGAAAGGCCTTGAGGAGCTGAATCAGGAACTTTTGTCCGTTTCAAAATATCTCATTCCTAGCCTTAGAAATTACTAAAAAACCACAATTTTGTAAGGTTTATTGATAATTGTCTAATTTGTAGAGGTTTTTTAGATTTTCTCAGGCTAGGAACGAGATTTTTTGAAACGGACAAAAGTTCCTGATTCTACTCCTCAATGCCTTTCCTGGGAGCACCATGAAGCTATAGTTCTGATTCAAAAAAAATTTGACTCCCATTTACAAATAGCTATACAAATGAATGTCTGGTCGTCAGCAGTTTTAAGACTTTGGATAAATTTTAAATCATCCAGAGGTGTATTATACTCATACAAATCATTTGCAGATCCCCGCTTTGACCTTAGAAAAAAATGTCCAAAATCGACCCACCCTAATAAACATTGTTGTAAAGTCCTTGAATAATATTGTAAGTATATTCTAAGTTAAAAAATCACGAAACCTCTTCTTTAGAAAAATGTGTTATTTTCCATTACCGAATTCGGTTCATTTTCGCTGGATAAATACTACATGATAAGTTCATTTTTTATTGGCACCTATAATGGGAATTAATACTATTTTACTTTCCGCGGACAACAATCAGTTATGACTGACGACGAAACGAACATATCTATCATTTCTAAATTACAATGGCAACTTCAATTAACCATCTTAATTTTTTAAAATTTATTTATCTAAATTACATAAAACATACCTAACTAAGTACAATTAAATTATTGGATAAAAAATTGTGCCATGATGGTTACTGTGTAATATTGAACCAATATAGTTCTCTCTAATATTACACTCAATTTTCTACCATTATTGGAAATCTAATATAGACCTTATTTTAGCCGTGTCCTTGTCAATTGATTCAGGACAAGTTTAATCACCTCTTAGTGATTATAGATCATAAATTTTATGATTTTCTGGCGA
This sequence comes from Acartia tonsa, assembly GCF_053477335.1. Taxonomy (NCBI): domain Eukaryota; kingdom Metazoa; phylum Arthropoda; class Copepoda; order Calanoida; family Acartiidae; genus Acartia; species Acartia tonsa. Next base: position 11,736,251 of record NC_137262.1, on the reverse strand, counting down.
AAAAAAATTCTGACGTCATAAAAATGAGGGATAAGGAGAGGAGGAGTGGGAAAGAAAATCCCTAAATAAAAGCTGGATAATCCCTAATTCTTATGACGTCACATGCTGATTTTTTGAGCGACTTTGTCCCCTTACACTTTCTGAAAATTAAAACAAAATTTCTATAAACACGTTACATAAAATAAAGTCTCATGTTAAATGAAAAGCCTAAATTTCTAAAAGGTTTGATTATGCTTTAATTTATAGATGACATTTAATGTTTCAACTTCATTTGATACAATACATCTGATTCATAAAAGAGGCTTTCTTCGGTTTGGTTAAATAAGGGTTGAGATATTTAGGTTAGATGTTAAGCAGTTCCCATTTGCAAAATATAGGCTAAAGGTTTAGGTACAGTTAGGGGGTTGAATTCCAATGGATCCAAGGGGGCTTAGTTTGTTTAAGACCAAATAACTTGGAAATTATTTTTACTTTGTTGAAGCTGCTCAGCTAAATTGACGCAAATATTATTTCTTTCTATTGCAATAGAAGGCTGGCTGGTCTTTGATAAAACATAAAAAATGCTATAGATAACAAAAAAATGTAAAACAAGAATAGTTATTTATGGCATCGTATTTTAGACATGTTATTAAAATGGAAAAATATAAGATTAAATCCATGTTTATTATCCTTTAGGGGCTGATATGATTTTTTGTTATTTTGTTGTACCAACCTAATATAAAGTGATTTTTGATTTGTTGTAAGAAGTGAAGAAATATTATTGCCCGGATTTTTTTTTCTTTTAATGTATTTTGTCATCTCTTTTTTATAATCTCTATTAAAATAAAAACACTTAATCACACATTTTACCTCTTTATGTAAAAATTTAAATAAAATATATATCACAAAAATTGCTACATGCTAAAATATAGTTTTGTCTTTCAATCTATCGAACGCTATGCTTTAGTCAAACTGTCCTTAATTCAAATTAAAAATCACGAAACCTTCCTTGGATAATATTTGGTTGTATGTACAAATACTTCATATATTTTTTGAGTCTATGTCCCTAAAGGCCTTCAGTGAGGGGGGGGGGGAAGTGAAAAAGTCGATTATCCACTTTTTATTTTAGTTTTCAGAGGTTAGCAAGATCTTTTACTGCAGACGTTCATTTTAATAAAAGGATTATAATATAAAATATCTATAATACAAAGTAGAACGATGTCCGTCTGTCCGTCTGAAGCTTTAGAACTCAGTAACCACTGAACCGATTGGGCTCTACTCTACAGGGAATATACCTACAGGTCCTAATCAAATATGTCAAATTAAATATTATATATATTTACAAAATCTGTTGGGCGTTTACATATAATTAAAGATGAGAAAAGTAAACATGAATTACACAAATGTTTGTTTTACGTCAAAACTTTTTCTATTTAATTTACATGTCAAGTTTTCCTTGAGTTGAATATTTTACAATTGTGTTTTGTTAAAAATAAACAAAAATCTAGAATATTTGTTTTATCTTATTTGTTAAATACGCTTTTAATCCTATTATTTTAATTAGATAATAATAGGAATGTCATTAAAAAAGACATGATTTTTTTCTGGATTTTATCCCACTTATCTTAATGGGTCGAGAAGCTAATCCTACGGGGTTACTCAGTGTACAATATAACCCAACCTAGCCTGAGTAACAAACAAACAAACGAAAAACTACGTCCCTCTTTTATTTTCATTTTATTCCCAAAATATGGAGGGGGGGGGGGGGCGGGTGTGCTTAACAAAGCACCTAGTTGGATAATTTTATTGAAAAGATGGAAAATACCCTAAAAATCGTATTTAGGCATTTAATTTATTTTTGTTTCACCAGGAGGAAGATCTTGACAGCCAGCAGGGAGTTATCGACTTCTCTCTCTACCTGAGGAGCAAGCGTGACCTCCGTGATGATGATTCTACTGGCAGCAGCTCCTCTCTAGCTAACAGCACACATGGTGGCACAACTAGGCGAGAATTCCAATACATTCCATAAAAAATATTCAAGCTTAACATATCAAAAATTCAAATACTATTGACTATTTATTGTTACTTTTGACTGGATTAGAACCGGTTCTAAGCGATACTGAAAAGTCATGTATATTAACGTATTTTAATTATGATTCCACCTTGGCCAAAATGATTGAAATGAAAGATAGGAAAATTTTCTTTTCTTTTGGACCTTTTAAATTAAAGTATTCACCTGGGCCTCTTTACATTTACCTAACCTTATTACTCTACAGCTATATATTCTCTTCAGATATAGTAATGCTGGCGGATTCACTCAAAGTACCTAATCGAGCACAGAATCCCCCTCTACCCCCTTTTTTTTAACGTGAAAGTATGGGAATATTCGTTTTTTTTTCTCTCGGTTTTTTATAGCTATACCGTAATTAGATCTCCAAATCACCTTTGGGCCAAACAGATTGAAAAAATTATAATAGCCATTGAATTAATGTATGAATTCTGTGATTATTAGTATCAATGGTAGAGATGAATCAATCACAACAGTACTTGATCAGAAGAATTATATTGAAGAGTTGAATAGACATCTAAAGTAAGTTTTAATTTTGTTCAAAGAAAATATACAGAAACAAGGATGTCCAAGCTTTTTTGAGGTGGGGGGGGGGGGAATAAGGGATTTCAAAGGTTTGAAGAATGTAATTATTTTTTTTAAATTGGGAAAGGGTTAAAAAGAAGGATTTCTAAGTTTGTGGGAGTTTTAAAGCCCCCCCCCCCCATTTGACGTCTATAAACAGAAGACTCTTCTTTTTATTGGGTTGTGCAACTATATAACTATGACATAACCGTAAGAGTGAAAATTATATATATACTCTTTAATATTCTAAACCTTACTATAATATTTACTTAGTTGCTTTCTATGGCGAAAATAATCCTTCCACCCTCTCTACTTTGAAGTAAATTGAAAATAATGTGAAGGGGAAGGGGGGGGGTTTCAGATGTTAGTGTCTTAACTCTTATATCTTAGTAAAAGAAAACAAAATTATTAAAACCTTCCCAAATAAAACATTAAAACATTTTGATGTTTAATATATTATAGTGCTACTGTGGGCTCATTACAAGAAAGAGTTGAAGCTTTGTCAACAGAAATATTATCTATACACCCTGTATATAAATATAATAATATTATAGTGCTACTGTGGGCTCATTACAAGAAAGAGTTGAAGCTTTGTCAACAGAAAATGCTCTTATGAAAGAAGATCTAAATTTATCCAGAGATAACACAGAAAAAACTCAGGTTAATTTACATTACATGCAAATCCAAATAAAATCTAAAATGATGTCTAAGAGGGGCGGGAAAGGTGATAGGGGGAGTTACCCATAAAAAAAATAAGTTGACATAGACAACAACCCTTACTCTTCGAGAAATTTTACTTCATTGTTTTTTTTAATTATTAAAAAATAATGTTAAAATTTATTATTATTGCTAGATTGAGAACAAAAGATTGAGAGCAGAACTTGAAAGATACAGGTGAGCATTGAGTACATTTTAGGATAACAAAAACTTTACGAAAAAAATATTTGAAATTGTCCTTTATATTAAAAACAAGGATGATTACGCACAATAATAGTAAAGCTAGAAATTGGCGGTAGATATATTAAATTATCAAGAATTTAACTCAGTATTTTCAAAATACAACCTTAAAGCTAAATTTACTCTACTGAAATTGCTTGGTTCAGAACTTTAACGTCATTTTAACAAAAGTTCCCTAAAAGTTAGTTTTAAAAGATACCTAAATCCATCTAAACACAGAAAATAAAAATAAAAATAAGCTAAACAAACGTACTGACAGACACAAAAAACTAATCCAACAGCAAAGCTAAAAATATAAACTTGATTACCAAAAAGAATAAAGCTAGAAATACGCAAAATAAATGATATATTTATTTATAAATAGAAGTGTGAACAATTTATCATTCATTTTCAGCCACAAAAGCTCAATCTAAATCCAAATGGTTTCTCAAAAGATTCTATTTGCACTCTCATAAATAAATATATTTTGTGACAATATTTATTTTGCTTTTTATTATTGTCAGATGAAGAAAAAAGAACTGCTACTTTTGTAGATACAATTTTATTAGCATAGCTGCTCATTTACCTTATCTGTCCGTCCATCCGTCAACACTATGAGGGAAATGTTATTTTCTCAGCTGTTACTTAAGATAGATTGCTGAAATTTGTTTTGTCGATTCCCTGTACCATCCAGTATATAAATTACCTGTCTGTCATGCTTCAAAAGACAAAGATACTTATATTTTATAAAGATTAATGATTCATAAAAGTGTAAAATTTTAAAATGAAACGTATTTTATCTTACCAATAATAATAGGAACCAAACATTTCTGATGGAACGAGTTGATGGTTCAGTTAGTCACTAGGGGAAAATGACACACCATGAGATGCTACGCTACTCAAACAGAATTCTTAAGAAAAAATCTGAATTTTATATTTTTTTTTTTTTAGGAATATTGACAGATTAGCCGAAGAGCAAATTCCAGACAACGTCAGTATGTCTTTAGTTCAGGTACTGTTTTTTTCTCAAAGGTTTTATTCTAGAACATATTCAATGATATTTGTATAACTAGCCCGAGAGAGAGAGAGGGGGGGGACAACTTTATTAGACTAGTCCCCAAAGTTTTATAATAACGTCTTCTTATTCGTTGTCTTAACAACTTTGGGGACTATTGTGAATTGTGATTCTTTGAATTATTCAGTTGAATGTTCGATCGTTTCAACCATAAATTTAAAGGATGTATAATCATTGGGGAAATACATCAATTTATCGGCCATTGTCTTATCCCTATAGATCCCTGATAGCCAGCTATACTGTTAATTCTCTCCCACCTAGAGCGTGAAGATTGAATGTAGTTGACAATTGTAATTATTGTAATGTACCTAATTATACTCAACACAATGAAACAAGGTATAGATGTCTGTATACAATACAGTTAACATTTTACCATTTGTTCTAATTTTTGGTAAAGAAAAGATTAAAATTTATGCTAGGTTTAAGCAAAATGTCCTAAATATATCCTATAATATAAAGTAGTAGGTTTTTTTTTGTTTTCAGCTACAGATCTCGGAAAATGTGGTTCTGATTTGGTTGTACTTTTAAGGGAAGCTTTATTATTGTTTTAAGTTGGTTTTCGGCAATTTAACACCTAAAATTATTGCTTTTTCAAGAAAAAAATATGTACATTTATTTTTAATGATTTTTTGATGATGTACATTTTTCGCTGCCTTGTGTTAACATCTAGCTGTATGAATGAAAAGGAAACCAATTCCCCATGTCTAGTTAGCATATATTCAAGTTCATTAGTAATTTACAGGGATACCAGGGAATGGAAAATGGAAGATTAATAATCTAACAGATCAAGTAGAAAAAAACGAATAAGGAAACGTTAATTGATGCTCAAATCACATCCAACACACAATAATAAATTGTTTGCACTTGATATCACAAGAACCAACATGATAAGACCTGCAAAAACTATCAGACTCACAATTAAAACCTTTTTTATTTTAACTATTAAGTTTATTTAAAGGCAAGGATTTTGTATTGTGATTACAAAAACATAGACAGTTGTGTTTTATTAAATTATCGAAAAAATGCCGTCTTTCGTATTTCTAACTTGAGAAAAAAATTCTATTATTTTTAGTTGCATTCAGACAGAATATTACTTTATTGAGAGTTAGGGAAAGTTTTTTGTAATTAACTCTGTATAAATAATATCTATCAATAAAATACAAGGACTGGAAAACTATTGTTTAAAGAATATGAATAAAGCTCTGTATGATACAACAATATTATCAAATAAATCCAAAAGTATAGTAATATCAAGATGAGATAAAGTTTTGTAATATCTTTTAAAATAATTTTAGGAAAGACTGCCTTACTAAATATCATAGTTCTTTTTTTAATATTTGACATCTGCTTTTCAAGAAAACAACTTACAATTATCAAATCTACATTATATATTTGGACAATTATTTTCAACCTAAATTAACATGATTCAAATAAATAAAATGTCGCCCGAAATACATGACAAAAAAAAATTTCCAATTGTTGGCCCTAAATGGGTCTCTTGCTTATTACTACCTCCGATTATATAGGAAGTGGGTAAAAATATTTTCTTTTCTTCTATACTTTTTATTTGATAAGAAAAGAATAAAAGACTTATTGTGTAAATACTATACACACACACACACACACACATACATTATACATCTTATATTGGCATTGTGTGTAAATAATAGACCTAAGAATCTAAGAGGAGAGAGAGAGAGAGAGAGAGAGAGAGAGAGAGAGAGAGAGAGAGAGAGAGAGAGAGAGAGAGAGAGAGAGAGAGAGAGAGAGAGAGAGAGAGAGAGAGAGAGAGAGAGAGAGAGAGAGAGAGAGAGAGAGAGAGAGAGAGAGAGAGAGCGAGCGAGAGAGAGAGAGAGAGAGAGAGAGGCAGAGACATATAAAGCAGGCGTAAGTAAGTGGATTTGTGTATCAATATAAAGAAAGAGTGTCTGAAAAAAATTCATATAAAGATTATTTATCATTTACATTATAATTCATTAAACAAAACAAATTGTGACTTGAACCATGGTATTTCCTTTTTTTAAAAACATGTTTCATGATCATTGTCTTATTTTCAATTATATATAACCTTTAATATCTATAATACAAAGTAGAACGATGTCTATCTGTCCGTCTGTCTGTCCGTCTCAAGCTTAAGATCTCAGTAACCGCTGAACCGATTGGACTCTACTTTTCAGGGATTATACCTACTGGTCCTGTGATGGTTTTAAGCTATTTTCCTGGGGGGGGGGGGGACAACCCACCAACCCCCCGAAAAACTAAAAAAAACACCCTCCCATTTTTTTTTCTATGAGATATCCTTGGTCCTTTTTTTTGCAGGAGATTTCCTTGGTCCTTCTTATTTTTTTTTTTACGAATTTCATCTTAACTTTTTTTTTATCATCTCTTGGAGCAAAGCCCTTAGAGGCTAGAGGCTAAGCCGCTAGTGCTTAAATAAAGTTATTGAGAATGATAATTATAATATTTTATGTCATTGGAAGGAAAAAGTTACAAAAAAATAAACTGTATAAGAAAGATAACAAATTAAATTTGTATTACAATAAAGTAGTAAGTTGTATTTTTGTTTTGGAGTACAGTAAGTTCTCATAAACGGCTAGCCTTAATATTCAGAATATTGTTCGGGGAAAGTTTAGCTGGGGAAAAGTTGTATCACTCTCCTGAAGAGATATATTTCCTACATAACAAGGATGACAACATCCATAAAAGTGAAGCACTGAAACAGTAGGACAAACGGACATTAACACTTATATAGAGTCGAAGCAATATTGTAAGTAAATTTGTTAAAAACTGCTTGATACAGGATAATGTTTATGGACATACTTACATTTTTAAGACTTGATTATAGAGTTGCTTCGCTTATAACATTATACTTTATTGTCCCAGGAATCAACTTCCCAAAAATCAGATCAATCGGATGATTAGATCACATAGAAATTTGTTGCTAAAAAAGTAAAAAAAATCACATGTTTGAAATGGACGTAAGTACATTCTTATAATGATTATAGAGTTGCTACGCTTTCTAAATCGTACCTAACTACTAAAGGAATCACTATGGAAAGTTTGAAATCGATAGGACAATTTTAGCATGCCTAAATTAACGAAAAAAGCTATCTGTCTGTGACGGACGTACAGGCGGACGGACAGACCCTAATTATAGAAAAGCTTCGCTTTTAAAAATAAATACCCCCTTTAACCAAAAATAAATTTCCAAAACAGAACAAATGTGGGTGGGTACCTTGGGAACACTCCCTTTTTGAGGCAAAGATTTTGTGCAGGTGAGGAAAAAATAGAAGAAATCTGAATGAATGAATCAGAAAAGAACAAGGATGACAACATCCATAAAAGCGAAGCACTGAAACGGTAGGACAAACGGACATGAACACTTATATAGTGTCAGAACTGAAAAATCAGAATATAAATGTATAAGAGTCGAAGCAAAATTGTAAGTAAATTTGTTGAAAAACTGCTGATAATGTTTATGGACATACTTACATTTTTAGGACTGGATTATAGAGTTGCTTTGCTTATAACATTATACTTTTTTGTTCCACGAATCAGCATACCAAAAATCAGATAAATCGGATGATTAGATCACATAAAAATTTGTTGTTCAAAAAGTAAAAATATCAACATGTTTAAAATGAACGTACGGACATCCTTGTTATGATTATAAAGTTGCTACGCTTTCTCAATCGTACCTAACTACTAAAGGAATCACCATGCAAAGTTTGAAATCGAAAGGACAATTCTAACATGCCTAAATTAACGAAAAAAGCTATCCGTTTGTGACGGACGGAAGGACGGACGGACCGACCCTAATTATAGAAAAGCTTCGCACTTAAAAAAATGAATAAAAGGAAATAGATAGTAATATATGAAATATTTGTTCACAAATTGGTGAGATTACTTTAATGTCTCGGCTATAATAGAAAATACCACACATACACATTACACAGATTACAAATAAAACAATTAATGGCGCAATTTGGGCATAATTTAGCTTTTTTATTATTATTGTCTAGAATTTTCCTTGTCATGCTTTTACATTAAGAGATAATAAAACTGAAATGGTTTTATTGTTGATTAAGTTTAGGACTATAAATGCTTTTTTCATATTCATTAATATCCGGTGGACTAGAACCGGTTCTTATCCATACGTAAAAAACTACCTCTAGCATCGTATTGTTTCCAGTTTTTTTTACGAATATAGAAATGTACAATCACAAGATTAAAACTAGTTTTGTTAGCCGGTGCCTTCGGCACCACAGGGCTAAAAAAACTAGTTTTAATCTTATAATTGTACATTCTATATCCGCGGAAAGCCGTTTATAATACGATACGAGAAATAACTATTCTCGTATTCATTCGAATCCGGTGGATAGGAACCGGTTCTCATTCATACGTAAAAAGCTACGTCTATCATCGTATTGTATCCAGTTTTTTACGAATATAATGTATAATCATAAGATTAAAACAAGTTTTTTTAGCCCGTGTCTGAGGTATCTATGGGCTAAAAAAACTGGTTTTAATCTTATAATACGATGCGAGAATAGTTATTTCGTTATTGTACATTTTTATATTCGTAGAAAGCTGGATATAATACGATGCCAGACATAGTTTTTTCGTATGGATGAGAACCGGTTCCTATCCACCGGATTCGAATGAATACGAGAAAAACTATTCTCGTATTTATTCTAAACCAATGAACACAGTAATAGTGTCTGACTGATTATGACGTAACAAAAAAAATTAGCCAATGAGAGGCCACTATAAATTTTACCATTGGTCAATAACGGCCTCTCATTGGCTAATTTTTTTTGTTACGTCATAATCAGTCAGACACTATTACTGTGTTCAAACCAATTAATATCCGGTGGATTAGAACCGGTTCTCATCTATACGAAAAACTACTAGCATCGTATTGTATTATAATTTATAATTTTAAATCAACAAGTTTTTAGCCAAATCAAAGAAAGATTAGATTTTGATAGAACTTATTACAATGCTATGCAGTCAGCTATAATTGTAGAGTCGCTACACTTTTTAAATTGTGTCTAATAGTTGAAGGAATCAGCTTGCAAAGTTAAAATCTATGAAATGCCTTATTTAACGTTAAGGTATATCCTTTACGGACGAACGGACAAACTCTAACATCTAAATACAAAAAAGCTTCGCTTTATTTAAAAACAAGGGCTCGGCAGCCGTGCATCAACCGAGACTAACCTCATATATAAACCCATTTATGAAAATAGGGATTGCCATATATTGGTCAAGTTCAGACTTCCAGCTGATGTTTAAAATTGTAAGAGGTTTATTTCCCTGAGGTCAACAGGCGGCTGACACGCGTCTGCCGAGCATTGACGAAAACTAAACACTAATTAACATTTTTTGCTTTTTTTTAGTCTTCATATGAGAGTGGTATGAAAGAATTGAGTACAGAGTTCCGAGTTCGTCTCCAACAGGAAATAACTATGAGAGAAGAAGCCGAAACTCAGATTATAAAACAGGTAATGGGTCTACCAGGAAGGTACGGGACATTGGGCTGTTTATTACACTAGTCCCCAATGTTTTATAATGAAGTTTACTTATTTGTTGACTCAACAAATTTGGGGACTATTTTTTATTTTAAATGGTCGGTTCGTTAAGATGAGTGTCCAAACGTTTCAATTCCTAATTGTAATCTATAAAAGGGGTAATTTTGTGAATCATTATGGGGGGTGTACATAAATTTATCGGCCATTGTCTTATCCCTTTAGATCTCTGTGGGTTTACACACTGCACAGCTCAGGAATAAAGGATTATATCTATAAGAACTTTATTTAACAGACTTTAGATTTGTTTAAAATGCCTTCAGAAAGAAAAAAATCTACATTCTTTATTAGCTTAAGTCAATGAAAAATATGTTGGCTGTAGAACGTTGAAGACTTTCATTAAAACTGAATTGAGCTGTACATACCAGCAATCACCAACTTTTTCTACCATTAGTTTAAATCTAAAAAAGATATGTGTTCTTTTTATAATTTAGGATATACAAGAATTTATTGGCCATTATACTATAACTTCTAGATTATAATAATAAACAAATATTTATTTGTTCTCTGATTCTTAAAATATGAATAGATGATATTTTTACAAATGTACACAATCTTAATTACACTCTATTTCTGTTCTAAACTTAAAAATAACTTTTTTAATTTAAAGATTTTTAAAATTATTTAATGAATATTTTTAGGAGGGAGTAAGAAAGGAACTTGAGCAAAGGCTTGAGACCCAGCGAGTAGAAAACAAAGAGAAGCAGGTATAATTGTGTACTTTCTATTAATATATATGATTGCAATAACGGCTACGACCCTAGAGGTCCTCTTTCGTGGCAACGCCACTTAAAGGGCGTTTCTTCGTATTTTCACAGTAGCTTTTCTCCTATTTCTAGCCTTGCGGGGGGCTCTAATCCTGCGTGGCAATCACCTAGCAAAATATAACCTAACCTATCAAAAGCCATTTTGAAAATACGACGAATCGCAAAGGGCGTTGCCACGAAAGGGACTATACCCAAAATTTCTATATTTTAAAAATTTTAAATTATCCATATTATCCAGGGCTATTATTTTCCATACTTTCAACAATACTGGGATGAAACATAATAACTCTTATTTGTAGGTCATCATAGACTCGTTTAAGAGTCAACTTATAATAATCTTTATTTGTAGGACATCATATAATCGTTGAAGAGTCAACTTATAATAATCTTTACCTGTAGGACATCATAGACTCATTGAAGAGTCAACTTATAATAATCTTTATTTGTAGGACATCATAGACTAGTTGAAGAGTCAACTTATAATAATCTCTATCTGTAGGACATCATAGACTCGTTGAAGAGTCAACTGGAAGATATCAAGTGTATCAACCTGGAGATGTACACAAAACTAGCGGTAAAAATTTATTCTTACAATTGCAGAGCAGCAACTCTATGATCTAATGATTTTATTATATACATGTTGAATCTAGTGCAGTTCACGGTAAAATATTCCTGGTAAGGATTATCTTCCAAAATATAAGAATTTTAAAGGCTACTAACGGCCAAACGGTAGAACGTATAGATGGTCGCCCAAAATTTTAACCGACAAAAGAAAGCCCACAAATTGCAGTGCAAATGCGCGAAAAAAGACTAATTTTAAAGATAATCGTAACCAGGAAGATTTTGCCGTGAACTGCACTAGATCCTAAATGTCTTTTTTGAAGCAAACAATAAAAAATTTACTTCAAGTAATACAAAATTATACAATATCTTCAATGAATAAAATTTGAATAAATCAAAATTTATGGTTAAATAAATAGCAGAAATGATATACAGTATAGTATATAGCTAGCCAATCTAACCTAGAGTATATATTTTAACATAATTATAAACAAATATTGACAAAATTCCTTTGAGTTCAATTAGGTCATGATTAAGCACCCCCCCCCCCCCCTCCTGGATAGCAATATTGCAAAAATAAAAGAATATTTTTTATATTTGTGTGGGGGAATGTCTTGGCTTTAAGAAAAGTGCATCACATAACTTGCATAATTAATAAATCCAGGCTTTTGTAATCTGCTAATTTAAAAGTTATATGCCTCGAGTTTTTTATGATCTGAGTATTTTTACATGTTGGGTCCTTAACCATTCGTCCTACTTAGTAATCTGCTAATATCACAAATTAACTAAACCTTTTTGTAAATACGTCGCCCAGTAACCGGTTAGCGGATTTAAATGAAGAGGTCCAAATGAAATGATAGGATAATGTCAATATTTGCATTGAGTTATGATTTAAACTTGGGCTCAACTGCTGCATCTAAAATTTTCAGAATACCAATGCGAAACTTTGGCTTTACTATTTCAGATAGTTTAATTATTTTTTTTTTTGGAAAATTATAATTTTATAATTTTTTATGTAACTGGACCAAGTGTCTCAAAAATCAGCCATGTGACGTGATAAAAATGAGGGATTATCCATCTATTTTTTAGGGTTTTCTTTCCCACTTCTCATCTCATCTCCCTCATTTTTATGACTTCACATGGCTGATTTTTAAGACAATTTGTCCAGTTATTTTTTGATGTATTTACGTTCAGAAGAAAGCTACTCTATAATAAAAAATGTCCGTCTGTTTGTCAGTACACATTGTACGTGAATGAGGACACTTAATTTTCTTTGCATCTAAAACATTTTTGCCATATTTTTTTGTGAAGATTCCCATGACAATTAAAAAACTGTGACTACTTTTATTATGTTTTGTAACTAATAGATTTTTTCGTCCAATTGTTAACTTTCTCATTTTAATAACAGTTTCTTAGTGGGTCACAAATCATTTAATTACTAAAAATATATATTTATGTCTGCTTACATTTATCTATCTATCAAATTATCTAAGATAAAAACATCTTCTTCGTAGCTGTCTATAGTGCCCTAGCAAAATGGTGATAGATGTCACTGCTTTTGGCCTACCTTTTCTATTGATGTCAGGAAATACCCTATACCACATCTCTTTTCTAGGAGGGTTTCTTTCCCCCTTTCCTTTATCTTTTCCTCTAACATGACGTCAATAGAATGGGTAGGTCAAACGCTGTGACTTCTATCCCCATTTTCCTAGGGCCCTAAACACAGCTACATATTTTTCCCTAGTATTCAATATCCTATTATATAAAATAGTACGCTTTTTTTTGTCTGTAGCGAAGGATCTCGCTAACTTTCTAACCAATATGGTTCTCTTTTACAGTATAGGTCCATGAAATGTTTTTAACTATTTGTGGGGAGGGTATCCCCACCCTCCCAAATAAAAATGACCCCACCCCCCAAAAACAAAATATTTTTTTTTACTTTTTCTTTTTAAAACTCAAATTAAAAATTGAGAGGGTGTTATTTTCCACCTCCCACCTTAGTTGCCCCTAGAGGCTTCTAGTGGAGGGGAGCAGCTAGTATTAATATATAATATTTAGGAATGTGAGTATGAGATAAGTCAGAAGGGAGAGTTAGTCGCCAAACTTGAGGCCAAAACCAAAGAGATTAGTACCATGCTAACCAATCTTAATAATGTTACCATGACTTGTGATAAATGTTAAGTTATTAGTTATTTCTCGCATCGTATTACAAACATCTTTCCGCGGATATAAAATGTACAATTATAAGATTAAAACCAGTTTTTTTAGCCCCGAGGTGCCGAAGGCACGGGCTAAAAAACTTGTTTTAATATTATGATTGTACATTTTTATATTCGTAGAAAATTTTATATAATACGATGCTAGACATAAATTTTTCGTATGGATGAGAACCGGTTCTAATCCACCGGATTCGAATGAATACGAGAAAATTCTTTATTTCACCCTAAATCATTAATTTTAATTAGATTTATAACAAATCCAAAAGAAAGACGATAACAAGGGAATAATGCTTTATTTCTCCACACACAATTCTTAGACTAAAGTTAAAGATTTTGTTATTATTTTGTAAGTTGCACTATTCAGGGTTTAAAGCTAATTTGTCAGAAAAATAACATTTATACTTTATTATCAAAAAATTGAAATACTAGTTTTTTTAGAATGAAAGGGGCTAATTGAGTTTTAATTTATAACTGTAATCTTTAAACATTGGCCGTCCTTAAACCAAGTTATGAAACAACAACAAAAATTACTGAAATTGCAAAACTTTAAGACCAAATATTTGTCTTCCTTTAATATTAAATCATTTGAAAAAAAAACTTTTTATAATTAATGTTTAATTATCTATTCATGTATCCACATATCTAATCAGAAATAAAATGTTTTTAGTTAATAAAGTATTTTTTTTTTAATTGTCATTTTTAATTTTTAGTACATTTTAACTAATATTTGCTTTATAAAATTATTGTTATTTCCAAGTTTAAATTTATAAAAACCTTCAATGGATTTTTGGCAATCTTGTTTTGCTCATTCATCAGCATTTTCTATTAAATTTCCACATTCTAACTTCATTAATAACTCAAAATCAACTCTTTTTTTTTCAATTCAGCAGCCCCAACATAAAGATAAAGAACAGGGATATAGGAATGGTAAATTTTGTCTAAAGCACCATGTTGTTATTTTCCATTCTTGAATTGCTTGTTAAACTTTTTCCATGCTACTTTAGAGGTGTTTAAAAAGGGATATTTAAGTCTTACTTACAAGATAATAATGCCTGCAATAATTATGTTAAATTTGAGAACTTACACCTAAGTTAATTTTGTGTTTGAAAAGTAATCAGTAGCTTTGCCCATAGCTTAAAGGGTAATGAAGTTGTGGTCTTCAATATGGAGATACCCATTGATTGAAGATGATTAAAGTCCCTCAACAGATTATGACGTCATACGATAGAATAGCCAATGAGAGGCCAGTATACACTGTAATTGACCAATAGTAAAATTCATGCTGGCCTCTCATTGGTTATTTTATTGTATGACGTCATTATCTGTTGAGGGACTTTAATCATCTTCCATTGATTCTTTGAAGATTACTTTTAGTCTTCATTAACATCGTTTCCATAATATAGTTCAGGATGGAGAGGGGGTGGGGGTTATCTTATCCCATCAAAACTATCCTTTAAAAATATATCAAAAGTACATCAAAGCTCGTTTTCGACTCAATTTACCTATACTTTAATCCCCAAATATAATGCATTTTCTTTTACAACATTGTTTGCCTGGAAAAATGTTTTATCAACAAAATTGCAAGTTTTAACAAAAGAGAATGTTTTACAACTCCAGTGCAGAGTGCATCAAAATTAAACATTTTTTGCATCTCATTTTAATAAAGCTTAGTCAGAAAAAAAGGCAACTTTATGCATATTTATTCCCAAGGGCTCGGCAGCTGCGTGTAAGCCGCGCAAAAGCAGCTTATCTAAACCCGTTTTGGTACCCAAATACTTTTGATGGCAAACAGATTGCCATAATAGTGACAGTTTTAGACATCCAGCTGTTTTAAAAGTACGAAACGTCGATTTTCTGCGGCTTACAGGTGGCTGGCGAGTTTAATCCTTTATTTTTGGCCAAAAAAAATGTTAAGATTTGAAAAGCCTTACAATTAATTTAGCCATTAAAATATACTCTTGTAAACTTTGTTATTTATTTAAAATAAAATAAGCGCATAATTATCAAATTTATACTTTTCCCTAAATTATTTTGAGCATTTTTTTCTTCATTTCTTTAGATACATTTTACCTTTCAGAATAAACATAAATTGTAATTTTATGAAAATATTAATGTAAGCATAAAAATTTAATGTAATAATAACAATTATATCATGTCATCAGTCAGTTAATCAAATATAAATCTATAAATTCATTTTAGTTTTTTTTTCGGGTATAGTAGTTTAAAATATTTAAAATAAAAAGATTTTTTTAAAAGCTAATTATATTATGAAATAAAACGGCAAGTTTTTGCCCGACATACCATAGGTATAAAGTAGGTGCGCTATTCTTGAAAGCAGTATTTGAGTATTTTTTTATTCCATATAGCTAATACCAACAATTAAATTATTATTTCGGGGGAAAATCACGAAACCTATGCGTGATTTTCAGCTGTCGTTGGAAGTGGGGGGGGGGGGGGGCAACACTATTAGAATGGACGACCTTTCATCTACCCCCTAAATAAAATTTTACATTTATTTTGCTTGTTGGTTATACTTATATACCATAGTTACTGCAAGCTGACAAAAGCCGTAAATGTACTATTAGGCCAATTAGTTAGTGCATTGCGGATGGCTTTTGGTTACTGAGTACTCATTTAAACCTCCCTATAATTGAATTATATCATGTTTGTTTCTAGAAATACTTTGCCATTCCTTTGACAGATAATATCAATGAGAGAGAGGGGGGGGGGGACAATGGACTATCCCCAAACCGACCGTGGCTCAACACGTAGCGCATCCGCTCGTCGTCGGGAAGGTGATAGGTTCGAATCTCGGTCCGACACCGCGTCATAACTAAAGACGTTAAAAATGGTTTATACTGCTGATATGTCAGTTGCGCGACATAAATAGTTAGATTTGGGGGAATGCCTTGGCCCAAAACAGGCGCAATTCGTTACCATGCATAGTTGGTACTTCTCAGACAAAGGTCGTGCATCACAGAGAGTTGGTTGTCTGTTGGATGTTACTTAACCTAATATCCTTGGGTGTTTGGACAGAGAAGGGTGCGTAACAGTCATCCTTAGTTCTCCTGGATTGCTGGACCAGGACCTGGACAGTACATCAAGTCGATAAGGTCCTTGACTCCAATCCCGCCCGTACGAGGTAATTAAAGGTAAAATCCCCAAAGTTGTATATTAACGTTTTCTTATTTGTTGGCTTAACAACTTTAGGGACTTTAGTGAATTTTGTTTGATTGATTCTTTAAGTTGAGTGCTTAAAAGTTTCAACCAGGAATTGTAATCTACAGAATGGGTAATTTTGTATTATTGGGGATGTATATTAATGTATCGGCCATTGTCTTATCCCTTTAGATCCCTGAATTTCATTGGTTTATGTCGACTTTAAGCAATTAAGTAATTAAAAGTGACTATTTTGTGAGAATAACTTCACCATTTTGATTTTGAAAGCAATAAAAGGATGCTTTGTATTATAACTTTATAAGGTAAAATCATATTTCATGTACATGCAATACATACTGGATGTAATAAATATGTTGGTATGGTAAAATTGTAATATGTATTTTCTGTTATTCATGTAAACATAAATTCCGCATTCATATGATAAACGATCTAAATATATAACAAACATTTAAAATGTTCCCTCAAAGACAACTTAAATTTTAATTTTAGTATACTTTTTTAGTTTTTGTCAAAATGTAACGTCTTTAAAATACATGTATCGTTAGGTTGTCCACCAAAAAGAAAAGGAAAGTCATAAGATTTTTTAGTTTTCTATTTCCCTATCCGCGGACAACCGTTTTTTTTACTTTATCGATAAACGCCCCCAAAATTTGTGGGTAAAAATTACATTAGTTTCCTGGAGACCCTTTATGAATTCCGTTAACTGCCGGAAACCCTTTATCAATTCCATTTTTATCCTAGAGGCCTTGCAAAATTTTTTTAATATTTGGAAGAATTTAAAATTTTAAATGAAATATATGCCGATATCATGTGCCTTTAAACTATATTTAAATATAAAAAAAATAATTTATTTTAATAATGCAACGAAGCTTAGGTGATATAAGACTGCAAGGTGCAATAAGATATATAGGCAAATATGCTTACAGAATGAAGGAAGCTGAGTTTTATAGAACAAAGTACAAACTTTAAAAAAATAAAACATAACTGTATATAAAAGATGAACGATGAAAAAAAGACTTCATATTTTTTGGAATTAATTTTATCTTACATGTAAAAAGTACCTTTACTTTGACTTTCAAGATCTAGCTATATCAAAACTTTATTTTTGTGGTGTTTTTGCTGAAACATTGTAATAACAAACATTTAAATACTTTGATTTATGTACCAACGGTAAATATGAATATAAGCTTTAGAAATACATTAATAATCAAAAAGGTAAATAACAAGTTTGGATACAAGATAAAACGTTTGCTTAAATTCATCCCAATAGTTAAAAGGTTGAATATCAGCATGTTTTAAATAGACATACGGACTTTCTGCTAACGATTATAGAGTTGCTGCGCTTTGTAAGTCGTACCTAACTGTTATAGGAATCATCATGTAAAGTTTGAAATCTATAGGACAATTCTAACCTGTTTAAATTATCAAAAAGATCTAATCGCTACGGACGGACTGTCCCTAATAATATAAAAGTTCGCTTTTAAAAATTATAAAATTAAAACCAGTTTTCTTAGCCCTGCGTCATATTTTATTGGTAGCAAAGGTGTACTTTCCCACGAACCCTCCTCCTTTGTCCTACTTTTTGGCTAGCTAGGAGGGTTTAGATGTAATTTACGTTTTCAGAATAACGGGGGATTACAAATTACGAAAGAAATACAAAGAAATTAACAAAGAAGCTATATATTAATAAAATTAGAAAGTTTCATGATTCATGTATTAAAATCTCAGATGTTTTTAAATAAAAAAAAAACTAGGATGACAACATCCATAAAAGCAAAGCACTGAAACGGTAGGACAAAATGACATTAACACTTATATAGTGTCAGAACTGAATAATGATTATAGAGTTGCTACGCTTTCTAAATCGTACCTAACTATTAAAGGAACCACCTAGCAAAGTTTTAAACCAATAGGTCAATTCTAACATGCCTAAATTAACGAAAAAAGCTATCAGTCGCGGACGGACATTCGGATGGACCGACTCTAATGATAGAAAAGCTTCGCTTTTAAAAAGTAAAAGAAGGGGATCGTTTTTGTTTTGTAACATTGTATTTCTTATATGTTTTTAAAAGCGAAGCTTTTCTATAATTAGGGTCGGTCCGTACGTCCGTCACAAACGGATAGCTTTTTTCGTTAATTTATGCATGTTAGAATTGTCCTATCGATTTCAAACTTTGCATGATGATTCCTTTAGTAGTTAGGTACGATTTAGAAAGCGTAGCAACTCTATAATCATTACAAGAAAGTCCGTACGTCCATTTTAAACATGTTGATTTTTTTACTTTTTAAAAGCGAAGCTTTTCTATAATTAGGGTCAGTCCGTCCGTCCGTACGTCCGTCCGTCACAGAGAGTTAGCTCTTTTCGTTAATTTAAACAGGTTAGAATTGTCCTATCGATTCCAAACTTTGCATGATGATTCCGATAGTAGTTAGGTACAATTAAGAAAGCGTAGCAACTCTATAAACAATACCAGAATGTCCGTACGTCCATTTTAAACATGTCAATTTTTAACTTTTTTGACAACAAATTTTTGTATGTTAAAATTAGCCGATTCCTCAGATTTTTTGAAAACTGATTCCTATTACAACAAGTTTCAATGTTATAAGCGAAGCATCTCTATAAACAAGTCCCAAAAATGTAAGTATGTCCTTGAACAGTATCATCTATTCATGCAGTTTTGCAACAAATTTTCTTAAAATATTGTTTGTACTGATACATTAATATTCTGCTAATTCAGTTCTGACAATCTACAAGTGTTAATGTTCGTTTGTCCTTCCGTTTCAGAGCTTCGCTTTTATGGATGTTGTCATCCTTGTTTTAACAACAAATTCTTATGTGATCTAATCATCGGATTGATCTAATTTTTGGTATGTTGATTCTTGGGACAACAAAGTATAATGTTATAAGAGAAGCAACTCTATAATCAAGTCTTAAAAATGTAATTATGTCCATAAATATTATTCTGTATCAAACAGTTTTTCAACAAATTTACTTACAATTTTGCTTCGACTCTCTTACATTTATATTCTGATTATTCAGTTCTGACACTTTATAAGTGTTAATGTCCATTTGTCCTAACGTTTCAGTGCTTCGCTTTTAAGGATGTTGTCATCCTTGTTTTATAGAAATGATTTAAAGACAATTTAAGAATTTAACTTTTTAGACATTCCGTTGTTTGTTCATCGTACATATAAGAGACATGATAATTCATTAATAGCCTTAAACAGACTAATACTACGCTTACCTTAAAATTAAATATAGAAGTCGTCTATTTTTCATATTTTCAATAGAAATTTTCATTTTTTATTTAGAACTAGCGGGTTCGCCTCTAGCCTCTGGGGGCTTTGCCACAAAAAAGTAATTATACAAAAAGAAAGTACCTCTGAAAATGCCACCACTAATTTCAAATAATTGAAAAAATTGGGAGGGATTTTTTTCATTTTGGGGGGTTGGGGGTGCCCCACCCCCCAAGAAAATAGCCTAAAACCACCACAGGACCAGTAGGTATATTCCCTGAAGAGTAGAATCCGATCGGTTCAGTGGTTACCGAGATCTCAAGGGACAGACGGACGGACAGACAGACAGACATCGTTCTACTTTGTATCATAGATGTATATACTAGAGTACCCCTGGGATGAATTTAAAATAGCCCAAAACAATGCTAGGGCTTAAGGGAAGCTTCTTTAAAATAAAGGTTCAATGGTGAGCGAGATCTTATCGGGAAAAAGCCCCATCCACTACTTTTTTGTTTCACAATCTTATAAAAGTCTGTCTTAAACCCTCCTTTGAAAAAAACACCCTAAGCGTTTGGATGAATTTACTTTGTAATTTACAATTTTTAAAAATTTCTTTTTAACCATAATTAAGGTAAGGCTTCAATATATAATTTGTGTACCTTGCCTTACATTAGAAATATAAACCCGCGACCGCGGCTCAACACGTAGCGAATCCGTTCGTCGTCGGGAAGGTAATAGGTTCGAATCTCGGTCCGACACCGCGTCATAACTAAAGACGTTAAAAATGGTTCCCACTGCTATTATGTCAGATGTGCGACGAAAATAGTTATTGGGGGGAATGCCTTGGCCCAAAACAGGCACAGTTGAGACTTCTCAGACAAAGGTCGTGCATCTTAATGTCATGAATAACCTTGCAGGGCGATTCCTGTAACATTTAGGTCTGTACTGGATAGCAAAAAAATATTAATTAAATTAAAATGTTACACAATCATCCTATAACATGAAAATGTTTATAAGACTTTGGAGACTAGTGTAATAAACATCACAATGACCTCTCCCTCGCTGTGTTTTCGTTCTTGTTGTAGGACTTCAACTTAAATGCGCGCGCGCTTTTAATTTTCTACATTCTACACCTTTATATCATACTACTACCAGTTGCCCTAAACCCAATTCGATACTATCCAGCAAACCACACACACACGTTATATGTATGAAAGTTAATATGTTTACATGTTTCATTATATGATATGCTTTAGTATAGATCAAATTTAAAATTGTCCTTTTAAAATCAACATGTTTTTTAATGAACAAGGATGACAACATCCATAAAAGCAAAGCTCTGAAACGATATGACAGACGAACATTAACTTTTGTTGAGTGTTAGAACTTAATATACAAAATATGAAAATATAAGGTTTGACAAAGTTATACGTAAATTTGTTGCAAAACTTCTAAAATACAGAATTCTGTTTAAGGACATACTGGCATTTCAAATACTTGATTATAGAGATGCTTCACTCATAAAATTGTACATTATTGTAATAGGAATCAGTAATCCAAAAATCAGATTAATCGGATGATTATATCACATAAAAAATTGTTATTAAAAAAGTAAAAAAATCAACATGTTAAAAATTGACGTACGGACATTCTGGTAACGATTATAGAGTTGCTACGCTTTTTAAATCGTACCTAACTACTACAGGAACCATCATGCAAAATTTGAAATCGATAGGACAATTATAATATGCCTAAACTAACGAAAAAATTTATCCGTTACGGACGGAATGATGGACTGACGGACGGACGGACTGACCGACCCTAATTATAGAAAAGCTTCGCTTTTAATAATCAGAATATAAATGTATAAAAGTCGAACGAAGTAAATCTGTTGAAAAACTGCTGAAATACAAGATATTGTTCAAGGACATATTTACATTTTTAGGACTTC
This sequence comes from Acartia tonsa, assembly GCF_053477335.1. Classification (NCBI taxonomy): domain Eukaryota; kingdom Metazoa; phylum Arthropoda; class Copepoda; order Calanoida; family Acartiidae; genus Acartia; species Acartia tonsa. The sequence goes on along the minus strand of NC_137262.1, from coordinate 11,714,123 downwards.
ATTATAGAGATGCTTCGCTTAGAACAATGTACTTTGTTGTCCTAGGAATCAGTATTCCAAAAATCAGACCATTCGGATAACTCTATCACATAAACATTTGTTGATAAAAAGGTTGAAAATCAACAGGTTTAAAATGAACATACGGACTTTCTGGTAACGATTATAGAGTTGCTTCGCTTTATAACTCGTACCTAACTGCAATAGGAATCATCATGCAAAGTTTGAAGTCGATAGGACATTTCTAAATTGCCTAAATCAACGAAAAGAGCTAACCGTTACGGATGTACGGACCAACCCTAATTATAGAAAAGCTTCGATTTTTCCGTGTGATTTGAGATGGTCAACTTTCTATACTTTACTTAAACAATATTCTTTTTTGTTTGCACTGCTGTCAGTTTGTTTTCTCGTTGTTTGCATTATTCTGTCAGTTTTTAGTAGCGAAGCTACTCTATAATTCACGTTGTCTTTCCGTCTATCAGGCATTAGAGTAAAACACACTAGAGAGGAAAGGGTTAAATAACTGTATCTCCCCATCGCATCAACCTTGTGCAACTTTTCTATTGGGTCATTGAAAATCAACTAATGGTGTCGCTTATATCAAAACAGCCAAGTAGCAGAAAATAATTTAGTCCGTCCGTCTGAGACAGAAAGAGGGAAACATGATTTACTCGGTTCCTATAAAAGATAGAATACTGAAACTTTTTGACAACATTTCCATTATTAAGGAGAACAATTAACTACAAAACATCAATGGCGGCCGGACTGCTTTTTAGCAGGTTTTAGGCTATTTTTATATTTTCCACATTTTTCCCCATATCTTTGGTGTTTATGGTCCGATTTCAAATTTTTTTCAGTTAAAGATATCAAAATTAAATTTCCCGTCGTTTGAAGAAAACAACAATGACGGTCAGACTGCCTTTTTGCAGGTTTTTGTCTATTTTATATATTTCACATTTTCCCCCATATATTTGGTGTTTATGGTCCGATTTTCAAAATTATTTCAGTTAAAGATATTAAAATTAAATTTGCCGTCGTTTGAAGAAAACAACAATGACGGTCAGACTGCCTTTTGCAGGTTTTTCGCTATTTTTATATATTTCACATTTTCCCCCATATCTTTGGTGTTTATGGTCCGATTTTCAAATTTTTTCAGTTATCGAGATTAAAATTAAATTCTTAGTGCTTCAAGAAAAGAAAACATGGCGGTCAGACTACCTTTTATTAGGTTTTTGGCTATTTTTATATGTTTTACATATTTCCCCATATCTTTGGTATTTTTAGTTCGATTTTCAAACTTTTTTGCGATGACAATATTAAAATATATTTTCCCATTGTTATGAGCATCTAGTATGTAATTTGCTTTAACTGTCGTCATCATCCAAAGTAAAACAATTTATTTTCTCCAATAAATCTATTCTTGATTAATTGGATAATTGATAATTACAGAAAAGCTTCGCTTTTAAAAATTGTTCTAGTGAAAGTCCTTTTAAACATAATTGTGCTGCATAAAGGTCACAAAAGTTTGGGAGAAAAATGAAATTCACGATTCATATTAAATCTATTGTATTGCAGGCTAGGAAAGTACGTCTTGATAAAAGTATAGTTTTAGACTTCGCCGATACTTCAGGGTTTTTTTAGTATTGCAACTTATTTGATCTATTGGGGCCAGGGAGGGGCTACTAGATTGTGAATTACACTGGTACTCAAGCTTTATAAACGTACGTTCTCTCATTCATCGGCCCAACATCGTTGAGTACTTCTTAAAAATCTTCCATGTTTACCAATAGTTTTATTTACAGAAGGGGTATTTTTGTCTATCATAATTTGTGGTGTACATCAATCTATCTTCCAATTTCTTATTCCTTAAGATTCCTGCTGTTGAAATATCTATCTCTTGGTATATTTTTAGACTTAACAAGGATTAAAACATCCATAAAAGCGAAGCACTGAAACGGTAGGAAAACGGACATGAACACTTATATAGTGTCAGAACTGAATAATCAGAATATAATGTTTATGAACATACTTACATATTTAGGACTTGATTATAGAGTTGCTTCGCTTATAACATTATACTTTGTTGTCCAGGAATCAATATACCAAAAATCAGATCAATCGGATGATTAGATCACATAAAAATTTGTTGTTAAAAAGTAAAAAAATCAACATGTTTAAAATGGACGTACGGAAATTTTGGTAATGATTATAAAGTTGCTACGCTTTCTAAATCGTACCTAACTACTAAAGGAATCGCCATGCCAAATTTGAAACCGATAGGACAAATCTAATATTCCTAAATTTACAACAACAAAAAAAGCTATCCGTTACGGACGGACGGACCGACCCTAATTATAGAAAAGCTTCGCTTTTAATAATAAGACTATAATAAGTGTCGGTCCGTCAGTCCGTAACGGTTAGCTCTTTTCGATAATTTGGGCATGTTAGAATAGTCCTATCGATTTCAAACTTTGCATGGTGATTCCTGTAGTATTTGGGTACGATTTAGAAAGCGTAGCAACTCTATGATCGTTTTTACAATGTCCGTACGTTCATTTTAAACATGTTGATTTTTTACAACAATTTTTTATGCATTATAATTATCCGATTTTTGGAACCATTTTACTTACAATTTTGTTTTGTTTATACATTTATATTCTGATTACTCAGTTCTGACACTCTACAATAGTTAATGATCGTTTGTCGCACCGTTTCAGAGCTTCGCTTTTATGGATGTTGTCATCCTTGTTAGACTTAGATTTTACCTTACAGAAAACTAATAATCTCTCATATTTGTTTTTCAATTCATATTTTTCTGAATGCAATGTATATGAAAAGTACAACCTATGTATGTATGTTTTGTATATGAATATATAAAGTAAGATGTGCCTTTTGGAGTACAGAACCCCCCCCCCCCCCCCTACCACCCCCTTATTTTTTTTGTTTATTTAGGTTAGGTTAGGTTAGGGTTTATTTGATACTGAGTAGCCCCTTAGGAGTAGTCCGCCTGAGCCTCATTTTGAATCAATTTAAAAATAAGGGGTCGGGGCTTCAGTGCTTCATATGCACTTTTAGAGAAATTACCGAAAGATGAATATGTATAAAAATGTTAGATCATATTTGTGTCTTGCTTGAGTGGGCATACATTCACTATATATTCCTTTTAATAGTTCTGCTCGCTTCGCCCTCAGCCTCACTCACCAGCTTCTCATATTTCATTTATTCATTGGAATTTTCTGTAATTAGGGTATGTCCGTCCATCTGTACATATGTAACGAATAGCTCTTAGCGTTAATTTGAGCATGATAAAATTGTTCTATTTGTTCCAAACTTTGCATCATAATTTCTGTAATAGTTAGGTACGATTTAGAAACCGTAGCAACTCTATAGTCGTTATGAAAAAAGTCCGTACGTCCATTTAAAAAATACTGCTTTTTAACTTTTTTGACAACATATTTTGTATGACATATGTAATTGTCATATTCAGTTTATTCTTCGAACATTAATTCTCAAGACAACAAAGTATAATTATAATCATTCCTTAAAAAAAGCATGTCCTTAATTAGTTTTCTGTGTTAATCTAAATACTTTCAGTAGAAGCCAGGTGCAATCAGAGACGTCTTATTATTTTTAGAGGGTAAAATGAGGGGTTTTAAAGGTTTGAGGGGGGTAATTTAATGAATTTTAAAAAAAATTTAGTGGGCTAAAATGAGTGGGTTTAAACACTTCTATTGCCCGGGTGCAAGATTGCTATTTTAAACTCTCCCTCCCCCCCTTAAAAATGCTTAGACGGCCTTGTAAGTTGTAAGTATGTATTTATCTTACATAATGCCCTACTCAAGTGAGTATAATATCCACACATATATTTTCTCATTTAGTTCACTATTATGGAAAAAAAGAAAAAATAACATATTTCTAGAAAATGGCAAGGACCTGCAGCCGTTAAGTTTTAGGGCCGTCAAAAATGTGTCTTTAGTCGAGTAGTAGGAAGTAAGGGGGCAATGGGTTGTTTATTACACTAGTCCCTAAAGCTTTTTGATAACTTTTTCATATTCATTGGCTTAACAACTTTAAATGAATTTGAATGGTTGGTTAAGTTTAGTTTCCAAACGTTTTAACAAATAATTGTAATATACAGAGGGGGTAATTTTGTGTATTATTATTGTAGATATATTGTTTTATCCCTTTAGATCCCTGGGTCTTTGGTGAAGCTTCGTTTGCGGCTGTATCCACTTCGTAACTGCAAAAAAATGCAACTCAAAACGGCAGCGGCTGCCGAGCCCTTGGAAAATACATTTCTTATGTAAAAATATTGACGGAGATAAAAATAAGAATCAGCAATTCCTTATTCGTTTCTTTACATGTTACTGCAAGGGAAATATCAAGATATAGATTGGGAAATACGTTTGACATAAAATTGATTCAGATAATAATTTCTTAATGGAAATAAAATAATAGAAGCATTTACATAATCCTTATAATAAAGTAAGAGGGTGTTCGTCTGTACCAAAGGATCTCGCTAACCACTGTATCTGTATGGTTCTCCTTTTCAGGGAAGGTTTATGATTATTTTAGGGGAGGGTACCACCACCCTCCCAAAAGAAATCGTCCCTAAAAAAACCCTCCCCAAAAAGAGTCTTTTTAAATCTTAATTGGGTTATCGAATTCAACTCAAGTAGCCAATAGTGATTAATAAAGTGATTAATTTACATTTTTTGATATACATATTTAAGTTTGAAATATATAGGCCTTTCTATCATTTATAAAAGTTAAAACATAACTCTTACATGGTTTAAATCCATCCCCCTTTTTCTTTTATAAATTTCCCCTGCAACTTTGTCTACCTTTGAATAGGGGAAATTAAAGCCGTATGAGAAAGAAGTAAAAGGGAAGGTAGAGGGAAGTAACAGGTAAGAAATATGACGTCCGTTCAATTCAGCGAAAATAATTTTAATTAATTAGCGCATTTATCAGTCAGCTTCCAAAAACGGACTTTTGTCGATATATTTAAAGTTCATAGATAAACAGTAAAAGATTAAACCTTTATGTGATATTAATTTGATGAAAATAATCATATAATATTTAAAATGTTTACTAACTTTATATTTGTGTGTAACACAAGAACACTACCCTCACTAATCAGGCAGTGCAGTGGTGGGAACGCAAAAGCAGGTATGTTTTGGTTTGGTGTACACTGCCTTACAAACACACACACACACACACACACACACGCACGCACATTACAAGTATTTTGAATTTAGAACCAAACAAACAAGATATTTCTAGTGATTTTAAGGACTTTTTGGGGCATCTACAAGCCTGAAAGTGATTTTTAAGATCTTCAAAAGTTGCACTAACATCTCATTCACGAGTTTTTTTTAATTAAAATTATATATTAAAGTGATTATTTCTTTTAAAAATTAACAAATATACATTGTATTTTATTTAGAAGGTTATATTTTTCTGTTTTAAAAGTTACTAAAAAATAAGTATATAATAAATTCAGCAATCTAAAGGGATGAGACAATGGCCGATAAATTGATGTTCCCTAATAAAAATACACAATATATGTGGATTACAATTAGTGTTTGAAACGTTTGGACACTAAACTTAATGAACCAACCAATTAAAATTAAATAAAAGTCCCCAAAGTTGTTTAGCCAATGAATAAGAAACGTCACAATAAACTTGTAACAGCGAATTGTCTCCTCCCTTCCTGAACTAAACTACAGTATTTAAAGCTTTAGGTTGCTATTTTTTATAATTTCAAAACATTTAAAATAATGTTTTATACATCTTTAGATTAAATTAAATAAAATGAAACAGTGACCAGTTAAAGAATCAAAAAACATTAGATATTAAGAATGTCGTGGTTACTATGTGTATCAATTGTGGTATGTTCCATCCTGGAGGCAACCTATGGCCAGGACAGGAGGCCAACCATATCCTTCATTACACAACCTGAGATTGTTACTGATATTGGAGGAGATGTAAGTAGATTCTTTGTAAGTGGACAGAGTGTCTAAAAAATCAGCCATGTGACGTCATAAACATTAGATTAGAGGAGAAGTGGAAAAGAAACCCCATAAAAAAGATATGTATAATCCCCCATTTTTATGACGTCACAAGGGTGATTTTTAACACACTTTGGTCTTTGTCGGATTTGTACGTATTTTAGTACGTCCGACCAATCGACCATCGTTTACATGTAAAGATTTAATGGAAGTTTATCCCCATCTTTCAATTTTAGTTTTAATAAAGAAAAGGTAAAATATAATTTGTGGGGGGGGGGGAGTAATATTTTGGAATCGATTTCTCTTAGAAGGGTGGTAATAACTTCCCCCAAAATAGTTATAATATTTACCAACTTTTAGGACTTTTTTATTTGATTTGTTGGTTTCCAAACTTTTCAACCACTAATTTTAATCTACAGAGGGGGTAACCTTGTTTATAATCATTGGGGATTTATAACAATTTAATGGTTATTGTCTTATCCCTGCAGAAAATATTGAATATATATTAGGGTGGGTTCATATCGGAATTAGACAAAGCGGGGATATGCAACAGATAAAATTAACCTTAAAAACATTTCTGACCGAAAAAGAATTTTAAAAAATTGGGTTTTAGAACACGACCACTTAAAAATATAATTCATTACTTATTAGTATGCAAAGACGACATTCAAAATTTTTTTTGAATCAGAACTATGGCTTCATGATGCTCCCTGGAAAGGCCTTGAGAAGCTGAATCAGGAACTTTTGTCCGTTTCAAAATATCTCGTTCCTAGCCTTAAAAATCACTAAAAAACCAAAAAATTTTAAGGTTTATTGAGAATTGTTCAATTTGTAGAGGTTTTTTAGATTTTCTCAGGCTAGGAACGAGATTTTTTGAAACGGACAAAAGTTCCTGACTCAGCTCCTCAAGGCATTTCCAGGGAGCACCATGAAGCCATAGTTCTGATTCAATAAATTTTTGACTCCCATTTACAAATAGCTATACAATTGAATGTCTGGTCGTCAGCGGTTTTAAGACTTAGGATAAATTTTAAATCATCCAGAGGTGTATTATATCTATATAAATTGAGTGCAGATCCCCGCTTTGGCCTCAGAAAAAAAATGTCCAAAATCGACCCACCCTAATATATATAAATGTTATTATTGACAAACATTTGTGCAGATTATAATGACATCCCATGTTTGCAATACATCTACACAACAAGATTAAAATTATGCCGAGCTCTGTCCAGTTTGAATTGTGTTCTCTTGAAGATGATTAAAGTCCCTCAACAGATTATGACGTCATACGATAGAATAGCCAATGAGAGGCCATCATACTTTGTAATTGACCAATGGTAAAACTTATACTGGCCTCGCATTGGTTATTTTATCGTATGACGTCATAATCTTTAGAGGGACTTTAATCATCTTCGTTCTTTATTAGCTTTATTATAAAGTAGATGCGATTTTGAAATGGTTTTATGATATCATCTATTTTTTATTTTATAAGATACTAGAGAATGCACCCTTAACATCTAGGGTCTCAGTATTCAAAAGGGAATGGGTAAAAAATAGCTTAAATTCAACCCTAGACTTAAATCTAGATAAATATCCTAAAACCATCCAGAGACCTATCTGAAGAGTCGAAATCTTATTCTACAGACAATAAAAACTGTCTACTTTATATAATAGGAAATATGATATATTTAGCGATGTTGATGTTATATGCTATCGATATTGTGTCATTTGAGGAACTGATTTAATATAGAGATGCATATATGTAAAAATGTAAAAATATTGTATGTATATTTGTACTATTATACAAAGCACTAGAAACATATATTATAGAAAATTGTATACATACATAAGTACTGGAAAATGTCCATTTCTTTGTGTGTATGCCTTGTGTAGGAACTCAGGGATTAGGGATTGTTAATGATGGATGTTATCCGGAATTAGCAGCTGCTATAAGCAGCCAAATTATAGGATATGGTTAGGCTTTCAGCTGTTTTTAAAATGAATAATATTTTTCATACTTTTCTCCAAATAATTTGGAGATACATAAGGTCCATAATAATTTGTGGCAATATTAAATTATCATCCATTGTCCAATCCCTTTACTCGTGATTATTTCTGTTAGCTGTCTTGCTCAGATAATTCTTTATGGATGGCTATCACGAGCATTTAGCTACACTTACCATTAGGGCTTAGGCTGCACTTATTATTAGTAGCCAGCTACTCTGCAGTTTGAAATGTTCGTCAGGCCGTTTGTATGTTCGTCTGAAACTTTTTTAGAGGATACTTGATTTTTTTTGTAAAGTATCTTCAGCCATTCAGTTGCCTACTTTGTCCGCTGGTCCGTCGGTAATTTTATTGAGACAAGGAATTTAATGAAGAAAATGTAATTTACTCGGCTTCTATTAGAGATACATAGCTGGAATTTCTTGAGCAGATTCTAAGAAGAACTAACGTTTACTGAAGAACATACTTGGTCCTACAGTATGTCTATAATTCTTTGAGGAATATGGAATTTATTTGAAAAAATATGATATACTCATAAATCTACTTTGTAACGATATTCAATCGTCTTTTTAATATCAATGGGCTTGATATTTCATCAAAGTTTGGGATCTACTGCAGTTCACGGTAGCTGAAACATTTAAAAGAACAACCCACTACTTTATCATTTACATAGAAAAGCTAATGTATATTTTTATGTTAGCATCATTTGTTTCATAACAAGGATGACAATATCCTTACGTAGTAACAAAACAAACTTTGGATCTACTGCAGTTCACGGTAAAATATTACTGGTAACGAATATTGCCAAAAATCTATGAATTTTCGAGGCTGCTAGCTGCCAAACGGCTGAACGTACAGATCATGCCCGCACACTGTTTTAGTGGCATAAGAAAGCCTACAAATAATCTGGAATAGCCATAAATCAATAATGCATAATTATCTCACAGTGCATAATGCGCGAAAAAGGCCTATTTTACGCGTTTTTTCTTCAGTAAAGCTTTCCCTGTGCATCATTGGATCTTGGCTATTCCAGATTATCTGTAGGCCTTCTTATACCGCTTAAAATGGTGTGCGGGTATGATCTGTTCGTTCAGCCGTTTGGCAGCTAGCAGCCTTTAAAATTCATAAATTTTTGGCAATATTCGTTACCAACAATATTTTACCGTGAACTGCAGTAGATCCAAAGTTTGTTTTGTTACTACGTAAGGATATTGTCATCCTTGTTATGAAACAAATGATGCTAACATAAAAATATACATTAGCTTTTCTATGCAAATGATATAGTACTGGGATGTTCTTTTAATTGTTTCAACTAAAGTGGATGTTGTTTTATTATTTACTCTAGCTTTTGGCCAGGTTTTACATAGCTTTTTTTATTTAACAAAAGCCTTATTTAAGTCCTGATATTGCTCAATAAAGCTTATGGACAATATCGCAGACAACCTCTTTCAGCGGATGAATTCAACGAGTGTAACCGAAATAAACATGATCTTTTTAACACTGCATTCCTCCTACATTACGCGCCTGACATGGCAGCAATGGGAATTGTTTTATAATCTTTTGTTTCTGCAGATAAACTAGTGAACAATTTTTAAAAGTTTTGGTGATGTTTGTATTCTTTGTGAATAATATTAAAACAGGTTCATCCTAACCTTATGAACATCATTTATCTAAATAGGTAGTAAATGCATTCATATAAACATACATATACAATACATGACAGTGTCCCGTCCTAGAAAAATTTTGTTAAAATTTTGGTTCCCAGCCAAAATATGGTAGATTTATTCAAAAAAAAATTACCCATGCAAAACATTTTTTTCTGTAATGAAAATTGCGATGGCACAAGCACTTTGAAATTTTGAGGCCACCCTTATGTAGGTGAAAAATTCATTCCCATATAAACGACCCCTTAAATAGTTGATGTAAATATTCATTTATTTCCCGGGTATGATCATTTCTATCCCGGGTATCATTTTTAGAAGATTTTTTTTTTTTTTTGGAAGATTTTAGAATTTTTATGAATTACTAAAAGAAAGAAAAATTATACCAGGGAAATAAATGAAATTTAAAAACCAAAATTAAACCACATTTTACTAGCATAAAAATGAGTTTTTGTTTAAATGAGAATGATATACCTGTCCAGTTGAATATTTCTTACCCAAGGGAATAAATGATGGACCGATAGGTCATCATTTATTCACTAAACAAAAAACTGGACAGGAATACCCCATTGCATCAGAACTATAGCTTCATGGTGCTCCCAGGAAAGGCCTTAAAGAGTAGAATCAGGAAACTTTGTCCGTTTCAAAATACCTCGTTCCTAGCCTTAGAAATGACAAAAAAACACCATTTTTTAGAGTTTATTGAAAATTGTCCAATTTGTAGAGTTTTTTTTTGAGATTTTCTCAGGCTAGGAACGAAATATTTTGAAACAGACAAAAGCAACCATATTTTTGCTGGGGGCCAAAATTTTAACAAATTTTTTCCAGGACGGGACACTGTAGTATACAATAACAATAACCTTTTCCTTCAGACATTGTGTACAAAACTCGGTGCTTTACTTAGACAGATTAACAAAGAAGCATAGCAACTCCTTAATTAGAAGCTTGTTTGGAATTCATAGGACATTGGGCTATAAATCAGTCTTCATATAAAATCTTATATATGAATCATGCCTTTGGTAGTTGGTAAACATTGAACAAATAAGATTGTGTAACATTAAACCAAAGTTATTTTTGACTGACAAACTTGTTCATGCCGTTATTCAAATGTTTAATAATGTCATTTATATGGCATTTGATACAAATGGTCACGACTGACATATTATTGATGTCATTCTTATGACAAAACAACACATTAGTTTGATAGGGTTATTCTCTTGTTTGATTTAGCTCTCCTAATTCATGAATAGCCAATATTGTACCCTACCAAATAATACAAAAATTATTATTAGGAGCAAAGTTACTCCGTAACTTACTTTATTATGTTTTAGATTGAGATGAAGTGTACAGTGAACTACGCCAGTGATTATCCTATCCTATGGATGAAGCTCAACAGTATTAACAGGTTAGGACCTTTTTTTGAAACCTTTATCCTTAGGTTTTTACAAGTGAAACTGTTTACAAGCCTTATGGTCAGTCTGCTGTTTGATTTTAATTTTTTTTATATATCGCACCCCCCCCCCTCTCCCAAATGGCATAAAACCTTCATTTGACACTTACTAAGCTTCCCTAAAAATTTTGTACCGTCTACCCAGTCGTTTAAGAGATCTTTTGGAATATAAACTCACACACAACTTACTACTAGAAAATCATGTATAGCATCGTATTATAAACAATATCTAAGAATAGTAAAATGATAATTGATAAAAAACTATTCAGTTAGAAATTTTTCTCAACCCAATTTAAAAGGAAAAAGTCTACTTCATCATTCCGAAATATATTTCAAGTAAAAAATACTCATTATCGATCGCATCTGGAAAAAAAAAAAAAAAATAAGTATTTTATAAAACATTCTTTATAGGTGAATCATTTAAACTTATTTTTGATAACAAATAATTATGATAAAAAGGATTAAATAGGTACTAACAATTTACTAAGAAAAAAATATGTATAACTTTACTTCAAGATATGTACAAAATATGAAGGAGAAGCGGTCAATATGATAATTCATGATATTGATACAAGTTTTGTTATCCCGGTACCTCGGCCCATCGGGAATAACAAAACCGGAATTGATATTACAATTGATTGTTTTACTATTCAGCTGTCTATAATATGATGCGATAAATAACTATTCACTGATTTAAAATTTAACTATTCTCTTTTTTTAATATAGGTATGCATATTTAGTGAAACTAGAGTTTTAGCATAATTAGACAACTTTTTAATCTGTAACTTTTAAAATTTAATTTCAGCGTTTTGTTGAAAAGTTAATAAAAGTTTGTAGTCATTTTTCTAATTTCTCTTCTTGCACATGAAAATTGATTAACTTTTCCTCGAGACAGTTTTTACGTCAGATTTGTTATAGAAACATCAAATTCTATTTTACAAATTTATATGTAAATATGTGTTTGTCCCGAAAGATCTTGCAAAATTCATTCAAAAATTTGGCCATATGAAATTATGGATAGTTATTTATCACATCGTTTAGACAGCATTCGGCCCCTTGGGTCTAACAAAACTCATATTAATTATCATTGTAATATTCGTGAAAAATGGTCTGTAATACGATGCTATACATAATTTTTCAGTATGGCTGAGAGCCGGTTTTAATCCTGCTGATATTGATCGGTATTAGCTATGCAGAAAAATTAATTGCACCTTCCTTAATTATTGATGGATTTTTATAATCATCAATAAAATCATTAATTTTTATAATCCAATTTGATAACCCAATATATTATTTTACATTTTAAAAATTTGTATTAAAACTAACATTTTATTTTATCTTTCAGAGCTAATGACCTCTTGATAACCCGAGGAACAACAATTATCCTGAAGGATCCCAGATTTTCTGTTGATTTGGATAAAAGCACTCATACATACACTCTCAAGTAAGTAGTTTTAATCACGCTGAACTTGTTCTATATAGATTAGTTAGCATATGAAATAGCCGCCACTTTTTGAGTTTAATACAACAAGGATGACAACGTCCATAAGAGCGAAGCTCAGAAACGGTAGGACAAACATTAATACTTGTAGAGTGCCATAACTGAATAGGTAATCAGAATGACAAAAAAAATTAGAAACTAAATTTAAGCAACTAAGTTAAAAAACTGCGCTAATACAGGATAATGTTTAAGGACATACTTACATTTTCAGGACTTGCGTATAGAGATGCTGTGCTTATAACATTGTACTTTGTTGTCCTAGGAATGAGTATTCTAAAAATCAGATCAATCGAATAAGTCTATCATATAAAAATTTGATGTTAAAAAAGTTTAAAAATCAACATGTTTAAAATGGACGAACGAACATTCTGGTAACGATTATAGAGTTCCTACACTTTCTAAATTTTCCCTAACTACTACAGGAATTATCATGCAAAGTTTGAAATCGATAGGACAACTCTAACATGTCTAAATTAACGAAAAGAGTTAATAGTTACGGACTGACCGACCCTGATTATAGAAAAGCTTCGATTTTAAAAACAATTCCATTCATCTTATAGTGTAAATGGTATTTAATGTTATGACATTTACGGATGCATTACATATGTAAATATGTTGAACAAGGATGACAACATCCATGATGATAGATAGCTAGTCGATTATAGATAGAAAACCAAAAACATTGACTAACTGACGGAATAAGTAGATTATTTGGAAAGGGGTATCTTCACCAAAAATATTGGCAGTGTACCTGAAATATTATCTGAGAAAATAACATTGAAACCATAGGGGTACGGGATGACACTCTGGCCTACATATATGCAAAGTTAATTATAGAGTAGCTATGCACTAACTAAAATTTGATGTTTTCAATAAATAAAATGTATAGAATACGAGATATCCAAGAATCGGACGGGTCTGTGTATCAGTGCCAGGTCCTGATCTCCTTGACAGATATAGTCAAGGCAGATGTACCACTTATTGTCAGGAGACCGCCCATCATTTCTGATAACTCTACTAGGTAAGTCCACACATCATTTCTGATAACTCTACTAGGTAAGTCCACATATCATTTCTTATAACTCTAGATAAGTCCACCCATCATTTCTGATAACTCTACTAGGTAAGTCCAACCATCATTTCTGATAACTCTACTAGGTAAGTCCAACCATCATTTCTGATAACTCTACTAGGTAAGTCCACCCATCATTTCTGACAACTCTACTAGGTAAGTCCACCCATCATTTCTGATAACTCTAACTCTACTATGTAAATCCACCCATCATTTCTGATAACTTTACTAGGTAAGTCCACCCACCATTCTTGATAACTCTACTAGTTAAGTCCACCCATCATTTCTGATAACTCTACTAGGTAAGTCCACCCATCATTTCTGACAACTCTACTAGGTAAGTCCACCCATCATTTCTGACAACTCTACTAGGTAAGTCCACACATCATTTCTGATAAATCTACTTGGTAAGTCCACATATCATTTCTTATAACTCTAGATAAGTCCACCCATCATTTCTGATAACTCTACTGGGTAAGTCCACCCATCATTTCTGACAACTCTACTAGGTAAGTCCACCCAACATTTCTGACAACTCTACTAGGTAAGCCATTAATGTAAAAGAATGGAGGGGGCATAAGTCATATGTAAGTCTGTCCTGATTTTGTATTTGGTCTTTGATATCAGCTAAAGCGTCGGAAATATAAACACAACCGAGTCCCCATAAAAGAACCGAAAGCAATTTGCTAGCAGACGAAAAGAGTCTCTACCACTTGGGCTACTTGTTTGGATTAAACATCTATATTTATAAATTTATTGGTAAGTCCACACATCATTTCTGATAACTCTACTAGGATAGTCCAACCGTTAAAATTTGTTAATTTATTATACTAATTATAAAGAAAATCTGGTATAAGAAAGGTTGCATAAAATTGAATACTGCATGTATGAGTCTATGTATGTATCATGAATATATAATAGTTAATAGAGTGATAAAAAAAAGAAGCAAAAAATATACCATATTCTATTGGCAAAATATGTTTAAAAATTAACAATTCAGCAGCTCATAGTGCCTAATAAAAAATGACGTCATACAATACAAATGAAAAATGATAGGCCAGTATACATTTTACGATTGGTTAATTATATACTGGCCTATCATTAGTCAATTGCATTGTTTGACGTCATTTTTATTGGGCACTTTAAGCTGCTTTATTGCTGTGTAAATAATTTCTTTTAGTTATGATTATAGATTTTTATATTTAAAAAGTGAATATTCGTTTAATAAATTTACATTATTGCTAATTTTCTTTTCTTTCCTATAAATTCATTTGTCTTCTTTACATAGAAAAATCCGAAAATATGATAAATTATTATCATTTTGATATAACCCTAGCTTCCTACCTTTATAAAGCTCTAGCCTGCTGACTTTCATTTTTCACAGTATAATAACTCTTTTCTTCAAAGAAAAGAAAAATGTGAATTTTCTTTTATGTTGGGATAGAGTAAAAAGACACAGACAATGCGTAATATATATATATTTTTTACAATATATCTGAGAGAAAAATCACGCAACCTTGCAAGCATTTTTGGATTTATAGCAGTCACCAAAGAATATATTCCCGCGAATGTGGCGTATTACGTAGAGTATCTACACATTGTCATAAATGCCCAACACCGTTCAATGCGTTAAATGGTTCCTATTTCTGCTATGTCAGAAGCGCAACATTCATAGTTAGACTACTAAAAAAAGGCTCAACTTGTTACCAGGCATGATGCACAGCTTGGACTTCCAGACAAAGATCATTCAATCAAAGGGTTAGTTACCAGAAGAACATTTGGACTCGTAATCATTAAATTCATTAGCAAGGTTTTGTTCGGTGATGAACCATAATCAGATTCCGTGCTTTATATAGGTTATCTAGGTTAAGTCATTTATTTCCTCTTTATTGCAGGTCAGTTGTAGCCTACGAAGGACAGTCTGTTGAGCTGCGCTGCTATGCAAGTGGTTATCCCCTCCCAGATATATACTGGAGAAGACAGAATAATGATATTCTACCCACAAATTCTTCAGTTTTCAAGGTAAATTATAAAATTGTATTAGTATAATTCCGCATTTTGTAAGTGAATCACGTTTAATCCCTGACCTTCCTAAGCATGTAAACTAATATAAACCTTTAGTAAAAGCAAAAAAAATTGCTATCATTAACCCCCTCCCCATAGACGTCCAAGGGGGGGGGGGTAAAGGGGTGATTACCCCCCCCCCCCAATGCCCCAAAATTTTGGATTTTAAATTTTTACCCCCCCCCCCCCACCCCAAATAAAAAAATGCCTCTATGAAATAAAGATTACCTTCCCCTAAAAAATGAGCTTGGGAGTGCCGTAGGCACTCCCAAAATTTTTATTTTCAAAATTTTACCCCTCCCCCCCCAAATAAAAAAGCTTGGACGCCCCTTCCCCTCCCCTTAAAAACCTTTGATGGCTTTGCATAGATCTTCCATATACATATGACTTAATAATTAAATTAGATATGTTTATTGTATAGTAAGCTATATTAGTTGGAAAGAATTTTAATGTTACAGGAAGATTTGAAATCTGCATCAAATTTCAAGGATTTTTTTTTGTAAAATTCGTTTTTTGTATAATTATTTATCTAAAAGCGGAAATACAATTTAAGTTAATTAATTTTGACATCTGTGATTGGTGGATTGAAAATTATCTTCATTCAACCAATTAGAGCGCAGGTAGTTTCAAATCCACCTATCCTATTGGTCAAAATTTATGAACTTAAATTGTATTTCCGCTTTTAGATAAATAATTATACAAAAAACGAATTTTATAAATAAAATCCTTAAAATTTGATGCAGATTTCAAATATCCCTCTAACATTAAAATTCCTTCCGACTTATATATTGTATAGTGAATAATTAAATAGTATGTGATTTATAAGAAAAATGTCTAAATATAAATTTTTCAGGGCAACATTTTGAAGTTTCCAAGTGTGAAGAAGGAGCACAGAGGAACATATTACTGTGTCGCTACAAATGTCGTCGGTACTGGAGCTAGAAGAAATATTGACGTTGAGGTAGGAATGTCACAATGGACAGGACAGACGGACGTATAAGGTTACAGTGTAGATACGTTCTCTTTAACAGCAGGAAATTTCAGAGGACTATCGCAGTAAACAGCTGAGCAAATTCTATTTTCTTTTGTGAATATCGTTTTGAAAGGGTGCTGTATTAAGTTTTCGCTGACAATAAAACCGATTTAGGGCCCAATTTTAGAATAGCTTCACATAGGTCCTGAAGGGTTTAAGAATTTCTTTCTCGTATTTATTCGAATCATAAGATTAAAACCAGTTTTAATCTCATAATTGTACATTCTATACCCGCGGAAAGCCGTTAATAATACGATGCGAGAAATAACTAATATATAATATTATTAGTTCTTTAGAGTGATTTTGGTTATTTTTACCCATCCCTTCTACTCAATGAACGAACTGTCCAATAAATGAGGTTAATAACAGCAACCTAAATTGAAAACATATTTCCCCCTGTAATATATCCACGTATTCTATATTTATAATCATTAGGTATTGTCCTACTAGATCCGTTGTTATCTGGATCGAGATTATTAGGGATCTATCATCATTTCTTGATAATTCAACCATTTTGTTGGGGACCTTTGGCAACTTTAATCTAAAGTTTTTCGTCCTTTTTATTAGTAAGTAATGCAAACTACACTGATAGTGATACTCTGCAGGAATCTAAAGGGATAAGACAATTGCTGATAAATTGATGTACATCCCAAATGATGATGCATACAAATACCCCTTCTGTAGATTACAATTACTGGCTGAAATGTTGAATCCTCAACTTAATAAACCAACCAATCACAATTTAATAAAAGTCCCTAAAGTTGTAAAGCCAATGAATAAGAAAGCGTTATTAACAAACTTTGGGGACTAGTGTAATAACCTTCCCATTATCCCCTCCCTGGATACTCTGTGCATTTGAATATAATAGCCCAGCTATACCTACTAACATACCATCAAGGACTTTTGTTAACAAAGTTAGGAAATTAGATGCTATAAATATTTTGATATTTCTTTCTGTTTTTAAAATGAAAGATA
This sequence comes from Acartia tonsa, assembly GCF_053477335.1. NCBI lineage: Eukaryota > Metazoa > Arthropoda > Copepoda > Calanoida > Acartiidae > Acartia > Acartia tonsa. The sequence continues at coordinate 11,696,352 of NC_137262.1, read as the reverse complement.
ATAAAGTGTTTCCTAAAACTATTTTTTCAGGACATTGTGCCTAAAGTTTTATAAAACTATCTCATGCACAGGCCTCTCAAAATTTTTGTCACTTTTCTTATTTTTTAATCTGTAGTACCCAAACTTTTCAAGCATTAGTTTAATAACACAAAGGGTTATTTAACTTATCATCAATTCAGATGTATATCATTTTATCGTTAATTGTCTTATCCCTTTAGATCATCCCGGCCCAAATCTAAAGAAACTTGGACGTCTTTTGTTTCTCGTACTGAACATAAACCCATTAATTTGTAACTCGTTGGTTAATTAACTTTGAAAGGTATGAAATACTATTTGCATGTGAGCGCACACCATTTAATCCAGGGAGGGAGGGGACATTGGGCTGTTTATTACACTAGTTCCCAAAAATTTATAATAAAGTTTTACTATTTGTTGGCTTTGAGGACTTTTAGGGAATTTTCATTGGTTGGTTTATTCAGTTGAGTTTTCAAACGTTACAAAAACTAATTGTAATCCTACAGAAGGGGTAATTATGTGTATCATAATTGGGGTTGTACATCAATTAATTGTCCATTGTCTTATCCCTTTAGATGCCTGATTTAATCCAACAATTTGTGCAACAATGGAAATAGACAGGGCCAGGATGTAGGCTTACAGAGAAGGTGTCCATTAAATACCACAAATTTATCATAACAACAAAACCTTTAAAAACACATCTTGCCACAACAGTATAAACTGGACCCTTTTTTGATCTTATTTTCACCATTAAAAGTTTATGATTTGTTATGGTGATATTTTGCGGAATAAAATGCTACGTACATGTGATAAAAAATGGAAGGGAATAATTTTTTAGCCTTGATCCTGAAAAATTGTGTGAAATCAATATATGACCATTATACATGTTCCTCAAAAAGCTGAAGGGGTTAGCGAGATCTTAATCACCTCGAATTGGCAAACATACTATGCAACATAGATGAATTTAAAAAGCCAATCAATGATAAAAAAAAAAAACTTTAACTTTCAAAATTATTTCTAATATGCTTATTAAAATGCAATTAGAGGATTGATTGTAAGATACTATTATGTTGATTTATTAGCGGCTGCAAACTTTGTTTTTTAAGGCTATGTGATAAAAATATAAAATAAGCCTAAAACAATTCCAAGATCTAAAAATGGAATACCTAAAACTATCTTAGCACTTATGTTATGTTTCCCAAAAAGTTTGTTATCGAGATCTTAACCTACAACCAAAATACCTTACTACTTTAATGTGATATCATAATTTTCTTTTTTAGGTTGAGTTTAAGCCAACTATAAGAATAGAGAGGAAAAGATTGGGGCAAGCTTTGCAGTATGATAAAGATTTAGAGTGTCATATAGGTAAGCAAATATTTAATAAATACATTTTCTCCCATTCATTCGAAACCAGTGGATTAGAACCGGTTCTCATCCATACGAAAAAACTATGTCTAGCATCGTATTTTATTCAGTTTTCTACGAATATAAAAACGTACAATTATAAGCTTAAAACCAGTTTTTTTAGCCCGTGCCTTCGGCATCTCAGGGCTAAAATAACTGATACGGAAAGCTGTTTATAATACGATGTGAGAAATAACTACTATTATTTAAAAATTTATTTTTCTCATTTAAAATAAACTTATTTGTAAACTCTGTTATTGATTTAATTTTCACCTAATATCTCATTTATTTATAAAAAATTCTCATTTCACAGAAATTTCGTATGCTGTTATGGACAGTTGTAAGTGAATAACAAAATTTTAAATTAAACTATTTATTCATTTTTATTGGCCCCTTAGGGCCGAAGGCCCTTGTTTTAAGTTTCTGTTTCATAGACGATTTTAATTTCTATAAAACCTATTTATTTGATGTAAAGTATTTTTTAAAAAGCTAAATCATTCTAATTTAGAAATTGAAAGAAAAAATCTCAAACCAATAAAATAATAAATTTTTCTAGTAGATAAATAAATAAATAAAGCACTCACACTAAATTGTTTTGTAAGATGGCAAAGTGCAATTTGATTTGACAGCAAGTTATTTTTTTATATTAAATTTACTTTGATGAAGAAATCTTGATTTTTGTGCTCTATCAAAGTTTTTATGCTGATCTAGCAAGATTCTGTAAAAAGTATGTTTGAAATAGTTCATACTTTACAAAAGTTACAAAATTAGATTATTTTTTTATCTAAGAAATAAAATTTAAAGGACAATTGTATCCAAAAGTAGCGCGGGTATAAATATTTAAAATCACAGTGGTTGGAAAATAGAGGGAGAAAGAGAAAAATAGAGAGTAAAAGAAGCAATGAGGAATGATAAAATAAAATACAAAAAAGGGACCGGCCTTAGTTATTATGGGGTAGAATGAGTTTCTTAAAAGATATTAAATTCGTTGTTATCAGTTTAACCGCCACCACTCAATATCTGAGCGCTGTACTTTTTATTGTACTCCTTAGTAATAAAACTACTTTGAAAAAAATACTTTGACTCATAGGTCCAACAAAATGAAACTCTTGAGATAAATTTTGAAGAAATTTTCTTTTTTCCTCAAATATTAAACTTAGTCAAATCTTATATTAAACTTATATTAAATAAGGTTTTTTGAAAGTTAATTTATTTCAATAAAATGTTAATTTTTAAACTTTTAGGTTTTTAAATGTCAATTAAGTATAAAAACTAATGCATTTTGACAAAAAGAACAATTATTTTTAGAGGCGTATCCACCTCCATCAATTAAATGGTACAAAGACGGGGTCACAGAACAAATCAATAATAATCAACATTTCAGGTAAGCTAATTTTTTAATTAAAAATTGAACACTTTTTTCCATATATGATAAAATTGCCAAAATAAAGTTTTTGGTAAGGTTAAAATTTTGAATTCATTATATAGAAAGCGTCGTCGTGTGGACAATGTCAAAATTTCCCCTGGCAAAACACTGTGCACGCCACTTCTTCGAACTCAAGTAAGACATAATCTTTATTTCAGGATTTCCCATTTTGCTTTTGATGATGAATACGTAGACACAACCCTGAGAGTAATTACCGTGGAAAAGAAGCAGTAAGTGCTTTTTTACAGTAATAAATCAAAAAGTAAACAGAAAGAATATTGTTGCTTTTTTTTATTTAAAACTTATGTTTGAAAATTTTGCACATCATTTTCCTTAAAACATACATACAGGCACTTAGGATCTAGCTTTTTATCCTTGATATAAGAAAAGGCAAATACATTTATGATTGATGGAATAAAGTACCTCAACAAATATTTACAAAATTTTTCTTCATACACATATAAAAAAAATTGTACATGTTTTTTTTTAAGTTTAGATAATGTATAGAAATGAAAATTAATATCTTGCATTTTAATTCTGTTAAAACAATTTTTCTTTCTCTTTTTTCTTTGTAAGATTTAAGTTTTGAAAAATTGCATTAATTTTAATTCAAAGCTGTGATCATTTGTCTTGTGAGCTTTAACTATTTATACAAATTTCTGTTTGGAGTAAAAACTTTATTTTCATTTTTAAAAACTTCATTACATAAATGAATAATATTAATCTTCTGTTGTGATTTGCAGGTATGGTAACTATTCGTGTACAGCCCAGAACAGACTGGGAACCGCCAGTGGTACTGTAGAACTGTTTGAAACTGTTATTCCTATCTGTCCGCCAGCCTGTGATTCATATACTTACAGTAGCGACGTTGCCGCGTTGCATTATTTCGGTCTACACTCAGTTCTAATGGTCGCCTTTGCACTTGCCACGTGCTTACTAAGATAAGCATGTAAATCTTATTCCAAGAAGATAGAAACATATTGATTTCAATTAAAATAAAGAATATTATGTAAAAAATACTTTTAAATTGTCACAATATAATGGAAAAATATCAGAAATATTTGTTATTGTAAACATATTTCGAAAGATAGTCTTGCTTCTTTTGAAGTTTAGTATTTTCTTTTTCTTGGGGCCATATCTTTGAGGTGGTGATTTACCCCTATAATTCAATAGCTTGAAACCTGCCCACAAAGTGTGAAGCAATGTTTTATTTGAAGTTTCAAATTTGATATCTAAGTTGATTACACAATTTATAATGCATTAAAATGTAGACTTTTCCTTTAAGTACACACATTCATGAAAGAATTAAACTATATGTATAAAGTATCTTGTGACTGAAAATTTCAGACAATTAAGATGAATTCATTTCACCCGCAAGTATGGGAATTCGATATTAAAATAAAATTGGTTGAATCAGGAATAAAGAGATTGTTTTTACATTATTCTAAACCAGTTTTTTTTTAACATTTACACTTTTTGAAGTCCTTACAATAAAGTAACAGGATGTGTGTTTGTGTGTCTGTTTTTCTGTTTGTTTGTACTTAAAAGATCTCGCTAACCGCTGAACCGTTCGGGTTCTCCTTAACAGGGTAGCTTCTTTTAGGTCCCGGGAAGGTTTACGACTATTTTGGGGGAGGGTACCACCACCCTCTCAAGAGAAAAAAGAGAAAAAAATCATTTTTTACGTATAGAGACTTGAACGCAACATAGATAGGTAACGTATTTTTTTTTTAAACATTTAAAGTGCCACTAGAGGCCTCTAGGGGCGTAGTCGCTAGTTGTAAAATAGCTTACATCAAATTCAGTGTAACATATTTTCTTTAAAAGAAAAGTTTCTACATATATACAAAAGTAAAACAAGAAAAACTGATAAAACCTTGGTTTATCAAAAATTTTAGATAATTAAAATATTATAGGAAGGATTTTTCAATAATTTAAAAACTTTTATATCTCCATGGGTAGAATAAACAAATCAAAAGTGTATGTATGACAATTTATGTTGATTATGTTATAGTAATTTTTAGGCATTTATGTGCTGTATGTAAGCAATTATAAAAGTAATATAATAATTTTGTGATATTTTTATACTGAATGATATTATTTACTAAAACTCAATAATAAATGGTAAAATATATGTCTATTCATTCGTAATTGCATTGGTTGTTTAGTAACGAAGCTACTCTATAAAGACCGTATCTGTCTGTGTATATGTCTGCTGTCTGTACGCTAGAAGTTTAAGAGTAAATATCTGCTTTAGTAACGAAGCTACTCTATAAAGACCGTATCTGTCTGTGTATACGTCTTCTGAAGATTTAGAGTAAATATCTGCTTAAGTCATTATCGTCGTTCAGTCAGTTTCAGGGAGGTAGGGGACATTTAATTTACACTGGACTTCATTCTCTCATTCGCTGAATTATTAATTTTGGGGACTTTTATCAAATCTGTATTGGGTGGTACAAACCAGCAGTGCCGACGAAGCCCATTTTGTTCCGAATTTGTATCACTTTTGAAAAGTGCGACTCCAGTTACGTCATATTTTTCTTTCCCGAAAAAGGGAAGGGGGGAAGAAAATCTCTTCAAAGGAGATGGGGAAAACCCCCTTTTCTCTCATCTCTTTTTTCTTCCCCCCTTCCCTTTTTTTTTCTTTACCCCTTCCCTTTTTCGGGAAAGAAAAATATGACGTAACTGGAGTCGCACTTTTCAAAAGTGATACAAATTCGGAACAAAATGGGCTTCATCGCAGTGCCCAAAATTTTCAACCAATAATTATAATCTACAGAATGATATTTAAATACAATTCAAGCACATCCCTAATCTTTTTCTTTCTTTAAAACTAGCGGATACTCCCCCTAGAGGCCTCTAGGGGCACTTGAGGAGGGGTAAGTTGAATCTCAAAACCTATTTTTTAATGTAGATTCTTTTTAAAAAGAAAAAAAAAATTTGGGGGGGAGGAGGTACATTTTTTTAGAGGCGATTTATCTTGGGAGGGTGGTGGTACCTTCCCCCAAAATAGTTATGAACCTTCTCGGGACCTATGAGAAGCTACCCTGTAAAGGAGAACCCGATCGGTTTAGCGTTTAGCGAAATCCTTCGGTACAGACACACAGACAAAAAAACATCCTGTTACTTTATTATAAGGATATTCGCTACTTTTCAGTACAGCTGTCCATAATTTGTAGAAAGCAAAGCAGGGTTGGTAAAAAGATTCATTACAAACAGAAATCTTCTCAGTATAAAAAACAGACAATTATAACCAGGAGTAGCGAAGCTTTTTAAAATGATACGGTTCAAATAAAGACAAAAATTGAGAGGGGGAAGAGAAATGGGAAGAGCAATGAGAATGAAAGAAAGGACAAGAAAGAAAAAAAATACATTTTTATGACTCATGCTATTTTTTATTTTAAAACATTTTGGGTGAAATATTAAACTAGTACCTAACCTTCCTAAAAATTTTGCTACCTTCTTCATGAAGAGTAATTGTACCTTTGTACAACAAGAAATATAATTGAACTACTAATTTAATAAGAATAGATTAGCAGAGAAAACCGAACAGTGGGCAGTACTACAGTAGGAGACAAATACTTAAAGAGTAGCTTCGCTCCTAAAGAAGTCTGAAAAAGTTAATGGCAATGTATGACGTGGCGAGTCACATACATGTTACATTCATTCCTAACTTTTATAATTACCTTTCCGCTTTATTAATACCCCTATTTTCCAGTAGAACCTAAAGGTGTTGTGTTAACATACAATTTCAATAGTTTATGTCGACTTTATGGCATTTAATAAAAGCGGTCAGTAATTACTTGTTATCGAAATTTTGATGACATTATTATAGTAGAAAATAATTAAAGTTGTCGTAGCTGACATCATAATGATACTATACGTTATTCTATGGACATTATTCTAAAAATCTTATGATTATTTAACTAACACTTTAAGCTTTACTGGGTGTTCATACTTGTACTGTGATAATTTGTTAATAAGCAAAAAAATTATCTGTAAAAAATTCATATTTAGAGGAAAGTATTTTGAGCTTCCTTTAGTATAAAACAAGGAAGATTGTCTCTAAAAATAGCGTATTTATGAAATGTACATGAGGAAAATGGTTTTATGAGCTAGAACTAGCATTATAGACATAAAGACAGACTAAGTCAATAAAAAAGTAACTTATATTACTATATTACAAAACTAGCGGCTTCGCCCTTAGCCTCTTTGCCCCAAGAGATGATTTTTTAAAAAAATTGTACCTCTGGTTCTGCCACCACTATTTTTTAATTAACTGCCTAAAAAAAGGATTTTTATTTTTGGGGGTGTCCCACGCCCCAAGAAAATAGCCTAAAACCACATCAGAACCAGTAGAGTAGAATCCGATCGGTTCAGTGGTTACCGAGATCTTAAGAGACGGACAGACAGACGGACTGACGGGCAGACATCATTCTACTTTTTATTATAGATAATGATAATTAATTGTTATCATTTATTTAGTAAATATAAAGATGCTTTAAATAAGATTAGTACAACCTTTTGATAATAATCAAGCTTTTGTAAGATCATTTTAGCTTCAAGCATTTCGTGTGTTTGTGTAAAAGTAAAAGGATGTCCATGTGTTTATACCGATGGATTTTGCTATAACTATTCGACCGATATGGTTCTCCTTTACAATGAAGATTCTTATCTATATCTTTTTTGGGAGAAGATTCCTCCACTCTTTTAATAGAATCAACTCTGGGGAAAAATATATACCATCCCCCCAACAAAAAATTTTCTTTTTTCTTTTAAAACCAAAATGTGAGGTCTTCCATTAAATATCCCTAGCTGCAAGTAGATCCATAAGTAGTTGCACTACTAAATTACAAAAGAAAAAAAATGAATAATATGAAAATTTAAATATGTAATTAAAGCTAGTCAGATAGAGTCGACCTTTATCTTATCTGTGACTCTGTAACAAAAGATTCCAACTCTCATAATTTATCTCAACTTTTAGCATAAATCTTGAATGTAAAAGTTTTGCAAGGCTCAGGATTACTTAACATATAATTGTCGTACTTACAGATCTATATTTTAGTAACGAAGTTACTCTATAAGTCAGTAATGGCTATGGTCATTTCAAACAAGCATAATATTGGTTTGATAAATATTTGTAATAAAGGTTTATTTCAACTAACAGCACCCCCTTCCATTAAAATTCTACCCTCAAAAGTTTTTAAGGAAAGAACTGGTTTTTACCCCCCTCCCCCTCAAAACCTACAAAACCCCTAAAATAATCTTGGTGTTTCTAAACTTAAATTACACTTCCTAATTAAATTTTGTAACACCCCCCAAAAATAATTATAAAAGGGTTGAACGTCTTTGTATCTGCAACGCCCCTAGCTGCAAGTAGCTTCATACCTTAGGTTAAAAATGTTCTAAAACCACCAAATTATTTAAGCTTAAAGAAAACATTTGATCATTCTTGCCATCCAAAATCATTTTTATGTGGCAAATTTGCTTCTTTGTATTGTATTTTTCTAAAGAACTCTAGTTCACTTGGATTCAACTGTTTTTCTGTAATAAAATAATTCAAAGAATTATTTAAAATTCATCAAAATATAAAACAAAAAGTATTCCAACTTCTTTTGAGAAAAATTACTTTATATTAAATTCTGAAAACCAATAATAAAAGTTTTAAGGTAAAATAAAAGCTTCATGTTTTTATATAAACTTCACAAGAAACATTTTCCTCTTATTCTATTTCCTCACCTAAGCTAAGAATTCGCACAAAAATCCTATTTTCTTTGCTAAAAGCTTTTCATTTCTGCGAATTTTATAAAACTGGGGGGATAATCTTTTTATATTCGGCATTTCTTATTTTCAAAGAAAAGATTTTGCAGATTTTTGTTGCCATTTTGCTTATTTGCAGTTTTAAACATGAAAAAAATTTAAAAATTTCGTTCAAAATAATAGTATTATTTTTTGAGAGCTTAGTTATTAATTGGGTTTGTCTGTACAGTGTACGTTTAGGTTATTGACTTTCTTGTTGATTGATAAGTTTAAACCTTAAAAATATTAAAAATAGGAAAACAATGAGATCACAAAATTTAGAAAATGTGCCGGCCCCAAATTAAAACAAGATCGCACATTCGTTGACTTCATAACATTAAAGGTAGATTTTTTATTTGTCTGTACAAAGTATCAGTGTCTTAATTTTTCAACCAATAATATTAAGTTATTAAAGGAACAATGTGTTTGGATGTCATGGAAGTAGCTGTTGAAGGATCTCGATAACCGCTGTACCGATCGGGTTCTCCTTAACAGGTCCCGGGAAGGTCCCGGGAAGGTTTATAACTATTTTGGGGGAGGGTACCAGGGTAAAGAGAAATCGCAAAAAAATCGAAAAAATATCTAGATATTCGTAGACTTCAACGCAACATTGCTAGGTATCGTAGTGACTTGAAAAGAGACTCGAAAGCAACATAGATAAGTATCGTAGAGACTTGAACAAAAAAATCATTAAAATTGCCACTAGAGGCCTCTAGGGGCGTAGCCGCTAGTACATATATAAAGGGTGGTTTAAGACAGAATAGTTTGATTCATATCTTTGATTTAGAATATACTTAAATGTCAATTTATTCCTAATTTATGTCTGTATGAGTTTAGGTAATATATAGAATATAAATAAAATATATTGGATTTTGTGTATAAAATATATTTGTATGATTTGTACACTTTATATTTGCAAGGTTCTCTTCCTCAAGCAACTTTAAAGTGTGCATTAATTATTGCAGAAAAGATATTACATTAATTTTTATTTTTCTATCTTTATCAATAAATATTTCCTCGTCTCTATTCCCTTAAATTTCTCTCCGTCTCTCTCTCTGCCCCCCCCCCCCCCTCTCTCTCTCTCTCTCTCTCTCTCTCTCTCTCTCTCTCTCTCTCTCTCTCTATCTATCTATCTATCTATCTATCTATCTCTCCCTCTTTATCTCTCACTATCTCCAACTCTCTCTCTCTCTCTCTCTCTCTCTCTCTCTCTCTCTTTCTATCTCTCTCTCTCTCTCTCTCTCTCTCTCTCTCTCTCTCTCTCTCTCTCTCTCTCTCTCTCTCTCTCTCTTTCTCTCTCTTTCTCTCTCTCTCTCTCTCTCTCTCTCTCTCTCTCTCTCTCTCTCTATCTCCCTATCTCTATCTATCTAGAAATGTTGTAAATCTTAGTGTATATTTAAATCAATGCTAATAGCTTTTTTTAATTTGCTGTTTTGTATGCATAACCAATTGAAGTTTGCAAGCTGTACTACTACCACAACCCGGGGATCTTAGGGGATAAGAAAATAAACAATAAAATTATATACAACCCAAATTTGAAAAAAAAATAATTTCTAAAAATTTATTGGTTGAAAAGTTTGGACACTGCTAGTTTGTACCAACCAATCCTCCCTGACTACCACCACTACTACTTCCCTCTACAAACTGTATATGTGCAAAATATACAATTTTAAACTATTTTTATCATACCTATTGATTTTATGTATTACTTATATTATTATTTATATATTATTTTTCATACTTAATTACGATTAACCCAATAAAATTTAAGTCTAAACCTATTAAAAAGTTCAATTCAATGAGTATTCAACAATAAAAGCAATTAAGTTCTATTCTGAAGTATTTTAATATTTTTTTATTATCTTAACATTGTAAAGCATTAATGAAATTAAAACTTAATCAATTATGTATTAAGTAATTTAAAAAAATTAAGACACAATCTAACCCTTTAAACATTAGAGTAAAACACTAGAGGGAGAAAGGGTTAAATAACTGTATCTCCCCATCGCATCAACCTTGTGCAACCTTTCTATTGGGTCATTGAAAATCAACCAATTCTGTTGCTTTTATTAACACAGTCAAGTAGTAGAAAATAATTTAGAAGCAGACAAAAAAGATCATTTAAAAAGGAAGGGAGGTAGTTGTCTGTATATACATGTATAGTATAGATCTGTTCTTTAAACGTTTTTATGACAATACATGAAGCTGAAATCCCAAGATCATGATAACAATTTGTTGATGTGTTTGTGAGTGTTTTGTAGAGTATGTAGAAGAAAGGAGTAATCCTATCAATCTTATATTTTGTGCTCTCATTATTATAACAAAAACTAGGAGAAATACAAAATATAAAGTGCATCCATCAGTGGTATAACAAAACAACAGGGTTACTTTGTTATTTATTCTAAACATGTTAAGCATATAAATGAACCTATTAAGTTCTCCATTTTACAGAAGCTTCACATAGATTTAAGAAGGTTTTAGGCTAATAATTCTTAGGTCTTTGGATAGTTTCAGGCTTTTTTTCTAGGAACGCAGCTTCTTGTCTTCAATAAAAAATTAATGAATAGATTATAATAGCGTATTTGCAAATCAGCCAACATTTGCAACATTGTCAAAACACTGAATCCTTCATTTTGTGTGGAGTGTTTGCTAAAAAAAATGAAAGGAAAGATCAGATGCGTAGATCAGAGGTAGATTTTTAAATATTAGAATTAGGTATAGAAAAGCCTCAACATAAAGTCAGGCGGGTGACACTAATAGTAAGATTAGGGGGGAATGCATTGCTCAAAGCTTACAACCAAAGGGTCGTTTGTGTATTGCATTAGGTATTAATTAACGTAATATCCTTAGATGATAGAGGACAAATTTTAGTTTAATTGTGCGTTTCACTAAGGATTTGGAAGATTGCTTGTAAGGCATCAGAATTTCAAAATAAGGTTTTCAAAAAGTTAGATGAATTATTAACATAAGATATTTAAATTTTTGAAGATAAATATTTTTAAAAAATAATTTAGGTATTGCAATTAATTTTTTTTTTAAGAAGCCAGCCGAGTTTTGTACACTTTATCCAAGCTTTGAATGAAAGCGCAACATAATCAAATTATTTATAGTGATGCAGCCATTTTATATGTCAACAGTGTCTGTTGAATGTCCATTTAAATATCATTACAAACCCTGTTATTTTATAATTTTCAAGGAAAATATAAACCTCAAAATTTAAAAATTAGCTTCTTGTATTGGAACCCCTACAAAATAGTACTTCAAAACAAAAAATCTTAAATAACCTTGAAAATAATAAAGCTAAAAAAGTACGTTATTTGTCCTTCATTTAATTAGCTTATTAAGAAAGGTCAAAGATCCTTTCATATGAAAACTATAAGCCAAGACTTGACAGCCGCACTTTTGGCTATACGGCAGAACTGCAACATTCACGCGAAATTCAACATTTTCTAACGTTACAAAATTGCTCAGTTTGCCGGCTGCAAAAAAAGTAAGACCACGCGGCTGCGGCTCCTATTACCGACGGATTATTAAGAGAGCATGCATTAATTAAATAAAGATCCAGACAAATTAGATAAAAGTTGATTATGATTAATATTTTATTAATCCTATCAATCTGATTTGGTCAAACATCCGTGTAACGAATCAATCAAGGAAAATTTGTCAACATTAGGCTCTTATACTTACATAAAAAGTAACAGGATCTATGTCTGTCTGTCTGTGTGTACCGAAGAAACTCGTTAACCGCTGAAACAATAGGGTATTTCTTTACAGTGTGGCTTCTCATAGCTTCTGGAAAGTGTTATAACCATTTTGGGGAATTGGACCGCCAACCCTTGAAAAAAAATTACTAGCTCCCAACCCCACAAAAATATGTATATAAGTAGACTTACTCTTTCCTTCAAATTTCCCTGGAGGCCTCTAGATGCGTAGCTGCCAGTGTTTAGGAGAGTTGTGAAAATTAGGAGTAAAGTAATGAAGTTTTCATTGAGACCCCAACAACATAGCTGTAATATTGTATGAGCTATGAAAAAAAACATTTCAGGGACGAAGGGGACTTAGTACTGTAAATTACACTGGTACTCAAGTTTTATAAACACGTTATCATATTAATTATCTCAAAAATATGATTGGTTGGTACATAGACGTCCAAGGGGGGGGGGGGTAATGGGGCGATTTTTCATTTTACCCCCCCATTTAAAATTTACCCCTACCCTGGGGGTGCCGTAGGCACCCCCAACCATTTAGGAGGGGGTATTTACCCCCCCCCAAACAATTTTGGGGGGGTAAATACCCCCCCCCAAAATAAAAAATCTCTAATAAAAAAAAATTACTATATATTTAATGAAATTTAAATTATCCCTTCCAAAAATTTTAGCCCGGGGGTAAATTTTGGGGGGGGTAAACTAAATTTACCCCTGCCAACAGATTTCAGGGGGGGTAATTACCCCCCCCCAAGCAAATTTTACCCCCGGGGTAAAAATTTTGGGGGGGGTAAAAAAAATTTGCGGCGCGCTTCGCGCGCCATTTTACCCCCCCCCAAAAAACGAATTACTCCCCCCTTAAAAAATTTTTACCCCCCCCCAAAAAAAAGCTTGGACGCCCCTGGGTTGATAAAAAAAAACTAGTAATATCAAAAATGCTCAACAATAAATCAATCTTTTTCGTTGACCCAAAAACTTTTGTTACAATTTATTGAAATTTGATTGGTTGTTTCCTAATTAAGTAGTGTCTAAACATTTTCACCAATAATTTTAATCTACAGAGGGGGCAATTTTGATAATCATCATTGGAAATTTACTTTAATTTATCTTATATTGTCCTATCCCTTAAGATCCCTAAAATATTTAGAGGAAGATGGTATTTTCAAATTAAGTGTTAATACCACATTTTTTCATCATCTCTCTGGGGAGTAACATAGGAATTCCATATCTAGCAAATCATAAAGATTAATAGCGAGCAATAAGCATTCCTTTTTTTCTCCACACACACGATGTGCAGGGACTTGGAATACTCACTTTTATATTGAATAATTTTATTTCTCGTATTCTTGCAAAACCGATTAATATCCGGTGGATTAGAACCGGTTCTAATCCATACGAAAAAACTATGTCTAGCATCGTATTATATCCAGTTTTCTACGAATATTAAAATAATACGATGAGAGAAATAACTATTATTAGAGAGTTCTCTAAGTTGGCTGGTCATTCTGTAGACATATAATTTCAATAGTTGGACTTTATTGCATTAAAAAAAAGAGAGGGCTTCAAGGGCGTCCAATTGGGGGGGGGGGTAAAGGGGTTAACCCCCCCACCACAAATGAATTCTAAATTTTTACCCCTCCCCCCACAAAAAAAGATTAAAAAGCTTGGACGTCCTTGCCTAAATGATTTCAAGATTACCCCCCTCCCCCCAAATAAAAAAGCTGACAAAAATAAGAGTAATCAAAATGCTTTTTTTTTAAATGGAATAATTGATCTTATTTAGGTAAACTATCTGGCATTTATTAAAAGTGTCAAAGTCTGCCATATTGTCCCTTGACTTTTTTTAAAAGCTAATCAAGTCCTAAGAATGTAAGTATGTTCATAAACATTATCCTGTATCAGGCAGTTTTTCAACAAATTTACTTACAATTTTGCTTCGACTATTATACTTTTATATTCTGATTATTCAGTTCAGACACTATACAAGTGTTAATGTCCGTTTGTCCTACCGTTTCAGTGCTTCGCTTTTATGGATGTTGTCATCCTTGTTTCATAACACACAGCTATTGTGAAAAATAAATATATATTATAGATTCTTTGTCCTTAAAATCCCAGTTTTTAATACTCTCTTTCCTCCTATATTTATCTATATTTATCTGCCTGTAAGCAGACATATACTGGACCTTATAAATATGGATAAAGTATCTAGGATATGAAAAATTTTGACACGAATAGCTAGGGATTCCTCGTACTGTCTTTTTTAAAATTTTGGAGGGAGGAGTCATTTTTTAGTATTGATTTCTCTTGGAATGGTGGTTGTACCCTCTCCCAAAATAATTATAAACCATCCCAGGAACTATGAGAAGCTATATTGTAAAGGAGAACCATATCGGTTCACTGGTTAGTAGATCCTTCGGTACCAAAACACAGACAGAAAGACATCCTGCTACTTTTACATAAGGATTTGTATATATATAAATAGTTTGACAAAGTACTATAAATAAAATATCTGTAAAGTAATGAAAATACCCGAGCATAGGAGAAGGTATTTTCATATAACTGGGCAAGAATGGAGATCTTTATATATTAAGTGTAGGCTCGTAGATCATGTAGGCTTAGGCTAGATTTTCTTTTATTAGCAGAATTTTTAAAGTCCTTTTTTTCCTTTAAAGAGCGTGTCCTAACTTTTGTGATTTTGTTTTAACCCATTCGTGACGAGCTCCCAAAGTTTTGATTGACCGGGCTTTAACAATATAGATTCTTTCAATAATTGCTCAACAGAATTCAAAAAGTAAGGTGTCAAATTAAAGATCTTACTATTTTTATTCATTATATTTTCTTCTTTTTTTGTTGCGTTTATGTACCTTAAAATTTTTTAAAGCTTAAATTACTTCAATAATAGGAGGTCTACAAAAAAAATTCTAAATTTTTACATCTACTACTTACAAAAATCACCGATTAGTTAATTTTTTTAAAATCACAAAAATAAGGACACGTTCTTTGTGACATATTGAGCAAGACCGCTCATGACAGTTTTGCTTTTTCCTTTGGTTGTTAATGAAATTTTAAGTTAAGGACGTCAAAGTTTTATTTTCTTCTTATTATTTTGGGAGGAAGGGGGGTGGAGGGGTTGTTATAAAACTATAAAAAATGGTTTGTATACTAAAAGTAATAATTTAAACGGATTTTGGGGTACATTTTTTATTGAGGGGAGGGGGGATATAACAACTTTGGCAATCCCCATTAGACTTCCTTTTTTTAGGCTAAAAAAACACTTTGAAGCCCCAACACATTAAAAAATATAGCGAATTTAAAAAGTCTAAAAACGTTTTACGTCCATAGCAAATATCAAATAACTAAGCTGCTTATTTAATGACAAATCTTTATATTGCTCAGATTTGTAAACAATTTTCTCTTCCTTTAATATTAAAGTGCATTCTCTATGTTGAACTTTGCTTTTAAGGTTGTTGTCGTCCTTGTATAAAGGAAAAATAGTCCCTTTCGTGGCAACGCACCTTAAGGGGCGATTCTTCGTATTTTTCACAGTAGCTTTTCTCCTATTTCTAGCCCCTGCGGGGGGCTCTAACCCTGCCGGGCCAATTGCCTAACCTTGTGGGGCAATCGCCTAACCCAATATAACCTAACCTAACCTAAAATAACCTACTAAAGGCCATTTTAAAAATACGACGCATCGCCCCTTAAGGGGCGTTGCTACGAAAGGGACTATTCCCGAAAAGTATAAAAGGCATATCAGTGGGTTATTATTTTTCCATGTTCTAAGATAATGTGACATTATAAATACATCATGCATACATAATCATAACACATCATTTCACATACAAAATAAAACAAGGATGACAACATCCATGAGTAGAGTAATATTGAAGCGAGAAAGCTTATAGAAAAAGTTATCGATCGAAAACCTTTTTTATACTTCAATTTCATGATAGCGGTAATAAATTGTTCAGGTAAGGTATAACATTTTATATCTCTTTCAACCATTTGGCCTGTATGATTTATTTCTCAAACCAAAATGATCAGAACTTCAAAATGAGGTTTTATTTTTTTGATTTATCAACAAGTTACAAACCTACTTTATAGTAACTTGTTGAGTTGGTTATAAACTTGGTAATGAACGCAAGTCTCTTGGTATAAAAAAAAGAAATATCAATAATGAAAAAACATACCAATAAGAAATGAAAACTTTTGGTACAAGTGTATTTACTTTAAATTTCGATTATTCCCCTCATAGAACCAAGCAAGCAATGGAAAATTTGATGGAAAATAAGAAGATGAATTTTTTCGTTATGTCTATACCTTGTTGAGGCCCTAACCCGTTGGCCGATACCTGCGGTGACACAATCTTGCGATTCTATTCTGTGCTAAATATAACCTAACCTGACCCATAGTAAAACAGAACCCTCCTTCTTAATCAAAATAAGATGGGGGAGTGGGTTGTGGCTCGACTAGACACTAAATAGAAACCGCCCAAAATTTCCAAAAACCTACGTTCATCTTGATTGCCCTACAATTCCTCATATTATTCCACATGAGTTTAGATAGAGTGCACATTTGTTTTTTCTAAAAGTCTAAATGCATATTAAACCTTTTTTTAGTTTTACTCATGTTATTAGGACAATAGACGATAAATCAATGTCCCCCCTCAGTTATGATGAACAAAAGTATCACATTTGTTGATTAGAATTACTGGGAAAAGGTTTTACACTACTATTTTGACAAAATCATGGTGAATGAGTGTCTTCTCCCTTCCTGTATGAAAGTTCAAATTGAGATTCTTGAATTTTTTAGCAATTTTTCTCATTTTTTTTTGCAGTGCTCAAAATTATGTTGCCACCATTCTATTTTAGCTCACTTGTCTCGCCTCTGTAAGATATTTCCCTTAGAAATCATTTATTTGTGTCCAAATGGCTTTTCGTTTCATTAAGCATTGATCAACAACAGATTTTCAATACATATTTTCTACCACAATCTTACATAATAATGTACAGCCAGGACAATTATGCTCATGAGGAGCGCGGCAATCATATGCTACACTGGTGCTAGATAAATTTTTAGATGTACAATGTTAATGAATGAGAAGTTTTGGAGTTCATTCCGTCTTTCTTTATGATTTTATGAATTTTCGGAATTTCATTCATTCAATAATAGCAAAACTTTTCTAATATATTTCAATATTTAGATAAAAATGTTTGGTACTTTCCCTTTAAGTGCTTTGCTTGCAAAGAACACCCCCTCCTTATACATTGTGTTAAAATAAATCAAGAAAAAGTAATTGGGGATGTTACCAATTATAACAAACAAACACACACACAACCCCCTATTTTAAAATTAAATTGAAAAATCATAGGTGTTCAGTGCTCAAATAGGGACTTTGAGAGGAATAGACAATCATTTTGTTGACCTAGTGAGCTGAGAATATTGTGATAGAGTAGCTGCGCTACATGTATGGTTTCTGTCAATGACTCTACAGAAGAAGAAAGAACAAGAAAGAAATTTATATGGAAGCAAAATAAAAAAAAAATAGAACAGTTATTTATCGCATCGTATTATATACAGTTTTCCGTGGATATTAAAATGAATAATCATAAAATTATAACTAGTTTTAATTAATTGTATTAAGTTTATGATATTTATTTTAGTATTGGTTTAAAATTGTTTGTAAGAAATCAAACCTGTACATTTAATATTATTATTTTTTAGTACTGTGAATATTATTGGGCGAAGAAAAAATATTCCAGCCATTTCCTTTTTTTCTTCTGTTTATTTGGTTGTGTTTACATAATGGTTAGTGGTAGGGCTCGGCAGCCGCCTGTCAGTAACCCTTAACAAGAAAATCGACGGTTTGTACGTTTTATTAAAAACCAGATGAATGTCTATACCTTTTCCTAATATGGCAATACTTCTCTTGATTAAATTGTTGTTAACCACCCAAAAGAGTTCAAATTGGCGGCTAACGTGCGGCTGCCAAGCCCTGGTTGGTGGTGACTTCCCAAGTGTTTGTTTGTTTTTAATATGGGTGGCTCTGAATATTATTATTCATAATCTGTCCTCCACAGCTCTCATATTATTCATAAACACTCCCATCACAGTTTAACATGGAGTAAGGGGACGGATTAAATCTTCAACCCTTTCCTCCCCCCCACAATTTCCAAGTAACAAAGTCAAATTATTAACTATATGAATATTGGGGGAGGTTTGAATTAATATCCATTGGTCCATCACTGAATCCGTGACAGTTTAATATTCAAAACATAATTATATACCCCAATAATCTTTTAGCTAGAAAATAGGTATTATTAAAAGCAAAGCTTTTCTATAATTAGGGTAGGTCAGTACGTACGCACGTCTATACGTAACGGATAGCTTTTTTAGTAATTTAGGCATGTTAGAATTGTCCTATCGATTTCAAACTTTGCATGGTAATTCCTGTACTAGTTAGGTACGATCTAGACTCCGTAGCAACTCTATAATCATTACCAGAATGTCCGTACGTCCTTTTTTTCTACTTTTTTAACAACAAATTTTTATGTGATCTAATTATCCGTTTGATCTGATTTTTGGAATACTGATTCCTGGGACAACAAAATACAATATCATAAACGAAGTAACTCTATAATCATGTCCTAAAAATCAGGGATCGGAAGCCTCACGTAAGCCGCGCATAAGCCTCAGTTTTAAACCTGCTTGTGAGCAGAAGAAAAAAATTTCAGAAAGAAGGATTGTCTGCTAAAGAGCCGTTTTATACATCCAGCTGAATTTTATAGTGATAAAATCACGATTTCACTGAGGCTTACACGCGGCTTACGTGAGGCTTCCGATCCCTGCTAAAAATGTAAGTATGTCCATAAACATTATTCTGTACAAGCAAATTTTCAACAAATTTACTTACAATTTTGCTTCGAATCTTATACATTTATATTCTGATTATTCAGTTCTGACACTATACAAGTGTTAATGTCTGTTTGTCCTATCATTTCAGTGCTTCGCTTTTATGGATGTTGTCATCCTTGTTTTAGAGCGATAGTTTTTAACGTAAATTTAGATACGTTAGAATTGTCCTATCACTTATAATCTGTACATGTTGATTAATGTAACAGATTATTACGAATCATAAAGCGTAGCGACTCTATTATTGTTACCAGGAATTCCGTGCGACCATTTAAATATGCTGTTTTCTAATTGTTTTACTAATAAAAAGTTTTTATCATATGATTATCCTTTTATATGATTTTTGAACAATTATTCCAAGGACAACAAGGTACAATATTCTAAAAGAAGCATCACTATAAAGTCAAAAAATCTAAGTATGTCCTTAAACAATATCCTTTTTTTCGAACTATTGCGAACCAATCAATGAAAGGAACGTTTTCAAGACTTATAAAACATCTAATCAAAATATATTAATTGTTCTTTGTGTGTGTGTGTGTGTGTGTGTGAGTGTGTGTGTGCGTGTGTGTGTGTGTGTGCGTGTGTGTGTGTGTGTGTGTGGGTAATCTGTAAAAGAGATAAAGTTTTATCAAATGCATGCTTTGCGTGCACCAGGGGAAAAGGAATTTAGAAGACGAACAAA
The DNA here is from genome assembly GCF_053477335.1 of Acartia tonsa. Classification (NCBI taxonomy): domain Eukaryota; kingdom Metazoa; phylum Arthropoda; class Copepoda; order Calanoida; family Acartiidae; genus Acartia; species Acartia tonsa. Next base: position 11,676,413 of record NC_137262.1, on the reverse strand, counting down.
AATTAGAAGTCCCTAAAAAAATCAGCATGTAACGTCATAAAAAAAGGGATTATCAATCTCTTTTTTGGAGGTTTTCTTTCCCGCTCCTCCTCTCCTCATCCCTCATTTTTATGACGTCATTGAGGGACTTTCTTCGTCTTCAGGAATTGAAATTTTTTAACATTTGAGCTTTGTGGAGGTAAAAACTGTATTCAAGGTATTCTAAATTTATTTTGTATATAACACATCTCTGGTCAAAGTACCAGCAAATTTAAGAAGCAATATGTCTAATGAAATAAACTTTGCATCATTGTATGTATAAATTTTGAAATAATAGTTTAGGTCTTAAAAGTAATTTCATTAATGAAATGCACCTTTTTCTAAAACTTTATTTACTAACTAGCAGCTTCGCCCCTAGCCTCTAGGGGTCTTGTTCCAAGAGGTAATTAAAAAAAAGATTAAGTACCTCTGGTGCTGCAACCATTAAATTATAAAAATTAGGGGGGGATTTTTTTGGGGGGGAGGGGATATGGGGGTGTCCCACACCTTTAAAAAGGCCTAAAACCACTACAGAACCAGTAGGTATATTCCCTGAAGAGTAGAATCCAATCGGTTCAGTGGTTACCGAGATCTTAAGGGACAGACGGACAGACAGACAGAAAGACAGACAGGCACAATCACTTATAGATTTGCTTAGCCACTAAAATCACAAATTCTTGAGTTACTTGGCTAATTGTCATATGTGTAAATGCCTGGCGTGCAGTGTCAGGGATCTAAAGAAAATGGTCGATAAATTGATGCACATCCCAAATTATGATACACAAAAACACCCCTTCTGTAGGTTACACTTAGTGGTTAAACCATTTGGAAACTCAGCTTAATGACCCAACCAATCAGAATACAATTAAAGTCCTTAAAGTTTTTAAGGCAACGAATATGAAAACATGGGGACTAGTGTAATGCACAGCCGATAATGTTCCCTTCCTGGTGGCATTAAGCTCAGTGGAAGCAACTACCCACTAGTGCTCAGTGCTCACCCAATGCAAAACTACCTTTATTTACATTTTTATTTCTCATTTTCACATGGTAATAAACAAGGATGACAACATCCTAAAGGAGAAGCCCAACAAATAAAACAGTCGGAAATTCAACGTTAAAATAATTGAAGATCAAAAATTTTAAAGTAAAGAATATTATTTTTCTCGTATTCATTCGAATCCGGAATAAACTATGTCTAGCATCGGATTATATCCAGCTTTCTACGAATATAAAAATGTACAATCATAAGATTAAAACCAGTTTTTTTAGCCGGTGCCTTTGGCACCTCGGGGCTAAAAAACTGGTTTTAATCTCATAATTGTACATTCTATATCCGCGGAAAGCCGTTTATAATACGATGCGAGAAATAACTATTACAATTTTGCTTATTTGGGTATTACACGTCTACTCTATACCTATTTTTTAAATTATCATAGCATTTTTCTTCTGATTAAAGCATAACGACTTATTATCAAACAATATTACGTAAAAAAGCTGGTCTTTTTTCAATATTTGAACTGTTTGAAACAATTTGCATGTCAAATGCTGTTTTAAAGTCAAACCAACACAAATTGAATAATTTATCTTAAAATATAAAACAGCGGATAGATAAAAAGACAGTTTCAAAACTACGCTATTGAATAAATCCTAATTTATGAAATTATAATTCTATAATTAATCTATCTTATGTGTCAGAGAATGAGAAAAAACTGGTACATATTTTAATCTTTGACAGTAGTGCACCAAACATCCAATGGAGAATCACTTAAATCACTTGGGGGTTAGATGAACTTTGTTTTTAAAGAAACTCAAAAAGGAGAATACTAATAGGAGAGGTGTCATTATAGATTGATGGACATCCTATCAGACGGACATTCTCTCGAATTTTAGGTGGGGGGGAGGGGGGGGGGGGTCATGTATAGTCCAATAACGATTTGAGATACTATAACGGCTCTTTTGTTTAGAGTAACAATTAACTTGTGTAAGTTAAATTCTTTTATATTTTCATTTTCAATACCTTTTTATAATTTATGACGTCTGTCTCAATATTTCTATTTTAAATAATTATTTTTGGTTTTATGAATGTACACTTTTATGGACTGTTTAGTAAAAGATCCTTAAAAGCGACGCTTAAAATTAGACAGACACAGACAATAAACTTAAAGAGTCCGCAAAGCAAAAGAGAATTAAGGTAAACTATTTTTTTAGATTTTAAGAATGTACACTTTTAGAAGCTTTTTATAATTCCTATAAAAATTACGTCATACTGGCCTACAATTGGTCAATTAAAATGTATATTGGCCTGCCAATAGTAATTCAGTCTGTGTATTGGCCTATCATTTGTCATTTATATGACGTCATTTTTATAGGCACTATAAGAGCTTCACACTTTTATTAACTGTTCAGTAAAAAAAAAATTACAAAATAATTATCGGCATTTGAAGAAACAGAGGAGTATTTAAAAGGTTGTCTAGTAATTCGGTGCAAAACTGTTAGAAGAAATACTTAAAAAGAATCATTCAGCAGCGTGTAGAAAAGGAGTTTAACACCCCACTTATAAAAAAATAGGAAAAGACTTTCCTAACCCTTTTTCACCACTCGAGGATAATAACACTCTGAAAAAAATCCTGTGCTCGCAGCTAAACTCATTTTAGAAAATAGAAATTATTGAGTAAAATTCTACTTTTATAACATTTTCTATGAAAAAAGTATAAAAACTAAATTAAGAAACATTGCCTTTTGTTTCTCATCATAAAAAAATATTATTTTACGTGAGGGAGAAATTTAACTTCCTGTCAAGTTTACTCATAACAGCTAAATTAGTTTTTAGAACAAAAGAAATTTTTTTGAAAAGCAATTTTCCTTTCCTTTAAGTTGATTTTAAATTGTATTGGACTAATATAAGGTCCACCTGAAATGAAAAACCCAATCAGTTCAGCAGCTTATTATGTCTTACTCCAATAAAAAAAACTTTCTTGTATACTTTTGGATTAGAACCGGAATTCATCCATATGAAAAAACTATGTCTAGCATTGTATTATATCCAGTTTTCTACGAATATTTGAATGTACAATTATAAGATTAAACCCAGTTTTTTATCCCGTGCCTTCGGCATCACGGGGCTAAACAAAAGACTTTAATAAATTTAAAAACGGATTAAAATATTAAGCCAAAAACTTGCTGTATTTATAGAATGTATTTGTGTGTGGTTATTATTACATATTGTAATTTAGTTTGTTTAACTACGCTCCACCATGAAACTTCGCCATTTTAATTCTCATTTACAGTAGAGGCACAAATTAACTTGCAACTTTAGCCACCAATCATTTGGGCTTATTTAAAAGTACGTTAGACTGGAACGGTTTTTTAGGATTGAATTTAAAGTTTAAAAGCCTATAATAATATTTATATAATACTCTTTATTGTAGGTCTATATAGACTAGGGGCGTTCAAAAGGGGTGTTCAATAAGATATATAAGTTTTCCGGAATTTTAATGTTAGGGGGAGATTTGAAATCTGCTTCAAATTTTAAGGTTTTTTTTATAAAATTCGTTTTTTGTTTTTGACCAATAGGATAGGTGGATTTTAAACTACCTGAGCTCTAATTGGTTGAATGATGTACGCCATCCAATCAGAGCGCAGATTTTTTAAATCCACCAATCACAGATGCCAAAATTAATTAACTTTAATTGCATTTCCGCTTTTAGATAAAGAATTAAGAAAAAAACTAATTTTATAAAAAAAAATCCTCAAAATTTGATGCAGATTTCAAATCTCCCCCTAACTTTAAAAGTCCGGAAAACTTATATATCTTAGTGTTCAACCCTCTGGAAAAACTAGAGAAATATCCGCAATAATACTAAAAATAAAAGAAAAATAAACATTCATCTTGTTGTCTGTATTATACCCCATCACGCCCTTGGAAAACCCTTTAAAATTTTACTTTTTTGAATCTGTTCAGGGTTAGGGAGGGTGGTCTTCATCAAAATCCAGGTAAATCCATTTTTTTCTAAGGAACGGCACTAAAGCTCTAGAAAAATGGCAAAGAAGATCCCGAAAACCGTACAGAAGCCCAAAGAAACGACAAAGAAGATCTAGAAAAGGATTCAGTAGATCTAGAAAGATTTGGTTAATGGCAAAGAAGATCTAGGAAATGGCAAAGATATCCTAAAAAAGCAAAAAAAAGTCTAAGGAACAGCAAATATGCCCTAGAAAACAGCAAAGAACTTCTAGGGAACAGCAAATATGCTTTAGAAAACAGAAAAGAAGATATACGTAAGGCAAAGAAGATCTAGGAAATTACAATTATCTAGGAAACGGCAAAGAAGCGCCATGTACAGCACTTATCTTTAATTTTTGTAGTAATCTGTTGTATAAGTATGTCTTTAAGAAAAGAAAATAATTTTCTCAAAAAAATTTGTGTTAGTCTAAAAGGTATCTCTTTAACAATTCATCTCAAAGGCCTTCAAAATTGATTTAAAGCATTAAAAGAAAATAATTTTAGAAGTTGTCTTTCTTTTACACATCTTTTAATATATGGCAAATAAATTTCAAAATTTAATTTCCGTTTCTAACTCACCCCCCCGGCCCCCCCCCCCCCATTCATTTTCTTTCTTTCTTTCTTTTCTATCCTTCTCTCTTTTCTCTTTCTATTTCTCCTCTCCTTTGACATCGTGGAATGAATTTTTGCGAAAGGTAAATCAAATTTTGCAATGTGGAAGAGTGTGTTTTTGCAACTTGTATTTATATAAGAATGTTTGTAGAGAAAACATTTTTGTAGGTCTTAGATGAAATATAATTAATATTATTAGATTTTACTCCTACTAATTATATTGGTTACAGTTTCTTTGGTTGGTTAACTCGTGGTAATGAAATTTATGACTTATAATTCAAATCGATAACCAAATGTCGATTAAATGGTAATCTGAGTTTTTAAAGTAAGAATAGCATAGTTTGAATGTTTATATATATGGCTCGGCAGCTGCCTCCGTTTATATTTCCTTGAGATAGACACCCAGCTGCTTTTATAGCTAATTCAGTTATGTAGCGCCGAATTCTTTGTAGCTACTGCGCGGCAGCCGAGATTTTGTACTAAATCTGCAGTCGTCCCCAAAATAGAAACTAATTTCCAGAAAATCTATGCAAATTATTCTTAAAATATCAATTATGTATGAAATTTTTATTATAAAGATAATTATAGAATTGACAATATTAAAATCAAAGTTAAATAGTAGAAGGTGCACTGTAAAAACTGTCGATATTCTGACTAAATACAATTTAAGGGTTTATTTCACCTCTAATTAAATAAATGTGGCCATAGCTTATATAATATAGACACGAAAAAATATCATTTTTTGCCAATATAACGATATTTTAAGCATATAAAGATTCCACAATGAAAATATTATTTGATATAAAAACTATCAGGGATCTAAAGTGATTTGACAATGACCGACAAATTGATGATAACACACAAAATTACCACTTCAGCAGATTAAAATTAAAAGGTTGAAACGTTTGAACGCTGAACTTAACAAACCAACCAATCAAAATTCAGTAAAGGTCCCAAAAGTTGATAAGCCAACGAATAAGAACACGCAATTATAAAACTTTGGGGACTAGTGTAATAAACAGTCCATTGTCCCCTCTCTCTTTCTCAAAAAAATTATGATGGTGAATGATGGTATGTGTTTGATAAAGGTATAAAAGGTAGATAAAGTTGTAGTGCATAGTGTTTAAGAGTGCAATCAAAACAAGAATGACAAAGACCAACGTTGCGAACCTTTTAAGCTCTTGGATCTGAAGGGACGTGGTCAAGTGTCAATTGAGGATATTAGTGAAAATTTGAACACTGTTACTATGTACAGGGGAGTCTTTTTTAATTGGGGGGGGGGGTAAAATTTTTTTAAGGAGGGGGGTAATTTGTAGTTTGGGGGGGGGGTAAAATGGCGCGCAAAGCGCACCTAAATGGTTGGTGGTGACCAAGGCACCCCCAAGGTAGGGGTACATTTTAAATGGGGGGAGATAAAATGAAAAATATTTCGGGAGTGCCCCCAAATTCGTTTGGGGGGGGGGAGGTTATTACCACTTTACCCACTCCCCCCCCCCCCCCCCTTTGTACGTCCTTGACTATGTACCACCCAATCATTAACTGACTTAAAGTAAAACACAAACTAGTCAGTTTTATTTTAAACTTATTTCTCGACTAGGCAACTTTTTTATGATGCTAAACTTGTAATACCCTTTTTAAATCAAAAATGCTTCTAATCAATTATCTGTTATTCCAATTAAAGTAAAAGAATAGATAGGGCAGGGGTTAAATAACTGCCCTATAAATAATAAATATATATAATAATAAATTTTCACGGGGTAGAGACACTATTTCGACTCTCAATTGGGTCTTTAAAAATCAGCCAAGTCGGTACAAAAGAGCAGAAATTAGTTTGATAGCATATGAAAAGGTCCACAGGCAGTTATCTGTTTTATGCATCTATACTTATTTATTTATTCCCTTCCGATTTTATTTTTAGCCATATATCTTTTTTTCTTATTTTCGTCTTAGTGTTAATAACCAACCCAACCTATAAGAAAGACATTTGTACTAGCTACGGTGCTAAGAAATGCATACCAAGGTAGTGCAATACTAACTTTTCATAATTCAGATACTTGCACACCCCCCTGCACACCCCTTTGCACACCCTGCACACCCCACCCTGCACTATCTCAACTTTTTCTCTCTCTTTTTTTTGCTACAGTTATATCTCCCACTCCTTTAAACCTCTAAAGGTTGCTTACTCTCCAATTTGTGCACCCCTACCCTTTAAGTTTCTTTAATATCCTTTCCGGATTACCTTTAACATTCCCGTAGATAGTAAATACCCACTCCCCCCCCCCCCTCCCATTTCATGTTTTGGAAAGGTATTATCAAGTTTTATTTCTACCTTCCTCTTTATTGCCAAAAAAGTGTGCATGATAAAAAACAATGATTCCAAGTATTTATGCACTGGCAAAAAAAAAGTGGTGCAAAAAATACTTTGGTAATTATAATTTTATTTTCATTGTCACTTCTAAAAAAATCTTAATATTTATATTAGCGAAAAATCATTTTTTTAATTTAAATTGTAAGATTTCTAACAGTGAAAGGACATTGAAATTGTACTTTGTTTTTTATTAACAATAAAAGTGTTTATAAACTTTTTACTATGCTTTTTCTTTTTACTTATTATTAAAGATTATAATTTAAGTAACTGGACAAAGTGTCTCAAAAATCAGCCATGTGACGTCATAAAAATGAGTGCTTGTCCATCTCGTTTTTATGGGTTTTCTTTCCCACTTTTCTCATCTCCCTTATTTTATGACGTCACATGGCTGATTTTTGAGACACTTTTTCAATGTCCAGTAACTAATTTTGCTAAAACCAAACTGATTCGTTCTGGATAATTTCATCCTTGCTTCTTTTTACAAATTAACTATCTAACACAAAAGAAAAAAAAACTAAAATATTTTCAATGAGAATTTATTTCAAAGGAAGAAAGAGATAATTACATTATTAGTAAAATTTATAGTAAAATCAAACTTTATAAAATACAAGATATGGATAGATTTAAGTTGATTTATAGTTGATTAATTCTTTTATAACATTATTTATTCTTGTAATAGTTATGAGGTGAGTTTAAAGTTTGTGAATGAATAGTTTTGGAATGTTATGTATCATCATATTTAATAATATTATGACATCATTTTTGATGCAGGACATTTTAGGAATATTTATATTTGTAGGAGAGGGGAGCTAGCCCAGGCTAGATAAACAGACAAGAATATATATTATATATAATATATTTATGTATTCAATGGTGCTCTGGAAAATCAATCAATTAATCAAAACCTAGAGCTCCACAAATTTTGTTTTTGGAGGATTTTTTTTATAAACTTTTAGTTATAATAAATTTTATCAATAGTATCTAGGAATAAGAACAAGGAGCTTTTTAAGGAGAATAATTTTGATGTGATTATTTTAATATTGATTAATAAATGTAACTATGGCGTGTGTTTTAGGGGAGTAGAAACATACCCTCACCCTCTTCACTCATCACATTAAGAAAAAAAAACTTTGTGAGCTTAAAGGGTGATAGCACATTTAGTTTTAACTGTTACATAATAAAAATGCGCCCTCTGGAAAAGTAGGCCAATAGATTGTTTTCTTTTTAATAAAATTTAAGAAATAAAAATTTCACAAATTACAGTCTAATAACTCTACTAACAATAATAGTAATAATTAATAATAATAATAATAATTGCACGCCTGTAAAACAATGCTATGCTAAAACTAATAAAAAGGCATATAATCATAATTTAATCTTTTTCTTACTTCTTTTTTTGTTTTGTTTAATTAAAATACTTATATTTGTTTATATTGGGCGCACATATAAATTCTGAAAGTATCACATAGCTGTAACTGGACTCAATGTTTCAACAGACAAATAAAAATTCCTCTACTTTGCGCACATTTTTTTTTAACCACACAGCCAAAACTAAATATAATTGTATTATTAACAACAATTAAATTATAACAAAAAAGCAAAGCCAATGAAACATAAGTTTCTATTTAGCACCGTAATCATTGAGTATCTACAAACTAGCAAATTACACTTAAGAAAATAATACAACAGCAAAATAAAAAAGGCATGATTTTAGATTTTGACTGATTTGTAACATTTAACTCATTTTTTATTTACTTGTTTTTTACTAGAGAGAGCTAGGCTGGGTTAAAAATATTAATTATCTTTTTTTAGTAACGAATAATCATGCCAATAACATTTATGCACACGCACCTCAATTTAAAAACTACTTTAAAAAAAAAACAAGGAGATATTTGCACAAATATAAAATTTGTAATTGAAATTGTATAACTATCGGGAAACGATAATCTATGTTTGTGATTGAATTCTGGCTTTTGTGGTAGGAAGTAGTAGGCTTGCATACAACACAAGAATATAGGCATTTGGCATTTCAAAGCAATTCATGAAAAAATAACAATTAAATTCTTTATGTAAAGTAGAAATAAGCTAAAAGTTTAGAGCAACGGAGTTTTCTCAAATTAAAAAGTTTCTACATAAGTTACGAGGTAAAGGAAATAAGAATTTTCAATAAATAAAACCGGAGATTTACCAAACTTAATATTACTGAAAACATTTCTTTTCATATTTTTAAAAAAAATTGTGCATAAATGTTTCACTTTTTAGTTAATAAAATTTAAAATTAAAAGCTTAAGAAAACATTTTTTTCCAACAAAAAATTTTAACTCGATATAGAAAAAGCCAATTTTCTAACCTTGTCTGTTGGAACTTTTGCATAAAAAGGAAAAAAATAGTTTATTGATATTTTGTGCCCCAGGCCTAGAAAAAATCTATGTTATAATATGAAAATTTTGTGAAAATGTAGTCAGTTTAAAAAGTTTTTATGTTCTATAAACTAAATTTTATGAGAAAAGCTATTAACTGCTTTTTACATGAAATTAAGTTTTGCTTCAAATTTCTCTACAGTGTTGTATGTATAATTATATACCAACTTTTTAGCTGAAAACATTTTTATAAACAATAGTTGAAAATTAAAATATTTGTGTTTTATCTTAAAATTATGCCTAGCCCCTGATTGTCTTTAATACACTAGAATTATTCATTTATAATTACAACTTAGGACTAGTTGATTTGTTGTACATATAATAAAATATTTATTGATATGGTACATTAGTTTTTGTATGGTTTGTTATCCTAAGCAATAATTATAGATGTGATAACTAGTGTAGACACACAAGCTAGCTAGACTAACATACAGATATATAATTATAGAATATTCTCTCACCAAATATACACAAAATATAATTATAATTTGAAACTGTATAGAGAACAATATTCATTATATGAATATATATCTAACAACTATACCAACTACTTAGTTTTGTAAACTTATCTGTAATTTTTTATGCTTTTTTAAAATATTAAGTGTATTGTATAATTGTATATATATGTAAAATAATGAAATTTTTTTTACAGATAAGCTTAAAAAGTATAATTTAAGAACCCGAGAAAAAATGTGACTTTAGATTATTGAAAGCATTTAGTGTCTCAAACAACATATAAAGTCAAATAACTATGATTAAATTATTCCTAAAGCCTTTTTCTAAACACAGTTATGTAGAAATGAAAATTTAGTAGCAATAGTTATTAATATTCTTTAGTTTATCCTATTTTGCTTAACTTTATATGTTATCTGTGACTAACATATTTAATTAACATTTATTCAAAGTATATAATACAGAATAATAATTCAACAGCTAGAAAATAAACAACATTAATTTGTGTTATTATTTAACAATTGATAAAATCTAATTTTCCGAAATCGTTGTTTCTTGTAATAAAAATCACACGTTTCAAACTTTGAACTTTAAAGTTTTTTTTTGATAAAACTTTATTTTAAACCTAAACAAAAGTAGAATAAAATAATGATAATAATTAGGGTTGTGCCAAGTTGACTCAATGGTGAGTTAATGTGCTTCATCTTTAACTGTGAGTAGTAATTTTATGAAACAAAAAGTAATCCATTTTTAATAAAATATATGAGCAAATAATTAAAAGTAACGGAGAACTTTTCAAATTAAAGTAACTAAAAGTTCTCGCCACAAAATATTTGTGCGTTTAATTGAAATTCATTTTAACTAATGGAAAAAGAATAAAATAATTTATTAGGACAGGGCAAACTTGTTAATAAATTAATTCTCTTTTAACAATTTGACATATAATATAATTTAGCAAGCAATTTTCATCATAAAATAGAAATTTTAGATAAATTCTACATTTTAAAAAATAAACTGAACCAATCCTTTAAAATATAAGTCAAGTCATTGTGCTTAAAATTAAAACAAAATGACTTTTTTTAAAAGATAAAATTAGGTTTGTATGTATGTTTTACTACAGCTATGCATACTCATAGTAATTCAAATATTTAACCAGACTCTATTTAGGCAATCAACAAGTTTTGTTTCAATGATAATTATTTTTGAAACTGAGCACAAATCACGAATCAATTTTTCATATTTTTCAACATAAAAGGGGGAGGTAGGTTGTGTTAAAAATTCGTAAAAGTGTGAGCAAGCTTTCAGTCAAAAGCGATTATTAAATCTAACTGTTCTTAATATTGACAAAACTCATAGTATAATTAAACGCATATTTAATAACAGTTGGACTTAATTATTGCTTTTGACTGGAAACTTACTCACACTTTTACGTATTTATAACACAATCTACCTCCCCCTTTATATTTTTATTTATAGATATTTGTACATTTTAATTAAAATGTGATATTAACTTATAAAAAAAAATGAAATTTTAAATAGGAACATTTAGACTTTTTTTACATATTGAAATTTTAAATTTGTGCTGCGCTCAAAGTAATTATAATAAAAACGGCATATTAAATATTTAATAATTTTTTAACACCAAGCATCTATTTTCTATATTTATTTACATACAAACTTCTATATTAATAATAGAATGCTGAAAAACTGAGTATAAAATTCCTAGTGATGCTGCATAATACAGGGGAAACCATTAGTTTAAATAGTTTATATAATTACATAGTTGGTCTCCAAAATTCTTTGGGGGTTTTAAGGCCTTTTTTATGGCCTTTCTTTAGCACTTTGCATGTTGGTGGAACTTGTTAAGTTTGTACATTACTAGAACTGAAAACATGTAAAAAGTAAGATAAAAGTTCTAAATTCTAATATAATTAAGCAAATTCAAATATACTAAAAAAATCTATGATTCATAAAACTCTTTTAAATTTTCACTTTTTTATAATTATTCCCTTCGGTAAATTTTTCAACACAACTGTTCTTTAAATTAACCTAATTCCAGATCGATTGTTTTCAAGACGTTTGTTGGGGTTTTTAATTTATTTTGAAATGAATCAATTTGCATAAAAATGTGTATCAGTGAGACAATGTAATCTCAGTAGTTTTTTTTAGTTTTGTTTTAATAAATAACTTTGTGGGTTTTGTGGGGGCATGGGCAGTACCGGGCCTAGAACCATTTACACATAGGTCTCGTACCCGGACAAGGCAGATATCTGAACGTCAACGTCCTTGAGAGCGACAGTTGACACGGTGTTGAGCCCGTTGATATCCTGGTGGTGCGTCACAGCGGTTACTATATCCTAAACAGAACAAATCAATTCAGATACTTAAATCACAAGGGCTAATAGGTCAATTTTCAAAAAAATCATTATTTCCAAATATTAAATTCAATTGTTTTTTTAGCTATTCTAGTTGCTACTTTTCCTCACCGACTTCCGACAAAGTTTTAGGATCTAGTGCCGTTCACAGTAAAATGTTGCTGGTAACGATTATCTCCAGAAATAGATGAATTTCCAAGTCTGGTAGTTGCCAAATGGCTGAACGTACATGCAATGCTCACACGCTATTTTAAGCGACATAAGAAGGCCTATAAATAATATGAAATAGCCAAGATCCAATGATGCACAGGGAAAGCATTACTGAAGAAAAAACGCGTGCACTAGATCTAAATTCTATCTTAATTTTAAATTACGATTATCTTTGACAACTGTCTGACTAGAAGTTATGATTTTAAAAAAATACCTTAGTAGATTCCCTAATATGTGTGCGAGGTGAGGTAAACTGGTGGCGGGCAGCATGGTTACTTCCCGCGGCCGCGTACACATGATTGCCTGCGGCTGGCGCCGCCGGTGGCGTATGGTTGGCCGCCAGTTGTGGATGATGTCCCATCTGTGACGGATGATGGCCCGTTTGGGCCAGGGGATGACTAGTTGTGGCGGCGGTCGCCAGAGGATGGCTGCCCGCGGCCAATGGGTGGTGTGCAGGGTTGTGCTGTTTGAGCAACGGAGTACTGCGGTCCAGCTGGGCCGCTCTGTCCGCATGGTGTGCCGCGCCATGCCCCACGTTGGGATTTGTGCGCAGAGGGGTTCCATGGTTACTTGATGGAACATCTGTAGAGTTGTAGGGACTGTTGCGAGGATGGTGGGGAGGACCTCCTCCCCCTCCTCCAACGCCTCCACCGATTGGAGCAGTTCCCAGGTCTGGGTCGCTGGTGGAATTTGTTGGTGGTGGAGATACCTAGAATAATATCATGTTTAGAATCCTAACTACTCAATAAGTAGAGTATGGACATACATCCATCCGACCCATTCCTAAGAATTGTCAAGGACATGCATTTGTGATCTTTTAAAATCTTTGTTTCTAGTTGAATTTAAATCAATATTTAATTTGAAATATTTTTTAACCCACCTGTACATCGACAACATGTTGTTTGCCATTCTCATTCTCCTCCTGATCATCGTCACCGCCCTGCGCCTCTAACTGAACCTAAAACAGTTTTTCTTGCTTGAGACATTAAAAAGGTGACTACAATGCTATGCTAGGTGCGTTTTAGCATTAGTTAGAGAAGATAATGGTTATTTCTCGCATTGTATAATAATCAGATTTCCGCGGATATAAAATGTACAATTATAAGATTAAAACCAGTTTTTTTTATATTAGTAGAAAACTGGATATAATACGATGCCTGACATCATTTTTTCGTATGGATGAGAACCGGTTCTAATCCACCGGATATTAATCGGTTTCGAATGAATACGAGAAAATATTTTACCTCTAATAGGCGCAACTACTCACTATGCGACGTTAGAAGTTCGACACAAAGGTCTTCACAAGATGAACCTAACTTTGTCCTTAAGTCCATGAACCATGAACCTTTAGGGTCTACTTATGTCAACATACGAGAGATAATATAATTTAGTAAATAATCAGGCTTTTTATATGTGTTTGTTCAAACAGGCAGACACAACACACCCAAAAAAGGTTGTCTAAAAATCAAGAAGTTTAATAATTAGCTGACCATATAAAATATTACCTTATCTTCTCCATCCTGGAGGCTGCTGCTTGGAGATCCTGCTACAGACACTTCATCTTCCTAAAATAAGGATAAAATATTAACACGTGACATATTATAGTAAAATAATAGGGGGGGGGAGGGGTTAAATCCCCGAAGACTCTGTGCCGACTTTTGATTGGATCTTTAAAAATCATTTTTGTCGACTGATAAACTTTTAAGTTAATCAAAGCATTCCGTATTCTCATTCAACAAATCTTTTTAAAAATCCTGTGTGACAGACGACCATTCAACTACTTCGCATCATATGTATAAGAAATATTGTGAAAATAATCCGCAGACAAAGACATAAAACTTTCCCTTCCCCGTTATTGTTTATTTTATACTGCTGCAACTAAATAATTGATGGAAAGTGGGATGTCAACTTTAGACAACTATAAAATCACATCATAATCTATTTTTACCTTTTTGGCAATTTTTTCCTGTATTTTTTTTTTATATTTGGTGTCAGTAAAGTATTAAACTTTAATAGTGTAAGTAACAAAAAATCAATTATGTATAACAATATTTTAAAAGTAGTATGATTTTTCTGGCTATGAAACTGCCAGGTACACAAAAATACGTTCGTCGATGAACATTTCTTACATTACCTTATCTATTTCTGAGACTAAAGCTCAAAATTATTTTTTTTTCTTATTTATCATAAATGCTAGAAAATACAACTCTGAATTGTTTGCTTTAAAAAGTAAATAAAGACAAAAGAATAATAGTTGAAAAGATAATAAAACATTAATGCAAAACTAACTTTATATAAAAGTAACAGGGTGTCTGTGTGTCTTTCTGTACCGATATGGTTTTCCTTTACAGTGTAGCTCCGTAATGGGACAAAGTGACTCAAAAGTCAGCCATGTGACGTCATAAAAATGAAGGAGATGAGAGAAGAAGTGGGAAAGTAATCCCCTAAAAAAGAGATGGATAATCCTTCATTTTTATGACGTCACATGGCTGATTTTCGAGTCGCTTTCTCCCACTACGAAAAAAAGATTACCAAAAATTATTTTAAAAATATTTATAAACCAAAATCAAAAATGGGATGGGTCGAAACCAGGAATAAGGTATAACCAACAAGCAAAATAAATCTAAAATAATATTTGGGGGGCAAATGGAGAGGTCGTCAATTTTACGATGTGTTGCCCCCCAACGACAGCTGAAAAACACGTATAGGTTTCGTGATTTTCTTCCGAATTAATTTCGTTATTGGTACAGCCTGACAGTAATATAAAGTTAGTTATAGAGTACTACAAAAAATGAGATAATATTTTTTTCATCTACGCAATTTTGTAGAATTTATATATATAATAATAAATATATTACTCTAAATATAAAACAGACAAAACAAACAAATAATTTACTTCTTTGTTGTGTAATTGTGTAGCAAAAAATGATAATTGATAAAGTTTTACATAAAACAAAATATAAAAAAAACTTGTATAGTAATTACAATGTTATTATTTCTTCTAATCCTGGCATAGTAGAGAGATTACTCATGAGACACAATGTCTGATTCCACCAATAGGAGAATCCTTAAGGAACATTCAAGATATCTCATTGGTTGAAATTGTGTACACATTTTATTACGAACACGTACTTGTTTTGTCAGAAATTTTTGAAATTTGAAAGCTTCAAACAGAGATGGATTCTTTAAAAAAATTAAACTCGCTACTCGCTGGTGAGGCAAAATTAATTTTGTAAAAAATTCTCCAAAATTGCATAAAAATCATAGAAGGGTTATTAACATAAGATTTTGTTTAATTTTTGTGGATTTTTAATGTGGTTTTAGAGGATTTTTTACAAAAATAATTTTGCATCTGCAGCGAGTAGCGAGCCTAATTTTAGTAAAGAATCCACCTCAGCTTGAGTCGAAAGTAAACAATTCT
This sequence comes from Acartia tonsa, assembly GCF_053477335.1. NCBI lineage: Eukaryota > Metazoa > Arthropoda > Copepoda > Calanoida > Acartiidae > Acartia > Acartia tonsa. Next base: position 11,660,536 of record NC_137262.1, on the reverse strand, counting down.
TTCGTCTGCTAGAAATGTTCCTTTTTAGACTTGACGAAAAATCGGGTCAGACGGGTAATCTAGTTATAGTATGTCTATTCCTCGCATTTTCATATTTTTGTTATTCTAAGTAAATTTATTTGTCAAATAACTGAAATAATATTATTGCAAGATTATATGTTATTAACATCATGCGTATTGTGTAAATTATAAAGTTATTAAATGTGAATCTAATAGTATTTAGCATTGACTCTTCCCTCCATTTATCCCCTAGAGGATAGGGGCTTAGCTCTAGAACAATGAAATAATACAGGACTCGAACATTTCTTAGCCCGTAAATTCGGCTAAGCCTTACGGTATGATATACATTAGCCTGTCCCGGATTTGAAAAATTTTGTTAAATTTTTACCCCAGCCATAATATAGTTGATTTATGCAAAATATTGACCCATGCAAAATATTTTTTCTGTAATGCAAAAATTGCGATGGTACAAGCACTGCAAAGTTTTTAAAATTTGCAAAAAAGACCTGTTTTTAAAGCTCTTGTACCATCTCAATTTTAAAGATTTTTACAAAATTTCAATTCTAGTGTGTCTATATAAACCTGAAATTTACCAAAAAAAATGGGGGCAGTCTTAATTCTAACATATAATGGAAGAAGGTGTAGCAAGTAATTTTCCAAAGTAAAAATTGCCAGATTTCATACATAAATAATGGGGTTGGGCTGGAATCGATAGATACAGATATCCGGCTGATTCATAATTTTGGATATCAATTATTTAGGGTTATATTGACACACTAGAATTGAAATTTCGTAAAAATCTTTAAAATTGAGATGGTACAAACTTTTTAAAATCTGCAAAAAGACCGTTTTTAAAGCTTTTGTTTCATCTCAATTTTAAAGATTTTTATGAAATTTAGAGAGAGAGAGAGAGAGATAGAAAGACAGAGAGACAGAGACAGAGAGAGAGAGAGAGAGAGAGAGAGAGAGAGAGAGAGAGAGAGAAACATAAATTGGAAAGATTTTGAGGGTTGTAAATTTAGAATGGGTACAAGAGGGTAAAAAAAGTAGTAGAAAATATACTCACACCCTTCCTCAACCGAACTTTATATTAAAAAAATGTCCCAAACATTCGGACAATTGGGCGTTCAAATAGGACCTAGTGGTAGTTAGAATCGGTTGAGAACAAAATCTTAAAATGGTCATATCTGGCAAGAAGGAACGGCTAGGATTTTGTTCTCAACTGATTCTAACTACTACTAGGTCCTACTTGAACGCTCAATTGTCCGAATGTTTGGGACATTTTTTTTATATAAAGTTTTGTTGAGGAGGGGTGTGTACTATGTAGGGTGATAACTGTAGAGTAATATAGAAAAATAGGGCATTGGAATGGGGAGAGAAAAAGAGGCAGGGACACAGTAAGAGGCTGCTTAGAATTCAAGCCTTGATTCTCAGTAAATTTGATTTATTCTTCAATACCAGCTCTAGTACAGGCTCACAGGCAAGCTTACATCCGAGTAAGTTTTTTAGACTGATCACAACCATGTTTTCACTTCTCAACATCCAACTTTATGTATTTGAACAACTATTAAGTTTAACTTTATAACCTTGTGACATTTCCCTCCAACATCTTTTGAGAGGAAAGTCAAAAATTAAAATTTTGCAAAGACTGCACTGAAATAGAATTAAACCAAAAAAAAATTTTACAGTTTATTTAAGGGAGACGCGATAGTAATTTGGAACAACACAAGGCCTATTCTTTTTGTTCTAATATCTGTAAGTAACCATAAATGGAAGTATATGAACTTTATAAGAAAGTTCTAACTTTATTTTGTCAGAAGCTATGCCTGACTGGGATCCAAGGCCACTTTGAATCTTTTTGAAGCTTTAATTATAATTTGAAACAATTCCACACAAGGAAAGATCTTAGTTAACTCTAAAAAACTTTTCTATACCAAAAGATATTTGTTCAACCTTTACAATTGTACAATCTTTATACGCACTAGCACACATACACACACACACACACACACACACGCCCACACACACATACACACACACACACGCCCACACACACACTCACACACACACAAAACAAACATGGAAATGACAATAGAAATTAGATTAAATTTCATATTAAAAATGGGGTATAGTCCTTTCCACGACATCCCTCCATAAGGAGCGATTCTTCGTATTTTTAAAATATTAAAGCATTTTAAAAATATTAAAGCATTATTAGGCCTGATAAAACAGGACCAGAAATGACAAACTGACGGACAGGCGGATATAATTATAGAATCAAATTATAAAGTAGTTCCGCTTCAAAAATAAATGAAAATATTCATTGTTGAAAATATTTGATGTGCCCATCTCTTTATCTGTCAATTATCATGGTAATGTTATTTGGCACTTTTCAACAGTTTAAATTGTTAATTCAACTTTTCTTTCACATTTCACATTCATGACAAAATAAGGAAACTTATTGTTCACTTTTCCTTCGATCTTTTTTTTTTGTTTGGCAACTCTGTTCTTTACCTATGTAGTTTCACAGAAGACAGCTTTCTTTACTTCTAGTTTATATTTGGCAACTCTGTTTATTACCTGTGTAGTTTCACAGAAGACAGCTTTCTTTACTTCTAGTTTATATTTGGCAACTGTGTTTCTTACCTGTGTAGTTTCACAGAAGACAGCTTTCTTTACTTCTAGTTTATATTTGGCAACTGTGTTTCTTACCTGTGTAGTTTCACAGAAGACAGCTTTCTTTACTTCTAGTTTATGTTTGGCAACTCGTCCCTTGTAAGACATTCGGAAGGGCCATCCTAAACAAAAAATAAGCTTTATAAGAATAAAGTAGTAAGGTTTTTTTGTCTGAAGCTAAAGATCTTATATATCACTGGTCCGAATGGGTTATATTTTAGGAAAGCTTTATACATTTTTTGTTGGTTTTATGCTGTTTTTTTTATCTCGTCCGCCCTACCCTGGAAGCTAGGGGGTGCAGGAACTAATTCTCTTTTAAAACTAGTAAACTTTATATTACAATATAAATATTTGGCTTTACTTGGCCTCATTGAAATGAAATATGAATATGAATTTTTCCAGCATGGAAACCAATTAATATTACCTGGATTAGAACCAGTTCTCAGCAATACTTAAACTAATGTATAGCATCGTATTACAGACAATTTTCAATGAATACTGAAATTAAAACCATAAAATAAATACCAGTTATGTAAATACTAGGGTTGGGCCGGATATCCGGTGTGGCCGGATATCCGGCCATTTTCAATATCCTGCCGGATACCGGATATTGAAACTATCCGGCCGGATATCAGGCTCTATAATTTTTTATACTCTACACCAAAAATCTCTGCTTTTTAAAATCTTAAATGGCTACAATTTTCTTATTATTGAAGCTAGAAGAACATTTTTTCTGAATAAGTTTAACTTTATGTAAATTTATATAAGATTTCTAAAGAAATTTTTTTTTACTACTTTAATATCTGGTAATTTGGCCGGTTATCCGGCCGGATATCCGGTAATTTGGCCGGATAACCGGATATTTGCCGGACATCTGGCATTTGAAATCAGCCGGATATCCGGTATCCGGTATCCGGCCAAAAAAGTATCCGGCCCAACCCTAGTAAATACGGCTCCCAGGAACTAACAAAACTTACTTTAATATTCAATGAAAGCTTTCTATAATACGGTGCAATAAATAAGTATTTAGAGTCAAATATTTTTTTAAAAATCTATGACATTTAATGTTTTCCTGATATTTTCTATTAAAAAAAACTTTGCGTATATAGTCATTATATGTTCAGTGTACACATATATAGAATATGTATGTTTGTGTACATTAGGGTTGGGTCGGATATCCGGCTTGGTCGGATATCTGGCCATTCTCGGATACCGGATATTGAAACTATCCGGATACCTGATATCCGGCATTAAAATTCAGCCGGATATCCAGCATCCGGCCAAAAAAAGGTCCGGCCCAAGCCTAGTGTATAATTGTACACTGCACTAGTTAATCAATTAAATGACATTTTAGTGAAACATGCAAGGCCCTAAGGTTGGGATAGTGGACGAAAGAAAAGTGTTCATTTGCAACAAAGCTAGTAATGCCATGACTAACCCTCAAATTTAAACCCGTTTGGATGCTTTGAAAAGAGGGATTAACATATTTGGGGTCAGGACGAAGACCAAACTGCATAACTTTTGTGTCACTTTTGATTCCTGTGACGTCATATAATGAGGAAGATGAGAGGAGAAGTGGGAAAGAAAACCCCTAAAAAAGAGATAGAGAATATAGCCAAAAGTGGTGCAAAATTTATGCAGTTTTGTCTTCGTCGGGGTCAGGCTGATTTTTTTAAAAGTAAAAGGGTGATTTCCCTGAGGCTTACAGGCGACTGACGCGCCGTTGCCGAGAGACTCAAACACTGACGAACATATACAATTATATTAGAGCTGAATCAGTTATGAAACAAAAATTGCTTTTGCTGAAAAAATAAACAAAAACATATTTATATAGATCTTTTATATAAAAATAGTTTAATACTTTTCTTATAAACCAATAACATTTCTTGGAAATTGGTTTATTAATAAAAATAGCAAGAAAAGAATAAAGTGGGCAATTTATTTATAAAAATATTTTCGATTTGGCGAAGAAAAAACTTGGAAAAATAAATCTGTGTAGATCAATTATAGTTTATTGGGTTTTTTCATCTTTTTATAAAATATCCTTATAATAAAGTAACAGGATATGTGTCTGTTTGTTTGTTTGTCTGTCTGTACCGAAGGATCTCGCTAACCACTGAATCGAGTTCTCCTTATCAGGGTACCTTCTCATAGGTCCCGGGAAGTTTATAACTGTTTTGGGTCAGGTTACCACCACCCTCCCCAGAGAAATCGACAAAAATGAAAAAAAAACGCCACCCTGCGGACATTTTTGCAATAAGGTAAAAACATAACTAACACCATCTAAAGGCAAAAAAATATTTTTTGTAAATAGCTGATTTTAAATAGATTGAAAAGAAACAATTTTACGTGTCCCTAGAGGCCTCTAGGGGCGAAGCCGCTAGTAATTGATAATTGAACTTATTTTTCATGTTAAATTTGCTTCGTTAGCTACACCTAAATTTAGGGGTATGTGGTAGGTAGAGTGTGAGGGGTCGCTGACACACTCCTCCCCCCCCCCCCCCCTTGAATAATTGAAATAGAAAAGCCATACCTAGACACGTATACCTTTGCAAATCTTAACCACGCGCCTGCATAAATATGATATGTGAGGGCTTTGGCACCCCCCCCCCCCCCCCCCCGCCCCACATTTAATATTAATCAATATGTATCATTTTAACAGTTAGACCATCGCCCTTTCTTTGATTTTACTTGACAGCCTTATATAAAAGCAGGACATCTATCTGTCTGTCTGGACGGAAGAATCTTGCTAACCGCTTTACTGATATGATTTTCCTTTGCAATGTAGCTTGTCGTAAAAAAATACGGGTGCTGAAGGGACTTTTATCCGCTATTGACTTATTGACTTTGAGATTTTTTTGTCACAAACTTTAACTGTGAGGGCTAATCCTCACCTCCTTCCACGGTTAAAGGATGAGGGCGAAGCCACTAGTATTATTATATACAAAGTATACATTATGCTCACATGTAATATTGCTTTGATTGTATGCATACTTGCATACTAACTTTATTGCAAAGTAATTGCAGTTACTGCAAAAACCGATTTTGTTTCACATTTTCTACACATGAATATGCAATTTTTTTTAAGCAAAGCTTTTCCTCAAGTGTAGGAGAAATCCGTTTGTACGACCGTGCATTGCGGAAAGCTCTTATCATTTATGTTAGAATTGTTCTATCGATTAAAACTAGGATTAATCAGTTAGAAATTTAGAAAGCGTAGTAACGGACAGCCAAAGCGAGTTATAGAGTAGCTTCGCTTCTAATAAATCTTTCGCATAAATACATCAAATCATAATTTTTAGAGCGGTTAAAAGTAGGGAGGAAGAAAGAGTTGTGAAATTTATTAACTGTCAAAGTACAATCCCTCCCTTAACGTTATGTTTTTCAATCTTTTATTTAAAAAATAAACTATTCTAAGACACTATTTAAATTTTAGCAATCATTTTCAATTCATTTTGTCTCTTGTAGAAGTAAATTAAGCAATATTAGCTTGGTCGTTTTAGAACCTTTATATAATAATGAAAATTTTAACTAACCTATAAGGAAACAACAGGAAAGTATAATCCTGGCAGGATCCTGCTGCCACCATGGAACTATATATTTCTGGTTTCCAATGAAAAACGTCCACTCCCGATGGTCCTCTGAAAGTTGAATATTTTTAATTAAAAAGTACACTGCAATTAAGATTATTTAATTATGAGTCTCATTATTTGATTTAAAAAAAGTGAAAGAATAATACACAAAATATAAGAAAAAACTGTTTTTTAAAATAAAAATTACATTTTTAACATTTTTTGAGGTCATTCATTTTTGGGGTTTCCTATGTGCAGTAGCTCAATGAAATATATATTTGCATGTGGCAAAAAAAGGCTTCCCTAAAAGTAGAATTTAGTCAAATTTACTAATTAAGATATCTTTAACAAGAATAGACGGACAAAAATATCGCATGAAATAGAATTTTGATACAATTTGAATTTTAACAATTTCACAAAATAAAAAATCCTTACCTATATGAAAATAATCATCTATAGAAATTTTGTTATCTCTTGCAGAATGCTCCTGTTTTACAATTCAAAATTATGCTTTCTCATTAATAATACTCAAAGAGAGACGTTTTCTTATTCGTTGACTTAACAACTTTGGGGACTTTGAATTTTGATTGGTTGGTTTATTGAGTTGTGTGTTCAAACGTTTGAACTAATAATTTTAAGCTACAGAGGGGTAATTTTTTTGTATTATCATTGAGGATGTAAATCAATTATTGGCCATTGTCTTATCCCTTTAAATCCCTGAATAATACTATAAAATAGTAGAGTATTGTATGCAAGTTGTATGTATTAGTCTGGCCCAAAATCAGGCTACTTTTTTATTTATGCCTAATTCAATGTGCGGTTCTTCGAACTTTGTAACCACTGCCTATCCAGGCATTCTAAGCTAAAAATTTTGTTTCTACGATGAAAACTGATTTCGTCAGACTGATTTCCATTTTCACTATCATAATAAACATAAGGTTTCGTGATTTTAATTTTAAAAATACTAATTTAATCACATAAAATAAGTTTAGAGTTAAAAATCCACCAGTAAGCCTTATTCTACTTTTCTCATGTCTGTATTATGCATAGGACAAATACAATGCCTCTCTGAAATGCATGAATACTGAATAGTTCTTGTTTTTAGATATTAAATACCTTAGCTTATTGGAGCATTAAATCAACTACCTAAAGATTTATATAAGGATTCAAAAAAAGGCACAACTGAATTTATATTGATTCAGGGATCATTTAAATCAGACAAACAAATACTGCTTTATATTTACAATGGCAAAGCAACTAGTGAAAAAAAAATAAAACTTAAGAAACAAAAGTTTTTATTTTTTAAATGAGCATAAAAAACTATTGAAAAATTAAATTAAGTAATGTTAAAGACATAAACAAATAATAAATCACTGGTAACAAACAAAAATAGGTAAATTTTCAATTTTTATGTGTGAATTCCGACTAAGGATAAAATATGTTATGTACTGTAAGTAAACTGTTGGCTAATGCCATTGAAATCAATAATAATACCTAATTTTAATGAGATTATTCTATGCCAATGAAAGTTCTTAAAAATATTGTCCACGCTTTTTGCATTGCTTGAATAAAAAACATAAAAAATTCTATCCTTAGTCATTAAATTCGACAAAAGTTTTCTATGTTTTTTGGCAGATATTATACATATAACACTGCCGATTTTCTTCATTTTTGTACAAGCAATGAAATCCTAAAAAGGGAATATAAGATATTTGGTAACCCAAGAAAAATATTTCCTTTTGCTTTAATTGATCTTAAATTTAAAAAAAATTGTGACTCATTCGGTACAAAAACATAAATAAAAGGTCCATTTGTTCCTAATTCATATTTGTTATAATGTTACTTATATTCCTGCCTGAATTAGTTTAATATTTCTTTCTGCTTAGTCATTTACAGTTTTTAAATTGATAACAAAATTTTGAAACTCCAAATAAGTTGGAAATTTTTTCCAGTCACTTTAAAAGTCCATTTTTTACATGCTTATATTTATAAATTTTACAACAAATTGACTTTTAATTTTGTCTAGACTTAAACATTTATATTCTGGTTATTCAGTCCAGACACAACAAATTTTAATGTTCATTTGTTCTACCGTTTTAGAGCTTCGCTTTTAATGATATTGTCATACTTGTTTTCAAACATAAATAGCCCAGCTATTTTCCATATTGTTAGAATTTCTGCCACCAAACACATTTCACATTTGTTACAACTGTCACCTGATCCACATGTCAGCGAAGTTGATTTAGTTTTAGATGTACAACCAACTAGATCAGCTGGTTTAAATTTTTTTTTACATTTTGTGCTATTTTTTTGCATTCAATTATAAAGAGATATCTATTCAAAACATCCTTTACAAGGGGTAATTGTTTTTTTTGGCAAAGATTCACTAGGACAAAGGCCGAGCCCTTGTTTTGCCCACTGGTTTCTTGTCTTGTTCATTATTATCTTTAAAAATAACATTAACACATAAATTATTATATACAAATTTTAAAATGCAGGCGGAGAAATAGCAAGCAAGGAAATTTTGGATATAAAAAGACAGTGTTAGGAAATGTTTTCCAGTATGGCTCAGAAACCGATTAATTTCCGCTGGATTAGAAACGTTTCTAAGCCATACTGAAAAATCACGTATAAAAGCTCAGTGTCGATAAATAATTTTTCAAATATGGAGTCAAAACCGATAAATGTCCGCTGGATAAGTACCAGTTTTCATCCCTTCTGAAAAATCATTTATAGCAGCGTATTACAGACAATTTTCCAAGAATAATAAAGTAAAAAAAAAACATACAATTAATACCAGTTTTGTTAGACTATCAGGACTAATAATCTTATAATCTTATAATTTTTCAATTTAATATCGGCGAAAAAATGTTAATAAAATGATGCAATAAATTACTATCACAGAAAGTATAAGTTGGAATTTAACTTCATTTGAAAATGAGTTTAGTTTAAATGTGTATAAGTACGGACTTTGTAGTAACGATTATAGAGTTGCTACTGTTTCTAATTTGAACTGTTATATTATAGGAAATTTAAAATTAAACAGAAAATTATAAAAGGTATAAATTAATGATAAAGATATCGGTTATGCACGGACGGACATACAGACCGTAATTATAGAAAAGTTTTACTTTTTAAAAGAATATTATCTTATAGGTTATTTAATACATAAGGCTGTTTCATTATTATCACATATTTCTAAGTTTTATATTAAAAATGCTAGGGTTAAAGAAAGAAATTTTAATGAAAACAAAATATTGTTGTATTTATTTACTTTTATTTGTCTGTTTGTTTACAACTGTACGACTCGTACGCATGCGAAAAAGCATTAAATTATAAAAAAGTCGTCGTTGTTCATGGAAATTGGAAAAACAAAATCTTAATAGTAAAATGCATTTTCTGTAATAGAATTATATTTTTTTTTAATTTCTTTTAATGAAAGTTATTTTATAAATGATGTATTATGATTAAATCACGCCCGCACATCGTAATATGAATTAGGCCTTATTCTGGGCCAATCTAGTATGTATGTATGATTGTATGACAGCTAAAATCTCGTAAACTCGTTCAAATGTTGTTTCAGTAAGCATTTACAAATGTGTATAATGAAAATAAAACTGAGAATCACTGCCGGATATTAATTGTAAGTAAGCACTAAAATGACTTTTTGGTCGTCAATATTTTCTGCCTTTTTAAGCCTTCTTTTGAAATGGAGAAAATTCCTTTTCTAAAGTCAAAGTAAAAATTAGCATTTAATAAAAATTACTCTTGTCTAGAAAAGTAATCCCAATTAATGTAATTAAATGTAAATTAATGAAGAGAAGTATTAAAAAAAAAACGTCAAGGCAATAATCATTATGAACCTTATTCTTCTCAGCTGTAAAAACACCTAGACTTGGATGATTGGCAATAAATGTTTGGATAAGAAAAAAAGTTTGATTATTTGTTTACTATATTCATTACATTATATTCTCATACAATACAACAAATTTAAGTCTTATCTTAAGCAAGCATGGCGTTTTTTTGTCTCTTTAGTCCATAAATTATCACAAACCACCAGACTTAAGATGTCTGTCCTTAAAATAAAACTTCTTATAGGTCCCAAGAAGGTAATAATCTGATATCAAGGAGACAATATATTGCAAATGTGAAAATGAAGTCCCTAGCCGTCAGTGCTATAAAATTTCGTAGATTAAACGTTGATCAAAGAAAACATGTAAAGCTCAACATTTTAAAAATGTTATTTAGTTTATTTTGGTTATATGGGGCAAACATATAATATCAATCAACCATCAAGAAAACAAGTTGAAGAAAATTAGATAGTAAAAAACATAGAATACATGATAATGGTTCATCTTTGAATATCTAAAATTACTTATTAATGGAAGAAATTTAATTACTTGAATGCAGAACAAAAATTCAAATCATATCAGTATTCTTACTTAAGTATGGCAAAACTTATGGCTAAAAATATTACATTTTTATAATGCTTATATCATTTTGTCTATTCTTATATAAATTTTACTATATAATGTGTATAAAGCAACATATAAGAATTGTTTAATTTATTATTCAGTGAATAATAAGAAACTTAGGAAATACAAAAGTTGTTCCAGCGGGGTAACAGGTTAATAAGTCCAGATAAAATAACAAAAACAAAAGTTTTAATAAAGGTTTTCCCTCATAGTGCCGAGTCGAGCACAGAAACCACCCCTGATTTGAAATAAATTGAAAGATTAGGTTAGGTTTTAATGGGTACAGTGTGGCCCTGAAAGGTTAGGGGCCCCTGCAGGTTTTCAACAAAAGGGATAAAAATTTCCTCCCCTAACTCTTGTTTTAAGTTTATTTTTTAGGGACAGCACCATTTTTATATTTGAGTTTCAGTCAATCTTTTCATTACTTTGTTAATTTTTCCTTAAAAACGTTAGCACCTTCTCTGTAATTCACTTTTTCCGTCTTTTTGTTTTTTTGAAAATATTGCCAAGCTTAGCGTTTTACATATTTTGACGCCCTTGCTTATTACTTTATAACCTTCCTTTTTTTAGATAAAATAGTATAAATTGGCTTTTTATCAAATATATTTTTCATTTAATACATGTTTATCCTTATAATATAAGGTTTTAATGTACGGAAAAAAGGCTGTTTTCTGTCCCACCATATCTCGATAACGACTAAATCAATTGTGTTCCAATTAACTTATAAAGATCATGGGCAAGCTATTCTATAATTAAAGATATCCCTAGAGGCTTGGGCGTATCCGCTAATATGAATGTAAAGTAAAAGTTTTGGCCTCCACTTTATATCTTGAAAATAACTCAATCGAAAACCTATAGAAATTGAAATTTATATAGGTTTTCATTTAAGTTTGGAAGCTTGTCGTTTTATTGTCTTATTCATACAGAGGCAGAATTTTTAGCAAAGATTTTGTTTTTCATTAAAGTCTTAGTTTTATGGATCAGAAATGAAAAGCTACCTCTGAAATATCTCTGAAATGAAGTTTTTAGGCTCAATTATGAATATATTTTAAACACAAAGAATAATTTCATTTTTTAAAAAGGTTAAAAAGGGTAAAACATGAAATATCTACCTTTCCATTCATTTATAGGCAAATATTAATGATGCATTTTGTCAAAGCATGTCCAAATATACACAAAACAATTTGGAGGTCTATTTCAAAGGACAAGTAACAAAATGTCATACAGACAGTCGGACATACTGACCAGTGGCGTGGACAGCGATTTACCTGGAGGATGAAAAAAAGGGTAAGTTATTTCACCCTAATATCTTTATTTATATACGCCAAAATACACTAAAATTCAAGAGTAGCTGCACTACTAGCGACACAATGAAAATGAAAGCATAAATTTCCTTGGTGAGCTTCTGTACAAATAGTTTATATTTATCTGCCGTGGCGTGGTCCCCTGGGAAAAAGTTCAACGAAACCTCGACTTCAATGACCGGATATTCGGCACTTGGCTCTATCAGTCTCAAGTCTGAAAATAAAAAAAAATAGGTTAGGTTAGGTTAAGTAATGATAGTTAGGGACAGTTATGTTATAATCATAATGAATTTAGTTAGTAAAGTATTTGCGCGCGCTTATTTCAAGTCGTCTTATCAAGATAGTCAGCCGCCGAAAAATGGAAAATCCACGGCTGTCAACAATTAACGTCTAGCAGCAATGACCAGCCAATAAAGATACAAGTCTAGCAATAAAAGATGCCGTATATGGATAAAAAAGTATACTTTTCAACCATTAAAAGTCGCCAAAAGAAACTATTTATTTTTAATTTTTAATTGTTTGATTTCCTACATTAAAATGTCATGTTTTTTTACGAATGTACTTCCTTACAAAAAATATAAATACATTCTAATTTGCTTTTTTCTAATAATATAAAACTTGTATGTAGAATAATTGATTTTTCGTATATACGTCACCTATAGAAGTGACGTAGATAGATATTGTTTTTATTCTGGCACCGAATACTTTGGCATTATACACCATATTTAACAGAGACTATACAATTCCCTTTTGTAGTTTTCTTTTGTAAGCGAAGCTAATATACAATTCTTATGTTTTATACGTCAGTAATGCATCTTCATTGAATTATTACTGACTCTTTAATGGAATTTGTCAGGAATCTAAGGACATTTAATGAACGATAAACGAACGATAAATGAACACACAAAAATTATGAAAAACATAAAGATGCCAAATTTGGATTAGAATTATTGTTTTTTTTTGTTTGGACACTGAACCAATATTTAATATAAGGTACCCAAAGTTTTTAAGCCAACAGATGTAAGAAAGTGTTTTTACAATTTTAGGTACAAGTATAATTTATGGTTCAATGTCCCCTTCCTCCCTTTGGCATTTGGTAGGGTACAACCAAAGTAACAGAAATAATTATATTATTGTATTATTTTGGTTTAACCACAAATACAAATAATTTGGTTACACAAATGTAAGGTGTAACTCATATATTTATATATTGTTTTCAATATAAATTTTAACCATTTTGCGTGAAGTTTCTTATTACAATAAGGTATGATTTAAGAAACGTAAAAACTCTACTTTTAAGCTCCACTTTTATGGATGTTGTCATCCTTTTTTTATAAGATATAAGTACACCGAAAAAGAATTAATAATAAAAGATTAATTTTAGTTCAAGATAAATGTATAAAAGTTAATGTAGCTAGCGAACCATCAACAACCTTTTAAGAATAATGATTTTCATACTTGGGAAGAAAAAATTTTGGATTTAAAAAAAATAAAGCCAAATAAAATTTAGTAATACATAAACTTTTTCGCTTTTGAGTGGCTTGTGTTAAAAGTAGCTAAAGCCAAAAATCTTTACTTCACAGTAAAAAGGATAATTTATTCATATTTGAGTTTAAAATAAAAATTTTTACTAAAAAACTCGGCAGTTAATTTCACTATTCAAATAAAATCTATTTTATAAAAGTTGATAATAAAATGTCCACATTGATACCATAGTGAAATGTCAAGATTTATCTGAGTTAGCAAAATATTCCAGTTCTTGTCATTCATTCACAGACAAATGGATTTATTATTAAATGGATCTTACACCAGAATATCATAAAGAAAGGCTAAAATAACGATCCCCTCCCTCCATCCTCTTTGTCCTATCACCTCCCCTCCTACTGTATAAAGAACTGCCAAATAAGTGAAAGGGGGAAAAGCATTGACGATAATTTTTGCCTGTTATATTATCCACGTATAATCTTCACCCATTCACAGACACTAAACAAGAACTAATATCTTCATAACCATCAAAGATTAGAATAGTAAGTTGAATAGTAGGTTGCATAATTTGATTTGTAACAAAACTAAAGTCCTTTAAAAAAATTAGACATATTTACGATATAGATATGAAATAGGGGAGTTCCAAAATACAAAGTGTAAAGTTTAAGATTCAAAAAATGGCTTTCAGATATTTTTACCAAATTGTGCAAATTAACAAGAAATAATCTTTTCAAATAACAAATCTCCCTTTTCCCTGAAACACCCAGAAACAAACGCCCCCACAGGCTAACACCACACACACACACACCCACACACAAAGTCGCAAAGAAAGTTAATAATCCCTATTCCTAGGAAATAAAAACTTATCTAAAGGGGTAGTTGCATAAAGTGCATTTAAACTTGAATTTATTTTTTTCTGTTTAATAGTTTGAACCACATCTACCTATATGACATATATTTGAAAGAATTTCAATTTTCTATAAGGTAGTTTTAAAAATAACAACACTTGAAAAACATATTTTTTAGATATATGCAACATAAATGGCTGCCCTGTTTTCACAAAAACAGCATAATGACTATTTTAGTGGTGCGTAATTAATTGTTATCTATTGTAATACAAAATCATTTATGTTAGATGGTATACTTGTAACTTTTGCTTCAAATCATTTTACTGAAATGCACTTCATGCAACTATCCCTTTATAGTTCCACAAAAATACAAATTCACTGTTCCATCTTTTCATGCATAGCTTATAAACCTTTTCATTTTATAATGTTTATTTTAGCAATTTTGTATATTTTATACTGAGTGTGTTTTCTTTTTTGTACAATTTTGTAACAAGAAAATAGAAGAAAAACAACTGAGTTCACTTAATATTAATAAAGACAAAATTAGTTGCGAAGCATCTCTATAATTCAATAGGTCCTCTGAGACATTTTTAGTAAAATCATATTTTCTTAGATGCTATTTAAGGTAGACGACAGATTTTTTGTTTTGTTTTGAAGAGCATCAATCAATGAGCATTCATTATATAATTCTTTTGGTCCACAGGTCTGTCTGTCTTCTTCACACTCCTTTATTTGATGTTTTGTAGTTAATAGGGACACCCAAGCATTATTTTGAAGGGCTGAAATAAGGGGTTTCAAAGTTTGAGGGTTGTAAACACCCCTTTACCCACACCCATTGACGTATATGGTAATTGACTTTCTTTATTTTTACCTTATCAATTGAATCTGCATAGTATATAAGATAAAATTTTATTGATTTTTAGCTTTCATTAAAATATTTTTTTTATTTTTTGTTTGCCAACATATCGGGATAACATTTAAATATAAAGTGTATGTTTCAAATACCAACTTTATTCTGCATTATGTAAATTTGATATCATCAAAACTGTAATACAATTTTCCGCAAAATTTCAATTTTGCTCTTCAATTTTTTTGAATAAGTCTTCGCTACACTTATTTTTACATTTTTTCTACACTTTAAATTTCGATTTGGGGTGCAAAATATTGCCTAGAGGGTGTTTTTACCTCGTCCCCCATACATAATGTCAGTAAATTTTATCTAAACCACCCCCAATCAAACGATCAAATTATAGTACACACAACATTTATCATACAACTCTAAAATTTTTATTAAAGGGTGATTCAATGTTTTCGGCTTGCTTCGCGCACCGCTCTACCAAAGCATGGTTTAAAATAATATTGGTCTTCTAAAAGTAAGTCATGTTTCAAATATAAAATTTCTCTAAAGAAGTAAATTGATGGTAAACCACGAGAACGGGACATAAATTTTCCATACATTACTTCCAATAAAAGTTTGAAAGAGTTGGTTTAATTTGATTATGAAATTACATTAGTTGGTTCAGAGTACAACCTAAGAGTTTTCAAAGTGCATTGAGAAAACTGTAAAATATCTTCACCAAATATTTTACTTTACCTTTTCACAAATTAATCCAAGTGAAATGTTTGAAAAAAAAACTATGGAAAATTTTCTGTTTTTTATATTAATTTTTGCCAATTCAATTTTAAATGACATATCAAAAAGTCTCTTAAAAATTCTGAACACAGTAATAGTGTCTGACTGATTATGACGTAACAAAAAAATTAGCCAATGAGAGGCCACTATAAATTTTACCATTGGTCAATAACGGCCTCTCATTGGCTAATTTTTTTTTGTTACGTCATAATCAGTCAGACACTATTACTGTGTTCAAAATCCTGTATAATTAGCTATGAACCTACCCAGAACATATGAAAAGCTACATTGTAAAGGAGAACGATATCAGTTTAGTGGTTAGCGAGATCCTTCAGTACAGACATACACACACACACACACACACACACAGACAAATATCCTGGTACTTTTGTTAATTGAAATATTACCTGAGAAATCTTTCCACGTCTGATATTTGAAATACTGTAGGGTAGAATAAGTTACAACTTTGTGCACGTTATTTGTCTGTAACAGATAATTTATTCCATTCAAGTTCAATAATAATTAATTTTTAATCGAGATAAAGAATCTCTGCAGTGTTGCTAGGCTAATTGTTTAAAAAACATTTATAGCCTATGCATCTCATATATCGGATATGATTATTTAAAATTTTCGTTCTTTATAAAATTATATTTAGTTTATTATATTTATATAGCATAATGTTCTTAGTATTTTAAAGAAAATGCAAGAATATTATACTTAATTTTAGTTTTATTAGAACTTGTAAAAGTAGGCTTATTTTGTGAGCTATTCCAAAGATTTAAACTTAAAGAATTTGAGATTATTAAAGTTTGATATTTCCAACTTTTCTAAATATATTCCTTCACTTTGCTGAGCTTGGCTTAGAACCTATACACACAACACACACACACACACACAAAGTACACACAAAATCACACAGAAACTGGCACAAAAGTGGACAGGCCCACCCACTCGATACCCAGCCAAGTATCTTTTGATTAAACTTTGAAGAAAATTTGAAATTAGGTGATGATATTTTTAAATTTTCAATACTTTTCAAAGAATTCTTGATATTAACATATTTGAACATTTAAAAAAAAGATTAAAATTATTTGAATTGAAGAATAATATTCATCACCACACTGTATTATATAAATGTGTCCTAGAAATACAGGATAGGACAATGGAAATGAATTACCCCCCCCCCCCCGCTCTCCAATTCTACACTGATTTACAGTTTTATTTTACATTTTTGCATGTTTAATACAAAATATTTTTTGGGTATTTTTTGGTTCACAATTTTCATGATTATCCTTTCCTTTAAAATGATTGATATTGGGTTGCCCAACAGACAAAAAATCCTTTGATTGTAC
This sequence comes from Acartia tonsa, assembly GCF_053477335.1. Taxonomy (NCBI): domain Eukaryota; kingdom Metazoa; phylum Arthropoda; class Copepoda; order Calanoida; family Acartiidae; genus Acartia; species Acartia tonsa. Next base: position 11,643,191 of record NC_137262.1, on the reverse strand, counting down.
GATTTCTGTGTGTCCTAACTGTGAATGGTAATGAAATGAGTTGCACCTGTTTATCTGCAAAAGCCAAATGTCAAGCGCCTGGCATAGAAACACTAGGTATTGTTTTTAACGTCTCTAATATAACGTGGTGAGATCTAGATTTGAATTTAAAAACTTCCCCTTCAGCAATCTAATACTTTACCAATTACGCGCAAATGTCGCGGGTTGCTATATATAAATGTATGAAATAAATTTCCTTGACATCTGGAGATTTGGATGTGTGGAAGCACTTGACCAGATGACCAACCTCGGGACGTTTCCCCACCAGGGTACTGAAATAAAAAGTAAATTATAAAGTATGATTGAAGGTGAAGAAAGTCCCTCAAAAAAAATCTAATGTCATGAAAATGAGGGATTAGGAGAGGAGGAGTGGGAAAGAAAACCCCTAAAAAAAGGTATGGATAATCCCTCATTTTTATGACAGCACATGCTGATTTTTTTAGAGACTTTCTTCGACTTCAGTATGATTTTGTTGCGAAGTGTTGTCAAAAATTAATGCTTTTTTGGGTGAAAAGAATACACAGATTATTATAACATAACGTTGCTGAATACGCTCATTTCAAATAAAACTTTTCAGACAAATCATTAGAGCTCGGCAGCCGCTCGTAAGCATCAGATAACTTAATCTTTTACAAAACAAAAAATTTAGCTGAAAGTCTAAACTTGACTTAAATATGGCAATCCCACTTTTCAAAAACATTTTTAAAACAATCAAACGGGTTTTAATTTGTGGCTTAGTCGCGGCTGGCACGCATCTGCTGAGCCCTGGTTAAAATCGTATTTAGATTAAAAAAATATTGCTTCCAATTAGACCTTGTTTTGGAGTACAAAACAAAACACTATAAGAATAATTTTATGTAAACATAAAAAGAGAAATATCTTAAAGGACTTAATTACCAGGGAGTAAGGGAGCAGACAATGGGCAATTAATTCAATTTAAGAGTTTTCAAAGACAGGCCATGAAATTCACACTAATCCATAAAATTTGGAGGAAATTGTAAAGGGTTTGTTCATTAAATTTAGAAAATTATAAACTAAGAAAAAAATCATGCAAAACGAAATCACATCTTGTTTTTGATGAAATATATTGAGGTTTTATAGTGCGATTTTTATCTTACAAGATTATTGGACCCAGCCAACTGCTGGCTGGCTGGGCAAAAATATGAACCAATACGCCAGCCTGCCCATTTTTATCCAGTTTATTTCCCTTGCCCCATGCCCCCACCTCACTTCTCCCTTTTCCTATCGTGTGTTTAAAAAAAGGGAGATAGGAGGAGAGGGGAGTAAAATAGAGTATGGAGGGGGGGCCGTGTATTCTCAACTCTCTGTCTGCTAGATTCAAAACTAAAACAACGAGTAGCGGCATTTTTTGCGCAAGTACCCAAACTCAGTCAGAAACGGCTAAATTCTTGCACATTCCCTTTAAGCCAGTACCCAAAGTCTGAGACTACTAAAAATTGAATATTCGATCCATTGTCCCCTCCCTTACTCCCTGCTTAATTACACACAAATATTTTTGTCTCGACAAGACAACAAATAGACAAACACAAATTTTAGAAAAGTTTTGCTACCAAAAAGATTAGTAAAATTGGAAATTAGAAAAACAAAAAAAAGATTTGGTTACAATTTGTCATTATATAAGTGTGTTCGGTTACTTTGTTTTATTTTTTGTTGTTGTTAAAAGTACTGTCTTGTGTAAATACAAGAGAATTTATCTTTCAAAATTGTACTGTTGGTGGGTGTAAATTTTAATATTTTCATTTTATACTGTCTATCAATATTATATTATTTATTCAAAAGTTCTAGTAAGGATTATAAAAATCGTTTGATTCGTTTGTACTTAAAAGCATAAAGTTGGTAAGAAATAATTGTCCGACCCAATAATTAGGAATGTTCCTACAATACTATAAAATTAATTGTTGTAAAATATAATAAAACGATTTTTTACAGTGATGACCGTCTGTCCGTCTTTTCGTTTGAAGTTTAAGATCTCGGTAACAATTAAAACCATTGGGTTCAGGAAATGTTCCTACTAGACCTGAGAATGTTTAAGCTATATTCTTGGGGAAGGACACCTCCTTCCCAAAAAATGTAGGCAACTTACTATTTCTTTCGGATGTCAGAGATTTTTTAGATACCCTAGATGCTAAGGTCGAGGGCACTAGTGTATGTAATAAGTCAATGAATATCTTGTACGCACTGACAAACATACCCCATGTATTAGAACTGAATCTTTGATGATTAATGATTTTATTAGATTTTGTTATCAAATGCTACATTTAAGTCCAAACTACACAAATTAAAAACTGATTCAAATAGTGTTTTTTTTTATTAAATTATTGGGTTAGAATAGATAGGACTCTAGAAACATAAGAAAAATTGGGTTTTTTTACCAAAGATTTTAGATGTATATTTATGCTTTATTGTCTGCACACCATAATAGTCTAGAAAATGTGTGAAGTTGGCCAAAAGATAAGAGTCAGATGGATATTAGAGAACCCTAAGCAATATTCCTAACCAAGGGTCAGCTGCCGCGCGCGAGCAAGCTACCAATGATCCCAAATAAAATAAATTTTTGTAACTATAAAAATCACAGCAGGATGACTAAGTCGGTTAATTACTCACACATAACCTGCCAAGGAGCAGCTGCAGCTCTACAAACACGTGTGTTATGTAGTCGATAATTTGGCCACTAGGCGTCTCATTTTTTCAATAGAACACCTCCAACCGGAAGTTACATCAACAAAGAATGTCACCAGCTATTTGAAAAAGTATAAAGATAGCATTTCTGAGGCCACACAGCAACTGAATCAAGCTATGTGTGGAGGTCATACAGCTGGGCAGCAACCTATCTATAGTCTTTTCAACATATGTCCCAAAAACATCAGAGTACAGTAAGATTATACTTCACAGAATCAATTTAGTAGTATATATCCTTTGTTTCTTTTCGTAACTTTAAGATAGCTATGCCATGATGATGAGTTGATTGTCATGTCCTGAGCGTGAGAAGGCGTTGGCGGTTGACTCCATCAACATATCGTTGATCGCTTGGAAGTGACTCTGTCATCTCCTAGACGGACCATGACATCAGCTGAGTGATTAGATTTATATCTCTGTTGTATGCCAATCATATGCTAACCAACTTCAAATACTGGCAGCTTTGTAAGTGCTTATCTACACTATGTAGAAAAATAGCAGTTTCGCCCTATGAAGTAATGGGAAGTCAACCCTCCTAAATAGAAATATTGAAAAAAAAGTTATCAATTTATACGTTCAATACTTCAACGGATTCATATTGGCGGATTATTCTGGGCTTGCCCAAGGCTGACAATCCCTGCTCTCTAAACTCCATGCCAATCTTAGTCTGTAATTCTAATGCAATAGATTTCTTTGGGTTTTCCTGTTTGTATTTTCTCTAGATTATACTTTTTTGAATCATGTAACCGAAGCAGAAAAGAAACCTCTCCAATTTTTTTAAAGAGTATAAAGTTTTATTTTTGATTTTTTCTATCACGTTATGATATAAATGATTGTATTAAAATTCAAAAAAATCATATAAAGAAAAAAACAAGAGAATAGCATTTTTTATATTTATCTTGTCATTTTGTTTAAACACTAGTCATTTAAAATTATGTCTGTTGCTAAAAGATAAAAAATGATTTATTAACGAAAAACTTTTGTGAAAATTCATATCATTTGGGAAATTTATTTCTTTAAAGAAGTTGTATCAACTTTTTTTTTATAGCTAGCCGTACCTTTTAGTAAGTAGTAGATGTAAAATTTTTCATAGAATTCAGATATGCAATCGGTTTTTTTGTAGACCTCTTATTTTTTAAGTAATTTTTTAAAAAAAATTAAGTCGATTTTAAGGTACTAAAATGCAACAAAAAAAAGAAAGAAAATGGCCGTTATGAACAAAAATAGTAAGATCTTTAATTTGACACCTTACTTTTTCAATTCTGTCAGGTAATTATTGAAAAAATCGATTTTTTTAAACCCACGAGAATAAAAACTTTGAACTCAATTTTATCATTTCACAAGTAAAAAAATATGGGTTCATATATACCCTTAGAATCAGAAAAATATTACGAATCCATTGTAAGCAAAATTGAAAAAAAAAGTTTACAATATAGTATATAAACTACAATAAAAGGAATTATATGAAAATATCATATTATATTGTACAGGCAACGTCTTAACTTTTGAATTGAGTATAAAAATGGGAAGGGGGTATAGAGGGGGTAAAAAAGGGAAGACGATAGTGTTGCCAGAACAAAAAATACAATTAGCCATTTTTTAATTTTTTAATTTTTTTACTTTTTTTCAATTTTGCTTACAATGGATTCGTAATATTTTTCTGATTCTAAAGGTATATATGAACCCATGTTTTTTATGTCTGTTTGAGAAAATATTTAGGTCTAAAGTTTTTATTAAACCGAGGTTAAAAAAATAGATTTTTTCAATAATTACTCAACAGAATTTTAAAAGTAAGGTGTCAAATTAAAGATCTTACTATTTTTGTTCTTACTGGCCATTTTCTTCTTTTATTTTGTTGCGTTTTAGTACCTTAAAACCGACTTAATTATTTTTAAAAAAAACTTAAATTACTTAAAAAATAAGAGGTCTACAAAAAAACCGATTGCATATCTGAATTCTATGAAAAATTTTACATCTACTACTTACTAAAAGAACCGGCTAGCTATAAAAAAAAAAGTTGATACACCTTCTTTACATATTTAAGTTTAGATTTTGAAAATTATTCGTTAACCTATAATACCATCTGAAAATAATAAACAAAGCATTTTTTAAAATTTTAATTGAAATTTTTTACCTTAAAAATCTTTGTAAATCTTCTTTTTTGCATAATGTTTCACAATGGTAGAGAGCTCGAGCTTGCAATACTAAAATAAATAACAAAAATTAAAATTAAAAATCTTCATGTTCAAGTGGAGAAATTCTAGAGCTATGGTCTGTTCACTAGCATGTGCACCTGAATGTCTAAAAATCTTAACTGTGATTTTTTTTAACGGATTATTTATCATGTTTAATAAATTTTTGATTGGCCTCTGCGTGTAGATTAATATCTCTTTTACAGCTCATGTACATACAATTTACAGGGAAGCTTACTTTAGGTTTCAAGCAGGTTTAATGAATAATAACTATTAAAGCAAAGGCAATACTGTAATGAATCTAGATCTATAAATTAATAATAATTTGTTATATTTGTTCGTCATTCTCCGGAGACTTTTAGCTAAAATGACTGTAACACTTCTAAAAACTTCTTAAACTCTAATACAATATTAAAATAAAAGCTGCTTTGTCTTTAGTCTCTATAGTATTAAAGGGTGTGCACAGTTATGAGCCTAAAACCACTTTAAGGCTTATACTTAGCCTCACTGAATAGCATTACTTGACCAATCGGGTAATTTCAGACAAAAAAACTTACTTCTTTGTGGTATAGGTTAGTTTCAAAATCCATAAAAAAAATTCATCATTAAAGCGTTATTTTGTTATTGCTACGATACTAAGGATATAATTATCCTTGTTTAATATCCAGTTACTGAGAACTCTATTTGAAAGAAGTAATTTTGTTGCCAAGAAGTGAATAAGTAAAATCTGCCATGATTATTGTTTTTGGCAATATAGCTACTATAATATAGTTACACACTATGTGCTTTATATAAAATAAGTTTGCATTAAAAAAAAACATTACTATTATATAGGTATTTAAGTATTAATTTTTAAAAGTCTTGTTTTGTAAAAAGAATGTGAATATTTCCTTTTTTCTTAGCAAATTATTTTATACTACGTTTCCTCGAAATTACTCTAAAACAGGAGTTTTAAAACCACGTTTCATTAAAATGATTTTGAATACAGTAAAGATATTTTTAAGATAATAAACTTTTAATATCCAATATCAAGATTGGCACAAGCTCTCAAAGTAATGAATGATTACAAAGTTGGAATCCTCGGCATATCTGAATGCAGATGGATATGTATTGAGTTGGGTTTTTAAAACAAAAAGGTTGTCTGCGTTTAAATCAATCAATCAATCAAAACCTCAATAACATAGTTGAACGAGATTTTAATTAATTGATTTAAACGCAGACGACCTTTTTGTCTTAAAAACCCAACTCAGTACCATTCTTTAAGCGTAATTGATTCTTTGAGCTTTTTTAGTTTTCTATCACACTGTGTACAATAATAGATGAAGGGTTCATTAATGCAATTACAAGAAAATCACAAGGAAAATATATTTTCGTACTTTGGATCAGTTCTATTTAGAAAGAAAAGGGGATGATTATGGTTAAATTAATTTACAACACATTCTTTCTCCCAATAAACAAAAGTATCAAATCAGTATCAAATAATTCTTCCTTGTTCTAAAGAAGACTATTGGTTTAGTTATACACTAAGTTTAGATGTCAAAGCTTTTCCACAAAGTATATCCCCCTTGTCTTTAACAGTTGTATCTTAAAATTAGCGTCCTTTACATATAAAACATATAACAATTATCCATACAAGTAGCTAAATTAAGTTACCCACAATCTATATCTTCTTTACATGGTCAATTTAATGTAATTCTAAAGCAATTTTAGTTATGTAAATTTCCAATTTTACAATGAAAAGCCACCCGTAAAATACAAAAGAAAATAACGTACATATGGAAAATCATTATAAAAGTTGTTATACTTTCGTAAGACTCACATCCAAGGCTTGGCAATCGACCATGAGACACTAAAATGCCGCAGAAAAAATACGTCTTATTACTTTAATGTTAGATGGGCAAAAAAATCTTTTTCTTATATGACAATCTGGCCTTTTAGTAGATATTTTTTCCAATATTACTTTGAAACCGAATGATTTCCGCCGGATTAGTGCCGGTTTTCATGTATAGCATCGTATTAAAGTCAATTTTCCACGGATATTAAAATCAAAATCAAAACCTATTTTAATAACCCGTGCTTTTGGCCCCTTTGGGCAGAACTGGTTCAAACTTTTTATTTTTAATATACGCGGAATGCTGTTTGTAATACAATGCGATAAATAACTATTATCGCTCAAAAAACTTGCGGTTGTGAGACCCTGATCGTTCGTAACTAACTATTCTCTTGAAACTTATGTGAGTAATAAATTGTATGCAAATTGCAACTAGGATTCAACACTAATAGCTTAATATCTTATTCTGTAAAGCCCAATAGTAAGGATTCGAATATTACAATATTTCAAACAGAAATTACAAAACTTTCGGAAATAGTCCCTTTCGTGGCAACGCCCCTTAAGGGATGATTCGTCGTATTTTTAAAATGGCTTTTGATGGGTTATTTTGGGTTAGGTTAGGTTGTATTGAGTTAGGTGATTGCCCCACAGGGTTAGGAAATTGGCCCCGCAGGATTAGAGCCCCCCGCAGGGTGTAGAAATAGGAGAAAAGCTACTGTAAAAAAAAACGAAGAAACGCCGCTTAAGGAGCGTTGCCACAAAAGGGACTTTACCCAAACTTACGAATTCAAAGCATGTCTATTTGTCTCTTAAGGATTTGAGCAATTTTCTTATTAGATGATACACCCTGGTAAAAATTGACTATGCTTGGATAATAAATTACTCTTTCGTTGTTTTTGTCTATCAAAAAACGTAAAAACGAGTTATGATAACAATTATGGATTAATTATCATGAAACGTTAAAATAATTCAATGCCTGTATTAGACAAAAGCAAACACGAAATTTCTTGTCCTAAAGATGGCTGAATTTCTTTTAAAATACTATCGATTCGTCCCTAGCTTCTAAATAGCCCAAAACTATCCCGCGACTTGTTATTGAAATTAAGATAGCCAGAAACCACCCGTGGCCCCAAAATATTGTACTCAATCGGCTCGGTGGTTAGACAAACAAATCTACACTATGAAATTTTTATCTAGTATTGATTTGCTTGATAGCTTGGTGCAGTAAATAAAATTATGCAGACGTCAAAAAAACTATTCGCCTTTTATTTATCAGATAATGTAAAATTCTATTCCTAGGCCTTTGGATAAATTGGAGAATAACAAGGATGATAACATTCATAAGTAGTGAAGCACAATAATAAAAACAAGCCATTTTTTTAAACAGAAAAGGTGGAATAACAAATTTGTAATTTCTAGTATCTTTTGATCGTTTGGACAGCCAACAGACTAAGTCAGTTAAACAGCTATTTGTCATGGGTATCTCTACAAGAAAATTTAGAAATGTAAATCAAACAGTAGCCAAGATATTCATGTTGCGTAATTGGTAGACGTTTGGACGGACAGTATGAATTGTAGAGTAGCTTCGCTACAAAAAAAACTCTTAAAGGGAATTTGCATGGAAACAACCAGTGAAAAGCAGTTGAGCTGCCTGGAAGAGGAGAGAGATGGGATGGTATTATGCCAGGTGCAAAGAGTTATGCACAAGATACGAGGAGGGAGGGGGGGGGGAGGATAGTTGAGGACAAAAGAGACAACGCTGTCACGTAGTCGGGAGTGATGGGGAGGGGGGGGGGGGGTGACCTTCATTATATTGGAGAGGAACTACATTGTAGTCGAAAATAGAAAAAAAGTTCTATCATTTTTTATTTTTTAATATGTTTTTTTATGGTTTAATGATTTATCTATATTTTTAGTATCATGCAATTTTTCTTGTTCAAATATTTCATGTATTTTTAGCTTTTGTAAAAATTTCTATGAAAAATATTAAGGTTTTTCTTTTGAAAAAGGAAAACATTTTCATTTATTCCTTGTAGTCTAAGTTGTTATGGAATTCTGTTTAGAAAAAAGTTTTATGTACTATCTGTTTGATTTTATTGTTTGATAAACCATAATTTTATTCATAAAATTATTAAAAATAAGATAATTAGGTGATCTTTGCTGACAAAGACCAAAGTGTGTAAAAAATCATCCTTGTGACGTCATAAAAATGAGGGAGATGAGAGGAGAAGTGGGAAAGAAAACCCCCCAAAAAGAGATGGATTAACTTTTATTTTTAAGCCGTTACATAGCCTGATTCTTAACACACTTTGGTCTTTGTCTATGAAATGGTTTAAGGTGAATTTTTCAAATATAGATGATCTTTTCTTTAAATAGAGATAAGATATTGTAAAATAAAGTATATTTAGAAACACCCTGGAATATAAAAACTAAAGTATAGCTTCCTATAAAATCAGATATAAATAAAAAAAAATTATGGATTTTTTGTTAAAACTATTTATGTCATTTTTTACTTTGGTAAAAAAAAAATTTTATTTCAATATAGCTTTATAAATTGTTTCCTAACGAACTAAAAACTAGGAATAGTGTCATAAATGTTATTTCACTTTGTCCGTCTGTCTGTGCTGCTGTAAGCAAACGTACTTCCGTAAAGATAGAACAAAGGACAAAGGAGGTGGTATAGCCATCTTTGACCATAAATCTATACTCTTTGCACAAGCACCGAATTTACCTGATGACGGCCATTCTGAAATCAATGGAGTGGAAATTGGCAACATCAAAATAAGGAATATTTATATTCCTCCCGTCACCAGCTGTGCACAAGGTTTTGTTCCAGATTTACAACCTCTTTTATCTGAACCAGACTCTATCATCCTTGGAGACTTCAATGCTCACAATCCTTTGTGGCATTCAAGTATCCAGGACCCCAGAGGAGATAAAATTGCTGATGATATCGGAGACTCTAATTTTGGAGTTCTTAATGAAGATCTACCAACTCGAATCCCTACTAATGGTCAACCTACTTCTCCAGATATATCACTTGCCTCAACATCTTTACTACCTCACATTGAATGGGAAACCAAAACTGCTCTCAGCTCTGATCACTTACCTATCATCATCACTGTAAATACCAACATCCAGACAACAAAAAGTGATTTCAGAAAATATGTCAACTTTAAAAAGGCTGATTGGGACAAGTTTCTTAACATCACTGAAAACAGGTTTAACAGACTTCCAGAACCTGAAAATGTCCATAAAGCTGAGAAAAAGTTCCGCCAAATTATAAACCAGGCCTCCAAGAAAACTATACCTGGAGGCCGCATCAAAGATATTGTTCCTGAGATTCCAACATCAACTACTAACAAAATGAAAGAAAGAGATGAACTTAGATCCACTAATCCTGATTCTCCAGATATTCAAAATTTAAATAGAGAGATCCTCCAAGAAATTAATCAACATCGAAAATCAAAATGGAGAGAGAAAATCAGTGAGATCACAAGTGGCTGTTCTTCCAAGCTATTCAAGCTGATTAAAAACCTTAATGGCAAGAATTCCAGTAGCAATAACCAAGCCATTAAATTTAAAGGTCGCTACTTAACATCCTCACTTGAAATAGCTAATGGTTTCAACAAACAATATTCTTCAGTTGTTCGACACCAGAGTTCTAAAACATCCAGGAAAATAACAAAGAATATTAAAAAGAATAGCCTCGAAAATCCCATTTCTTTCACTGCCAAACAGACTGCAGAAGCTATTAAAGCTTGTAAAGCCTCCAAAGCTGCTGGACCAGATAATATCTCGAACCTGCACCTAAAACACCTTGGACCTAAAGGATTAGAATATCTTACAAAGATATTTAATCTCTCAATGGCAACAAGCATCATACCTGATATCTGGAAAACTTCGGTCATTATCCCTCTTTTAAAACCCAACAAAGACCCTCAAGAATCCAACTCCTACAGACCTGTATCCTTACTTTGTCCTGCAATAAAAATCCTGGAACGCCTCATTCTACCCACCCTCACTGAAACCTTGGACATTCCTGTTTTCCAACATGGATTCCGCAAGAACCACTCTACAGTCTCTGCCTTAAACGACTTCAATGACCAAGTTGCCAACGGTTTCAATAAACACAGACCTCCAGATAGAACAGTTTTGCTACAGATTGATCTTAGCAAAGCTTTTGATATGGTATCCCACGATAAGCTTCTTCAAGACCTGGGACAATCTGCACTTCCTGAATTTCTAAAAAGATGGTTCTGCTGCTATTTAAAAGGGCGACAATCTAAAGTTAACTTCAGGAATGTAACATCAAAATGCAGAAATATAAGAGCTGGAGTACCCCAAGGCGCTGTAACATCACCTATTTTATTTAATTTCTATCTCTGGAACCTGCCTAAACCTCCAAATGATGTTCAAATAATACAGTATGCTGATGATATCTCTATCTATGCTACTGGCTTGGACATAGATGCTCTTACCAAATCAATCAACAACTATGTTCCCAGAGTCACTGAATTTCTCAATGAGCGAGAGCTAGTAGTATCACCTGAAAAATCCACAGTGACACTTTTCACTCCTGATACCAAAGAGTTCAAAATCCATCCACAAGTTATGATTGATGACATACTTGTCCCTCTAGAACATCACCCCAAACTCTTAGGTGTCACACATGATACTATGTACACTTTTTCCACCCATATACAAAACTCCACTAACTCTGCCAACACAAAAATAAACATCATGAAGTCACTCTGTGGCTCCGACTGGGGCCAGGACAAGGAAACCATGACAATGACCTACAAGGCCATTGCCAGAAGTGTGTTGGAGTATGCTTGTCCTATATGGAGTCCTGTTATATCAGAAAACAGCTGGAAAAAGCTACAAAGATCTCAGAATCAAGCTCTAAAACTCATCACTGGCAATCTTAAAATGGCGTCAGAACAACACATTCATCAAGAAACTAAGATTCTACCAGTTAAAGAACACTGCCTGATGAAATGTAAACAATATCTACTGACCTACCATCAACCCGACCATCCAGGTGTTAAAAACATTCACAGACCACTGCCAGCAAGAAATCACCTGAAACCGACAATACAGAAATACAGAAAATGCATTAAAAAATACCTTCCCATTAATGCAGAAAACAGGAAGACTAAAATCAAGGCCATACACACATCTGAAGTAAAAACTGCTCTTGAAAATCTTCCTCCTAACAGAGTCCTTGGAATTAAACCACCGGACATTAATAAAGAAGAACAAACTCTTTCTAGACATGCCAGATCTCAACTCTCTCAATTGAGATCTGGCTTCAGCCGCAGACTAAACAGTTATTTACACAAAATTGACGAAAATATTGATGACAAATGCCCTAGCTGTAAAAACTCACCACATGACACAAGACACCTGTTTAACTGCCCAGACAACCCGACTAATTTAGATGTTTTATCACTTTGGACAAAGCCAAGATTGGCAGCAGATTTTCTTAAACTTGACGAGGGTTCTACCTGGCCTGATTAAATTTGCAATGAAATATATGAAGCTAATACATGTGCGTTAGCAGATACATGTGACCGTCCTCTGGAGGCTAACCAACCAACCAATCCAGGTTATTATTTATGTTATTTAAAGATTCTTCTAACCAAATACAGGTATCTAAAGGGATAAGACATTGGCAGATATATTAGTGTGTATTCCCATTGATGATACACAAAATTATCCCTTCAGTAGATCTAAATTAGTGGTTGAAACATTTGGACACTCAATGAATGAACCAACCTATCAAAATTCAACAAAAATCTCCAAAGTTTTTAGGCAACGAATAAGAAAACTTTATTGTAAAACTTTGGGTACTAGTGTAATAAACAGTCGAATGTCCCCTCCATCCCTTAACAAACTAGCATCTTCTCTTTGATTAACTAGGAAGCTTTGAAAGATGAAGAAAAGCTCTCAAAAAATCAGCTTTTGACGTCATAAAAATGAGGGATTATTCATCTCTTTTTAAGGGGTTTTCTTTCCCGCTCCTCCTCTCCTAATCCCTCATTTTTATGACGTCAGAATTTTTTTTGAGGGACTTTCTTTGTTTTAAGCTTTGGTGGTGATATTTATCTTGGGAGAATTAAAAATCTGGGCTGATATATGGATTTTTATTATAAAAAGCATAGCATCTATAATTTGCTTTATCGGTCCGTCTATACTTATAATTATCGAAATAAATGTTATGGCAATTTTCTTTTGAAAAATCATGGCAATCACATCAAATGATTTATAATTTTTTTAAATAGGAAATTATTTAATATAATTATATTTACTGATTATATAGAATAATAATAATAACACTTTGTATGTTAGAAGTGGTGATTTTCAACATTTTTACTGGATTTATTATAATCATTATTACAAACAGGGGGAATACAATTTTTCTTTGCATGGAAAAATACTTTTATTAATTTATTTTTAGAAAAATATTTTTTTCATTGTTTTTTCAGTGAAATAATTAACTCTAACTCTTTTAGGAGCAGATTTAAAGGTTTCTTTAAGTAAAAAAAAGAGACCTAGAGATAAAGGTTGCTAAATAAAAGGGGAGCAAAACATTGGGGTAAACATGTTATTGTCATAACTAGCTTAAGTAGAAGCTGCTTAAATAGGGGTTAAAAAAAGGTGGGGGAAAACGCCCCACGCCCGATCGATTAAAAAACTCGTAGAGAGCCTATTCTTAATAAAAAAAGAAAAGGATTAAGGAATTTACTTTGCTAAGAAATTATCCTATTATAAAAAGAAGTAAAGCTTATTTGTCTGTAGCTTAAGATTTCAATCTATTGAGCCAATTAAGCTCTTCATTTTAGGATATCTTCAAAAAGAAGCTTCCCGGATGGTTTTAGCCTATTTCATTTTGAGATTAAGTCTCAGGATAAATTTCCCTAACCGTTCGTATACAGAGCCCCTATATGCTAGGGGTTTGCGTCAAGTCAGATTTATGAAATGGTTCGATAGATCGATCACTCTGGGGAGCTCAATTTCATTCTAGAAAGCTCAATATCATTCTAGAAAGCTCAATATCATTCTAGAAAGCTCAATATTATTCTAGAAAATGTCATAGGCTATTAAAAATACAAACTTGACTTATTGATTTCGAATAGTAAAAACTCTAATACAAAGCATGGCTCGGCTGCCGCGTCTCAGCTGCGCATAATCATCAAATCTAAACCTGCTTGTGGGCAAAAAATAAAATTCTGAAAAGATGGATTATTTAGGAAAAGGTTTGGTACTTGCTTACATGTGGTAGACTGGAGCACCGAAACCCCCCCCCCCCCCGCTTAGTTTTGACAAAAATCAAAAATAAGGGGGGGGGGTAGTTTTTTAATGTCTGGAAAACGGCAAGGAGGAAAAGTGCTCAGCAAGGCAAAGACTTAACCCCCCCCCCCCTTAATTTTGAAGAAAATCAAAAATAAGGGGGGGGGGTAGTTTTTTCACTGTACAACACGCCAGAAAGTTGAGTGAGGTAAATCAAGAAAATCCAGTATACCAGAGGGGAAACCTTATTACAGGGATTATGGCGTGTTGTACAGTGAAAAAACTACCCCCCCCCCTTATTTTTGATTTTCTTCAAAATTAAGGGGGAGGTTAAAAACTACCCCCCCCCCCCTTATTTTTGATTTTTGTCAAAACTAAGCGGGGGGTTAAAAAACTACCCCCCCCCCTTATTTTTGATTTTTGTCAAAACTAAGCGGGGGGGGGGGTTTCGGTGCTCCGGTCTTCACATGTAAGCAAGCACCAAAGGTTTAGACATCCATGTGCAGTTATAAAGTTATAATATGACGATATAACTCAGGTTTGATAATAGTTATTTCTCGCATCGTATTATAAACAGCTTTCCGCAGATATAGAATGTACAATTATATGAATAAAACCAGTTTTAGAAAGCCGGATATAATACGATGCTAGACATAGTTTTTTCGTATGGATGAGAACCGGTTCCTATCCACCGGGTTCGAATGAATACGAGAAAAAAACTGTTACCTTCATTAATATTAGCGGCGAAAGTGAGAACTAGAAGAACAAGGATAAGAACATTGATAAGAGTAACATTCTTCAATGAAGATTCCTCTTTCTTACAATCTGCTGTTGATGCTACCAACGCTTCCGCCTAAACAGAAAAAAATATATTTATAGAATATTGGTTTCTTTCAGCACTAAACATATAAATGAAATGACAATTATATTTAACAGAAGCGAAAAATATACTAAATGATTATCATAAAATGATTTCGAACATTAGAGTAAAACATTAGATGGAGAAAGGGTTAAATAACTGTATCTCCCCATCGCAACCACCTTGTGCAACCATTCTATTGGGTCATTGAAAATCAACTAATGATGTCGCTTATATTAACTCAGCCAAGTAGCAAAAAATAATTTAGAAGCAGACGAGAGGGATCTTTGAAAAAGAAAGGGAGGTAGTTGTCTGTATAATATATACATCTATACTATAGATCTGTTTTTTGAACCATATAAAATCTAATTATTCATTTTTTTCAGTTTTATGTTCATTTTATGATTATGAATATTCTATTTATCCTAAATTTTTCTTAATGTAATTTAAATGTTTAAATTTATAGACGAATATAAAAAACATGGAGTAGAGCAGTTTTGTTATTTAATCGTTTATTTTGCTAAAAATAGAAAAATTATGTTAATAACAACATACTTAAATGTAAAGTACCTACACTTAAAAAACTTGAAAAAAAACGAGGATAACTACCTAACGGCCCTTGTAGTAAACAATATAAAAGTACGGCTTGTCTACTTTTTTTTTGTTTGGCTTGTGGTAACTAGTAACATTATATAATGGATTTTTGTTTACTTTTAGTTTCGGTAATTTAGAATATTTTTCTTAAATAAACTCGAACATTTTTTTATTCATTTTTATATTTTATTGTAATTTTAGTATTTGCTATCCTATAAAACTGAATAGTTATGTACATTAAGTTGTTTTAAATAAAGAAGAATTTTCTTGATCAGGTTTTAGGCTATTCGACGGTGCCAGGGTGAGAATAAAGCCCAAGGAAACATAAACAATAATTTTTAAACAGGCGATTACGATGAAAATTTAAATGAAAATATTTTTTTTTAATGAATTAACAAATTATTTTACCAAAAACTATTTTAAATAAAGCTTCCTTAATAATTGTAATAGTTGTTGATAGTTTGCATGTATCAAACCAATGATATTATTTGCCTAACTAAAAACTTTTTAATGTTTCCCAAGAAGTCAGCGATATCAACAAGTAATTCTAATCATATGATTCTTATTTTGGGATATATATATGTTTTATTAAAAACACTTTAAATCAAATTTTGACATTAAAAAAATCACTTTATCGGTTTGTTGGTGTGAATAATAACTTGATATCTCTGAATATATAGTGGTTTGTTGGTGTAAATAATAGCTTGATATCCATGAATATATAGTGGTTTGTTGATGTGAATAATAACTTGATATCCATGAATATATAGTGGTTTGTTGGTGTGAATAATAACATGATATCCATGAATATATAGTGGTTTGTTGGTGTGAATGATAACTTGATATCCATGAATATATAATGGTTTGTTGGTGTGAATAATAACATGATATCCATGAATATATAGTGGTTTGTTGGTGTAAATAATAGCTTGATATCCATGAATATATAGTAGTTTGTTGATGTGAATAATAAATTTATATCCATGAATATATAGTGGTTTGTTGATGGGAATAATAACTTGATATCCATGAATATATAGTGGTTTGTTGGTGTGAATAATAACATGATATCCATGAATATGTAGTTGTTGGTTATAGTGTGAATAATAACTTGATATCCATGAATATGTAGTTGTTGGTTATAGTGTGAATAATAACTTGATATCCATGAATATATAGTGGTTTGTAGGTGTGAATAATAACTTGATATCCATGAATATATAGTGGTTTGTAGGTGTGAATAATAACTTGATATCCATGAATATGTAGTGGTTGGTTATAGTGTGAATAACAACTTGATATTCATGAATATATAGTGGTTAGTTGTTGTGAATAATAACTTGATATCCATGAATATATAGTGGTTTGTTGGTGTGAATAATACCTTGATATCCATGAATATATAGTGGTTTGTTGGTGTGAATAATAACATGATATCCATGAATATATAGTGGTTTGTTGTTGTGAATAATAACTTGATATCCATGAATATATAGTGGTTTGTTGGTGTGAATAATAACTTGATATCCATGAATATATAGTGGTTTGTTGGTGTGAATAATGCACTTGAATCAACATTTTCCTTAATGTACAATCTACATACAAATATAACATAGATAATGGACAAAATAGGAAGGGATAAAGCGTGTTGTTATTGTATCAACATAATAAGTATATCTTAATTATTTGTCAAGTGCACCAAAATATATATCAAGTTAATGGATAATTCTAGATATTCTTCATTTATTTTCAGGTGCTCTATCCTTCTTTATTATTATATCCACTTTATAAACACAAAGTATAACCTGACATATGATATACATACTGTGTGCCCAAAAATTTCCTTTTTTCAGTTTTGTGAAACAGAGACAATGTTAAAAATGAATAGGCCTTTTTTCTGAAATTTACTTAAGTTAAATTTTATATCTGATCATTTTATAATATAAAGTTACAGTTGAATCTCCTGTAGCCTCTAGGAGAGGGTATATGAGGTTATTAATAGTATAAAATCACAAAAAGACTTTACTAAAGATCACCTACCGACGAAGCCCAATCTGTCCCACTTTTGAGCAAGACGATTCCCTTTTCTCCCATCTCTTTTGAAGAGATTTTCTTCCCCTCCTTCCCTTTTTCTTTTCCCTTTATATGGCGTCATATAGGAATCTTCTTGCTCAAAAGTGGGACAGAATGGGCTTCGTCCACCTACCGTCTACATTTTTTTTATATATTGGAGTTTAAACAAATGGCTTTTTTAATTTCCATCCAAGCACCTCTCAGTATGGCTGCATTTTTAGACATGTTAAAAAACCTAAACTTTTTCAGAGAATCTTTTTTCATATTCTTGTTAATTGTGTCATAGGGACACCCTGTAAAAATATTAATATACATTTTATATAGATGTATTGATTATAAATTACAGGGTTTACCTTGGCTTGCATGCACATACAGTCTGTCTCATTACATGTTTGGGATCACGTGCAATTCAAAGTAAAATATTCCTGGTAACAATTATCCCCCAAAATCTACATATATACTGTATGGCAGCTTGCAGTGTCTCTATAGATTTTTGGGGGTAATCATTGCCAGGAAATTTTACCGTGAAGTGCACCTAATCCCATATTTGTTTTGTGCAGGGAAAATTATTTCATTTTTTTGTGTATTTATTTCATTGCATTAATCCTTTAGTATTAATTTTTTATTAATAGGGAGTTATAATAAACAAATGCCAATTTTCTAAATATTCTTTATATATCACGTAAAATATGCACTTTAGATGTCTTGTAAATAACGCAGCAACTTAATAACTAGGGACCGTCCGTGAGACCTACTATCTGTTTAACAGGGCTCGTAAGCTGCCGAGTCAGCTGCGACGAAGCCTATAATTTTAACCCATTTGGATGCTTTGGATTTTTTTTGTGAAATAAGGATCTTCATATTTGAATCAGGTTTAGACTTCCAGCTGCTTTTTTTGTTACTTCTAAAAGGTTGATTTCCCTGAGGCTTACAGGCGGCTGTCGCGCGACTGCCGAGCCCTCCCTTTTAAAGTTAATATGTAACTTGCACCAAAGCTAAACATTTTCTTCAATGGTTTTCACTTTATTTTGTCAATGGTCGAATAATGCACAATAATCCGTCAAACTTTTGGCAGACCAAGATTTTGTTTATATTTAGTGACATATGATTCAATCCCATAATACAAGCAAAGAACCTAATTAATTTGACCACAAAGACTTTGTAAATGTATTCTAATATAAAAATACCAAGAAAAAACACCAAAAATAACTGCAAGTTATCCATCAATCCATTCATATTTGTATAAAAATATATTCACACTTCTGACATATTTGACAACTCTCCATATGTAAGTCAAAATAACAACAAAAGAAAATGACGTCATTAAAAAAGTTAAATATAAAAAAAGAATTGAAAACACATTGTTGTATTTTCTTGACGTATTCAGAACTCTGTTTTGTCAACATAAAGTATTTAATAAGGAAATGTGTCAAAGGCTTTAATTATATCGAGTAACATGCTGACATGAGTAATTTTAGTACCGAAGTTGCTCTTAAATTCAATGCATTCGCATTCTGTAATCTAAGAAATATTTTTGTGTAAATTCCTCAAGCTCTGCAGAGTAACCAGCCAAGAAAAAAATTTATTTCTTCAATTGCTATTGAATGTACATGGCTGAAAATTCTTGAAAAGATTCTCCTGGTACATTAGGGCTTGTAAGACTCTCTTCATCTGCCTGTCTATTGATTTTTGTCTAGATTATTTACCTATTGTCTGTTGTTCAACTCTGGAATATTGTCATCCTTGTTCAATTATACATTACAAAGCTTTCTTCAACTAGTTTTTCAAAACAACTTTATAACATAGTGAAGTAAATAATCATTGCAATCTTTAAAGGTGCTTGTTAATAAATTGACTGTTTATTTATTTTTCTTTTCAAGGAGGCTTTATTTATGTCTTTGGTTGGTTTCATGTCCTTGACACCCCATTAAGAAGCAAAGTTCCCAGCCTTAATTTCAAAACATATGCATTCAAATTCTTAAACATTAATTTCTTTGAATACAATACTTGTAAATAGTTGTCAGATTTGAAATCAATGTTTTAAACTTGATAAATAATTAATGTAGCAAGTGTAAATTAAATATTAATTTATTCAAGGCGTCATACTGTGCTACTGGGTGGTTCAATATTATTTTTCCATATCAAAACAAGCTCAGATAGGTGCATAAGTATATTTTTTAAATGTTACACTTCTATTCTCTAATTGCCTAGGACAAAAATTGTTAGACGTGCAAAAATATTCTTAGGTGTGAAAATAATCTTTTAGTTAACAAGGATGACAACATTCATAAAAGCGAAGCACTGAAACGGTAGGACAAACGGACATTAACACTTGTAGAGTGTCAGAACTGAATAATCTGAATAATAATGTATACGGGTCGATACAAAATTGTAAGTAAATTTGTTGAAAAATTGTTTGATACAGGATAATGTTTTTGGACATACTTACATTTTTAGGACTTGATTATAGAGTTGCTTTGCTTTTAATATTGTACTTTGTTGTCCCAGGAATCAGTATACAAAAAAAACAGATCAATCGGATAATTAGATTACATAAAAATTTGTTGTTAAAACAGTAAAAATATCAAAATGTTTAAAATGCACGTACGGACATTCTGGAATGATTATAGAGTTGCTACGCTTTCTAAATCATACCTAACTACTAAAGGAATCACAATGCAAAGTTTGAAATCTATAGGACAATTCTAACATATAACATAATTTTATATATAGTATTGTTATTTTTTCCTAGTTGCTACGCATGCATAAGTAATTAAGCATTTTTGTATTTTTTGTACATGTATTGATTATAGAATAATGTCTGATTATCTAACCATCAATTATAAATAAGAATAGGAACAATAGTTTGGATAAAAAGAATATATGCATTACTTAATAGTCTAGAGATAGTTTCTTTTATACATTACAAATACATTATTTAATGGTTGAATACATTGGTAAAAACAAAGCTTTTCAACATGTTATGGTGTGTCTGTACGGCTTATTTGTTTAGGTTAAAGATTACCTAATGTAGCACTAATAAATATACTTTTCATAAGCCATAGCATATATATATGAAATTATCAGAAACAGATAGTTATCAGAATTACTTATTATATCATATAATTCAGATTTTTAAATATTCATTTCTAGAACAATTTAGCTTTAAGTTATAAGTAAAGCATATCCATACGCAACACTCAAATAGTTTGTAAATATAAATTTTATTCAACAAATTTCGTTTTAAAAGCAATTCTATTATTATAGTTATGATGAGAGATTTATTACACCCAAAAAATCCGTTTTCTTTCTTACTACAATATTATGACGTTTTTAGTTTTTACTTAAAATTTATTACCTGTGCATTTGAAACCGCCGAGGCGTTAAAAAACT
Source organism: Acartia tonsa (assembly GCF_053477335.1). Taxonomy (NCBI): domain Eukaryota; kingdom Metazoa; phylum Arthropoda; class Copepoda; order Calanoida; family Acartiidae; genus Acartia; species Acartia tonsa. The sequence continues at coordinate 11,622,217 of NC_137262.1, read as the reverse complement.
GCTCCGGCTCCGCCACCATATCTTCCGGATCCAAATCCAGGACGGTTCCGCCGGCGTGCGTCTTCCGGTCACCAAAGCTGGGGGTCTTGAAGCCGGCACCCCCGTCTTGTTGTTGTTGCATAGAGGTTGGGGAGGCGGGGGAAGGGGTGGTGGTGCCGTCTGCTGAAAATGTTTTGTTTGCACATGGTCCTGTTAGGTAAATACAGTGTTAGTCTTAATTTTTTCTATATTTTAATTTGTTCAATATTTGTCAATAGCAGAAAACAAACATGAATTTTACACCTTTATAGAATAAAAATTTAATAAAATAATGTTAAGTACGTGGTTGGGTACAAATGGTAGTCTGAACTCACAAATGCAGACCTATATCTTTTATAGCAGCTAAGAAAATCACAAATGTGTTAAGAAACTCGGGCAGGCTGACGGACAGACATACTCTAGAGCAGTTGCGTAACAAAAAATCAATTTTACCAGTTATTATTAACCAACTACAGCAAAAAAACACATAAAATGGAATATTCCACAATTTTGTTTAAAGGTATTATGTGAAAACTTTCAGGATATCGGCAAATTCATTAAGTTTCTTAATTATATCAACTTTACAATTATACTTTTCTTTTTAGTACTTCAGCATTCTAGGATTTTTGTTTTTCATAGTTTTAAGAAAATATTCATTATGTTTCTGTGAATAGGAAAAAAAAAGATGCAACATTGATTTCTTTTTTTGTCGGCCCCAATAATGAAAAGGAGAAAGAGATTAATGGTCTTCATTTTTTTCATAGACAATTTCTATATAACCTTATGATCAATGCATTTCCAGCACTGTTAAGAACTGGTTTCTTCCCTGCGGAAATAAAACTGCTATTTTAAACAGTGTGAAGATCATCCATTTTATTTACCAATGGGACTTTTATGGCCAGGCTGGCCTTCAAATACTTAGAAACCAGGAATAAAATGATAAATTATCTGAGTATAAATTTTTTTCTGTTTCTATGTATCTCATACAACATTTTCGATAGTGATTCTGTATTTTGAATGTTTGTTTGTTCATTCATCTGTCTGAATATTAGAATAATTGTGCTAAGAGTACTACAAATTCTTTTGGGAAAATGTCTTTTCTCTGCTAATGTTAAGATATGCAGTTGTTTATTTAGAGATTTGGCTAACCAATGAGAATTTAGATGCAGCCAAAAAAATGAGCATTTTGACTTTATTAAATGGTTATATTATTTATCCAAGTCACTTCTGTTGAATGACAAAAATATATTTTTCTTGAGGTTTAATATACCCTTGATTCCTGTATCCTATACCCTGAACCACATTCCTTTAACTACACATTTGTCTCCCTCTGATATTTTGTACTCAAATGTACTTAAATATAAATTTTTTTTCTTCTTTGTTTAAAGCAAAACTAAACTTTTTAAGTAGTAAAATATTTTACCAAAAATGGTATTTTTATAGTCTGACTAAAATATTTTTATATTTTTTTGTAATTTGTAAAATTTATAAAAAAAATCTTTAATTTAATGATTTTAAAGCCGTTTTTTTAGTTTTGAGTGAAAGAGATTCAAATCTTGAGTGCATTTTTTCCTCTCTCTCTCCACTCTCCTTTCTAGAATTGCAAAAATCTTTGAAAACTTCTTTCTCTAACTCAAAACCCAATCTTTGCTTTTATATTAGAGTTAAACCAGGAGTATTACATCCATTTGAAGAGGTAAATTAAAATGACACAGCTGTAATATTTAATGTACTTTGGATGAATTTGCTGAGAAATTGCAAAAAATGTATGAAATAAGAAGACCATTTTAATGACTCTTGATCAGTCTATAAATAAATAGTCTTGTGTCTTTTTCTAGATGTTGAAGCTATATTAGTAGTATGCACTAAAGGAAACCAATCTTATAGAATAATAATATATATTAACTTTTCATGGATAAAGGCATACATTTTATTGAAATCTTTTTTTTTAAATTTTTCTATAAAATATTGCTAACAGTTATATATTATTTTAACTTATATCATAATAACAATAAAATTTGAAATGGCAATTTAATTTTTTTCTGTTTTTAATAAATTTTTTTTCAAATGTCCAATTTTCACTGAGTCAAAATCAGTGTTTTTAAAATAAAAGACCTTGAAAAAAAAATGATTATTTGTTATTATTTCTTTTCATTCTAAATATCCCTAAAAGAAAGGAATTAAAATGTGTATAGAAAGCAATATGTGAAACCACTAGAAATGAAGTTAAGTTGAAAGTAGGGTTTATGGCATTCCTGTTAAACTTTTAACAACCTTTCCTTGTTTTTATTTACAGTGAAGTTGGGATAAAAATTTCAAGAAAAAACCATACCAATTTGACTGTTTTTAAATTTTTTAGATTAAAGTAGTGGCGGTGCAGATTTTTGCCAGGGGATACCAATCAAAATTGACACACCTCTTAAACCATAATCAAGGGGTTTTAGAGAGGTGTATAAGTTATGGCAAGAGGGATGTAATTTTATTATCCACCCCCCTTATTATGTTAGGGGGGAGGATACAGTCCCAAATACCCCCTTGTGCACAAATGAATTAATGAATTTATTTACTCTTAATTATTGTTTAAAGTTATTTGAAGGCAAAGAACTAATGAGAATGGTTTATCTAAATATTTGGTAATTTTTAAAACTATAAATATTCTATAATCTGATCTGAAGACTTTTAATATGTTTTTTTTTGTACATGTTAAAATAATACAACTTTTTAGTAAAATTTAGGCTTCAAATTTCATCCAAGGTTGTTGTACAGCTATGGAGATTAATCCAACTGCATAATCTTTCCATAAACAATATTCTTCACAAACAATATATAAGGACATAAAATTTATCCAGAGAAAGGAATTTTATAAATATACCAATTTTCTTCTTATTCATATAATTGTTTGATTTTAAACTTTTTATTGTCTGAAGTATTTTGGTTGATTATATTAGTTGGCTTTGACTGCTAGAATCTTGTGTACAAAACGTCATTTATACCTCTCATTTATTTGTTGAATAAATTTTAAAAAGGATTTTTTTCTACTGGGCTACCCATTATCTAACACAACATAACCTAACCTGGCCTTAAGTAATAGACAAACAAAAAAAACTATCCTCCTCACTCTAACAGGGGCATCCAAGCTTTTATTTGGGGGGGGGGGGTAAATTTTTTTAAGTAAATACCCCCTCCTAAATGGTAGGGGTAAATTTTAAATGAGGGGAGGGGGGTAAAATGAAATAGAAAATTTTGGGGGTGCATACGGCACCTCGCAATTCGTTTGGGGGGTGGTAATCCTCACTTTACCCCCCCCCCCTCTTGGACGTCTATGCACTCTAATACTATTTTTTTAAGGGAGGGGGGGGGGGGGTAACATTGATGCGAGTTAATTAGTCAAATAGATAAATAAGCAAAATTTTAACATCAATTCCCAATTCCTATATTTCTGATTATATCCTTTTCTAACCTTTCAAATACACACAATACACATTAATAATATATATCACTGGGGTACAAAATATTCATTTCTAACAGTTTTCGGAAATATAGTATTCAAGTTCAGAAATCAGACATAGGTTCTGGTTTGATTGGTAACGTATAGAATATAAAAGAAGTACATTATTTAAAACTAAAAAAAATCTATAATCTAATTAAAACTTTTCCAGATTGGCTTTTAAACTGGTTAATATCCGCTGGATTAGAACCGATTCTTAGCAATACTGAAAAATAATCCATAACATCGTAATGCAAACAATTTTCCACGAATAATAAAATAAAATCATAAAACTAATACCAGTTTTGTCAGCCACGAGTGTTCGAAGGCTCGTGGCTAACAAAACTGTTTTTTTCTTATAATTTTCAATTCAATGTTATGCTATAGGGTATCACCCACAAAAAAAAAAAAAAAAATATTGTTATATTATCCTATTTTAATTATCCTATTTTATAAAGTATTTATGTCTGTAGCAAAAGATGTCGCGAACTGCTGAACCGATATGGTTCTCCTTTACAGTGAAGCCATTTATAGGTCCCGGGATGGTTTTAGGCTATTTCATTTTTATCAAAAAAAGTCGTTGTATGGTTTTCAGCTATTTTTCTGCTCCTTCATATTCCTTCAAATATTCCTAGATACTAGGGACGCAGCCGCTTTTCTAGAATACAAAGTAGCTTGATGTCTGTCCCTTAAGATCTTGGTAACCACTGAACAGATTGGATTCTACTCTTCAGGGAATATATCTACTGGTCGTGCGATGGTTTTAAGCTATTTTCTTGGGGGTTGGGAAAAAAAATCCTCCCAAATTTTTTTATTGGCAGGTAATTAGAACTTTGGTGGTGGCACCACTACAGGTACTTTTCATCCTTGTTCTATTTATCTAAATGCATTTTTTTCCCTTTGTTGTTAATGTAAATGTGTACAGTGATAAATATAGGATGTGAGTGATAATATTAATGTTATATTGGTTTATATATGTAATTTATATATGTTGTCATAATATTATTTACAATATTCAACATTGTATTTGGTATTTCTACAGTACAACTAACAACTAATAGTAATGTCCAAAAATTGCGTTGTAATTTTATTTATTTGTAGCGCAGCTACGCTATAATACAGTAATGACTGTCAACCCACATTAAGGAATATGACTTAATTAATAATTTAACAATTTTTAACTTGATAAATTAGTAGTAAGACTTTTTTGTTATTATTATTTCAAGTCAATTGATTTTTTATCTGCTGAACAAAATTTTTTCAGTCTGACGATTTTAAATGAAAAGGTTTAAGTAAGATTTTAAATTAAGATTTAAATAATCATTCAAAGCCCTTCGAATTCCAGTTATTACTTTCTAATTCAATCAGTAAATAAAATGATATTTTTGCTATGTATTTTAACGATATTGATATGATTTTTTCATACTGTATTGATACATTCTCTTTCAATACGATGAATAAAGACATCATTCCAATCACTTTTCCGTTGATAACTATAAAACTCTTAATAAGCTGAAAACTAATTTTTCTGTGTTTTGAAGAACAACACCAAATAGTATTGTAAAGTTTACTTTTTTCCACTCTTACGTTGTTCTCTGCCATACCTTGCTTTTTATATCTATAATACAAAGTAGAATGATGTCTGTCCGTCCGTCTCTTAAGATCTCAGATCTCGGTAACCCAAGGACGTCCAAGGGGGGGGGGGGGGTAAAGTGGTGACTATCCCCCCCCCAAAATAAAAAAGCTTGGACACCCCTGCGGTAACCACTGAACCGATCGGATTCTACTCTTCAGGGTATATACTATTGGTCCTGTGGTGGTTTTAAGCTATTTTCTTAGGGGGTGGGACATCCCCAACTCCACCAAAAAAAAAAAAATTAGGCAGATAAATGGCAGCAACAGAAATACTTATATTTTTTAATTACCTCTTCGAGCAAAGTCCCTAGAGGCTAGGGGCAAAGCCGCTAGTATTTTATATTTTATGTATGTAGTTTACTCACAGAGCCATAATATAATAAAACTGAAAAAAATATACATGAAAATCTTATCATTTCCCCCCCCCCCCCACACCTTCCTCCCCCTTTGAAAACTTGTATTTAAACTAGGTTTAGTTTCAAAATTTAAATGTAAGTCAAATCATATATATTTTTAACAGAAAGGAATTTATTTATTTATATATATTTTCTTTTTTTGCCTATTATTTCTATTTTCACGATGCAGGTTTTTTCAGTTTGGTTCAGAATAGAAAAGAATTTTTAAAATTTTTATGGAACAAAGATAAATATCAAATAATATAAATTAAAGGATATTTTATCATTTTATTTTAGGCTTTAATTGTTCCTTGTAACATTGATTTACAAATCAAAAATTATTTTTTAGAGTGACTCCCACTAAACAAGCTTTTTTTAGAACAAGACCAATAAATTATCCTAGGCAAATAACAATAAAATTCTACCTCTCATACAGAGCGAGGCACACAATATTTAGGTTGGGGGGAGAGAAAAAATATTATTATTGGTTAAACAATATTTTTTATGATTCATAAGAAATTATGTATTCGATGGTTTAAATGATTTTTTTTGAAAATTGACTGTATGGCAGCTGAATTTTTGTCGTCAATATATTTTGGAATAAAGGGTCCTATGAGAAACGCAGGAGTCCCAAACGTCGGAGTGGACAAACGCAGGAGTGGACACTTAACCTAACCTAACCTATTTTAGAACATATTATAGGTTTTTTTGTAATGCCTACCCCCTGCATGGGCTTATTTGTGCATTCATATCTTAACCTAACCTAATCTGCATAGAAATACTTAATTAAATTGATATTTTAACACTCCTGCGTTTGTCCACTCCGACGTTTGGGACTCTTGCGTTTGTCCTGGAACCGAATAAAGCTATTATAGAATTAGTTAAATTTAAATTTTTTTCAACTTATAACTTTGTCTATAACTAAAAAAATATTACAGTTAGACTTAAGCAAAACATTTGACTGAACCTGGACCGTTTTTTAGGGTTTTTGAAACACAAAATTAAAGTCAAAACAATATAAATATTTTCTTTATTTTTGTAACATATGTTTCATAAGTTTGTGCACCTCCAGCCACAAGGGCCTTAGCCCCAAGTCGGCGTGGAATGGCCTCCCAAACTTAATAGTTGTCAAAAATAGATATTCATGAGACATTTAGCTTTTGTATAGATGGAGCATATTTTTTATGGTTTTAACAAGATTTTAGGCTTTATTAGGAAGGGCGAAAAGACGGTCACACAAACCTCGTTTTATTTTGTATAATGGATAAAATTTTGCTGGTAGAAAAAGCAAATAGCAAGATAGAGTTGTTGAATTGGAATTAAGAAAGAAATAAAACAATTAAATTAACAGTTAACGGTTAATTTTCCTTTCCTTAATTATCTTTCAGAAAAAGTAACAATTTAGATTTCATCTGTATAATAAGTTCAGTAGGTGTTTAGATATTATTTTTTATTTTTTTTTATTTTTGTTTAACTCATAGGAAACTTTAATTTTCTATACTGGTTTAAACAAAGAATTAAATGTAAGTTGTAAAATAATGGTAACTAATTAACAAGAAAATTGTTGAAATTTAAATTAGCACTATTGAATTAAACGATTTTTTAAATTTACAAATTCCTAATTGCCACAAATGGGGCTATAGCACTTACACATCCAGCAAATTTACAGTTGATGTATTTTTGGCAAAATGTTTTCTTACTTTTTCTCATGCCATAAATACATCCAACACTGGCATTTACACATCCATACTTTTTCAATTATATGTCATAAATACATCCAACACTGGCATTTACACATCCATACTTTTTCGATAATATGTCATAAATACATCCAACACTGGCAAATACACATCTAGATTAATTTATATGAATATTTATTTACAATTAATTATATTTTGTACAGTATGTATAGGTCTTAAACTTTTTACCCTATTTTAGTTACTCTCCTCTATTTACTTCCCTTTTTCTCAAGATGCTCCCTACAAAACATCAATACATTACCGCAGGTGGTCAAATTATTGCTATATAATATTATAATTTAGATATTTATTCCAAGACCCCTCAATCAATATGGAAGTGGGGATATGTCGGACTTGTTGGTTGATGATTTTGGTAGACCAATATATAGAATTGTGACAAGGTCAAGATCGTCACAACAATCCATCACATAATGTTTTTTTTATTTTAACCTGACAAATATATTTTAATTTAGATCTTTAAAATGTTTTTTTTTAACCTGACAAATATTTATAACTCAAATAATATACAAGTGTGTTTTCTTATTATTTTGTGTTAAATTGCTATGGATGTATAAATGCCAGTGTTGGATGTATTTATGACATATGTATAAAAATATGGGATGTGTTTTTGCCAGTGTTGGATGTATTTATGACATGAGAATCGATTTTACTGTCATTTATACAGTAAAAATTCAGTTTGTCATAAATACATCCAATGCACTGGCAAAAACACATCCACTGTAAATTTGCTGGATGTGTAAATGGCAGTCCCCCCCACAAATATTTGGCATTTGATTTCAAGTATTTGCAATAAAGAATTTTGAAAAATGAAAAATCATTAAAGTTTTAGGGCAAGAACCTTTCTATAAGTATAAAAAAGATTTCTTTTTTTTTCTTAAACTGTTACTTTTTTCTTTAAAATAAAATAATTCAAACTCTAGATATTTTCTTATTTCTGTTATATATCCAACCCATAAATCATACTTTTTGTACATCTGAGAAGCACAGTACACCTTACCTTTAAAAAAGCCCTGAAACTTAGCCACAGGCTTGCTGCAAAATACCCACCCAAACTAGCATAAACACACACCCACACCCACACGCCTACACCCCACCACCCCACACATACCCACAAGTTTACACCCACAAACACATTTACACACACACACACACACACACAAACACTATTATCTAGTTTTGAGCTGTGCACAAAATTAGACCAAGGTATATGGACCATTCACACTTAACTGTTTTATTTAAAGAGTATCTAAGCCGAATTTATAAGACTTTGATTAGTCTTTTTTTAAATCTTCAATTTACATAGCTAAGTTTATTTGAGACCAATTATATTTTTTCTTAAATTTTGTAAGAGTTTGCAAGTAAGATTATACTTTTATGGTTTATCAAGCAAGAAAATCTAATAAGAGCATTCTACAACAACTCTAAATGTCCATCTCTTACTGACTGACTGAGAAGCCCACTGCCTCACCTCACACACCTTTCAAGTTAAATAGAATTAAATTACTCCGGGTGCACTGCACGTACACACACATAAACTTATTAAAAAAACAACCAAGAAAACTTTGAAAATTATTTACAATTGCTTTGAAATATTCACACATCTTTATTTAAAGCATTGAAATAGTAAAAAAGGATCTTGGACAAAATAGCCTCGGACAAAGTAGCCTCGGACAAAGTAGCCTTTGGACAAAGTAGCACCCAGACAAAGTAACCTCCACTGTTTTTAAAGGTCATGGCCGCAGCGCTCGGCTTTCTTGCCTATAACCTAAGCTAACCCAACCTAAAAAGTGCAAAAATAATGTTTAAAATTGTAAAAACAATATTAAAACTTGTAAAAATCTACCAACCACTTTTTGTAAAATCCACGAAATTCTAAACCACCAATGTATAAACAGTTGAAGATATTTTTCTTAAATAAATGTAAAAGGATAACATAGGTTAGGTTATAGGCTAGGAGCCGAGCGCCCGCGGCTAGGCAGGCCAGGGGGCCGAGCGCTGGCGCCATGACCTTTATTAACAGTGGAGACTACTTTCCTTAGGAGGCTACTTTGTCCGGGTGCTACTTTGTCCGGAAGCTACTTTGTCCAAGACCCATAAAAAAAAGTAAACCTAACTATTTTTTTTATAGCAGATTTTGTCCTAAATCATCTCCTAGCTTATTAAATGTTACTTACAATACTTACATGACACATCTAAAAATCTTATATAAAATCCCCATATTTGGAATTGATTACCAGCTTACTAAAAAGTATTGTTTTGTTTTTATATTGGTGAGAATGTATGGATACAATTATGCATCAGAGTAACAACTACTCAAACAGGATGCTTCTGGAGACAACACTTAGGATAATTTTCATACATATATTGCTTTACATGAATAAAAAAATTAAATAACTCTTTTTCTAAGAAAAAAAATATTATTAGTTTCAATCATAATTCTTGCGTCTAAGCGTAGGAACCACATGGGGCTCACAGAATTTAACCTTACCTAAATCATATTAAAAGAGTTGAGCTTTTTAGATAGTTGGATTTTACAAAAATATATTTATCCTATTATATAAAGTAAGAGGCTTTTTTTGTCTGTATCGAAGGATCTCGCTAACCACTGAACCGATATGGTTCTCTTTTACAGTGAAGCTTTTTATAGGTCCCGGGAAGGTTTTGAACTATTTTTGGGGAGGGTGTCTTCACCCCCCTCCCCCCAAAAAAAATTTTTTTACTCTTTTGAAACTCAAATTTAAAATGGGATAAGGTCGACTTTTCCCCCTCCTACCTTAAGTGCCCCTAGAGGCTTCTAGGGGCGTAGTCGCTAGTAATCTATTAATTTTGTATAAATGAATGTGTAAATTAACCAACTTAAACCATAAACTATTGAATTAATTCTATTTACCTTTTAATTTGTTGTTAAAGAAAGTTGTTGCCCATAGAATTTGTTAATTGAGTAAAGATGCTAGAGGGAGAATATTTAATCAATGCTTATTCATCACTTAATCTTACACAGATAATCTCAATTAAGACTTTTCTCTTTCTTTTCTTTGGCTATTATTATATCTAAGCTACTCTATAAGTCTTAGGGTATGTCACTAGGTTAGTTGGTCAATTAATTGGGCATATAATCGACGCACAAAATTTTCCCCTGTCTACTTTAGTTAACAATGAAAAAAATTACTTATTTAGTAAAAGTGAGAATCAAACTTTCTTATCTTTAAAATATTTGTATATAGTTTTTAAGTCCTTTTTTTAGTTTTTGTAAAATCTAAATAATTAAAGTCCATGTAATATTTCCAAAAGGAATAAGAAAAACTATAAATTTAGTAAATTATAAGAATTTTAAAAAATTCTATGAAGAAGCAGTGCCTCTTTGATTGGTACTTTATAAACAGATACCCTATATCGATGGTAGAAGTTGGTGATCATAACTATTCTCAGACTTCTTAAAACCTGATTTACCCCTCTCTCTTTTTCTTTTCCCTTTTTTGGCTTAAAACTTGGCGTCTATAGATGTTTATACAAATGTGCCAATTTTTTTTTATAAAATATATTTTTAAAATGACATCTGTTTGGTTTTTCTTTGCAAGTAAGCTTTTTTTAGGTAAAGGGAAGGTTTTTAACTATTTTGGGAGAGCGTATCTCCACCCTCCCAATTCAAAATCCCCCCCTCCCCAATTTTTTTTTTAATATTTCTAATTTAAACTCAAATCAAAAAGAAGAAGGGCGGTTGACTTATCCCCCTCCCACCTTAAGAACACCTAGAGGCTTCTAGGGGGCGTTGCCCCTAGTCTTTCTTAAAATAAAAGCTATGTCTTGCATTTTTTTTTTCAATTAGATGTTTGATCTCGAATTGCATATGGTAAAAATATTTTTCTTATTCAATTGTTATCCTAATAAGATAAAAGTTATGCTTGAAAATTGTTTAAATAGCTATTATTATATGTTGCATTTTTAAATAAACGTGAAAATTGAGAGCACAATTTGCGTAATTTCTATTTTCGGATATTTCTTACCCGTCACCCCCTATGTCACTGCAGAGAGAGAGAGTGAGAAGAAAGAAAGAGAGATATAAAAGGAAAGAAAGAGAAGCTGATTTTATAATTCTATTCACAAACAAAACAACAAGTTAGTTTCCTCTTTCTTAATATTTAATATTCAAATACATTATGTATATTTCATATATTCTCTATATTGTACAAAATGCACTTCCAAACACAAGATTAGCTTTCCTGAAATGTTATTCCTTTTGAAGAAAAAAGGTTAATTTTTACTTCATGTACAGAGGTGGATTCTTTAAAAAAATTTGCCCCACTTATCGCTTAGTGGGGCAAAATTGTTTATGTGAAAAATCCTTCAAAATCACATAAAAAATCTACAAAAATTAAATAAAATCTTATGTTAATAACCCTACTATGATTTTGTTTAATTTTTGTAGATTTTTAATGTGATTTTGGAGGATTTTTCACGAAAGCAATTTTGCCCCACTAAGCGATTAGTGGGGCAAATTTTTTTTAAGAATCCAACTCAGATGTACAATTTCATATAACTACTATTGATTTAGTTATGTTAGTTTTATTCTCTAAAAAGTTGAATGGATGTAGAATGTAGATGCACAAAATCTTAATCCAGACAGACAATATTTTATTCCACACATAGACATTATACTACTTTGAAGAACGTTTTTTTAAATTTTAAAAATTTCAAAAAGCAAACAAAATAAAGAATAAACAAACAAGGATGACAGCATCCATAAGTAGCGAAGCTCAGAAATTATAAATGTATATTATAAATATATTTACCATATACCAGTGTCATCCTATATATTTGATGAAATAGGGAAATGACGAAAACTTCAAAATCACGCAACCTTTAAATCACGAAAAATTAAAAATCTAGGAATCGATCTAGCACCACAATATATAAACAAATCTTAATGAAACTTAATGGAAATATGTAGACTATTAGCATATTCAATCCCTGATAATTTCAGCCGTAAATTTTGAATATGAATTGAGAAAACAATAGAAAACCTAAAAATCTAGGAATCGATCTAGCACCCCTATTAAAAAAAAACGTAATAAAACTTAAGGAAAATATGTAAAATGTAAATTTAAGCAATCCCTGGAAATTTCAGCCCATTATCTTAAAAAGGAGTTAAGAAAATCAGAAAAACATGAAAATGTAGGAATCGATCTAGCACCCCAAATGAGAGACGGTTGGACAAAACAATGTATAGATTAGATGGGCATATGTTATAAGAATCTTTACTAAAAATTTCAGCTGTCTATCTTTTATAGGAGCCGAGAAAATCACGTTTCCCCCACTTTGTCTCAGACGGACGGACAGACGGACGGACATTTCGAATTATAGAGTAGCTTCGCTACTAATAAGACTTATAGGATAATATCGCAACTAATAAAAAATATTTTTGGAAGACAAACAAAACAAAAATAATTATTATTGATAAAAATGAATCTCTTTGATATATGTGAAACAATAATAAGTTTTCCTCATATCATATGTTACACCAGAGGCCCTATCGTAATTGGTCATCTATCTTCTAATGTCTTATCCCTAAAGATCTTGAAAATTTTCTTAGTCCCATCACCACTAAAAGAGAATATATCAATGATAAGACATTGGCCGATAAATTGATGTACAACCCCAATGACCATACACAAAATTACCCTTCTGTAAATTACATATTGTAGTTGAAACGTTTGGACACTCAACTTAATGAACTAACCAATCAAAATTCAATAAGTCCCCCAAGATGTTAAGCTAACGAATAAGAAAACGTTACTATAAAACTTTGGGGACTGGTGTAATAAACAACCCAATATCCCATCCCTCCATGGAATATATACTCTATTTTTCAACATGGAGTATAAACTGCACAGAATACAGAAGTAGTTGAAATAAACAAAATTGAATTCAAATTTGAATGGCCTTCCTCCAGTTTGGTAGTTGCCAAGAAATAGACAGACACACATATAAATAGATTCCCCTTTCTATTCACTATTTACCTTTCCTAATGGATATAAGATATACGTGGATATATTAACAGGGGAAAATTTGGCGTCAACATAGCGTGCTTATAAGCTTATAAGACCATATTTATTGGTCAGTTCGTTAATCTAGTCGGAGGGGTAGAAATCAGCAAGCTACGAGCATTATTTATCAGTGTACATGAAATCTGGTGCAATATCCTATTAATAATAAATCCATTTCTTTGATTTACTTGAATTCAAATATTCATGTTATCAACGTAATAACTTTATAATTTTAATGTGCATCTACTCTTCAACTTACTATGTTTCAAAATGTGCATATAACTGAAATATAGGATTTGCTTCTGATGTTTCTTTTGAAGATTCTTTAACTTTGGACACCTAACATAAATTTATGTATATTATCATAATTCTTTGCTCTGATACTTATGGATTCTATCACCCCTGTCTCACTTTATATATAAAAGTAAAAATTTAATGTATTAAAATAACTTAATTAACTCTTTATATATATGATTTCTCTGGTTTATAGTTATATCATTTTTTAATATTTTCACGTTTCATAAATTTAATCTTCCCTGTGGTAAAACTCTACAAGAATAATTTTATTTTGCAGCGAGGCTTTTTAAAATGAAATCTTTGCAATAGATGATAGCTTTATAAAAGTAAAAAGGTTTAAAGAAAAGGAAAATTTTGCTTCTAATAAGAAAAACAAGGATGAAAAAGATCCATAAAAGCGAAGCTTGTCATATTCGAACATTGACAAGTTCAAAAGAACAACGAATTAAATATTCAGTACACAGAAGTTTAAATCTATAAAAAAAATTGCATACAGGATGCTGAATACAGTGCGGACATACTTACATTTTCAAACATGATTGTAGAGATGCTTCGTCGATAATAAGAGTGCTTAATCTTTCCTGTTTCTAAGCTTTGCAGATTGTACCTAACTATTCCAGGAATCATATTGCCAGGCTTGAAATCGATAGGACAATTTTAAAATGAACATACTCGGATAATGTATACCCATTACGGACGGACAGACCGACCCTAATTATAGAAAAGCTTCGCTTTAAATGAAGGTTATGACGCAAAGAAAATTAAACCCTAAATCCGGCCAAAGAGTGCGTCATCATCAAAATATTTCATTTTACAATTCCTTAATTCTCTCTATAACAAAAGAGTCATTACCTAAGTAACTTTTTCTCTCAAATTACAAGATGGCCAAAATGTTCAAAATAAACAATTTATTAACAAAACGTGCTGTCCTAAGATGTTAAAAATTGATGTTAAAAATCTTTTCATGTGATAGATTTCTTTAAAAAAAACATGTTAGCTATTTTTACTATCAATATTACTTTTTACATTTATTTTTTGTTTATTATGTATAGTTTAAAGGCTACAAAAATGTATTGATTACATAAGCATTTTTTTAATATGGATTATTTCTAAGAAAGGGTAGTGGGACAAAGTGACTCAAAAATCAGCCATGTGACGTCATAGAAATGATGGATATTAGAGGAGAAGTGGGAAAGAAAATCCCTAAAAAAGAGATAATTCCTCATTTTTATGACGTCACATGCTGATTTCTTAATCACTTTGCTCCTCTTACCTTTCTTAAGGCGTGTTTGGAGCCGGGTTAGAAATACTCTTATTTCTAGCCTTTGTTTGTACTTTGTAAAAAGAAAATATATTATATTTTGAAAGAATGTTAATTCGTTGAGACAGCAGAAAAGTAAAAAGTGAACTAATCTGAAGGAGAATCAAACATGTTGATGAGAAGGAAAAACTATTCAGCAAGTTAGATTAACTCAAATCATGTAGGACTGGTATTAATTTTTACTTTCTATTAATACTTATTGAAATAGGTGAAACCCCTATGAGCTAAACAGGCATTTTGAGGAAAACAACTTTATAAAAGTAGTTTTTTTTTGGGAAAGTCATGTTCAAACCTCTCGCGGTCCAAATACTTTTTTATCAAAATGTTGAGATGGTTTAATAGATTTCCAACCTTGTATCTCAAAAGTTTACCAGAATTTCAAGTATACACTTTGGATAGAAGATTTATTTACATTGTCCTATTCTCTGAGTCAATTTTAGAAATTATACAACCTTCTGCTATATCGAATTATTTCCATGCTTAATATCCATAGCTAGAGCTTTCTGACAAAGGTCGTGCAATTAATGGATTGACCTGTTTCTGTAAAAGCTTATAACTAAGAGTGACAGACTCTAAAATGATGTCAAAAACTTTCTCACAACAAAAGTGTTAGATTTTCATACAAACTTTATATGACTCTTTGAAATCAAAATCTGCACAAATTAGTGCCCATCAAAAATTAGATAGAATTAAAAGATAAGTTGCTCTACCCTGATAAAACTTTTGTCACTTTGTAGACATGTAATTTCTACTGCTTATGTCAAAAAGATGCTAAATATGTCAACTATATGGCATTGGATAAAAGTGACCATGGCTGACAAAATATCCACATTACACTTCAGACATCATTGGCATGAAATGAAAGTGGTCATACTTGACAAATTATCGACATAATAATGACAAAATACAAATGTTGACATAATAAGAAGACCCAATATCAACAGGGTTTGTAAGACTGTAAAACAATATCCACAGCCAATTCAGAACAATCTCATTTATTATTCAACTTTTATTGGGATAATCATCAACATTTATCCCAAAGGCATTCTCTAACTCATTTCAATAATTCTCAATTCTCAATAATTCTCATTCGTTATTTTGGTGCTTCCCCACAAAGTGTCTGTGGACCACTGAAACCCATATTTTTCGAATAAACAGAAAAAATGGAGGCGCATTTTTTTTTACTATACCTAAACCCTGGGGGTGACTCCAACACTGCAGCACCTATACCTGCGTTGTCCTTACTCTACACTGTAACGAATATAACCTAACCCAAAAATCTACCACTTTCCCTCTTCTCTTATTTTAAGTCTTACTTAAAAATTAAGGGGAAGGGGGGTCGGGGTACTCTGAAGTAAAACTCTGCTAAATATCTTTCCTTATTATTTAAATAAACTCTAGGGTTTTAATTTGGCAATTTTTAGATTAATGTAAGACAAAACAATTTAATTTTTGTGCTCATCATACAAACATTAATTCTTATGTGAAAGAGTCAGTATGCTTGCAGCTTGTATGTCTATGTTTTTGTAGTAAAAGATCTCTCAAACTGATTAACTTATTTGGTTCTCCTTAACAATGAAGTTTTTTTATAGGAATATGAAATGGTTTTCTCGTTTTCATTCGAAACCGATTAATATCCGGTGGATTAGAACCAATTCTCATCCATACGAAAAAACTATGTCTAGCACGGTATTATTTACAGTTTTCTAAGAATATAAAATTGTACAATCATAAGATTAAAACCAGTTTTTTTAGCCCCAAGATGCCGAAGGCACGAACACGTTTTAATCTTATAATTGTACATTTTATATCCGCGGAAACTATTTTGGTGGATTTACCTATACACATTGCAAAGAAAAAAAGGAACCATGAAATAATTGAAAAACTAAAATTGGAAGGACAAACACACCCATATACAGAAATAGATACCTAAACTAAAAGCTAATCAAGGTAAATCCTTTACAAGATACGCTTTCTTAGAGTTGTAATTGCTTATCTTAAAGAAAATGGATAAATGCTTCCTTAAAAAATTTATATCTAAGTACATCTCAAAAGATGGTACGTTGGCGAAAAAAAGGTAAAAATCTATCCATGGTAATGAATTGATAATAAAAGAAAATAAATATAGAGAAATATTTGGTATTAACAAATTAACATATCTACATATTTTCCCTTAATTCACATTCCTCGCCCCCCCCCCCCCCACTCTCTTCTGACAATCCATCAAACAATATTCATTAGTTAATATGAAAAAGATAAGGATGCGCTATCACACAAAGCATCCTCTTGAGCAATAATACCCCCCCCCCTCTCCTTATTTTAAGATAAATTAAAAATTGGTGAGGGGGGGGGGGAATTTTTTTTATAGGTTAGCTAAGACTAGGTTTTATTGGGTACTGGGTAGACCCACAGTGTTAGGCAACCGCAGGTATAGCCCCATAGGACAAGGGCCACTGAAGGGATTAGGGCTAGGCGAAAAAACTACTCCCCACTGCTTCACTTTATCTATAATACAAAGTAGAACGATGTCTGTCTATCTATTTGTCTAACTGTTTGTTTGTAACGAAGAATCTCGCTAACCGCTGAACCGATCGGGTTCTCCTTAACAGGGTAGTTTCTCTTAGGTCCCGGGAAGGTTTATAACTAGTATTAATTTATTTCAAAAAATAAACTGGGGGGGGGGGGGGTATAAGTGCCCAAACGGCCACTAATGAAAAGCACCGATAAGGAATTAATACATATTTCTCAGAATTGTGGATGTGCACAATAATATAAATAGTAATAATACACATTTTTTCAGTAATATTGTAAATAATAGATTTATAATTGTATTATAAAATAATTTTTCACCAAATATAGTATGTGCATCTACCAAAAGCGTTTTTTTTTTCGTTGTCTAAAAAACAACTATACTATGTAGTACAATGAATTTGTTGTACCAAACACTTGATTGTACGACCTTTTTCTAGTAGTTTTTACGTTGATTAAACTTGTTTCTCGTATTCATTTGAATCCGGTGGATAGGAACCGGTTCTCATCCATTCGAAAAAACTATGTCTAGGAACGAATTATATCCAGCTTTCTACGAATATAAAAATGTACAGTCATAAGATTAAAACCAGTTTTAATTGTACATTTTATATCCGCGGAAAGCCTTTTATAATACGATGCGAGAAATAACTATTATTTCCCCTGTATATACCTATGGTTATTTTAAAGCAAAAGATTATTTTTGTCTATCTTTCATTTAGCTCCTGATAAAAAAAAAACATTTTCCCTTATCTATAGATTTTTTTGTATAGTCCCTTTCGTGGTAACGCTCCTTAAAGGGCGATTATTCGTTTTTTTTTCAACGTAGCTTTTCTCCTATTTCTAACCCTGAGGGGCCAATTGCCTAGCCCTGTGAGGCAATCACCTGACCCAATATAACATAATCTAACCTTAAATAACCTATCAAAAGCCATTTTAAAAAATACGACGAATCGCCCCTTAAGGGGCGTTGCCACGAAAGGGACTATTCCCGATTTTTTTTTGCCTAATTGTGAAGCAGTAAAGGTTTAGATTTTATTAGAGCTCCCTTGGGAGGGTAGAAACCTATCTACTTTACATTGGAATAAATGGATATATAATATTGCGGATTTTTACTTAGAACAGTAGTGAGCTTATTTCCTAATGTTATTACACTACAATTTGCCCTGCAGTTTCAGAAATATTTTACTTACAACATACAACCTTATTTATCAAAAGACTAGCAGATTTGCCAAAGTCGCTATTGGCGAAGACTGATCTTATAAAGAAATGGCCTTAAAATTGACCAAGATATGTGCAAAGTTTCCCTATTTAAGACAATTTAACAAACTTAGATGACAAAGAGATTTGCTAAAAAAGCAAAAAAAACCTCATAACTTAATTTTGAATAGAAAACTTACTCTTCCTTTTTTCTGGTTTTACCACACTATCTACTTAATTCAACAATAAAATAAAACATTCACCTACATTTTACTCTCCAACTCTAGAGAGAAAGAGAGAGAGAGGAAAGGAAAATTAGCTAAATACATTGAATTTAAAACAGGAAAGCTTTATTTATTCTATTCTACCACTTGTTTTCAATCCAATTCATTTTATTGTAGATTTAACTGAATAGATAAAAATATTTCAAACATAGAAAAAAATATATAAAAGACACAAAATTAACAAACTATTTCAGGAATAGTTGTGACTAATTTATTTTTGTTTTATAGGTAAGCTATTCTTTTCTAGATTATGAAATCAAAATCAATTTGACCCTTTTTTATATACTAGCGGCTTCGCCCATAGCCTATAGGTGCTTTGCCCCATGAGGTAGTTTTTAAAAAAATAAAAAAAAAATTCGGGTGCCCCGAACCATACTCCCCCCCCCCCACACAATTTTTTTTGAGGGGGGGTTGTTGGTGTCCCACCCCACAAGAAAATAGCTTAAAACCACCACAGGACCAATAGGTATATACCCTGAGGAGTAGAATCCGATCGGTTCCGTGGTTACCGAGATCTTAAGCTTCAGACGGACAGACATCAAGCTACTTATTATTATTATATTATTATTATTATTATTGTATTATAGATGTAGGTTCTGTTGGGATTTTGCCCCATGATACCAAAAAATGTTTTTGGGAAAAACTTTATCATTGAGGTATACCCCTTTGTAGGGTTGTCATAACCTTTACTAAAATAGGCAAAAACCTGTCTTGATCTCAAAGAATCCTTCCTGCTCAGGAAAATATAATTAAACACACGCAGAGTCAAATATCCTATGTTTTTTAGGATTATACAATATACACTGATACAGTAACTTATGATATTGTCAAGACCTGATCTAGAACTTTGACTGCGTCTGTCCTTGTTGCTGTCAACTACAAACCTAGAAACTAGTTGAAAGAAAAGCAAAATTATTTGTCAATAATTTGACACAACTACAAATGTTAACACAATGTTGCTAGATCTTGTAACATAGCACAGCTGCTCTTTAAGCTGCTCTTAAGAAATCCTATGAAATTAAGTAACTAGATTTTTTTTAATATAATGAAGGCAGTGGGAAGGTTAAGGAGATATCACCACCACTCAAACCTTCACACCCCCAGAGTTAATTTCTGTGCAGCAACTGGTTTTTAACTTCTTAATGTGTATGGGGCGGCGGGGTAGTGTTATCCTCCATCAATAAAATACATAGTGGGCAAAGTAAATATTGAAAGGTATAATGTTCCTTTCTCGTATTCATTCGAATCCGGTGGATATGAACCGGTTCTCATACATACGAAAAAACTATGTCTAGCATAGTATTATATCCAGCTTTCTACGAATATAAAAATGTACAATCATAAGATTAGAACCAGTTTTTTTAATCCCGTGCCTACGGTACCTCGGGATTAAAACTGGTTTTATTCTTATAATTGTACATTATATATCCGCGGAAAGCTGTTTATAATACGATGCGAGAAATAACTATTCTTTTTAACCTGCACTTTTCTTATTTTTTTTTGCAAAGCTAAAATTAACATTTTGCTGAATTTTGTTTGTGATGAAAATTGACAATACTGCAGCAGAAACAGTTAAATAAACTTATTTTAATATTAATCAACTTTAACATTTATACAATTTAACAAATCAGGATATAAAACAAGGATGAAAACATCCATAAAAGCGAAGCACTAAACGGTAGGACAAACGGAGATTAACACTTGTATAGTGTCTGAAGTATAAGAGTCGAAGCAAAATTGTAAGTAAATTTGTTGAAAAACTGCTTGATAAAAACTGCTTAATAAAGGATAATGTTCCATGGACATACTTACATTTTTAAGACTTGATTATAGAGTTGCTTCGCTTATAATACTGTTCTTTGTTGTGTCAGGAATCAATATACCAAAAATCAGATCAAACGGATAATTGGATCACTTAAAAATTTGTTGTTAAAAAAGTAGAAAAATCAACATGTTTAAAATGGACGTACGGACATTCTGGTAATGATTATAGAGTTGCTACGCTTTCTAAATCGTACCCAACTACTACAGGAATCATCATGCAAAGTTTGAAATCGATAGGACAATTCTAACATGCCTAAATTACCGAATAAAAGCTATCTATCTCGGACGTACGGACGGACCGACCCTAATTATAGAAAAGCTTCGCTTTTAAAAAATGTGAATGATTCGGATTTTAATATAAAAAAAAGAAAGCAAATTACTTCTTTAAATCTTTAAAACTATTTTGAAATAGATCTCCACCCTCCTACCGTCAAATTACTATCTTTACAAAACCAAAGTTGATAGTTGCGGGTTAACTAACATCCGCCCCTTTAAGTAACCCTAAATGTCTCTAGAAAATTAAAAATATCTTTTAACTTAACAGGGAGGGAGGGGACATTCGGTATCCAAAGTTTTATAACCACTTTATCTTAATCGTTGGCTCTAAAACTATGGATACTTTTACTGTTAGTTCAAAACTGGTAGTGTTCAAATGTTTCAACCAATAATTTTCATCTAAAGAATAGATAATCTTCTTTATTATCAATGGAGATGTTCATAAATTCATAGTTCATTGTCTTATTCCTTGAGATCCATGGCTATTCCATGTGATATCATTTAGTTTACCTTTAAAAACATTAGGTAACAAAAATGATAATCAAGTCTGAACATATAAAGGGTGTGTTATTATAGTAGAAAAATACTCCGTATACCGTTAGAACCGCTATTAACTCTAATTTTTGGAAATGTAGGAATGGTTCCTGTGCTACATATAGTTTGGAATCTACGTGATAAAATGTCCCAAGTGAGATAAAACTTGACTTGCGAGTAAATTTTTGGACATTTTACCACCTAGCTTCTGAATTATTTTTTAGCACAGAAACGTTTCTTATATTTCCGAAATGTAGAGTTCAAAGCAGTTCTAACGGTATGCTTAAAACTTTTTTTACTACAAACACAAGCCGCGCAATAAGAAATTTAAGAAGGTCCGTATTTTTTTGGCACACCATTTATTTTGCTAAATGTAAATATTTCTCGCCTATATGTAAACAAACAGGTCTGTTTCATTGTTTCTCAATAACATGGAAGTATCTTTTTTGACCTAACCTCGTACATACTTGAATTGTATATGTTTGAGGACTTAAGGATTTGGTCATACTCGGGTTTAGAAACCTTACCATACAATTTGAAGAAAAAAAAGAGTTGAAAAATAAATTATTATGCCTCCCTCAAAACAATGTAACCCTAAACATTTAATTAAAAAATATATAAGCTTTGATTCTAGAGCATTGGTCTTGATCTTCAATGCTTTAAAAGTGTTATGAGAAATTTGTTTACCATACAAAGAAATTATTGGTTCTAAGGGTGAACTTCTAGGCCTTAAAAACAAATTATACTAAATGACTTAAATCAGAAACTCAACCCTTTCATAATGTATTTTCTTAGAATAAGGTCAATTTTAAAATCATGCAACAATTCGCAAACTCCTCAAAGCTACAGCTGTATGATCCAACGAGGAAGGCAAAAAACTTTAAATATGAAAAGGTTTATTTTTTGTTTATATAACTTAAAAGGTTTCTGTACTTCACCATAAACCAATTCCGCGGTCCCTAATCCACAGTATATGTATAATGTATATGAATGGTAAATTTGCATAGTTGGCCGTAATGCAAAGCTGTAAACCTTTTATATTCAACAGTGCACACAGTGGTACAAAATAGAACATTTTTATTTTTTGTTTGTGGCAATAATTGTCGACAAATTAAAGGAAATTAACTCAAGCTTTTAAAGGAATATTTTTTCACTAACCTATTTTAATTCAAAGTATACCTCCAAAAAAAATGGAAACATCATTTATAAAGTTTATTGATAAATAAGTTTACATAGCTTTGGCTTCTTCTATCAAATGATTCTCCCAACCAAACCTTGAATATATGGCCTACTTTAACTATAATTACCATAACAATAGAAAATCCACAA
This sequence comes from Acartia tonsa, assembly GCF_053477335.1. NCBI lineage: Eukaryota > Metazoa > Arthropoda > Copepoda > Calanoida > Acartiidae > Acartia > Acartia tonsa. The sequence goes on along the minus strand of NC_137262.1, from coordinate 11,599,284 downwards.
AAACTTAAATCAGAATTTTCTAATTCTAAGTCACAGGCCAATGTGAACTTTAAAGCTGAGCAATATAATATTAAACACACAGGGATTTATATAAACGACATTGCTTATAATATTCAACTATATATTAAGTGTATGTTCAAAACTTTTTACATTATCATACAATTTTTAAAAACATATTCATGCTTAAATTTATATATTTATTGAAACAACTTTTTTCAAAGTTTTTTTCTTCAGATTTTCACACTTCATAATTTATAATCAAAATTCATTGAAATAAATATGAATTATAAGAACTTTATAACTTTAAGTACTAAATGTTTTTGGTTTTCCATTCGTTGGATTAACAACTTTTGGGACTTTAATGAATTTTTATTGGTTGGTTCATTAAGTTAAGTGTCCAAACGTTTTAAACACTAATTGTAATCTACCTAAAGTGAAGTTTGGTGTATAATCATTGGGGATGTGTACATTAATTTATTTATCAAAAAGATTTTTATTAAAACGTCATCTATGATGTCATAGTCATAAAGCATTTAACAAAATCCATATGGTTAAAAATTGCTGATAGGTTCTGATTTTAAAATAAAGAGTTAAATCACAACATGTTGAAAAAAATGTTCTCCTAAGCTATCTATAAATATTTCTATGAACCCGGTATTAGTGTCGGACTGATTATGACGTAACAAAAAAAATTAGCCAATGAGAGGCTACTATGAATTTTACCATTGGTCAATAATGTCCTCTCATTGGCTAATTCTTTTTGTTACGTCATAATCAGTCCGACACTAATACCGGGTTCTATTTCTATTGAACAACAATCTTATTTTTCCTAGCTTATGTATTGTAGTTATATTTCTTTTACTTGATTAGATTATATAACTTTAGTTCTGTGCTTAATTAATACCTCAAGCAAAAAGAATTAGAAAACCTTTCCTAAACTTTTATTTCCCTAAAACAGAACAAATAAATAAAACTTTTATGGTCGAAGAATATTTTATTTTCATTTAGACTAAAACAACCCAGGTAATGCTGTCAATTTTTTAGTATCGGATCACATCATGTATGAACAAGCGGACAAAGTGAGTTATAAAGCAGATCTTTAGTGGTCATAAAAATAGAAAGCCTAGAAACCTTTAAAGAAAAAAAATCTATCATGAACGACGGGCCAAATTAAAATGTCTACAGGAATTTCTTTGGTAAGGGGTTTTTGCAACGAAAATATCAGCAGTCTATCTCAAATTGCAGCCGAGAAAATCACATTTTTTCCATCATGTTCCTGTTAATGGATATAGTAGAATATAATACATCCATTCTCCTGTTTATACTTTTAAACTTTACTAACAAATGCCTTGCAAAAGTCAAAGTGACATTAAATTCAAAAGTACAAACATGTTAAACCAATTTGATATTTGATTTTCAATAATGTTTTATAGTCTCAATTTTCTGTTATTTTCTACCGAAATAAAAGCAGTTCTAAAAAATTAAAATATTGGATTTTGTTGTCTATACAAACGTAATTTAAAATCATTGGGTGTTGGGCCATGCCTTGAATCATAAAGGCATGGCCCAACAAAAAATGAGTATACCCTATAAATTTTCATTTATGTAACCATAGTCAACTGTATACATTACAATCGATTTTTAAAAAATTTTCATTTTTTAAACGAAAATTTCGATTTTTTTAATTTTTATGTTTACCTGTTTTGATATAACATAAATAGTAAAGTTTCATCTTTTTAAAATTTTAAAAATGAGATGATTTTAAGGCGGTAACACTGTGCCTAAATGAGCGACAAATCCGAAGCAGTAGAGGGAGTGGACCCCAAGGACTATCAACCAAAGGTAGAACATGAAGCAGGCAAACATGGCAAAGTAGATCCGCTTCCGAGAGTCGGGCTTCATGGACTTCCAAGAGAACAGCTGCAACAAACAATTTCAAGTCATTTGTCTTTTTTTAAATGGTCTTAAATATATTTTGCCATAAACGTCAAACTTTTATAAATTTATGAGAGTGAGTGAAAAAGTCGCTCAAAAAAATTCTGACTGTCATAAAAAAAGAAAACCCCCCAAAAAGAGATGGATAATCCCATATTTTTATGACGTCATATGCTGATTTTTTGAGCGACTTTCATCCCTCACTTATTACATTACCCTCCCATAACCTTTAAAACCCCTCATTTATACCCCTTAAAGAAAAGCTTGCGCGTCTATGAATTTTGAAAAGCTTTACTGAGTACAAATAAAGTACAGCAGCTATTTTTTGCACTACAAAAGCTTTTTGACAATACTTACATAGACTATTTAGCTTTAATAAAAAGTGGTCTTGGCTGACATAATATCGACATATAGATAGTCTAATCATCTAGGGACAGCATAACTAAATGTTCAAGATACTATGATAACGACACAATTTGATTCGGTTACTTTGTCAGTTCTAATGATCGAAGTACTTATGCTATGACAGTCGTTAAGGACAAGGACCAAATTGCTGCAAAATTCTGCCAAAAATTATCCATGTGACGTTATGAAAATGAGGGAGATGACGAAGCCCAATCTGTCCCACTTTTGAGCAAGACGATTCCTATATGACGTCATAAAAAGGGAAAAGAAAAAGGGAAGGGGGGAAGAAAATCTCTTCAAAAGAGATGGGAGAAAAGGGAATAGTCTTGCTCAAAAGTGGGACAGATTGGGCTTCGTCGAGGGAGATGAGAGGAGAGGTGGGAAGGAAAACCCATAAAAAAGAGATGGATAATCCCTCATTTTTATGACGTCAGATGGATGATTTTTGACACAATTTTGTTAGTCAACTTTAAAAGTTTATCGTCTTTCGTATTCCTGTCTTGGTCCTGCATTTTTGCTTTACTATTCGCTAATTTTAAAACATTCAAAATAACTCTAAGATAATAAAATTGTTATTTATATTTCCCATTAAAAAAAGTACATTCAATTCAAAGCTAATTTTAATAAGTATTTAATTTTAACACAAAGAAAAATATGGTTTACAGACGGAACAACATATTTTTGAGAATTATAGAGTAGCTTCGCCACCAAAAAAATATTTATTTTTGCACTTGAGCTCATATTTCAGCACAAGAATTATTTCCTTAATTATTTTGTCAACATAAATAATTTTTTTTTATTATAAATCTATAAACATTTTTTAGCGTTTCTTTTGCACCTTGCAGTAGATTCAATAAAAAATTAAACTAATAATTCACGACTTGCATATCGAATTTTTTTGGAAAGGTATCCCAGTAAGAAAAATAAGAAGCCTGTTTTTTACATAAAACGTAAAAAAGAATTAAAAGATTTATTTTTCTTATAGTGTTTAAACTACTGTAAAGCAAAAAATGAAATGAAAATTTTAGATTCTATTTTGATTTTCTCAAATGACATTGTTGAATAATTTTCAAAAATCATGAGACTATTTCGAATCATGTCATTTTTCGGGTATAGTCCCTTTCGTGGCAACGCCTCTTAAGGGGCGATTCGTCATATTTTCACTGTAGCTTTTCCCATATTTCTAGCCCCTGCGGGGGTCTCTAACCCTGGGAGGCAATCATATAAACCAACTTCAACCTTCAAAAACTAATGTAAAAATAGGACGAAACACTCCTTAAGAGGCGTTGTCACGAAAGAGACTATACCCCATTTTTATTATGTGTTTGTTTTGGTTGGTGTTACTGAACTTTCTCTTGATTTATTTCAAGATAGTCGTAGATACAAATATTCTGTTTTGCAATGCAAGTATGAAATTATAGTACAATTCAATTATATTCAACAAAGCTTTTTAAACTTTTAGAATTAAACAAATAAAATTATTTTTTTGTTTCTCAAAGAAGGCTGTAGCACAATGCAAAAAAACAGACTAATGAAAATAAAATCGACTTTTTCAATTTTTCCGCCTATCAAAATTAGCAATTAACATTGTTTTCTTCAGTATAGCAACAAATGTGAACAAGGATGACAAAATCCTTAAAAGCGAAGCACTGAAACGGTAGGACAAACGGACATTAATACTTATATAGTGTCAGAACTGAATAATCAGAATATAAATATATAAGATTCGAAGCAAAATTGTGAGTAAATTTGTTGAAAAACTGCTTGATACAGGATAATGTTTATGGACATACTTACATTTTTAGGACTTGATTATAGAGCTGCTTTGCTTATAACATTATACTTTGTTGCCCCAAGAATCAACATATCGAAAATCAGATCAATCGGATGATTAGATCACTTAAAAATTTATTGTTAAAAAAGTAAAAAAACAACATGTTTAAAATGGACGTACGGACATTCTTGTAATGATTATAGAGTTGCTACGCTTCTTAAATCGTACCTAACTACTAAAGGAATCACCATGCAAAGTTTGAAATCGATTCTAACATGCCATCCGTTTGTGACGGACGGACGGACCGACCCTAATTATAGAAAAGCTTCGCTTTTAAAAATACTTTTGTCTCAATTACTTTGATTATTTAGTTGGCAGAAAAGTAGGATGCAAGTTCGTTTTTCAGTTGACATGTTATGCCCAAGACAGAAATATTTAATTTCATTGTATTTTTTAAGAAGTGCAGCTCTTATATCATTAGCGACTGTCCATATGTTCCACTATACGTCCAAACATCTGTTTATCGAACCTTTTTAGTTTATTGTCAATTTTAATTGAAATCTACATTTGTCAATATCAAAGTTGTATAATAACTTGTAATTGCCCCGCTAATTATTCAACAAATGACTTAAAATTTCCTGAGGTATAAGTGTGACCGCAAATAGGAAGGCTAGTACCAGCAGGAGGACAACAATGGCCTCGCTGGCGGCCACAATCACGTTGCAGAAGCCACCAGGACACTGCCCTGTCACGGTTCGAGTAAACGGATTAATCATTGTGCGTTTTTTTTAGTTTACAATAATAATATATATCTATAGATTAATAATAAAAAATAATGTTATATTTTATATATGTATGCTGTTGTGGTTTAATTAATTAATTTGTCATGTTGGTTTCTACATTATTATTATTTTGTCACTTTCATTAAATTATCACAAACATATTATATACTTTATTATTATTATTCACTATTGTCACGTGACTTTTCATTCAATATTATTATCTCAACACAAATTCACATAAAATCACCTCATATTGTTTTTTTTTATATTTCTTCACTAATTATGCCATTTTTAGTAGTTATACCAGGATTTATTGAAAGGATAATGGCAAAAAAATGTTTTGCCACTTTATTATTGGCTTTGCCAGATATTATAATGTTCCTTTCCCTTGTGTGTTTGGGTCTGGTCCAGTCTCTGTATAATGGTGTTGCTGACCAAAGCACCAATATTATATCATATTATCTTTATGTATATTATTATATCTCCACCCTCTCACTCACCCTATGTATATATTCACTATTATCAAGATTGTATATTATAATGTGTATTTATCACGTGGTTACAGGTTTAGGTTGACCCGACATTGTCAAGCTTTACCGTTGTTATTTTTTTTTAAAGAGTGTAAGGGCGCTTAGCAGCACGATTTACGGTTACACGGCTTAGAACAGCGGTTGCCATTTTCACAGGACCACTGGCTGAGGTTGTTATTATGTTTTGTGGCAGGTGTCCAACATGATGCTGATTTGTCAGGCGGGGGATAGTGCCAGCACTACATGTCATGGCTCTAGGTCATCATACTAAGGGGGGGCCTATGAACACACACACACACGCTACACATACACAGCTTCAGTGTGTCTGTGTGTGTGTATATATATATACACACACGCGAAGAAAGTGTGTGTATGTCTGCGTGGTTGTTTGTGTGTGAGTGTGTGTGTGGGTGGGTGTGGGTGTGTGAGGAACCAACCAGGAACAATGCTTTGCATTAACTGTAAGGCAGAGGATGCATACACTAGCTAGAGGCCACCATCAAGTAACAGAGACACCAAACCATGGAGAAACAAAACTAGAGAATCACACAGAGAAATAAGTTAAAGAGGAAGAGGGAAAGGAAACCAAAATATTGTAAGAGAGAGGGGGATGGTAGATAAGAGAGTATGGGGGAGATAAGAAAGAGCAAACACGGAGAGATAGTAAAGAGGAGTAGAGGGAGAGAGAGAGAGAGAGAGAGAGTGAGAGTAACGAATGGTAGATAGTGAACACTACTGTACATAAATGGTGTTACCCTCCCCCACCACCCTCCTCAATCTTCTCTTGGGCGACCTCAGTATATAATTGTGAGTAAGGGAGGGGGGGGGGGGCCTTTATACACTCCTATGTGAGGGAGGGGGGTCCTCAGTACACTCCTGTGTGACTCTCTGGGCGTCCAGGACCAACAATTATTGATCTATTGAGAAGGGTTCCTGTGTATAATGTTGAGCTCCCTTGTGAGGAGAGCCTCTACTCTCAGAGCCCCCCTCCGACAATCCAACAGCCCCACTGAAACTCTTTCAACCCTCCCCCCCCCCTCCCCTCCCCCACCCAACACTATCACAAAATAACCATTAAAGCAGTTATAATACCTCACTCCCTGCCCCTATCTCCCCCCCCCCTCCCTTGGTAAATGATGTTTCTAGTGTACCAATCTCCACCCTGGAGTGTCCCACACCCCCCACACCCTGTCATATATATATATATATTTATATAAGAAGAAGCACACCCCTTGCATACCTCTCAACCAAAAACAATCTCTCTCTCTTTCCCTCTCGCACTCTCATTCACAAGGCCTATATAGCATTTCATATCTCTCTCTCTTTCTCAACTTTCTCGCAGAGCGCAATCCGTTCACCCATTTTATCTGAATAGTTCACTATTCAACTCTTCCATTCTTATTACAGTCAGGAACTTCAATGGGAAGAATGAGGTATTTATTTCAAAATTTTAAAACAAACTTTTAGTTTTTTTTTAAAAATAACAAAAAATATTAAAATTAAACTACATCATTAAAAGATAAGTTACTTGGGAAAAAATGAATTTTGTATGCTTCTAAGTTCTGGTACCAAAATTTCTTTAATGTAGATAGAAAAAATACTGTTCTAAATCATCATAGCTCTAATAAAGGCTTCGCCTTTCCCTACAGAAATAATTTTGTCCTGAAACAGATGTGAAACAACAGATTATATTTTTTTAAATCATGTATTACAATATAAACAAACTTTAAAAACAATTCTTAGAGAATTTTAAACATTTTTTGGGTGAAATTTTAACAAGAAGTTAGAATTTTGGCTTTGAGGATATTCTATGATTGATTCTATCATTTAAGAACCCATCTACGGTTACATTTATCTGAAGGAATAAGACAATGGCCGATAAATTGATGTACATCCCTAATGGTGATACACAAAATTACCCCTTCCTTAGATTAAAATTAGTTCTTGAAACATTTGAACCCCTTACTTAATGAATCAACCAATCAAAAATCACTAAAGTCCCCAATGTTGCTATCTAACAAATAACGTGTTTATAAAACTTTGGGGACTCTTTCTGCATCTAATCCCTGAAATATTTTTGTGGGGACGTGACAGAAGTTTGAAGCAACCAACTGTTTTATGCATAAATCCCTTTTCCCCAATTGATCTTGGCTCTCACCATATACACTAAATGTGTGTTTCTGTGTAAGCATGTGTGTGTGTGTGTATTTCTGTGTGTGTACTGTGTAACCGGACCTTGCCCTTGGTGGAATACACAAATGTGCTTAGCTCAGTGTATAATCTGTATGTGTGTGTGTGTAAGTGTGTGTATGTGTGAGAATTCTGTGGGTAAAAAAACATTGGAAGAAGGGATGGTATTTGGTCAGATGATCTAGTGTATTCACCCCCCTCGCCACTGCACTGCCTTTGTATATAACCCTGATGACATAATTAAAGGTATGTCAACTGTCAAGGTATGTTAATTGTCAAGGTATGTTATCTGTCAAGGTATGTCAACTGTCAAGGTATGTCAACTGTCAAGATATGTCAACTGTCAAGGTATGTCAACTGTCAAGGTATGTCAATTGTCAAGGTATGTCACCTGTCAAGGTATGTCAACTGTCAAGGTATGTCACTTGTCAAGGTATGTCAACTGTCAAGGTATGTCAATTGTCAAGGTATGTCAACTGTCAAGGTATGTCAACTGTCAAGGTATTTCAACTGTCAAGGTATGTCACTTGTCAAGGTATGTCAACTGTCAAGGTATGTCAATTGTCAAGGTATGTCAACTGTCAAGGTATGTCAACTGTCAGGGTATGTCAACTGTTAGGGTATGTCAACTGTAAGGTATGACAACTGTCAAGGTATGTCAACTGTCAAGGTACGTCAACTGCCAAGGTATGTCAATTGTCAAGGTATGTCCGTACGTCCATTTTAAACATGTTGATTTTTATTTTTTTAACAACAAATTTTTATGCGATCTAATTATCCGATTGTTCTGATTTTTGGTATACTGATTTCTGGGACAACAAAGTACAATATTATAAGCAAAGCGTCTCTATAATCAAGTCCTAAAAATGTAAGTATGTCCATAAACTTTATCCTGTATCAAGAAGTTTTTCAACAAATTTACTCACAATTTTGCTTTGACTCTTATTCATTTATATTCTGATTATTCAGTTCTGACACTAAACAAGTGTTAATGTCCGTTTGTCCTACCGTTTCAGAGCCTCGCTTTTATGGATGTTGTCATCCTTGTTTTCTGATTAGTTAGATCTAAAACTCTGGTTACTTTTATCAAATCCTAATTGGTTGGTTCAAACCAACAGTGGTCAAATTTATCAACCATTAATTTTAATTTACAGAATGGGTAATTTTGTTTAGAATCATTGGAGATGTAATTTTAAGAATATCAATGTGCCGTTCAGTTTCTTATTCCTTAAGATCCATAATAAATAGTTAATTAAGGAAGATTTTAAAAAGTCCCTCAAAATCAGCATGTTACGTCATAAAAACGAGGGATTATCCATCTCTTTTTTAGGGGTTTTCTTTCCCACTCCTCCTCTCCTCATCCCTCATTTTTATGACGTCATTGAGGGACTTTCATCATCTTCTTTGGCGACATTTTGGCATACATTAAAGTGTTCATTGCTGACATATTATCCCGACGTATGGAATCAAAGACCAATAATTACGTCGACACTAATGTATTTTGTTGTCATATGAACACTTAACAGCTTAATACTTTTACCTACAAGGCCATATAAAATAACAATGATAGAAGGCTGATATTACCTACAAATTCTGATGTTTTTTGTCTGTAGCTTTAGTTCTCAATAACTATTGAACCGATTAGGTTCTATTTTTTAGGTAAGCTTCACATAGGCCATGTAATAGTTTTAGGCTATATTCAAGCTTTGGGATTGTTTTGAGCTAACCCCTCCACTCCTTCAAATACCCTAGATGCTATAGAAAGGTAATGCGACAAATCCTATAAAACTTCTTAGACTAGCCCAGAAAATGTAAATGATTTTTTTGGATTTGGTTTTGTAATTTTTATTTAATAAAATGTTTTGTTTAATCTTGATACTATGTTGTATTTATACTTATAATATATATTGTATGCGTGTGTGTGTGTGTTTGGATGCATTATTAATCAACAATCACACAATATTCCTTGTACTTCCATGTATTAACAAATTAACAAGGATGACAACATCCAAATATCAAGAGAATCACATAATTATTTTACATAAAAAAGGCGTCTCAAAAAAGCTAAAATGTTTAAAATGAGCATGTAAGATTATTGAATTATCATGCCAAGTTTTAAATCGATAGGACAATTCTACTATGCACAGTTTAACGATAAGAGCTGTCAGTTACGTACGTACGGACCGACTATAATTATATAATAGCTTCGCTTTTAACAAGGATTATAGAATTTACATGAGCGAAGAACAATAAATAAGACATTTATTCCGTAAAAACTTTTATATGAATTGAGCCTTTTCGTCTTAGGAATCTCCATATGGAAATCAGCATGTTCAAAATGGACGTGCAAACTTTATAATTATGATTGTAGAGATACTTTGCTTTACTATTTGTATTTATTGCTAAAGGAAATTAATATGATAATGATCCTTATATATAAATAGTTATGCTTAAATTAAGGGCCTGGCCATTACGTCACGGATAGACATATATAACCTAAATGTAGATAATCTACGCTTTTATTAAAAATAGTTAAGTCATGGAAAGAAAACAAAGTTGTGGGTTTCATCGTATTTTCACATTAGCTTTTGAAAGGTTATTTTAGGTTAGGTAAGTAAATGTTAATGATTGCCCTGCAGGATTAGAAAATATTCCCCGCAGGGCTAGAGCCCCCCGCAGGGGCTAGTAATAGGAGAAAAGCTGATGTGAAAATACGACGAATCCCGCAACTTCGTTTTCTTTTCATGATCCAAATAGTTTTATGCGTTTATAACGCTCCCATACATTATGTAAATTATGAAGAAGCTTTGTTTTTAATAAGCCAATTATACAATTAACATTCTAATTTCTTTTGGTGTGTTAATTAAGCAATTTGATTGATATACCACTTTTTCCTTCAAATTTGGCTTCAAATACAGCTTACAATCTTTAGTTTTAAATCCTGATTTAACAGAGATAGGTTATTTATCTGTACCAAAAGATCTCGCTGAACGTTTGACAGCTTCAGTTCTAAGATAATCCCTTCTCCAAAAGTTATTTTACCCCATCACAATTTTTTCGTATTTAAATTGAAAATAAAATTGTTGAGGGTAGCGTAGCGCTAAGAGACTATAGGCGAGTTCACTAGTATTTATAATAGAAGTAATAATAATCTCGTAATCTTATATATTAAAAATCTGCTCGATATAACAGATGAATAATTTTCAATTTTAATAAGTTATCGAATGCCAGTTTAAAGTCAAAGAGACACAAATAACCAAACAAATACATAAAATTAAGAGATTGTTTGCAGCTGTAAATGAAGAAATATTTGGTGATTTCAGCTGATTTTTGTCGTGATTTTATAGTAACGGCAACCTTTAATCTACCCACCAAATATTATTTTAGATTTTTTTCGCTTGTTGACTATACCTTACACCTGGATTTAATGTGTCTTTTTTCAGACACAATACATTAAGTACAACATATTTAGGAATGCCTATTTGAGTACCCGCCTATTTTATGTACATATATTTATGATATATGTATGTATATAGAAAATGTGAAATGTACATTTCATAGTAGTAGCTTGTATTTAAAATTAAATGCTCAGCCGTATTCATAAAATATCATCCATATATTTAAGATTTCCAGGTAGTAGGGAATTTGCCCCTAGCCTCTTGGGGTTTCGTCTCCAGAGAATGTGGAAGTAAATCATCACACTTAATATTAGTTACAAAGTCTATTATCTAAATTCATATTTGAAACAAAATTTATATAAAAGGAATTCTCAAAGTCCACACGCAGTGCGTTTGAAGGTCCTTTGACTTTTGTGTCAGAACCTTAATTGGGACATAGTGCATTTCATTACCCTAGGTTAGGTAACTTCATTTCACTTTTCAACAAAATCTAAAATGCAGCCGTTTTTGAGAAAATTTGATTTAAAATTTCTAGTTCAATTTTCATTTACTAGGAGTTACCGCATAATCATGACAAGAAAAGCAAATATAATTTAATTCAAATTTTGAACAAGTTTGCTTTTATAAAGTTCTTCACAAAACCACTCCTTAAGTGAGTTGATTCATGGTCATTTTTATCAGTTGCTTTGCTAAGGTCACGGAAATTCAACCTTAAATAAATCATATATAGAGAGGTTTTATGACAGACTTCATAAAAGCAGAGTTGTTCAAAATTTAGCAAAGCAACTAATAAAAATAACCATGAATCAACTCACTTAAGGAGTGGTTTTATAAAGAACTTTATAAAAGCAAACTTGTTCAAAATTTGAATTAAATTATATTTGCTTTTCTTGTGATGATTATGCGGTAACTCCTAGTGGATGAAAATTGAACTTGAAATTTTCAAATCTAATTTTCTCAAAAACGGCTGCATTTTAGATTTTGTTGAAAAGTGAAATGAAGTTACCTAACCTAGGGTAATGAAATGCACTATGTCCCAATTTAGGTTCTGACACAAAAGTCATAGCACCTTCACACGCACTGTGCACAGTTGAAAAAGTAACAGACAGACATATGTTATAAACTATAATCTATAACTATTACTTTCAGTAGGTGCAAAACTTAATGAATTAAAAAGTCGGTTTATTTGTTTTTTTGATTGAAACTTTGAATCAGTAAGAGATTAGACAAATTAGCATTCCAAAAACTTTTCCACAGGGGTAATATTGTATATTATAATTGGGTGAATCTATATATATTTCATTGTCCTATCCCTTTTCATAAGACACGCTATATTGTACAGTACAAGATATTTAAGAATTCTTGATACAACACATATACATAGATAAGACTTAAGAGTACAGCTAGCTTTCACTAAGGGATTTACAGTATGGCTTCGTAATCATTGGATTAGAACTGGTTCTGAGCCATCTTGAATAATCATGTATCGTATTGTATTACAGACAATTTTCGACGAATAATAAGATAATAATCATATATCAATACCCATAAGGCCCAGTCCAACTAAACTGGATTTAATTATATAATTTTACTATTTACTCTTTAAGTAAATCTTTATAATACAAGAACGTATAATGGCAAAGAGTAGCAAAGATATTATACCATTAATAATCGCTCCTTGATCTATAATACAAAGTAGTACGATGTTTGTCTTTCTGTTTGATTGTTTGTACCGAAGGATCTCGCTAACCGCTGAAACGATCAGGTTCTCCTTAACAGGGTAGCTTCTTATAGGTTCCGGGAAAGTTTATACCTATTTTGGAGGAGGGTACCACCATCCTCCCAAGAGAAATTGGCCCCTAGAAAAATAAAATTTGTTTTTTAAAAACTAAAATAAAAATTTTTGGGATTGAACTCCCTCTCCTCAAGTGCCCCTAGAGGCCTCTAGGGGGCGAATCCGTTAGTATTATATAAGCTACTAGTAGGGCTAGAGGTCCCTTTTTTATGTGGTTACCTTTTTTCTTAGATTTTACTATGAAAAATCTAGGGTCATTTTTTTGCTTCCTATTCTGTTTTCAATTTTTCTTTTTTCTTACAAAATATACAAATTTCGGGAATTTGACCTCCTGTCCAGAATTTCAAGTCTATCTCTAATAGCTTGCATAGACTTGATAGTAAATAATTTCCTTACCATCCCTTTTTTTTACTCAACTCTCCAACTTGTATAAAGGTACACAATGAGTAAAGCTTAGTAAATTAGATTACTTTAAAAACTTTGACAACTATTTGCATTTTATACCTGTTTTACAAACATCTTTAGGAGAGAAGCTTCTATAGAATTTCATACCTGTTTTACAAACATCTTTAGGAGTGAAGCTTCTATAGAATTTTATACCTATTTTACAAACATCTTTAGGAGAGAAGCTTCTATAGAATTTTATACCTGTTTTACAAACATCTTTAGAAGAGAAGCTTCTATAGAATTTTATACCTATTTTACAAACATCTTTAGAAGAGAAGCTTCTATGGAATTTTATACCTGTTTTACAAACATCTGTAGGAGAGAAGCTTCTATAGAATTTTATACCTGTTTTACATACATCTTTAGGAGAGAAGCTTCTATAGAATTGTATACCTACTTGTTTTACAAACAACTGTAGGAGAGAAGCTTCTATAATTTTAAACCTGTTTACAAACATATATAGGGGAGAAGCTTCTATAGAATTCTATTCTATTTGTCTGTCCGTAATCTAATGAGGAAAATTATATTAGCTCTGTCGCTTTGTCATATTTACTAGCGGATACGCTTCTAGAGGGAACTTGAGGTATAGAAGTTATTTCTCGTGTGACGGTGAAGAAACCTTCTCTTAAGTAGTTATAAATCGTCCCAGGACCAAGGAGAAGCTATATTGTAAATAAAAACCATATCGGTTCAACTGTTTGAGAGATCCCTCGGTACAGACAGAAATCATGTTACTTTTCCTTTTCTGTGCTTCGCTTTTTAGAGACGTCATCGATTTTGTTAAACATGAAAAGTAATAGGAACGCTTTTTGTTGAAGGAATTAAAACTTGTGTATAGAAACTTGGTAAATGATTCAAGTTTCATCCATTAAAATATAGAGCTACGGACCCGTATTTACAAAACATGCTTTTTCTTCCATCATTTATTAACCATTCAAAGCCCAGCAATGTCACACATTTTTAGTACCGAAGCTACTATAGTTATTATTGTCTGTCTGCTAGAAACGGTATGTGGGGAAAGTGAATTTCTCAGCTGCTATCAAAGGTAAATGGATGAAGATTCTGCTAACCAACCCACTCGGTTTGTCTGTAATACTCTATGGGTACATTAAATTTCCTTAGATATGTTTATTTCCAATGTACAAACTTTGTTTTTTAACAAAGGGTATATTAATAGTTGATTTCTATCGTTCATTATAAATTTACGACAATAACAAAATCTTCTCTGACGAAGTAGCTTAAAAATAAAATTGAGGAAAAGATGGTAATATTGTACTGACTTGTAATTGTACTAGGAATCAGTATTCTGTAAATCAGATGATAATCAACATGTTTTAAATGGGCGTACGGACATTATGGTAACGCTTGTAGAGTCGCTACGTTTTCTAAATCACACCTAACTACTACAGGAATCGCCATGCAAAGTGTTAATTCGATAAGACGATTCTTGCCTAAATTAACGGACGTACCGACCCTAGTTATAGAAAAGCTTTGATTTTAAAAACTAAAATAAAACACTAAAAGAATTTCCGTTTATTGGTTAGCACTAGCGCCTGATTATACAAGAACATACATAATCATAGCAGCTACACACATACACACACACATGGTTCACATCTGTACACAACTAAATTTTTAAGTTTTCAACAAGTAAAAATTTGGACATATTTTAAATTTTTCTTTGGTGTTTCTTAAAAAAAGACATTTTCAAAAGATTTTTTTTGTAATACCTAGTCTAAAATTTAAAAAAAAACTAAGCAGAAATGCCTAATTTGATGTTTTTCTTGGCCGTTTAACTATGCTAAATTTAGTTTTGTATAGGTGTGTGTTGGTATAGTGTTGGTAGAGGTGGGAGTGCTACATCAAGTATACAACATCATTGTAAAGTAAATACTAACATTACTAATAATTGTAACAATCAAAACATAATTAGAATAATTAATTTAATATTAATTAGCCTCAACACAACAAAGACAAGTACCAAATTTTCATTTTCTTAAATGTAATCATTTTGTTTCATTTAATTTATTCCAACTAGAATGAATTTCACATACTCGACTAAATTAATTTAAAACTTTTATCAGGTTTTTTCTCTCTCTTTTTCAATCCAAGCCAAACCTACAGACTTGAAACCAGGGCTAGGCATCCGCGCGTCAGTCACATGTAGGCCGCAGAAAAATAGAAGTTTTTAATCTTTAGAAACCAACGGGATGCCTAAATTTTCTACAATCCATCTCTGCAGTACATACTTTGAAGCAACCATACGGGTTTTAATTGATGGCTTATACACACACAGCTGCCGAGCCCTGCTCAAAATCCCAAAATGTAAAATGTTTAAGTTGGAATAAGAGAATGAATGATGATGAAATATTGAAAAACTTAAAAGATTTGAAGGTTATATTGTGAAAGATTACGGTTTTATATGCCCCGATTTATTAGTTTATAATTGGGTAAAAAGGATGAATTTCTTAAAGCTTTTTTATTCTTTTAATCTTTAAATTATCTTTCAAGATCGGGGCACTTTGAATCTTTATTTTTTTTGAGAATCTCAAATGATGGATAGGTAATGTTTAAAGAGTAGAGAAATTGGGACGGGTAAAATTATCTAGGGGGGGTATAATAGTATGATAGGGAAGCTTAGAGGGGGACACAGATATACAAAACAATCTTACATACAAGGTTTTAATAGCAAGAATAAAATGGTTATTATTATTAACAGTACATTTACCAACAATATTTAGATACTGGTACCAATAATTTTAATTTTACTTTTAAGTCAGATTTCTTAAATTGAGAATTGATTTTTCAGTCAAATGATTAAAATAGGTGATAAAAGTTTTGATGTATTTTTTTTTATTAAAAGGTACCATTTTCTTAAAATTCTAAATGTGCTGTCTACTAAATAAATCTAAAACTTAATAATTAAAATATAGATATTATCATAAGAATAATTTCTGTTAAAAAAATGAGCCAAAGTTATGAAATATGTAACTCTATGCCAGCTTTGAATCCGCTTATAATCCATGGGTAAAAGAACCGGTTCTTAGCCGTTAGAAATTGTACACATTTCATATGTTGTATAGGATAAATACTAGAATTTTCATGGTATTAAGTTTTTCAAAATTAAAATTATGATTATTTTTTGCTTTTTTCATGATTATGAGTTGCTTAACTGTATGACATTTAAAGTAATTTAAAAACTTTGTATTTTTTTCATTTAATTTCTTTAGTATTTATATTTCTAGGTACTAACTTCATTAAATATGAGAAAAACTTTTGAATGTCAATATTTTATAGTTTTAACTTGTAACTAAAGAGCTGAATAATGTGACAGTTGACATGCAGTTTTAATGTAATATTAACAGGGACAATCTTTTTGGTTACATATAAAAAATGTAAAAGATAATTTTTAATTACTTTCTGGATTTGAAAATCACATTTCTGGTCTATTGTGAACTAAACAATGACAATCATTTCATTTTTTTTGTGTTTAAAAATGCTAATACTAATGTTATCAAGTAAAATAGTATAATACAAGTTTCCTTACTCTTACAACTAAGGTTCAAATAAAAATAGAAAATTTGTTTCATTTTTGAAAAATTAATTTTGAGAAAAATTAACTAAAAATAAATGTATTAGTTTTGAGAACTAGAATTTAACATAATAATCTAAACAAAAATGGTTTTCTGAAAGAATAAATAGTATTTGTTCCAATGTTATCTTCATATTTGCATAAATATTGTTGTTTTGCTTGTTTTGGCGCGAAAATTTTCTGGTTTCCTGCGTAAAATAATGAAAATTGTTGACGCGGCATTTGCTCCTCTCGGCTGCAGCATCCAAATAATACAGAAAACAAGAGTAAGTAGTTTGTTGGCGCACAAAGGAAAACTAAATAAGAACCTGAAAACAAAATACAAAAGTTAAGATCAATATTTAATATGCTGTTTACTAAATTCATGTTCCCTATGAAAGTTAAGAGGACGGGGCTGTTCTGATAATCTAATATTTTTAAACAATATACCTAAAACAACAAAAAATTAAGTAGTTTTAAATGTAAATAAATGAAATTACTTAGGTATTAAACCTTTATATCTTCAAACAAAAAAGTTGTTTGGGCGAAGTGATAAACCAATGAATTCTAAATAAATATTCCAATTACCTAATCATCTATAGTGACCTCCTGTATCTCAGTGTTGTGGCTCTCAGCGCCAGACTTGAGGGTTCTGACCAGGGTGTCCATAGCAGAGCTGGGGATCAGGGTACCAACTATACGACGTCCCTCTTCAAGACGCATTCGAACAACCTAAATATAAAATAATAGAATTTTTAGAAATATAACGTTAAGTTAAGATACGTATTTCAGGTACTTACTTATATAGGATAATCTTTAGTAAAATAATTTAAACTAGCGGCTACGCCCCTAGAGGCCTCTAGGGGCACTTGAGGAAGGGAGAGTCGAATTTGATAACTCTTTTTATTATTTTAGATTTAGAAAGAAAATATTTTTATTTTTTTGGGGGGCGGGAGGGGGGTATTTTTTTCAAGGGGCGATTTCTCTTCGGAGGGTGGTGGTACCCTCCCCCAAAATAGTTATAAACCTTCCCGTGACCTATGAGAAGCTACCCTGTTAAGGAGAACCCAATCAGTTCAGCGGTTAGCGAGATCCTTCGGTACAAACACACAGACAAACATCCTGTTACTTTAGTATAAGGATAGACTCCTTAAATGTGTATTATACAAATAATTCTAAAGTAACCAATTCTGTTATTTAACTGGGAAATTACAAAATTAACCCTACGCCTAACTAAGGTTGAATTTAGGAGGGTTATAGTATAACATCCCACGTAGTCCAATGCTTTGTAAATATGAGTAAACTTCTGTCAGGAATGTTCGCAGATATATTATGAAAATTACCAAATCCTTCATTTCAATGATATGGTTGTATCTCATAGATATTCAATTAATGAGAACACTAAAGTCATTAATTTAGTAGGCTAAACAAAGGTCACAGGAAGATTTCTATTTTATATTCAGTTAAATTCAAGCTTTAGGATGGTTTTAGACTATTTTACAGCCTACCCTAACCTAGATTCTTGGAAGTCATCCGCTAGTATTACCATAACAACATGTACATACCTGCATCTTGGCATGTGTGCCCTTCTTCTGTCCATCATTGGTAAGTACTGCCTCCACAGAGGTCCAGACTGAGAGTACGCTGCCAGTCAATACGTTGTACGTCTTACGGCGCAAACCAACCTAAACAAACAAAAATATAAAATATGTTTTTGTTCCCAAGGAATAAAAACCAATAAGAATACCTACATTTCGTGTTAACGGAGCTATTTTTTGGACCTTAAGTCAGCATTTGAATAGAAAATCCGAGAGCATCCTGATTTTCAACTATTGAATTCATAAGGAATCCGAATCCGTTTCAGATAAATCCGCCAATATTTTAAATATAAGATCATAATCCGTATCCGTTATTGTCATAGGTGCCCCGAATTGTAATACTTCATTATTTGACAAAACAAAAAATTTAAAATATCAAAAAGAATAATGGCAAGCAAAATAAAAGTTTAATACATTTTATGTCATTTGTTCATTTTCTTATGGAACTAATAAAATTAAACTATTTCAAAGTTTACAAACATTCTTCAATATCATGTCCTCTTACATATAAGAGCATAAAGTAAAGATTTAAAGATTTGTCTCAATTTCAAGGAAAGATTTAGGGCTTGATAAGAGTGTGGGGTAACCCTCCCACTTACAACACCTTTCCCCAATTTAATATGCCAACATTAGAGTTAGCATAGAATGCGTATTTTCCTCTTTTTTCTTCTATTATGCTATTCTATTATGTAAATTAGTAAGTTTTTGTCTGAAGCTTAGGACTACTGATTTAATTTTCCTTTTTAGAGTAGATTAACAGAGGTCCCGGATGGTTTTAAGCTATTTTTCTGGCTCTTTATTCCATTTTATATTATTCCTCTAGAGGCAAGGGGCGCATCCTCTAGTTATGAATTATGAGAATCCAAATTTTAACGAGATAAGTTTTCATGGACACTTCTGCCTATTTGAAAATAAAAAACATTAGATAATAACCTTTCACCAACAGACATACAAACATAGTTTTGTCTTTAATTTTAAAAAATCAGAATTAACGGGATACTCAAATGTCTAATATGCAAAGTTTGAATTTCTCGGGCTTTACAGCTTTTCCAAATTAGAAATTATTTTTGAAGAAAACTCCTTGTTTGTGTTTAAATGCCAAGTTAAAGCAAACTTATCTCATAAACTCCATTCCAAGTCATTTTACAGGGTGCTAACGAATATTTTAATGGATAGGTACGGGGGATTTAAGTGTCACAACAATTAAGGCTTGGGCTCAGAAGCAACATTCAGTTGCCTCATTAAGTCAACAAGTCTAATTTGGCGACTGAAAATCTATACATTCAAGTTGCATCCGCAGGAGCCTTTCAATATTGCGGCTGTCTAGTATTTTTTTAAAGGACATTCTGTAGAGTAAAATATCAGACCAACACACACACACACACACGCACAGACGGATGGAGACAATTAAAAAGTTTCTTCCATCTTTAATGACTTAATTCAAGAAAGAGTCGAGCACTTGTCTTACACAACTCCATTCTCCCTAAGAATATTTAAGAGCCATTACAAAACTAAAAGTACAAGCTCTACATTTGTTATCAAACACTTTCCTTAATCAATCTATCATGAAATTCAAAAAGCGTTTTTTTAAAAAGGAGATACTTTCCGATCATACATTTGTATGACATTATTACAATGAAATATATGTGATAGGGTAGGTAAGTTAGGGTTGTATAAAAGTTGGGTTAGGTTAGATAAGGTTTATACAAAAGATAGGTTATGTTGGGCCCTCACAATGATTAGACAACCACAGCGGATTGGGTGCAGATTGAAAGTACATTTCCCGATTTAAATCATAAGAGTGCGGAAAGGTGGTGTGTAAACACTAAACTCTGAATTAAATTATAATAGGTTTGTGTAGTTATGATTCCAAATATTATGAAGATAAACAAATATAATACAGAATTTCAAGTAAAAATTTAATTAAGTTAGAAAGAAAGTTAATCCTTAGGAAAGATAAAAAATATTATGACTCTGTCCATAAAAATATAAACTATTGGGTAAAGTTTGTAAGTAAATTATGTGCAAAGTCAGAAATTGTTTGAACAAGTTTTCTGGTGTTATGTTGTCAGTGACTTCATAAAATTTGCAATTTTAACAAGGACAACTATGTCTTGTCCATATATGGAGTAAATTGTGAAAATCTACCAACTTGTAGAAGACAAGGGAGAATTCCAGTAATGTTGGAGATTTTAGGATAATATACTTGCATAAAATGGTTGCTTTATGGCAGGCTATAGAATAGAATTTGAATAATGATTTAAAAGTTTAAACTAAACACAATAGATATATATAAAATAATTTCCTTATTTATTAGTATAGTTATTTCTTTCATCGTATTATAAACGGCTTTCAGCGGATATAGAATGTACAATTATAAAATTAAAACTAGTTTTTTTAGCCCCGAGATGCCGAAGGCACGGGCTTAAAAAAACTAGTTTTAATCTTATGATTGAACATTTCTATATTCGTAGAAAACTGGATATAATACGATGCTGGACATAGTTTTTTCGTATGGATAAGAACCGGTTCCTATCCACCGGATTCGAATAAATACGAGAAAATGAATTCTTTTATATTAGAATTATTTAGGTAACATTATTCATTATTACCACTCCATAGACAAAAAAAAGCAAGGATGTGAAAGAAAACTTGATCTAGAGTGTGATAAGATTAGATAAATGTGTATGTACCCATCCCCTTTAGTGTTAGCACGATACTGTTCAAAATTACTTAATAGCTAATGCTATTCTATAATTCTATACTATACTTATATATATTTTATCATACATGTGATGCAAATAATCAAATGAAATGAAAATGGTTGGTTGACTAAATCAAAGCGTTTGATAAATGTCTAACAGCATTTCCTGATCAGTTTTGCTTCTCCACTAGTTGCTATTGTTTGCTATTGCAAAGCCGATAGATAATACTTAATTATTCGATTACATTCCTTACATAAAGGTTCGTTTTCGGTTCGTTTACTTAAAATTTTTTTGCTAAATCCTGTAGAAGTTGGTCCTGTTTTATAAGAGTAGCCGCCTCCCCAGAGAATTAATATCATGTCATGAAAAGACAGAGGAACAGAGGAGAAGGACTTGAATTTTCCTTTTATCAATAATATCTATTCATAAGGTATAACAATGTACTTTTTAACGGTTCCACGACAAACGTAGGAGTGGAAAAACATCGGAGTGGACAAACGCAGGAGTCCCAAACGTCGGAGTGGGACAAACGCAGGAGTGGGACAAACGTCGGAGTGGACAAACGCAGGATTTATGGGACAAACGTCGGAGTGGAAAAACGCAGGAGTTCCAATTTTTTTTTTCAATTTTGAATTTTTCTTTAATTTTTGATTTTTTTTCAATTTTGATTTTTTTTTCAATTTAGAAATTTTTTTCAATTTAGAAATTTTTTTTCAATTTAGAATTTTTTTCAATTTTGAATTTTTTATCCGCCCTCCCCCCCACCCCCTTTATTCGGTCCCCTTATTTTTCTTAGTTAGGTTAGGTTATAGGCCAGGGGGCCGAGCGCTGCGGCTAGGCAGGCTAGGGGGCCGAGCGCTGCGGCCATAACCACTATTTTGCAGACAGTGGTATAAAAAAATTTCAAAATTGTCATATCATTAAAATAGCGGACACTCCTGCGTTTTACTTAAGCAATGTCCACTCCCACGTTTGTCCACTCCAAGGTTTTTCCCACTCCTATGTTTGTCCACTCCGACGTTTGGGACTCCTGCGTTTGGGACTCTTGCGTTTGTCCACTCCGACGTTTGGGACTCCTACGTTTGGGGTAGGACCTTTTTAACATCTTTTAATGAAGGTAGGTAATTTATTTAACATAAATTTCGAGATAAACAGTTCACTGATAGCAACCTGACCTTTTATTCATAGAAAGCAAGACAGGGCAGCTGTCCAACGGCAATGTGATAAGGAAAAGCCGAAAAGGTTTAGACTTTCAGCTGATTCTGGTTATAATCGACTATTTCATTGCATCTTACAGGTGGCTGATGCGCAGCTGTACACTGTATAAATATAAAAATAATATATTCAATAATGCCTTTTAGAATGCTAATCTAGCTGTTTTTCTTATTCTAAAAATAAAGAAATACAATAAAATTTTAATCTAATTTTGAAAGTCAAACTCCCCAATAGTACAATCCACAATCTACATATGGTTTTAGCAAAACAAACAGAAAACATTCTAGTGCAAAAAAAACCGTATTCTGAGTGTAGTAGGCGCCAAGAAGTGGCCACTTGAAAACTTTCACAGCAAGAACTTGATTGTTAACAAGGATCATTACGACCAATAAAGCGATGCTTTTAAAGGAAAACAGGATTTTTGCAGCTTTTTCGTAATCTGGAGACTATATCCTAATAAAAATGCGTGATTTTTCTGCCAAAGTGTATTTTTTAATCAGCAAAACATTTTCTGGTTATGAAACAATGACAAATAGCTATAAATAAATAGCTTCCTAAGATGTTTTTTTTATTGGAACTTGGAATACGTGATTTCTACATAAGTCGAGTAACACTTTAGATCATTTTTTTGGAGGAAAGGGGGATTTAAACATAAAAAAAATGTTAGCCTTTACAGTTTACACGATCATGTATAATTTGTCGAGTAGCTTCGTTCCCAATAATGGCAAAGGACAGAACATCTTATTTCTTGTCAAATAAGGAGTTTAGTGTTTTAATATCTCAATTGACTCGTGCAAAACTTATTTCGTATTAATTCTTGTTATTTTAAGGTTTTTACAAAAAAAGTGTGAAATAAACTTTTTAAAAATTATCATTAATTTTTAAAAGCGAAGCTTTTCTATAATTAGGGTCGGTCCGTCCGTCCGTACGTCCGTACGTCCAAACGTCCGTAACGGATAGCTTTTTTCGATAATTTAGGCATGTTAGAATTGTCCTATCGATTTCAAATTTTGCTTGGTGATTCCTTTAATAGTTAGGTATGATTTAGAAAGCGTAGCAACTCTATAATCATCACCAAAATGTCCGTACGTCCATTTTAAACATGTTGATTTTTTTACTTTTTTAACAACAAATTTTTATGTGAACTAATCATCCGATTGATCTGATTTTTGGTATATTGATTCCTGGGACAACAAAGTATAATGTAATAAGCGAAGCAACTCTATAATCAAGTTCTAAAATGTAAGTATGTCCATAAACATTATCCTGAATCAAGCTGTTTTTCAACAAATTTACTTACAATTTTGCTTTGACTCTTATACATTTATATTCTGATTATTCAGTTCTGACACTATACAAGTATTAATGTCCGTTTGTCCTACCGTTTCTGTGCTTCGCTTTTATGGATGTTGTCATCCTTGTTATTTGATAAATAAACCTACAGCTTTGCATATTTTAATTCTTATTATATCGATAGGAAATTCTTATATGAAAAGAAATTTAGCACCAGTAAAGATGGTGTTATAGACAGTTGTCCGCTGATAGGTAAGTGAATACTAAAAGACTATATCTTGTCTAGTTGGCCTCCCAAAAATTATTAATATTATGATTTGTTGTAGAAAATGTCTATAAAAATATACACTATATGTTTTTCATTTGGGTATAGTAGAACCGGTTTTATCCAGCGGAAAATATTCGGATTTCGCAGTGTGTTGAAAAGAATTTATGTGTGAGGTTATAAATGAATGAGTATAGAGGTCTCAAGGGAGTAATGTTACGTCATATACCTACAATAAAAAAGGCTTGGGCCTTAAATATATATTTTATGTGACAATTTATATCTTTATATCATATTTTTCATTAATAAAACTGCTTCTAATAAAATATTAAATCTTGAAACTTTTCAACAAGATATCTGTGTTGGTTAGTCTGTCTGTCAGTCTTTTTCTTTTAAATGGAGGAATTTTTTTAAATGGCTCCCAGCATTAAGGAAGTCCTAGTACTTGTATAATGTATATTATAGTTTTTGGTGGAGAATTAAATTCATTCTTTTTTGGGGGATCGGGGGAGGGAGGGGGGGGGGGTTAGCGTGAGGTTCTAATATGTTGGATGCATTTGATATTGATAGAGGGGGCATCATAACAAGCCCAGGTCCTGGGTAAAAAGGATAATTTGTCAACAGATAAGGGTGTGCAAAGATCCACGAAATAGGTAAGATTTTAGACGATTTTAATTCAAAATCAAATATTTTATGCATTGATAATTAATATCAATGTTTTTAGCAATTGAGAAGGATTAAATAAACCTGTAATGTATCAACGTTAATTTAGTAAAGAGTCAATTATAAATACTGAATATGATTTCTTGTTGTAAAATGCGAGGTATTGAATTAACATAGCATTAATGGATATAAAATATGTGGAATTTGTGACAGTGTATTTTTATTGTCGTCAATTTAGATTGCTAATATAGTCCTAAGATATTGGTCAGTGAAAAGGATGGGAACATAAGAGGGGGCTAATCGATATATTATCCAGCTGGGAGAATCATTTTATCAGGCTATGCGAAAATTTCTCATAATATCCACGTATTCTGCATCCATTATTGCAGTAGAGCAGCTGGTATACAAATAAAGTGTTGGTTTGTCTGTCATACTGTAGGAGATATTTGACTTTTTTATTTTTATATGTTTTTTTCTTTTATTTTATTTTGTTAAACATTCATTATTCTCTATAAAATTGTATTATGTGTTGAATAAGATTATTGATTGTTCTCTAATCTAATTTAATCTTATTTTCACTAATTAATATGCTAACAATACATTTATCATAATTAATAAAAAATCATGAATAGAGGATCCGAGTTAAATCAAAATTAGAAAAACTTGTTAATATTTAGGGGGTGTGTGTGTGGAATGGTTGTTGATTAATTTAAGCGCAATTATTCTATCCCTAACATTGGATAATAAATATATGAAATAAGATACAACGAATCAAAACGTTTGATTGACATTTTTATAATTTTTGAGTGAAGCTACTTCATGAGAGTGCATGACCATATGTCTGTAAAATTTTTCACAATTTGGTTATCTTCTCATTCTAAAGGAAAGTTGGGCAATGCTCAGAAAGACAGAGCATTTAAATTTCTTGAATAAACTTATTTTTTTAGCCTTATCCCTTCATATATCTTCGATACTTTTGAACGTTATCATTGTAAAGATGTTATCTGAGTCAATATATGTAGAAATTATCTGGAACCCTACCTCACAATCTTGACCCAGGGTTCTGGTCTTGCAGTTGCCCTTCCAGTAGGCGTGGGAGCAAATCTTGGCACTGGACTTGAACTGGGCATTCCAAGCTGGCTCACACTCGTCACTGGACACCTTCTTGTACTTTTTCTTCAGCTCTGCTAGGGTTTCCTTTAAAAAAAAAAACATGTTGATTCCTATGAAATTGAATAAACAAAGATGACAACATCTGTAAGAACCTAAGTTCACAGAAATTATCATTTAAAGGGTCTTCACAAGAAATTTCAGACGGTGATCTCATAAAGCAAATTATAAACCCTTAACAGCTTTATGAATAAGGAGAGTAGTACAAAGTACAAAAAGTGTATCCAATAGCAGTGAAGAAAATCAAGTTTTTGAGCAATAGACGGACAATCATTAAGAAATGGTGAATATTTTTGCTTCCTATTTATACGTTTATAACAAAGTAATAATTCCTAGTGTAGGATTTTTGATTTTTTCAATAGTTATGGACCAAAATTAATGAAGGATACCTAAATAAAAAGAAGACTGACATACCTGTTTAACCTGTTGGCCAGTATTTGGTCTGTAAACATAGTAGAGTTTAGAATCCTTTTTCTTGTCAGGTTTCTTCTTCGAGGATTCGTCTATAACCGCCAGAATTGCGGTCTTCTTCCCGTTTCTCACCTAAGCAAGGAGAAGTTTAAATCAAATTATTAGCATTGAGTACCTAAACTCTTACAAGAATGAAAATAGAGAGTCAACTTACATCCCTTTACTCGAGTGCACATTAAGAGATATAAGTTTTCCGGAATTTTAATGTAGGGAGTAGATTTGAAATCTGCATCAAATTTTAAGGATTTTTTATAAAATTCATTTTTTTGTATAATTCTTTATCTAAAAGCGGAAATACAAATTAAGTTAATTAATTTTGGCATCCGTGATTGGTGGATTTAAAAAATCTGCGCTCTGATTGGATGTCGTACATCATTCAACCAATTAGAGCGCAGGTAGTTTAAAATCCAACTATCCTATTGGTCAAAATTAATTAACTTAAAATGTATTTTCGCTTTTAGATAAAGAATTATACAAAAAACGAATTTTATAAAAAATCCTTAAAATTTGATGCAGATTTCAAATCTACTCCCTACATTAAAATTCCGGAAAACTTATATCTCTTAGTGCACATAGAATATCTAGTATAAAATTGTAAGTTTTTATTGTCTGTAGCTTAAGATATCGAAATACTAAACAGATTTAGTTCACCATTTTAGGGAAGCTTTACATAGGTCCCGGGATGGTTAAAGGCTACTTTATTTTAGAATTTGAGTCTTTGTATGGGTTTAGGTTAATCTGCCTGTCCTACCACTTAGAATACAGATCCGCTTGTAAAAAAAGAGTATCAAGTTTCGATGTAGTAATTTTGTAGCATAACAAAACACCTAAAAACGTAAAATCTAAACGAAAATAAATTGAACAAACCTGGTGTGAAAGGTAGAAACCTTCATCCTTTCCTGTCAACTCATTATTCTTCTCCAGAGCGGCCTCCCAACTCATACCTGGAATAATCAAACGAGATGATTAACTTTCTTATATTGTTTAAAATCTAAAGATTTAAAGAGTTAGGACGCCAGTGAACAATTCTTGGGGTAGAGGATTCGATTCTACTCAAAACAAGCTCCAAAAATTGTGGTGATTTGATATAAATCTACAATTTACTGTTTTGTACCATTAATTTGGTTTATATTAATTTGCCATACTCTAACCAAGGTTAAGTAAAAATAAGAAAGTTTCAGCTAAATATGCAAGTTTCAGGGATTCATTTCTTCATACTACGTCCTATGGTTGTAACTCAACCCTGTACATACATGAGATCACAATAGTCAACAATACAGTAACATGTAAACCAAGGACGTCCAAGCTTTTTATTTTGAGTAAAATGAGGGGATTCAAACGTTTGAGGGGTGTAGAATCAAGGGTTTCAAGGTGAGGGGGGGGGGGGTAACACCCCTTTACCGTGACCCTTGAACCTCAATGATGTAAACAAAACTATTACCTCTCTCAACGTGGAGAATGTGAAGTTCAATCTTAGCCGTACCAGTAGCATGCTTCCTGATAAATGTGTGGGTCTTGATCAACTCAACATGATCCTCTTTAGTCATACCAACATCAAGGATACCCTGAATAAAGATAAAATTAATTTTTCAGAAAATTATAATAAACAAAAAAACTTAAGGCTTTTGAATCAATAAAGCCTGTATAATAAAGTTAACTGTTCCTTCATTTAAACATAGATGTATAACAGCATCTTTAAAATATTAGATGCAGAGCTGTGCAGAAGGGGGTGTATCCTAACCCCTGGCAAAATTAAGGGGGTCAGTGTTTTTTTGGGTCTATGTACTGTATCACTGTCAAGACTCTCCTTGAGTTTTTCTTTTGTCGTGCTCTGTGTGAAATCCCATAGGACGTCCATTCCTTATCCCAATGCAATAAAGACGACAATTACTCAACCCTCCAATGACTGTTCGACGCGGCATGTGCGCGTTGTTTGGCTCCGTCGCGGTCATTCCTTTTGTTATCATGAAAACATGTACTCAGGTACCAACATACATAAATAAATCACAAGAGTAGCAGCAACCTTCTATCAGTTGGAGTTAAAATAAATAAATAAATCTTAAGGTTATTGGAATGTTTGTAATGGAAAAGTTGATGTATTGAATGTTGAGTGGGGAGTCTTCAATTCCACACATGCATATGGCCATAAAGCACATAATCTAGTAACTAACGGCTGCGCCCATATAGGCCTCTAGAGGCACATAAAATGTATTCTTTTCAACCTATGTTTACAAAAAAAATATGTAAGCGACGCTAGGCATATTTTTTGCGATTTGTCTTGTCAAAGTGGTGGTACCCTCCCCTAAAAAGTTATGAACCTTCCCAGGACCTATAAAAAGCTAAACTGTAAAGGAGAACCATATCGGTTCAGCAATTAGTAAGATCCTTCTGTAAAGACTAACAAAAGGATAAGAATTGATTATTATCGCCAAATGTTTCTTCATCTTTGCTTCATTCTCATTAATCTTCCAAACTTATTGCTTATTGTGAAACACTTGCAATTATGATAATATGCGGAATTGAAGACACAGCATGTTGAGTGAAGAGTTGATGGAACATTGTTTGTTCACAACAGAGAACAGTTATACTTCAATCATCAGTTCATCAATACAAATATTATGGACATACGGATGGACAAAATTAAAACTCCTCAAAACCAAAAAAAAGCCGAATTACTGGCTGGGCAGATTCGGATTCTTACAAAAATCCGCCAAAAAATAAAGCGGATTAATCCGTGGATTGCAGATTTTTGGATTCCGGATTCTAGCAATATTCTAAAAATTCTAGCCCCTACAGCGGACCTGAGAAACAGTGTTCAAAATTTGTTATTAAAAAAAACATAAAAAACACGGCAATTCTTTAGAATATTGACAAATATTCTTAGCAACCTTTATTTCATAATGTATGAAATATTAGAAAAATACTATCTTCAAAATTACTAGCTTCTTAAATTATCACTATATTCCTAACAATCCAAATAATAAAATGTGAAGATTCTCTTTGGAAGCAAAACTTATTGTATTTTAAATTTTGATTGTTTCAATAAACAATAAAAATGGCAATATAAATATAAGAGAAAACTTTTTTAATATGAGTTGCTCTTTCTTCTAATATTAATAATATTAATATTTTGTGACTACTATCTTTAGAAATTCTTAACAATTGTTAAGCAATTTTAAATGACCTAAATTATGTAATATTTTAAGTATTTTTGTCTAGCCCATTGTCCTCACTAAAATGTTAAGTCTTTTAATCAATACCTCTTTAAACGTAGAGAATTTTGACAATGAAATAAAATGTGTGTGTGGGGGGGGGGGGGGGTGCGAGGGAGGATGCATCCCTTATTTTAAAAAAATATATTCTAAAACTCTAAAATGGTAAAACAATCAGAATTGTTGTTAAAAGAATTTAAAATTATGTCGTGCCCTGCTAATTTTCCAGTAGAGTGGACATTTTGACAACTCAATCATTTGTCGAGTTATACTATAACAAGAATTAAAACATTCAGAACAGCGAAGCTTGATAAATAAAACCTATATAAACAATGCATTTTATAAAAACAAAAACTAACAAACTTTGTGACTTTATTATAGATATGCTTGGCTAGCATTTTGCCTCATTCTCTTAAAGGGAATGCCTACAAAATCGAGTCTTAGTGGCTTGAAAAGTATCACTAAAGAAGGCATCATACAAAGTTTATAATCAATTCTAAAACGTAAAGCAATTTATTACGGACGTACCGAACAAACCTTACGTTAGAAAAGCTTCGCTTTTTAAAACTGTACAAAGTCATTAATCTTTTCTGTCCTGGTTTCTTTATTTCTAGCAAAATTAATGTTGGTATTTTTATATTTCCTTTTTATAAAGTAGCGCAGCAATTCTACAAATCCTTATTTGAAATAGCCAGAAAGTTTGCCTGTCTGTGTGTTCATTAAGATATATAAGTTGGAAAGAATTTTAATGTTAGAGGGAGATTTGAAATCTGCATCAAATTTTAAGGATTTTGCTTATTTCAGCAAAATGATTTTCAGGGGGGAGGGGGGGGGGGGTCATAATTAAATTTCTTTTATTAGATTTTTATCAACTATTTGATGAAATCTTACCTTCCTTATATCTTAGTATATATCATAAAATATAAAAGTTTCTAAAGTCACCGGAATAAAATTCTAAAAGTTGTAGTCACAAGAGACTCAAATTAGACTAGAAAGTATCCAAAGTATTAAGACTAAAATTAGGGTTGGGCCGGATACTTCCTTGGCCGGATACCGGATATCCGGCTGATTTCTAATGCCGGAAATCTGGTATCCGGCCAGATATTGAAAATGGCCCAATGTCCGGCAAATTAGAAATCAGCTGGTTATCCAGTATCCGGATAGTTTCAATATCCGGTAACCGGCCGGATATTTCAAATGGTCGGATATCCGGCCCAACCCTAACTAAAATCATACTTACCAGATCTTATTAAATCAAACAAGAATAAGTATTCGTTGCAGTTTCGAAACTTTCTATAATCAGAACAAAAAAAACAGAAAACCAATAAACAAAGCATGGAGTTGTGAAACCATTAGGAGATGAAAAGGGGAAGGCCAACTTTCCTAATCTCAATTTTCAGGGGGGTGTTGGCACCTCTCTACAACCCCCTACAGCACGCCACAGTCCCGAAGTATATTGTGGATTTATGCTAAGCT
The DNA here is from genome assembly GCF_053477335.1 of Acartia tonsa. NCBI lineage: Eukaryota > Metazoa > Arthropoda > Copepoda > Calanoida > Acartiidae > Acartia > Acartia tonsa. The sequence continues at coordinate 11,568,389 of NC_137262.1, read as the reverse complement.
TAATTTCAGGAGCGTTTAATGGATAATTCATATCTTTTAATATTGTAACTGTTCTGGAAAAATCTTATAACTATTTGTTTTGAAGAATACCCATATTAATATTATCTATAATGGAATTTTATAGTTACTTGGACACTAATAAAATGCATGACAAAACTACACACATAAGAAATAAAAACAAATGGCATGAAGATGTTGAATGAAGTTCGCCGCCGCAAACCATTACCAAGAATTGATTGCATTTCGAGAGGTACATGTAGAGAATTAGTGGACATACAAAACAAATAGGTAATTTTGCTTAAAAAGAGCCATTACAGAGATTTTAAGTGAGTTTACTGTAAGATAAATTTTTATGGCCTTTAAAAGAGGGGGATGGGTCATTTACAACATCTATCTGTCTCAATTTAATCTTTTAATCATTAAGTTTCGCCCCACTAAAACTATAAGGTGTTAAGGTTTTTAAACCAGGACAAAAAAAAGAGGACGTTACATGGCAAAGGATTAGTTTCAAAAGAATCATGTACTATTTGAGTTTACTTATCTTTTAAATAAAGTTTTAAACCTGATATTGTTTCTTGATGTATAAATTGAACACTAGATGAAAAAATGATTGAAATAGGCTTAAATGCACCTAGCTAGCTGCTTCAAATAAGGGGGAAAATAAGTGCACCAAACCCACAGATAGAGAAATAAGAAAATAGATTTCAACAAAATGTGATTTACATTCTAAAGGAGAAAAACAGTTCAGATTGGATGGTAGAATGAATGATAGTGGATTTCTTCCCAATTTTTAGAAATTTTTAGGTTAATTAGAAATATCATATTTTATAAATATACTAAAGTAACATAAGCTAGAAGCAAGTCAAGTAAGATCTCGTGAACAGAACAGATCACAAATCTAGGGTAAGCTTACAAATAGTCAAGGACATAATTTCGGATATATGATCTAGGTTAAAGGGTGAGGTTTTTTTTTTAAATACAATAATGTATTGTGAAGTTATCACATCCTAAAGGGGGTAAACCATTTACAGATATTTAAGATGAAACAAAATGTGTTGCAATAATAACAAAATAAAATAAAATCAGTCATTTTAACCAAAACATTACTTAAGCTTCTAACTATTAGCAATAGCTATTAAGACGTGTACAAATGCTATACTACAAAAATTCCAGACACAAATAATACAGACCTCTTTAAAAGGATTTAAAATAAATTGTTAATAGACATTTCTAAAATGAATGCTTTTTACATTCGAGTACACCAAAGCAGAAAGACGCAAACACGTAGAAAAAATCCCAAATCATTGAATCCTTAACATAATTTGTCAGGAATTTATCAGATTAATGAGTTAACTTAGAGTAATAAATTTTTAGTAAGTTTACTTTCTTATTGACAAGGTGTCTAATCCAAACATTATGAAATAAAATCAAATAAAATTGCATTCTTAAATAGTCACAATATTATATTTCTTTCTTTCTTTTCTCAGTATAGACAAAGAAGGATATAAGAAGAATTTGATCAAATAAAATCAGTCTATAAATGATTAATCTCTTATCGGACCAAAAATATTTGTTTTCCATTGGTGCTCTGGAATGAGAGACTGTGACATGTAACATCTCAATATTCTTGTTTTTCAACTGGATAATCTTATTTGTTTCTCTTGTTGGAAGCGCGAAGCTTCTCTATAATTAAGAGCTGACGGCTGGTTTGATGACCTTTCTGCTGTGTCCTAATAGTCCAACATAAACCCCCTCCCCCTCAACTCATTTTTTTGAAATAGGAGAGTGTAGTCCCATAGTATTAAGGCCCAACGCAAGGGTAAGGTTTAGGATAAAACCCACATTTTAATTTGTTTAAAATAAAGGGGGTAGGAATTTAGGAGTTTGATAGGCCTTTAGAGGAAAGTATTCGTCCTTTTAGTGATTAGAAATGGGGTATGGGAGTAGTAAGATAAGGCATTCATCAAGAAAGGTAGCAGGCTACTTCTTTTACTTGAAGAATAAGAAATATTCTAAAATAAGAAAGCTTCACTAGAACTGAATAAAACCATTCTTGTTTTCTGATATTTGATCTGGACAATGTTTATTTCCGCCAGTCTCAATGTCACAATTCACATTTTACAAAAATAACAAATAAAATTTTTCTTTCTTTCTTATTGAGGAAATAGAAAGATAAAAGATATAATTTCTCGCAATAATATCCCGTACAAAACTTGTAGGTATTGTATGATTAAATCACATCAGTCGACAGTCATATAAAGGAGCATTCAAGTTATATAGAACTGCCATTTTATGCCGTAATAAAACCCCCGAAACCTGTTATTCTGTTTTAAGAAACAAATACATTACAGTATCAAAATTGACTAAATTCAATGTGGATTATTCTGTTCTAAAACAGCATAATTTAAAGAATTGAGCTAACAGAAAATGATTTTTAATTAGCATACCATTAGGTATAAACAAAGAATAAAATCATCTAAGAAATACATAAATCAAAATAAAATTCCGAAATGTAAAGTATACTTTTCAAGGAAAGGAAAATAAACTATCCAATGATGATAGATAAACAAAGTTACCCCTTTAATGATTGGTTAAAAAGTTTGAACACAAATATAATTACTGACCTGGTCGTATCTGCCAGAACGTTTAGCCTGTGCAATAATAGCTGCCAGAGTATCAGAAAAGTATTTAAACAAAAGGTTCTGCTTCTCCACGTGCATTCCGAGAATCCTAAAAAAAGAATTTGTCAGCGAAAGGAAGAAAGTAGTTTTAGTTTCATCTTATCAAAATTCCAAATAAAACAGTCTCCTGCGCCATCTGAGTTTGTGCCTTGGTTGGTTTATCAGTAGTACTCATATACAATTTCAAAGCAGATTATAACACATAGACCCTTTCCTATTTTTAAAGTGATATTACATAAGTTTGTTAAAAAGCGAAGCTTGTTTATAATTAGGGTAGGTCCGTACCAAATTATCCTGCTTTTACGCAATTTGCAACTAATGCATAAAAAGTTTGGAATTAGAGCTTCACATTTATGGATGTTGTCATCCATGTGAAAAAAAAGATACAAAATATGAAACACTTTAGTTTTTTGACGTTCAAAAAAAAATCATTAAACACTTTAGCATGGAGAATATTTTACCAAAAAAAAAATCTATTTTATGAGTTTATTTACTAGACATTCATGAAAACTATATAGACACAACAGACTACCTAATAAATCTACTAAATAGTCTTTTCTTAAATCCATAAAATCATGAATTTCAATTTTTTCTCAATGTATTTTGCTATATCAAGTAGTGTACAGAAAGGATGGGTGGTATAGTTATATGTCAACACTGTTTTTTAGGAATCATTAAGATTTAGTTTTATTGAATTGAATATCAATTTTTTTTATCAAATTATCAATGTCCAAATTATGAATTTGAAATTCTCGAATTTTAAAGTAAAAAAGCGAGGATATAATGATAAAAGAATATCCTTTTATAAAGGTAACAGGATCTCTGTCTGTGTGTTTTTCACAAAGGATCTCGCTAACCAATGAACCCATATAATTCTTCTTTACAGTGTAGCTTCTAATAGGTCCAGGGAAGGTTTATAACTTTTTTGTGGGAGGGTAACAACGCCCTTCCAAGATATATGTCCACTATTTGTTTTATTTAAAAATAATAAAATAAAAAAAAGAGCGGAGGTCGACTCCCCCAATTTAAAGTGGCTTAGAGGCCTTTAAGAGCATAGTCCCTAGTACTAAATATTCTAAGACTAGTGTTTGCGACAAGTGTACAAATATACCCCCCTCCATCCAGCAATATGAATGAGCATACATAGGAATCACACGCAAGCAAATAGGACATGCAGCCTCTTATATATACACTAGGGATGGTAATCCGTCAAATTTTTGGACCGGATTCGGATTCTTACAAGAATCCGTCCAAAAAATGGCGGATTCCCTCGGATTCAAGATTCTAGCAATATTTTATAAGGCTTTTTTTTAAATTAAAAAATTAAAGTGCTACATATGTCCTAAAAATTAATGTTCTTTGTGTTCTCTATAATTCACTTCCGAGAATCGAACCAGATTTTAAAAGATATTATATTATGATGATAATCTTTGCCTTCAAAAAGGGGGAGTTGAAAAAAAGAAGCTAATTTTAGCCTACCAATTAAGAATCCGAATCCGCTATTAAAAATCGGATTCCAAAATTGGCCAAAAATTGAGCGGATTCGTATTGCCAACCCTAATATTCACATAAAAGAATTCTAAAGTATTTGAAGTTGAAATATTGTAATTCTACTAAAATGGAATGTATGTAATATCAAATAAATGTTTCCTAAACATGTATAGTGTCAATAAAAGTATATAAGTTTACTTCTTATACAATTTTTTTTGTAGCGCAGCTACTCTTTTAACAAGGGCCTTACGTACTTCCTACCTCTGACAGAGTCTTTAATTTTGTAAGCATTGGTGCACTCATTGATTTTCAAAGGACAGACAGACGGACGGACGGACGGACAGACATCAAGCTACTTTTTATTATTACCAATAACAAACTTATGGGACAATTCATGATTCATAAAAAAAAGTAATGAATAATACCTATACCTACTTAACATAAAAAAAAATAAGAATAGTTTTGGGTTTGTTGAGATGTGTATGAAATTGATATGCATTACATTTACCCCCCACAGGAATACACACACACACACAAGAACACACACACACACACACGGAGTAAATAACATAATCTAATTTACTCTAAAATGTATCAACAAACTTACAAAGTAAAATGTGTATAAAACAAGAATAAACTTTCTTGTTGAAAGTAAATAAACACTTCAAATAAATACTTCGATTTTGTGCATTTAAATATCTTAATTACAAAAGATTATAAAAAATACATATTTTTTCATAGGTAGTTGCTTTTTAATTAATTACTATATAGATACAGCAAAGATACTTTGCAAGAAGGTCTACTAGTCATTAATGTGTTTAAAAACAAAAAAAGAATCTTATAATGCGAAAATTTGTGATTATTTTAAAGATGGATTTTTATTTACCTGTTAAGGAACTTGCTCATATCATTATACCCTTTGTCCAGTGTGAGAAATCCAGGATTGTCTTCTGATTGTGTTATTAAACCTACACCCACCAAGCCATCAGCGATATCTAAATATATCATATTGTTTACTTTAAAATACATACCCTTTTTAATTAGCGCAGCTACTCGTAACAAGGTTCTTTACGTCTGTCTATTTTTATTACAGTCATTTATTTTTTTTATTTTAAATTCCTATTACCATAGGACATATTTAAGCATTTTTAAGAGTCTTAAATTTTCTTCATTTTTTTAGAATGATAAGTAACATTAAACTTTGTTGTTGCAAAACCCTCTTATTATTAAACTTATGTAAAATTACCAGGTGATTTATTTTCCAAAGATAGTACATGAGTAATTATCCTTATGCCGCGCTACTTAAGGACCTTATGGTTCTTGTTATGTTCTTCGCGCAATTTTTATGTTTTTTTTCCAGTCATTTTTTTGAAAATTTTAGCAAAACAGCTGAAAACCTAATGGTAGAAACCTAACGTTATAAAACCTTCATAAAAATAAATTAACTAAAGGCGTAGCAACTGTAAAACTAACCTTTGAAGAAGTCTCCTTTGTATTCTGCAGGTGGTTTAACAATAGGCGCTTCATAGCCCATAATTGCTTTAAATGTTGCCTCCAGGGCAGCTCGGCCATATTTGTTGTCAATATTGAACCTTAATAGGACAAGATTGGTATCAGATTAATTCACTGGATTTATTTAGAAATATAATTCGGTGAACATGGCACCCTCTTTAGTCTAAAGTAGTTTAGCTTGATGTTAAGTGTAGAATAAAAACGAAGGCATTTAATGCCTAACATTTATTTCATAAAATGCCTATAATTAATCTGAAAAGCTAAAGTAGAAAAATATCATTTATGATTTTTTTGTTCTTCGGACTAATAAAACATAATAAAAGTAGACGGAATATTGTAGAAAGCTAGAAATCCAAAACAATAAATATCCAGCAAAGCTAAACATGCTTCCTAGAAAAAGGTATTAGGCAATTTTCCTAATTTTTTTTTCATTAGATAGTTTTTTATGAAGTTTCCTCGATACTTGGATAACAAGATCTATAAAATACTCAATTCCCAATTAACTTAGATTTGACCAAATGCCAGAAATGAAGCATTTACCTGGACAGATCTCTGGATTCTGTAGCCCTCCTGTCTCCATGGGTCAGGGCTCCAAGGGATTCTAATCTTTTGGCCACAATACTTGCAAACCTAAAAAAGTACCAAAGGTTAATATTGGTTGGTTGTTTGTATTATCAATAAAATCTCAACATAGCATAAAATAGACTTAGGAACTGACACTTTATGGTTGTATTTATTTTCAGGGATCTAAAGGGATAAGATAATGGCCGATATATTGATGTATTCCCAATGATTATATACAAAATTATCCCTTTTTTAGATTACCATTATTGGTTGAAACGTTAGATAAACAACCCAATGCCCCCTCATTTCCAGAGTTTTTTTCTTCGAATGACAATTTACATATATAGAAAGGCATAAGGAATTTTCCACTAAGTACATATACAAGCGTATCCATAAAGAAAATAGTTAGACTAAAAGTAAAAAGCAGTTCTGTTCCTTTAGATCCTAAAACGACTTTACTGATTTATTTGTATAAGCCGGTTTAAAATGGTTTCTTAGAATTTCTCTCATTCAATGCTTATATAAGAAAGCTTAAAATATTGATAACTTTTATGTACAGTTTTTTTCTATATTAAAACTCTCTTATATATTTCCATTATAGATGTGTGTATTGTTAAGTCAGGTAGAAAGGGATAGGACATTAGATGATACTTTTATGTTCCCACTATTAGAGTAAAACACTAGAGAGAGAAAGGGTTAAATAACTGTATCTTTCCTTCTGCCGATTCTCAATTGGGTCAATGAAAATCAAGCAATGGTGTCGAGTATATCAACACAGCCAAGAAGCAGGACATAATTTGGTAGCAGACGAAAAAAGGTCATTAAAAAAGGGAGGGAGGTAGTTATCTGTATATACATCTATACTAAGACCTGTTTACCCACCTAACGAAAAATCATATTATGTCAACTAAAATCTTTGGTAAACAAGTCTGGACAGACATTAATACTTTGTACAAACCAATCATTATTAGAATTCAAGTCCATTATCCCATGTAAATGTGAGTATATTTGAGTGTAAAGGTATATATTCTCAATACATTATCATTCATGTATTGTATTGTATAATATCAATCTAGGGTGGATTCTTAAAACATACAGAAACGGGGAATCGGCTATGGGGCACCACCCAATCATGGTTAACGAGATCTTTAGCTACAGACAAGGGTAATGACAGACCTTGTTGTATTTTGTATTATATATACAATTTTCGAAGATGTAGAAAACAATTGGAAGATTTTTTTTACATAAAAAAAACATAAATTGCACGACTATCTTATAGACAATTCTCCGAATCTATTAATTTAAGAACCCAGCTGAGGCCTGCAATTATGTTGCTTACAAATCAATCTTCGCAAGATACACACGGAGATTTTCTACTTGGAGATACATAACAGATATTAATATTTTGACCTAACATAATATCCTTTAAAATAGAGCAGCTACGTTATTATATTATTAAGCCATATAAATCAAAAGTAGAGTAGGAAATCGCGGAAAAAAGTGGGTATATTTGAACCGTATTTTAAGTCACGATAAGCTCCCATAAAAGCAAAATTTAAACAGATTTGTTTTAAATTTCAAGAAAGAAGGGGAGCGGCTGGGGTTGTGCTTCCTCGACTGTTTAAGAAAGTATAACATGTACGTCAAACTAGCATCAAAATATTTACAAGGTCAAGAATCGTCTTTAAGCATAAACACACAAGCAAAAAAAAAAACTTAAATATATAACTGTATTGCAGTCTACTATTTTTATGAACAAAATTAAAACTATGGAAATAAACTGATTGAGACACTCTAATCTAGCTCTATCATACTATACAGTGCATAGATAATATGTTATCTATTCATCCTACAATCATTAGGATATTTATACTTAAGTTATTTTAACATAGAAATTAATATTAAACATTTTTAAAAATATTCTCATATGAATAAAAAAAACTGTTAACTATCAGTAGAAATATATGTACATTAAGTGCAGTCAATATCATCAAAAATCAATAAGACATAAAGGTTGTCCCACCCTTGAAGATCCTTGATTTTTACAATTAGAATTAGGTAGAAAGATACATAGATAAGAAAGCCTTGAGGAAAACAATAATCTAAATATTTCTTAGAAATAGAAAAGAACCACTTTAGAAAAGAACATGTTTAAAATGATTATAGCGTTGCTACGCTTTCTAAATCACCATGCAAAGTTTATAAAACAATTCTAACATGCCTAAATTAACGAAAAAACCTGTCCGTTACGGACGGACGGACCGATCCTAATTATAGAAAAGCTTCGCTTTAAAAATAGTTATTGTTACATAAAGATAATCTTTTTTATTTGTATGTAAATGCACAAAATAAAGAAGGAAATGGAATAAACATGTTACGTTCTACTTCTCAACTCTTAGCGAGAGAAAAAATACAGAAAACAAGGATGACAATTTACGTAAATATAATAACAACAGAATTTATTCGTATCCAAAAACTACGCTTCCCCAAAAAGTTTCCAAAGCCAAATACACATTTTAAATTATTGAGTAGCGTCACTATAATAAAAAATGAGGAAAATAAAAGAATTTATATTCATGAATATTAATGAATTACGTAAAACGAGAAAATCCGGGGAAATTTATTTTTATTTCTCTTAGTTTAAGAAATTCAGCTAGTTAAGAGTAAAGCTCATCTGTAATCTATTTATCTAATGTGTTGTTACCATATGAATACTACCTATTGAATCTAGAAAATAACTTTAGATATATGAAAAGCGCATTTAAATAAACATATTTTTTTTTCAGTGTATAATATGTGCGCTAGAACCTTTTCTCTTTGGTACAAGGAAGGTTTTAAGCTATTTTGAAGGGGAAAAAAGAATGTTAGGTTTACCTATGAGCCACTTATAACAACTTTATCTATACATATTTGTACTATATTCTATGGTGTAGAAGTATGTTTCTACATTTACAAGATGAAATATGAAAGATTAGGTTTCATAAAGGTAATGTTTTATACTTTTAAGAGAATGGGATTATATATATAGTTTATAGTGTGTGTGTGTGTTAGGGAGGTTGTTTAATTTACATAAATGCTGCATCTTTTAAATCTTTATCAAACAAGGACAATATTTTTCCATTTAGTATAACTATTAAATTATTATGAAAATGCAGAAAAAATCTAACCAACAGTCAATGAGCAATCTGACTGCAAATCCTAATGCTAAACTATTCTTGAAGATAAAAAAATCTAAATACAGAAAAAAGACAAAGGGAAAGTAGGTTGCGGGTAAAATCCGTAAAAGTGTGTGTTTTAAAGCTTTAAAATAGTAATAGAACGATAATATTCACTAAATATGTGTATTTCTTATTGAAAAGAACTATAGACAACAATTTTTAAAAAAAGTTAACATAAATTGTTTTCGTTCTACTACTGTTTATAACTTAAAACACACAACCTTTACGGATTTTACCCGCAACCTACTTTTCCCTTTCTTAAATAGCAGCCGAGAAAATAATGATAATCATCAACATTCTACTACAATTTGACGGTCGTATGGACATACCATAGTTATATAGTAGCTGCGATACTAACAAGAATTTTTAAATTCCAAAGTAGCATAGCGATTTTTTAGTAATGTAATGTCTGCTTATTCATAATCCTATACAAAGTCTTATGGTATAGAATTGATACATAAGCTACAACTTGTTATAATCTAAGAGATGTGTAGGCACTTGCTTTATCAATGGAAAGCAGGGCTATGTTCTTCTCTTATTGATATTGTATCCTTAATTAAGAGGATGTTTGTCTGTCTATCTGTACCAAAGGATCTCTGACTTCATCACACTACCCCCTCTTGAAGTTCTCATTGGAATAAGGCCTCTAGGGGCGTAACCGTTTAGATATAGAATGGTGTACGAAAATCCTATAAATTGCTTGGTTATTAGCTGTAAACTAATAACAGGAAAATCTAAAATATTTCTTGGCGGATTTTCGCAAATTATAAAAATAGGGGTGTTATTTATTGTTACTGTAACTAGCTACTAAAATAGTAATTCCCTAAATGTTCTAACAGATTATGTTTAGTCCAGTTTAAATACAATGATAATAAAAAGAAAAATGTAAGAAATATGTACTGATTTTCTTTAGGTTTGCATACTTCTTCAGGTAAAAAATCTTACGATACATGTGTTTTCGACACAAAAAATAGGTATTTATCCAGCAGATTCATTTCGGACTAAGAACCATTTTGGCAAGAAGGGAGGGGACATTGGGCTGTTTATTACTCTAGTCCCTAAAGTTTTATAATAACGGTTTCTAATCCATTGGCTTAACAATTTTGGGGTCTGTTATTGAATTTGATTGGTTGGTTGTGACATAAAATGTCCTAACATTTAAGCCTATATTTGCAATATACAGAAGATGTACTATATCATCATTGGGGATGTAGTTAGAAGATTAATTTAGATGCCTGCATTTTGGAAAAGATTATTTCATACACTATGAATGAAAGTGAAATATTTTTTAACAAGCTATTTTGTAATGGTGTAAAAATAACAATATTCATGTAAATTGAGAAGAATTATTCTTGGACCATTCAATCTAATCTAAATATAGAAGTACACTTTAATTAAATAAAAACAAAACAAATACAAACAAGTACAGTCATGCTCATAAATATGACAATATATCAAACAAACTAATCTTCCTAAATACTCTTTATTCAATCATAGATACTTAGGTAGCTTAGTGTGTTTCAAATTATCTCGTTAACAGCTAGACCATGGCAAAGACAAAGCCTCGCTTTTCAAACGCAATAATTTGATAAATTGTACAAATGGATGTAGAATATACGTTGTTGATAATGACAGGGGGAACATTGTCGTCAATTTAAGTTGCTAACATGGAACTCGCTTATTGTTCAGTAGGAGGGGATGGGGGTAAAGAGGGTGAATGAGACTTACTGTTATTTTATCTTTATTAGAGAACATGAAAATATGGTGTAATCCATTATTGTACATAATCTTAAATACTAAAGCAACAGGATGTTTTTCTGTATGTATAAATGTATTACCGCAAAGATTTAGTAAACAAATTATAGACCGATCATTATACAATTTTCAGAAAAGTTTTACATTGATCCAAGAAAGGTTTTACCAAGGGGAGAAGCCACTTGTACAGAAAAAAGTACTATTATACAGACGTTAAGAAAATATTGTACAGAAACAAGATCCAATTACCAACTCCTAATAGCAATGATAAATGATGGAGAAAAAACCCGGGAAACTAAAATGATTTATTATTTGCTATCAGAAACACCAAAATTGATGACTTTAGATTGTTCCATGAAAAAAATGACAATAATTTATTAAGCGTGATAGAACAATTCTTTGTAAAAATTATCTTATTTCTTATATGAAAGCCTAGCTACTCTATAATTCTTAATACTAAGCAAAAAAAGCTTTTTATTAAACAATATGAACTTAGAATTATACTATATGTTTCTTATCAGTCCATCCATAATTTTTAAAAGCGAAGCTTTTCTATAATTAGGGTCGATCCGTCCGTCACTCCGTCCGTCCGTCCGTCACGGATAGCTTTTTTCGTTAATTTAGGCATGTTAGAATTGTCCTATCGATTTCAAACTTTGCATGGTGATTCCTGCAGTAGTTAGATACGATTTAGAAAGCGTAGCAACTCTATAATCATTACCAAAATGTCCGTACGTCCATTTTAAACATGTTGATTTTTTTACTTTTTAACAACAAATTTTTATATGATCTATTTTTCGATTGATCTGATTTTTTGTATACTGATTCCTGGGACAACAAAGTACAATATTATAAGCGAAGCAACTCTATGATTAAGTCCTAAAAATGTAAGTATGTCCATAAACATCATTCTGTATCAAGCAGTTTTTCAACAAATCTACTTACAATTTTGCATCGACTCTTATACATTTATATTCTGATTATTCAGTTCTGACACTATACAAGTGTTAATGTCCGTTTGTCCTACCGTTTCAGTGCTTCGCTTTTATGGATGTTGTCATCCTTGTTTACATAAAACTTTAAAAAGTAATATAAAGGGAAAAATTTTATGATTTAATTTTCAGTCATAAAATAACATTTTGAAATCATCAAAAAAGAATTAATTTCCTAACTATTTTTAGTTTGCTTCAGCAGTGACGTCCAATTTTGAATGGCGCACATTGAGGGGTTTCAAAGGTTTGAGGAGGTTATCTAATATGTTTTTATTTTATTTTTAGGAGTGTAAAATGAGGTGTTTCAAAGGTTGCGGCGAGATAAACCCTTTTACCCCCAGCCTTGGACAACGACGTCTATGTGCTTAACTGTCTTTTTTGCGAATATGAACACTATATATGAATGGATAATATGCGGAAGAAAATGCACACCCACAAAAATATATACATTTATGTATGTTGAAGGTATATCTGGTATATTACGCCTCATCAAGCTAATGTAGCCCATTTTCCCTGATTTCTTTACATATATTTTGTTTACATGTCTGAGCTAAGCTACAGGGTTTTACAAAATATTATTATAATTTACCAAGCTAGGTAGATAGATACATTATGTACCTGAGAGATTTATGGATGTATTTATTTCAACATTAATTGCTTCTACTTTTTATACAAAATAATGAATGAAATATCAGGGATTAGACAATAGCTGAAAAATTCATGTACATTCCCAATGATGATACACAAAATAACTCATTCTGTAGATTACAATTAGTGGTTGAAACGTTAAGACTCTCAACTTAATGAACAAACCAATCAAAATTCAAAAAAGTCAAAGTTTTTAGGCCAACGAATAAAAGAAAATTATTATACAACTTTGGGGAATAGTGTAATAAACAGCCCATTGTTCCCTCCTTGAAAAATTAAATATAAGCGAAAACCGTGAAAGCTAGAATTTAAGAGAATCAATGTAAGTCTTTTCAAAAATGTATATTTTTAGTATAAAGTTACTCTTTAAGTTGCCCTTGTCGGTTAGTCTGTCCCAAACGAAATTATACAAAATAAGACTGATATCTGTAAGTTATTTTGTGCTTTCTATCTTTCGAGAAAATTGTCAAGTATATAAAATAATTTTTAATATAATTTTCTGATAAATGCCTCCATAACTTAAATAACCCTTTTGGCCAATAATCTTCTCGATATATTTACATCCAATATATGCAAAATTTTGCCAATCTTTCACCAGTTTCATGGGGAAATAAAGGGGGGGGGGGCGTAATGACATTTATTCGTAATCCGTGAGCAAAATGGTCTAAATATTTAGCTAGACCCTTCAAACTTGGTATATAAGCCTAGTCCTATAGGTATTACATCTAAATGGCAAAAAAATCCAAAATTTTTTATTTTAAGGTTAGGTTAGGTAAGAAAAACCCTGCGGAAATGGGGTTTTTAGTCTTTTTTTGGTCTATTTTGATGTGGAAACTTACCTTAAATTGTTTTTTTCTTAGGGTTTTAACTTAAATACACTGTATCTATTCATATGGACATTATTTAAGATGATTCAGCAAGTCGGGGACCGACCCCAGAGGGCTAGGTGGGTGGCCCGCAGGGGTTAAGTGCATTTTTCCCAATACATATGTTGTGATACATCTAATTATAGGTTTTTTAGGTCAAGGAACTCAAATTTAGAGCTAAAATAAGCATTAGACTAATCTGAAGCTAGCCCCAGCGGGCTAGGTTGGTGGCCCGCAGGGGTTAAGTTCATTTTTTCTAATATATATCTTGTTATATATCAAAATATAGGTTTTTTAGGTCAAGAAACTCAAATTCTGAGCGAAAATTAGCATTAGACTAACCTGAAGCTAACCCCCCCGGGCTAAGTTGGTTTTCTGCAGGACTTAAGAGCATTTACCTAACCTAACCTAGAAACTTCCTTATAATTTTACTTGGTTTTTTTTTAATAAACTTTGTCTATTAATGAGGACTTTATTTAAGATAATCCAACAAGTCGGGAACCGACCCCAGCGGGCTAGGTCGGTGGCCCGCAGGGGTTAAGTGCATTTTTTCCAATATATATCTTGTAATATATCAAAATATAGGTTTTTTAGGTCAAGAAACTCAAATTCTGAACGAAAATTAGCATTAGACTAACCTGAAGCTAACCCCCCCGGGCTAGGTTGGTTTTCTGCAGGGCTTAAGAGCATTTACCTAACCTAACCTAGAAACTTACTTATATTTTTACATATTTTTTCTTGAATAAACTTTGTCTATTATTGAGGAATTTATTTAAGATAATCCAGCAAGTCGGGGACCGACCCTGGCGGGCTAGGTTGGTGGCCCGCAGGGGTTAAGTGTATTTTTCCCAATATATATGCTGTGATACATCTAATTATAAGTTTTTTAGGTCAGTTAACTTAAATTCAGAGCTAGAATTAGCATAAGACTAATCTGAAGCTAGCCCCAGCGGGCTAGGGCGGTGGCCCGTAGGGGTTAAGTGCATTATTTTCCAATATACATCTTGTTATATATCAAAATATAGGTTTTTAAGGTTAAGAAACTCAAATTCAGAGCTAAAATTAGCATAAGACTTACCTGAAGATAACCCCTGTGGGCTAGGTAGATCTTCTGCAGGGCTTAAGTGCATATTACCTAACCTAACCTAGAAACTTACTAATTTTTTGGTTTTTTCCTTGAATGAACTGTGTCTATGAATGAGGACATTATTTTAGATGATCCAGCAAGTTGGGGACCTCCTTGAGTCAGCCTCCTGTATGAAGAATCTTTTAAATGATGGCTTTAGGACTAAACACTGTGTATCTATGTAAAACCTAGCCCGCCTGGGTCAGTCCCCGACTTGCTGGATCCTCTTAAATAATGTTCTCATGAACAGTTTATTCAATTAAATAACCTTCAAAAAAGTAAGATTCTAGGTTAGGTTTGGTAAAATGCATTTAAGCCTTGCAGGCAACCCACCTAGCCCGCAGGGGCTAGCTTCAAATTAGTCTGATTCTATTATTAGCTTTAAATTTTAATTTCTGGACCTAAAAAACCTTTAATTTTATGTATGACAGCACATACTTTTTGAAAATGCACTTAACCCTGGCGGGCCACCCACCTAGCCTGCTAGGGTCGGTCGCTGACTTGCTTGATCATCTTAAATAATAAATAGACACAGTTTATTCCAGGTTAGGTTAGGTAAAATGCACTTAAGACTTGCAGGCATCCCACCTAGCCCGCTGGGGCTAGCTTCAGATTAGTCTGATACTTTTATTAGCTGTAAATTTGAGTTTCTTGACCTAAAAAACCTATAATTTGATGTATGATAACACATACTTTTTCTGAAAAATGCATTTAACCCCTGTGGGCTACCCAACTAGCCCGCTGGGGTCGGTCTTCGACTTGCTGGATCATCTGAAATAAGATCCTCATGAATGGACAGTTTATTTGAGAAACAAAACCTAAAAAAATAATATTAAATGTAAGTTTCTAGGTTAGGTTAGGTAAAATGCACTTAAGCCCTGTGGGCAACCCAACTAGCCCACTGGGGTTAGCTTAAGATTATTCTAATGCTTATTTTAGCTCTGAATTTGAGTTCTTGACCTTAAAAACCTATATTTTGATATATCACAAGATGTATTTTGGAAAATAATGCACTTAACCCCTGCAGGCCAGCCACCTAGCCCGCTGGGGCTAGCTTCAGATAAGTCGGTACTCGACTTTCTGGATCATTTTAAATAAAGTCCTCATTAATAGACCCAGTTTATACAAGAAAAAAACCTGTAAAAATTTAAGGAGTTTCTAGGTTAGGTTAGGTAAATGCCTTTAAGCCCTGCAGAAAACCAACCTAGCCCGGGGGGGGGGGGGTTAGCTTCAGGTTAGTCTAATGCTAATTTTCGCTCAGAATTTGAGTTTCTTGACCTAAAAAACCTATATTTTGATATATTACAAGATATATATTGGAAAAAATGCACTTAACCCCTGCGGGCCACCAACCTAGCCCGCTGGGGTCGGTTCCCGACTTGTTGGATTATCTTAAATAAAGTCCTCATTAATAGACAAAGTTTATTAAAAAAATCCAAGTAAAATTATAAGTAAGTTTCTAGGTTAGGTTAGGTAAATGCTCTTAAGTCCTGCAGAAAACCAACCTAGCCCGGGGGGGTTATCTTCAGGTTAGTCTAATGCTAATTTTCGCTCAGAATTTGAGTTTCTTGACCTAAAAAAACTATATTTTGATATATAACAAGATATATATTAGAAAAAATGCACTTAACCCCTGCGGGCCACCAACCTAGCCCGCTGGGGCTAGCTTCAGATTAGTCTAATGCTTATTTTAGCTCTAAAGGGGGGAGGCGGATGTGCCACTTTTTGAAACCAAAACTAAAAGTCAACAAAGGAACTCAACTAAAAAAAGAGTTACAGGTCTGAGATTTTGCATGGCAGTTGCTTTATAGGGGTACAATATGGAACTGTGAAAAAACGGCGGCGCAACAGCCGTTTCCCGCCGAATTTTTTTTGCAATTTCTCGGCGGTTTTCGGCGGTTGCGCCGCCGTTTCTTCACTGTTCCATATTGTAACCCTATAAAGCAACTGCCATGCAAAATCTCAGACCTGTAACTCTTTTTTTTAGTTGAGTTCCTTTGACTTTTAGTTTTGGTTTCAAAAAGTGGCACATCCGCCTCCCCCCTTTGAGTTCCTTGACCTAAAAAACCTATAATTAGATGTATCACAACATATGTATTGGGAAAAATGCAATTAACCCCTGCGGGCCACCCACCTAGCCCTCTGGGGTCGGTCCCCGACTTGCTGAATCATCTTAAATAATGTCCATATGAATAGATACAGTGTATTTAAGTTAAAACCCTAAGAAAAAACAATTTAAGGTAAGTTTCCAAATCAAAATAGACCAAAAAAAGACTAAAAACCCCATTTCCGCAGGGTTTTTCTTACCTAACCTAACCTTAAAATAAAAAATTTTGGATTTTTTTTCCATTTAGATGTAATACCTATAGGACTAGGCTTATATACCAAGTTTGAAGGGTCTAGCTAAATTTTTAGACCATTTTGCTCACGGATTACGAATAAATGTCATTACGCCCCCCCCCCTTTTGTTTTTATCCCAAGATATGCTCAACAATTTTTCTTTCAACATCTCGTGCAATGTTTCTCTTTATTTTAGTTTTTTAAACAAAAAAATAGAAAGCAGAAACCAATTTAAATTAACATTTATACTTTTTAAAAAAAGATTAAAATCACCTGAAGACATTTCCTAAAAAGAACAACCCAAACGTTACAGCCCTTTTCTTGGGTACTACTTTAAATTAAAGGCTAAAACGTTACGCTGTAATAATAAAAAATGAAGTAGTGTAAATGAGTTAAAGAGAAGCTCTGCTTCTAATAAGCTCTGTATATTGATTGCTGTAATAAAGTTGAGAGAATCAAGGAATGAGAAAAAGATTCAAATAATTTAATAATGACAGAACAGAAACGCATCAGTTTTATAAACTCTTAAAATAATTCGTAGGAACTTAAATTGAGGGTAAAATTTTGCAATTAAAGCTTACCTTCTTATTTCTGATATTTCATATGATAAAAAAGTAAAAAAAATAAAGAAGCAACAATTATTAGGCGCATTTTCATATATGTGCCGTTGTTTGTGGGGCAAAGTAGGAATTATGAATTGAAAATTTTTATTTGGGGAAAGGGTATTTTAATAACCCTCTTTCTTATGTACTTAAAATTAGACTAAATTCTTTGCTAAAGTTATTATCCCTATTCGTGGTAGGAATGAACATCTAATAATGACAGTGGATGCATTTAAACAAGAGGAACTGATGAACCAACTTTATACAAACTAGTAACAATCAGAATAAAGGGGGGGGGGGGGGGTAAAAGTTTTCTTTAAATCAACAAATAAGTAAAGTAATATAAATGGCTTTTATTTAACATATAAGTTATAGAAGCGCAATTTCTCTTTAACTAGAGTATGTCAATCTGGTAATTTAAGTAACTTGTTTTAATATGCTAAAAAGCTTTTAGTTTTTATTAGGTATTATTTGTCATTTAAACATATTTACTGAACATACTGTAATAGCTATTTATAAACAGCTTTCCGCGGATATAAAATGTACAGTTATACCTAAGTTTAAAACCAGTTTTATTTAAGCCGCGATACATTTTTATATTCGTTAAAAACTGGATATAATACGATGTTAGACATAATTTTTCAGTATGGATGAGAACCGGTTCTAATCCACCGGATATTATTCGGTTTCGAAGCGATGCGGGGGAAAAAATTACCCTATTAATATTTGAATTTTTTATAACTAAAATATTATCAGCACGTTGTTGCGCTATTTACAGAAAAAAATTTCCTTCTTATTTATAAAAGGAGGGGGCGGTTGTAACACTTTTTGAAACCAAAACAACAGGAATTCAATTTATAAGTGTTACAGCACTCAAATTTAATTTAGAATGACCTTCGCTTTTGAGGGGTGAAACTGTGAAGAAAAGTTGGAGAAACCGCAGCTACCGCCATTTTCCGCTAAAAAACAATTCGGCGATAACGGCGGTTCCGCCGCCGTTTCTTCACAGTTCCACTCTTTAAAGTAACTGCCGTACCAAATTTCAGTGATGTAACTTTTTTAGTTGAGTTCCTTTGACTTTTAGTTTTTGTTTCAAAAAGTGTCACAACCGCCTCCCCCTTTTGTTATAAAACCCAATTCATTATATTGATTTAATAGCTTGAAAAAAAATTAAATAACTTCAAAAGGATTTTTCTTTTAAATATTTAGTCTCGGAAAAGTTAATTATGTCTGTCTGTCTCGCCTCATCTAAAAGTCTGGTTTTCCGACTAGAAGATTAATATTAAAGATTTAAGGAGAGTACAATGAAATTATAATCTGCGACCGGCCTTACAGTGCAGGCTTAGATAGATACAACAAGCACCAAGATTTCAGCCGCGTTTTTACATAAAAAAATAATTTAGTTTTTTTGGATACTTAAAAATATAATTTAAATACCAACTAATAAAAATATAAAGAGTTTTTTTTCGATTTTACTAACATATGTTAAAGGACTTCTAGCTTAAGGATGTTGGCCAAATGACTAAGCACTTGACTGAGCAAGATTTGACTTCTTACACCAAAATAAGGGCTTGTGTGAATCCCTTCCTTTGGTTGGTTAGTTTTATCCCTGTAGGACTACCCAATATCTACTACAACCTAACCTAACCTTATCAAAAGTATTAAACGAACAATCGAAAAAGTGCGCGACGAGGCACTTTAAGGGAAATGACCAAAAAAGGGGTGTTACCTCTGTTCACCAGCTAAATCTGAGATAAGTAGGATATATTCTGGAGCAGAAACTTGGTTACTTCTGTGTGTTCTACCAAACTGTTGGATGGCTCTGTCAGCTGACCAGGGTAACTCGAGGGTCATGTGCACACGACGCTTCTTGTTCTTCACACGTCGGTCAGCCTACATTAGACAATAATTAATAGGTCTTATAACCAATAATATTACCATTTAGATTTATCTGTTTATGATCATCTTTAGGTCCTTGTGTAACGGGAGAGATCATAATAAACATACCTAACCTTTGTTTAGGAAACTACATTTTTATATTAATTAATGTTTAAAGGAAAATTTAAGATAATTCAACTCATAAACAGAACATTTTTTTCTTGGGAAAGGAAGGGGGGCGAATTTTATAAGGTCTTGTCCCATCTCTTTCTCTCTCATTAAACTGTTATACCTGTAAGGAGATACCACTGCTGGCGGCTTCTGAGATAATAGCAACATTCTTCTCACCATTCATAAACCTGTCCTTCTCTGTACAATTCAACAACTCCAAGGACACTGTCTCGTCCGTGGAACGGGACTCGTACTTGAATTCACCGGTCTTGTCGTTCATCACGACTCTGCCCTTGCGGCCCGTCATCTCGGCGACCAGACTGGGTCCGCCAAGTTCGTCGATAAGGTGGTCGAGTGTGTTTGCTGGCAGTTCTTGGCCAAGTTCTTCGATTTTGGCAAGAAGGTCCTCCTAAAAAGTTCATGGAATTATATTATTTTGTAAAATACTTTTATTTCTAATTCTTCTATACCATGAATCGAAAAACAGAAAATTACTGGAACTTATTTAGTGTTTGGAACTAAGTAGTCATGGAGTTTTATAATTGTTATAATTGTTGGTATATTTCTTTAAATGTTTACAAAAACTCCGTGACTACTTAGTTCCAAACAATAAGAAAATACTAAAATTGTAAAATATGATTATTTCTTTCAATACCTTGTAAAGTTGAGTTTATTTTCTTACAAATTCGTCAACAAACCAAGGAATATATTTTGCCAACGTACTATGTCAAAAAAAAGGCATTCGACTAAAAAGTAACAAAATAAAAGAAACAGTTGAGTTTATATTATACCTTAATCTTGATGGCCCTCTCAACTCTGTTAGTATCAGGTGGTGCTTCCCTCACCCCATTCTCTTCACGTCCCTTCACCAGATGAGCAAATGGATCCGCTTTTTCCTAAAAAACATGATAATTCATAAAATATCAGAAAAAGAACATTTTGACAGGTAAACATTATCTTAGATGAAAATATAACCAAATACTAACAAGAGATCGGTAGGTAATTAAAATCAATTCAGAAAATGTAAACCAATATAATGTATTTAAAATTCTAAATGCACTAATTCCTATAACTCGTAGTCTCGTACGGACCCTAAACATGAAGTAGCTTCGGTACTAAAGTGGACAATGACCTTCTTTGGTTTGGCTTTCTTCTTTGCACCCCCCTTCTTTCCGCCGCGTTTCTCCCACGGGTCTTCGGCGTCGGACTCCGAGTCTGATCCAAAGGGATTGAAGTCGGACTCTCCCTCGTCAGATTCTTCGTCATCTGACTCCTCCTGAATACAGAAATATAAAACAACGATATTAAAAAAAAGAATGATCTCATCCAATTTCTTCAATTATGATAAGTAAGTGATATGATAAGTTTTTTTGGGTACTATATCAAATCACAAACCGTTACGCCCCTAGCATCTAGGGGCCCTTTCTTTAGAGGGTAAAAGAAGAGGGGAAGGGAAAAAAACTTAAAACCATCTAAATACTTAAATCTGAAAATAAAATAGCCTAACACCATCACAGTACCTATGTGAAGCTTACCTAAAATGAAGGAGCCAATCGCTTTAGTAGTTGAGATCTTAAGCTTCAGACAAAAAAAATTACAACTCTATATAATAGGGCTAGCGGTTTCGCCCATAGCGTCTAGGAGCTTTGCCACCAGAGCTGCCTCCACTAATATCAAATAATTTTTAAAAAATTGGGGTGGGGGAATTTGTTTTGTTTTGGGGTTGGTAGTGTCCCACCCCACAAGAAAATAGCTAAAAACCATCACAGGATCAGTAGATTTATTCCCCAAAGAGTAGAATCCAATAGGTTCAGTAATTACCGAGATCTTAAGCTTCAGACGGACGGACGGACGGACGGACGGACAGACAAACAGCAAGCTACTGTGTAGTATAGATAACTAAATAAACGGTTTTTCATAGGGTAAGGGGGGGGAAGTTTCGGTAAGGGGCTATTCTCGGTAATTTCGACCTACCTTCATTAAATGACCTTTTTCTCCATGTTCCTTTCAAATGACAGAAAAAAACATAAAAGCAAATTTGTTCCTTATTAAATTACCTACAAAAAAGTATAAAATGAATTTTTTGTGAGATGAATATTAAGGGTACTTATTGGGTCTCAAAGTCGGACGAAAAATTTTTTTTTCCAAAAATTTTTTAGTAGGTGTGTAAAGATCGACCTACACAAAAATTGGTAAGACCTAGAGCTGATCTGAAAAACTTTTTGAACTAGAAATTGCCCGCTTTTTCCAAATCCGTTGAGAGCTTTAAAATCGGGTTAATATTTTTTTCAAAAATGACCAAAGTTGGCGCCGGGGGAAAAATCGGTAATTTCAAAAGAAATTAAAATTCAACTTTTAAGGTCATGTTTTCATGTTTTCTTTTGTCAAGTATATTATTCCATATGGACTTTTTAAGAATTAGGCCTAAAAATGAATAGAACAGATAAAAAACAAAAAAAAAATTAATTTTATTTTTTGAATCAAAATTTTGCGAGGAAAAAATCAAAATTTCTGGTCCTTTGAAAAAAAAATATTTTTGACATAGGAGGAATAGTCCGATCTTTATGATTTTTTTTGTGGTTAATCCCAATCACCTATACTAATTATGATTTATTACGCTTGTTTGGTCGTTTGGCCTTTTTTCATCGATTTTTTTAAGGTTAAAATGTAGTCAAGATTTTTTGCAAAGATGACACTTTTGCTTCAAATTCAATTTTTGAGGTCAATTTTTAATCAATTTTCATGTTTTTTGGGCTAAATCTATAGTTCAATGTGAGCTTTTTTAGGATCAGGCCTAAAAAGTAATAAAATACGTTTTTTTCTTATATTAATTTTAAGTTTTTAAAAAAAAAATTTTCGGAAAAAAAAATCGAAAATTCGCGTCTTTCAAAAAAATTCATTTTTAACATAGAAGGAATAGTCCGATCATTATGAAACTTTTTGTGGATAATCCCTATAACCTATACTAATTATGATTATTTATGTTCGACTGGCCGTTTGGCCGTTTTTCATCGATTTTTTTTAGGTTGAAAAAAATTACCGATATTTCCCCCGGTGGTGGGGAAATATCGGTAACTTTTTTGCAGTCAATTTCGGCCAACTTCTAAAAGTCCTAGGATAATGTCCTTTTAGGACCTGATAGTCCTTTCCGTAAGCTTTCTACTGGTCTTGGTTTCATTTGAAAATATTAATATTTACCCCATTTTTTTTCAAAAAAAACGAAAAAAAACCGAAATTTCCCCCCCCTTACCCTAGCTATAACAAAAAGAAAAATCAAGAGAAAAGTGTACACTGTAAATACATAAAAGACCTATCTACAAAGAAAACAACAAGTCAACAAGTGTGGAATGAAAACTGACATTTTACTTCAAAATTCCAGGTTTCTTTCAGTCTGGCGACAATGTAAATTATAGATCTTCTCATTTTTTCTCTCTATTTCTGACGGACATAATAAAACGAAGAGCTGCATCACAGGTACTCCGGTCTTTCACTGCCTTCTGTTTTCCCCCGATAAACCAATTTAAAGTTGTTTAATTTTAGCTCGCAGTTTACTGACAAAGTGAATTATAGAGATGCTTTGCTGTGAACAAGAACATCTTGTTCCATCCCCAGCAAGACATACCTCATCGTCTAAATCATCATCGCTGACCTCAAAATCACTGTCTTTATCACTGTCTACATCAACCTTCACCTGAAACAAATCAACTCTTCTTTATATTTGACTCTCATACCAGGACGTCCAACAGGGGGGGAGGGTGTTACTCCCCCCAAAAAACTAATTTCGAGGTGCTCTCATATTCTAGATGCTTCACCTTAGAAAATAAATTCTGATGTCCAGGACCATTTTCCCAAGTAGCCAGGGATTTAAAGGGATACGACATGAACATTTAATTGTTGTACATTCTTAATGATGATAAACAAAATTACCCCCGATGAAATGTTTGTAAGCTCAACTAATTTAACCAACCAATATAATTTCATAAAAGTTTGAAGCCAACAAGAAAGAAAATATTATCATAAAACTTTGGGTACTACTAGTATAATTTAAAGTCCAAAGTAGCAAGGCTAGGTTTACTTCGATCCGTCCGTCACTAAAAGATCGTTAACAACATCATTTAAGTACAAGAGCTGCATAAACTGAACAAAATAACAAAAGGCAATTTTCAGTGATTTATTGAAAATACATGATAAAATTTTAGTCTATCCTTGCTGTCATTTTAATGTCGTTACTGCTTTAGCTTAATCATTCTTATAAAGAAAAGTATTTAATTGAAATAAGATAATTTTATATTATAAGTAAAATGTAGATTAGGTTACCTTTTTAGCTGTAGCCTTAACTACAGCCTGTCTCTTGCCTCTCTGACGTTTACTTCCAGCTTTCCAATCGTCATCATCATCGTCAACCTTTCCACCATTTGCTAGAAAAAAATAATGTTTCTATAATTGTCGGTGTCTCAATATAAATTAAAATTATGGGGGTTAGTTTTTTCCTCTATGAATACCCCCTGTTGGGGATCTTACCCAGGCGGGGCTATCCAGTACCCAATTTAACCTAGACAACCAAACGAAAAAACTACTCATCTCCCCTTCTTTTTTCATTTTATTTCAGTGTTTGACTAAGGAATTAAGAGGGAAATTGCAAAATTTTTCTTTTTGAATTTTTATGTTACTTACTATTTCAACGTGGCATTAGAAGCCTTTCTAGGGACGCAGCCTGCTGCTATAATTATAATGTATCATATTTGATATTGTAAAGGTGTTAAATATTAATTATTGTGTAAAGAGAAACCACAAGTTAAAGTTAGTTTCCCCAAATGCTAACCAAGCATAAATTAAACCCAAGCAAACAACATTATCATAATCTCTACATTTTATCATAACAATCATTTTCTTCATTTTCTTTATTTTCATATTTTAAATTTTCAAAGTAGATTGTAAATTTTATATCCGCGGAAAACTGGATTATAATACGATGCGAGAAATAACTACTATCAAAAAAAAATGGTTGAAATTATTGATCTGTGCTTTTAAGGGAAGACTATTTATGACTGGGATAATTTTAAGCTATGTTATTTTCAGCTACAAAAAAAACTTCAATTCTTTCCTCCATTTTTAAAATTAATTTCCAAAATAAGGGGGGACTCAGTCCTCGAAAGGCACTTTGAGAAAAAGTAACTAATAACAATTTCAGCTGGCCAGGACAGAAAGCTGAAAGATAAGGCAGATAGTTAAATCAAATCGTAAGCATAAAAAGAGTTAATGCGAAAAACGCCTTATGATATTATTTTAGTTTTTATATTGTTACGCCAAAATTACATGTACTTAATTATTTTCTGTTAAATGTTAATTATTTGATCCTGTTTAACAAAGCTAGACATAGACTTTACAACAAAACACGTTGAAATATCGAATGAATAAATTAACCATTCATAGAAAACAAATAAACAACATAAAGTTCCAGGTTTTGTTTACATTTCTCAACTTAACCAATATTCAAATTATTCATTGATAACATATTTTCAATCAACTGTATAATATATCCTATTATATAAAGTTATTAGTAGTAAGCATTTTTAGTCTGTATCGAAGGATCTTGCTAACCGATGAACCGATACGGTTTTCCTTTACAGTGAAGCTCCATATAGGTTCTGAGATGGTTTTAGGCTATTCTATTTTTTATTTTATGAAAATCTGGGTATGGTTTAGGCTAATTTTCTGCTCTTCCATGTTCCTTCGAATATAGAGCCCCTAGATGCTAGTGGCGCAGCCTCTAGTATCCTAATAAATAAGTAACAGGATCTATGTGTCAATTCCGAATAATCTCGCTGAACGCTGAACCGATATCAATGTTTCTCCTTTACAAAGTAATTGTAATAGGTCCTGGGAAGGTTTCAAAATTGAAAAAAAATATTTCTAAGAGGATATTATTACCATATAAAAATGATGTTTAGATACTTACTTAAACTTACTAATTCTTGCAAAAGTTTCTCTTTTGTTGGATTACCAATTCCAAGAATTCTACTGATCTTCCCTCTAAAATAAACACGAAATATTGAATGCATAAGTATTTTTAGAAGATATCAATTTTAAGGATTTTTATAAGCAGAGTTACTCGCTGCCTTGATTTTTAAGCATTACTTTGACTGAATATTGAAAAAAGGTTTTTAACCCTACTTTAGATTACAATTCATGGTTGAAACGTTTAGAAACTCAATTTAATGAATAAACCAATCAAAATTCAATGAAAGTCCCTAAAGTTGTTAAGCCAACAAATGATAAAACGTTATTATAAATCTTTGGGGACTAGTGTAATAAACAGCACAATGTACCCTCCCTCCCTTCTTGCTATTTAATATAGGTATATGATATACTATTCTAGATTACATTTTCAAGAATCAAAAAAGAAAGTTAATATAAAAGGTCGTCTTGGGAATGAAAATATAAAAAATTTTATATCTATCATTTAAAAAAACTAAGAATCGCATAAAAGTTTTTAAGACCAATCTATTTTGTAGGAAGGTGTATCTTATTTTGAAAGAGGGTGAATTTCACAAAAAACGCTAATACAATAAGTTGTGTTATTTTGAAGTTTTTTAAAGATTGCCAACGGTAGGGGTTTATGATTCCAGCATAAAGTTTAGGTCTTCGGAGGAGTTCGTAGGCGCAACCTCATTTTGGTTGCAATTTCTAAAAATCCATGAGATTGGTCTACCTTACTGAACACTTTGATATATTGACAACTAATA
This sequence comes from Acartia tonsa, assembly GCF_053477335.1. Lineage (NCBI taxonomy): Eukaryota > Metazoa > Arthropoda > Copepoda > Calanoida > Acartiidae > Acartia > Acartia tonsa. The sequence goes on along the minus strand of NC_137262.1, from coordinate 11,541,799 downwards.
TTGCTTACCTATCAGGGGCAGGGAAATGTTTTTCTACTAAACTTTGAAGCACACCCTTGGATGTTGACACAAAATCTGTTAACTCCTCCTCTCTCTGAAAGCAACAATAAATTAATAGTAAGAAAAAACTCAATAACTATTTTATTCCGTCTGTCATAGTGGCTAAATAAAAGTAAGGTTTATTCACTCATAGTACCAGTTGAACACTGATACCCTACCATAATTTTTGAAATAAATTGAAAACAAAAAGGGGGGGGGGATGTTTTTCCTGTGCCTAACCTCTACCCTTACTAGAGAACATCCAACCAATCTATAACTCGCCTTTTCCGACCTTCTGTTTCGCTGTTTAATATTTTTCCAGGGCTACTTGTATTATAATGACATCTAAAATTTTTGTTTGATTCTTAACACTTAATGTCAATTAGGACAAAACGTTAAACGAACTTAAAAAAAAATTATTATTTACCTCAACGGCCTCTAAAGTTCTTGCTTCTCCTGTGGACTGAAGACCAATAACAATACATTTACCCATCCTCTGCATCTCCTCCGCTACTGCGCACACGTGCTTTACCTGCATTTGATAAGCATGTTAATATCTAGCAAAATTATATCGCAATGTCTGTTTGGTTATTAGAGTTCAGATTACTAAAGAATCGATCATGCGCTAAAGGATCCAGATTCAAATCATGAAATGTGCCCACTATTATCTTTCTATATCATAATTTTACTGACACAAAAAGCCTTTAAAAATAGTGGGATTATAATCTGCGACCGGCCTTACAGTACAGACTTAGGTAAATACAGCAAGTACCAAGATTTCAGCCGCATAAGAGGCTAGCATTGGCTTGTGAAAGCAAATGCCCACCAGAGGGGGGGGGGGGGGGGAATGATTTGAATCTTTGTCAATTAGCCTCAAGTTGCCTAGATAACATCATAAATATTGGGGTTTTATTTTTTTGTCCGCCAAAACAGATAGAAAGAAGTATTCCAAAAATGTTTCAAACAGAAAATAATACCAATAGATATTTTTTTGTATTTTGTTCTCTACCTACTCCTTTACATAATATAATCCAAATCCTAATAAATAAAAGTCGACATTCTATCAATGTCAGAATCAAATTCATAGAAGGAGCTTTCTCTTTTTAATCCCCATATTAAATGTGTAATTTTTTGTCTGGTAAATCTTCAGAATACTTGCTTTTGATTCTCAAGCTATGACAATATCCTAATAATTTTGGCGGATTATTCTAACACAGGATATATACACACCTTACTGGCAATACAAAGGTACTTGAAGAACCTCTGATGTGATGACCAGAACTGACCCCACATGGTTTTCTTCATTCTCTTGTCCGCGTCGATTAAATCTGCGGCCTCTGTGAACTTGTGCAACAACTCAACCCAAAAGTCGACAGCCTGGAAAACAAGGTTTATTTATGCTCAAAGAAATAAAATTAAGAATCAATGTCTTATATTGACATAATATGGTAACCGTATAAACTAAATGGCTATAACTGACACTTTAGGGGTGCATAATATGTATATTCTGCACAAGATTAATTTTTTTCCATTGATGCAAAATATTTACTAGTTAATTGAAAAATGTTTTTATTACTTACTCTTTTTTTTTATTCATTTATTAAACTCCTCCTGCATATTTGTCTAATTTAAAAAAAATGTTAACTTATAAACTAGTTCTTTAATGTAGCCTGATTATTAAGCATAACTACTCTATAATTACCTTGTTGTATGTGCTTCGCAATTCATCGTCCAATTCAACCTCGTCAATGCGGAAACTTACTCCCTGTACAAAAATAGCCTATTAATAATGTTCAAAATGTTATGCATATATTAAAGTTATAATTCTTGTCAGTAACGCATAATCTCCTGGAAGGCACCAGATAAAGGTCCTGCCAGCTGTACAACATGGAGGTACAGTTTCTATACCCCTGCGCGACTCATCATGTTTATATAGTTTTGGTAAATGTATTCTTAAACAGAGAGAGAAATAGGGGACAATAGACTGTTTCAACTACTAATTGTAATCTACAGAAAGGGTAATTTTGTGTCTTAATGAGGATGCCATTGTCTTAATCCTTAAGATCCCTGATTCTCAAATCTTTTATCTAATATTGACTGTTAAGTTACTCAGAGGAATTTAATGGAAAAAATTCTGTAACTTCAAATTGTTGTTATATACCTGGAAAGACAATTGTCTGGCTATATACATTCCCCTGAGCTTCATATCCATGGCAACAATCTCCATAGCACCCACGCCCCTCTTCTCCACAGCGCCCAAGAAGTCGTTGAAGTCCCTGAAGGGGCTGCCCGGCCCCCAGATACCGAGCCTGACCATGTAGGCCATGTGTTTGGGTTCGCTGGCGCCGGTGGCACTGGCGTATACGACACGGGCTTTGGGCAGCGCGTTTTGGAGCTCCAATACGGTCTGTCCGGTTTTTGTAGGTTTACCAGCCCCTAGGAAATAAAATAATTGAAAAAAAAAACATTTAGGTAATAAACAAAGTGAAGGACGAACCCCAAACTGTCCCACGTTGAGAAAGACGATTCCAGTGACGTCATATACGTTTTTGAAGAGATTTTCTTCCCCCCTTTCCTTTTTCTTTCCCGAAACGTATATGACGTCACTGGAATCGTCTTTCTCAAAGTGGGACAGTTTGGGGTTCGCCAAGAGAAGAAACTAGACAAATATCGTAAAATTAAGCTATTTACATGTTGAAAATGTTTCCACCATTATCTTCTCATATCTTAGTTTTACAGATATGAAAGCCTTTTAAAACGGTGGGGTTTTAATCTGCGACCGGCCTTACAGTACAGACTTAGGTGAATACAGCAAGTACCAAGATTTCAGCCGCATATTTTTGACAAAATAAAGCGATTAAGTCCAACGAATGAATTGCCTTTATACATACAGGGGGGTATATTCTGCACAAGATTCATTTTTATCCCCTGCTGCATTTTTTAAAAAAAATTTCCCCTCCTATTTTTTTTCAGCAATGAGGGGGGGAAATGGAAAATTATTTACAGACTTTTAATGGTATTCATGTTATCCCCCCTCTTGCATATTATTTTAGTTTTTTTACACCAAGGAGGGGAGAAAAATTGAAAAAATTATTTCAGTTCTCTTAATTTTTACATTTTTTCCCCCAACCCACATATTTTATTATTTTTTTACTCCCCCTATAGCAGGGTCAATTTTGCAGAATATACATCCCTGCTTTTATATATATCATATCATGAGATAGGACACTAATTTTTTGTGTCTCAAAAGCTTTCTAAATTAGAGAACAATATTTTGTTATCTCCTCCGCAATAAAAAAAAAATCATTTCATTACACAACGAATGCTAAACGATTACCTAGTACAAAAAGCGTTAAGAATAATTATGCTACAAAACAAACGAACTAATATTAATAATTTGAAAAATGAAACCTGTAGGACATAAGTTTTTAGCCTTGTGACACTCGTCAAAAATGATACAGCCGTCAAAATCATCTCCACACCAATGTAACAACTGCTTTAATCTAGGATAAAATAATAGTTATTTCTTGCATCGTATTATAAACAGCTTTCCGCGGATATAAGTGCTAGACATAGTTTATTCATTCGTATGGATGAGAACCGATTATAATCCGCCGGTTTCGAATGAATACGAGAAAATTACTAATAAAAAGTCTGCAATAAAGTTAAAACAAATGTGAATGAAGTAAGGTACCTAATAATTCAACTAACTTAAATTAAAATGGGGCTCAATTTATATAAACAGGATAATCGGATTAAACTTTAGTTCACAGTTGGAGGGGAGTGTACATTTATAAAATGGGCGGGTTAGTGGATGGCCAAACTGGTCAAGTTTTTTTGTACAAAACGGGGCGGGGTTGTAGGGAAAATTAAGTATGGGGTGTATTTTCCTTTTTTAAAAATATAAAATGGGCTAAGAAGCAAAGAAGGGAGGAGGTAAAAATTGAATTTGATTGGACAAAATGCACCCCTGAACCTCACAATTTAATATAAAAATTAGAAATAAATCTGCGTATTCACAAGTGGAATATAACCCTAGCCCCGCCCCCTTTTCAATCTAATCCAAGGCGCGAGCGAAAACTCTGCGGGATAATTTACTATCAAGGTCTTCCTAAGCAACAAAATCAATTTTTTTGCGTGGTGCTCTTTTTATCATTAGGCAAAAATTACAACTTTCATACCTGGATTTGTATTTTCCACCCCCCTGAGATTCGCCAATTAGAGAGCTGTATGTGGAGAAAATGACGCCCTTGCGAATGTTGCCGTTCACTTGAGAGTTGATCTTGGCGTACTTCATCTTGCTGAGAAAGTAAACATCGATGCCCTCCGCCCCAATGTCTGAGAGATCACGTTCTGCGTCGTATTTGAGATCGTTGGAGACAGACACCCAGAGGGCGCGCTTCCGTCCTTTCAAGAAGTTTTCCCAGATAATTCCTAAATGAAATTCATTAACAATAACAGGCAAAAAGTCTGCTAGCACGGAAAGAAAGTTTTAGATTATCAGTAACGCAAATTCTCCTGGCCGGCACCTGATAAAGGTCCTGCCAGCTGTACAACATGGAGGTACAGTTTCTATACCCCTGCGCGACTCATCATTTTAATTTGAAAAGTTGCATAAAAAAGAAAAAACGCTTGGAGGATTCTCCCCCAAATTAAACAAACTAGTTCTGCAATTGGTAAGCTTCACTAAGGAATATTGTGGGAGATTGAAACAGGATTTGATCAGACAGTGACGTACTTCATACCTACCAATTTAACTACCAAATGAGTGATTTTGTTTATATAGGCCATAGGGGGAATTTTTTTTTTGTACATTATATAAGCCTGTCACCCCTAAAGGTTCAGTGGATAAAAATATTTGTTAGTTAGTTTGACATTAGGGTTTTTTATCAATAATTCAGGTACAATAGACCAACTGTTTATACCTGCAATGGTTCTGCCTTTACCGACACCAGCACCGTCACCCACCAGAAAACCAGCTCTGTTTCCGTCAGGCAGGAACTGTTCGTGCTGCTGGCTTGCGTATACTAAAGGGAAATATCAGATTAGATTTAAATTTTGACGTTGTTGTGTTGAATAATGTTCTTTTGTATAAGAATAACCCTGTGTGGCATAAAAATAAATGTAATAAAACACTAAGATTGTTTTGATAAACCATTAATAACTTAAGCAATATTATAAGGCTTGGAATAATATCTACAATGTAAATTTGATACCTATCGAAGAAAATAAGATAAAGTGGCTTTTATTCTTTTTTTTCTAATAACTAAAGTATCTCTCGGAGACAAGATGTGGCTTCGGGTTATAGCCCTTTCCACGCTAATAACTAAGTAATCTATACCTATACTTTCTATCTGTAGGGCAGACAATTTTCTTTTTTCAATACAATCTTCAGGAATTGAAACCTCATACCTAAAATACATCATCATATATTAATAAATGGAAACAAGACAAAAAACGGTCGTAGATGTGTGTGTAAACCTCAGTTCCTCTGTTTTTTTTCTCCTGATAAAGTGTGTTGTCAAGTTCGATTCAATTTTAAGAAGTTTGCGACTTTTGCGGGTCTTTTTCAGAGGTCAATTGGGGTAAGGTTTGTAGGTTTTGAAGGACAATCGTCTACGGTCAAAGATCTGTTAGTTAGGTCCTTAAGCAACTTCCGTCCGTTAAAGCATTTCATTTTCTATTCGTAATGTAAGGCACAAGAGAAAGCTCTAAATTCATTAAGAACTTTCTAAACATTTGTTTCATACGATTGAAAAAACATTTTGAATATCCTACATATTTCTACAAACATGTTTTTAAAAATAAGATTTTTTGGTGTGTATGATGCCTCCCCCCCCCCCCCCAAATGACTCTATAACTCACCAGACATCAGCAGGTTCTACAGAGGCAAGTGATGCGGTTTCCACCACAGGGTCAGGATGGTCGTATCCAATTTTTAACTTGGTAGGCTTGTAGTTACTAGCAACAATTCAACATTACAATCATTTATCAGGAAAATGGTTTTAATGGGTTTTGAAGTACCATTTAGGGTCGGAGAGGTCAGAGAAATAGCTTAAAACCAGCCGAATATATTCAAGGTCAACCAATTCGAACCAGCAATTTTAGAGATCTTTAGTTTCAGACAAATAAACCTAAGTACCTCATATTACAGGATATATAGTTAATTAAGTTTAGTTATACGATTAACAAAAAAAAATATTATAATGTGAAGTTATGTAAGTAAAAATCACGAGAAATCTAAAATATTTCACTGATTAATGTAATGTTTATGTTCCTGTATGTCTCAATGACGCCCATATCCTCTTCATCTTCAGCAGCAACCTCCTCATCCTCCTGAACATCAAGTAGATAGAAAGATAGCAATCATGTAAAAATCACTACGTGCTGGAAACAAAATAAGTTTTAAATATTACGCCCTAAATCGGATAAAAATAAAAAAAATTATATTAGAGTCCCAACTTTACACAAATTAATATGTAGGTATAAAAGCAAAAATAAGAATAAAATTCAACAAAGATTGAAAAAAACATCTTTAATTTTAGAAAAATAATTCATATATACAACAATAAAGCCAGAAATAGTTTGAAACAGGGGTAAAAATACTAAGGTCTAGGTACCTATACAGTTTAATTAAATATCTAACATTTAACATTTAAGTTTTAACAAAAATATATTTTATAAAAAAATACTTTACTAGGTATCTATTTAAAGTTCTAATTTCATAATTTTTATTTATTAAAAGTACATTACAAGAATTAATGAAAGTTTATCAAAATATAGAATCTATACAAAAACAATGAACATAGATTAGATGGTAAATGTTAAAATAAAAGAGAAATTTTAATAATGTTGAAAAAAATGTACCCAAGTCTTACTGAAGCTTCTCTTAAAAATTTGAAAAATGATAAATTCAAATTTGTTGTAACTGTTATGATTAATGAAACAGAGATTCATGCAATTTGTTTTATTTTACTCTAGTTAAATTTTTATTTTTATATTCATTTACATTTAAAATTGTAATTCTCAATTTGACATGTAAAAACGAAGACAGCAAAAAAAGTTATATCATTATTTGTTTTAAGAACGTAGGACAACTATTTTGAAAAGCACGATATGAACAAAGCATAAAAAATTAAATTATTCCTAATTTTCAAATTTCCAAGGATAAGGAAGGTTAAAGACAAACTTTTTATAAAAATGCCTTATCCGTGAAAACTACTATCATTAAATCTATTTAAAAATTACAATTTTGAACAAAAATATAAATATTTAGCTAGGGGGTTCAGGGTATTGTAGGACATGCAAAGCATATTAACATGTATAGGGTAATACAATAACATTTACTCTACCCCTGACAAAGCTATTGATGCCTAATAACCCTACCTGGTCACCCTTAGGGGTTAATAGTCTAGTTGGTTGACCAGGATAGCCATACTTGAAAAAAATCCGCAAGTCAAATTTTGAACACAAACATTTTATGTTTTTTTTACCCATTTTAATTTTCATTAGTGTTAAGCAAAAATAAACCCATTATGTTAGCATTAAATTAGCAGGTTTGACAATAAAACATTATTTTTGTTGTTAAGTGATTCCTGAAAGTATAAACCTTGATTCCCCATCTATTTTATGTTTCCCTGTTAATTATCTTTTCTTTTTTATAGTATGAAAAAAAAATTAAAAATGCACCAACCTCTCCGCCCATTCTGGAGTACTGTTGTCTGAGACCTCCCTGCATGTACAGCTGCTGGAGCATACCTATAAATGATTTAGCGTAAGAATTTAGACAACTTGAGAAGTGAAAATGTGTTTGACCTTTGAAAAATTATAGAAATTTTAAGAACATCTTAATGATGCACGAATGAAGTGAAAATTAATCTTTTGGTCTGTGCTGAATTATACCAAAAACTATTAGTTTTGAATCAATGACAAAGTTCTTAATTGAAATAACCTCTCAGTGACTACTAATGAAATTAAAATCTATTACTCAGTGATTTTATCCATTAGGTACAAATAAGAATATTTTACCTGGATTTAGGCCACCAGCAACTCCAAGGCCCCCCATGCCTCCAGGTAGCCCAGAAAACGCCGACATTCCACCAGCCCCTAAAGCAATCAATAGTTTCCATCTCATATTTTCAAAGTAAATAAAAAAATATTTAATTTTATAATATTCAGCAGCGCAAATTCTCCTGGCAGGCACCAGATAAAGGTCCTGCCAGCTGTACAACATGGGAGGTACAGTTTCTATACCCCTGCGCGATTCATCATGCATAGGTTTTTCACATTACGCTAGTTTTTTTATTCAGGTGAGAAAATAAATAAGTTTTTTGGAATAGTATTTCAATTATCAGGTAATAAAAGTATGACTTCCCCCAAAAGCCATGCAGTTACGATATATCTCCTTGCATCATTTAGATTTTAACTAATTATGATTAAATTATTTTTATTTTAAGATAAAAAGTTTCGAATTTCAATGATTTTTTATGTATTGGAAAATAAATCTGAACATAAAGCCAAATAAAATTGTGTAAATTCCCCTTGCAAGTATGCTAATCCAAATCAATAGCATCACACATTTAAAAGTTTTTATACAAAGGATCAATAATAGAACCCCTGAACTTTTTGGCAGTTGTTACAAAGCCCATCTCAGTAACCAACTAACACTTTTAATAAAATCCAAACAAAATGCGCATTTTTTATTACTTTTAGCATTGATTTAAAATCAGCATACTTGACGGGAAAATTATGGCTTTAAGATCAGACAATAGCTGTTTGTCATACTTCAAACAAGCGTTTTTGAGTCTTAACGAAAAAAACGCTTTAATAGGATTTTAATATAAGTGTGAGGCGGTTACCTTTGATGTGTGTGAGATTTGAATGTATACCTCCTCGCATTTGGGTAAGAAGTTGATATGGGTTAACGGAGGGATTCATCATTCCACTTCCATTTTCAAGAACTAAACAAGACATTTACATTTAATAAATGTTTTATAGATGGTATTTATAGTTGCTTGAATGTCCATTCTATTTACAACATTTAACATAAAATTTTATTTCTGAGGATTAATAGACTATTTGATTAAATACTTCTCAAATGAGATAGATTTTACAGCTATTAATGAAATTCAGAATATTGGAATCAAAATGCTTTATAATGTAGTGACAAGAATAAAAATTTCAGTTTATTTATTAATCAATTTTTAGATTTTTATTGTCATAAGTTGTACTTTTTTTCAATTTTTTTTAAAGACGTGGCTTATTTCAATATATTATTTTCATTATCTGATAGCTTAATATCCTTTAAATAAGACTAAGAGATTTTGCTATCTATGCTAATTCACTTTGTTGTTACTTAAAATTAGGCTTGCGGTTTTAAGCCTCATTTTCCACTAATATATGAAAACTGCAAACAAAATATCGGTCTCGACTTCCAAATGGAAGATACAAGTTTAGTTTAAATGGCCAACATAAGGCTATTTTAGTTTTTAAAAATCTTAGAACAGCCCATAACATTAGAGCTGTTTTATAATTCTTCTAGGCACTAAAAGTTCTGATTCTTTCAAGTAACAAATTGTTTTACTACAGAAAAAAAGCTTTATTTACAATCAAGCTAAGCAATAAGGGCAGGATATAGATGCAATGGTCCTGAAAATCAAAAGGGATTGATCCACGAAGAGTATTATTATAATTTTATAGTATTAAGCAAAACTTATTATTTTTTTTGTTCTTTTCAAAGCATAAACTATATAAATATCATTCATGAATTATCCCTTCACTAAAAAATAAAAGAAAATAGAACATCTATAAATAAAACATAGAAGCTATGAAAATAAAACCTTACCAGAAAGCCAATCCTGTGCGTCTGCAGGAATAAAATAAGAAGTTACAAACATTAATTTACTATTATCCTTTTCATACTCATTTGAAGAGGGAATATATTGTTTTTAAGTACAATATTTTGGTCTATAATTCAACTTGAATTACACATAATAACTACACCCACGTTCATAGTCCCAATTAATGACTTTTGATTCAATTATTTTTTTAAAAATCCATTTGAATCGCATCCAAAAACAGATCAATTCTCTTGGCTCCCTCGAAAATTCCTAACCCTTGTGGTAGCATAATCAAAGTGTTGGGCTAAACTAATCAATCTTTAAAGCACTTCCTGTTCTATGTTCACCTAATATTTGTTATTCACACCCACAAATGTTTTTCATATGACATATTCACATTTATTACATATTTCTGCCCAAACTAAACTTACATTTAGAAAGCATAGAAGAAGCACTCAAGCCTCCCTGTGCCATAAGCTGGCGGAGTTGGGGTGAGGCAGCTCCCGCCCCGTTCCCGGTTAGGGAGGCGAGTAGCCCCAGAGGGTTGCCCATCATACTGTTGTAAGGTTTGCCGCCAGCTCCAGGTACCTCTTTGATGATTTCAAATCCATCATCGTCTCCTCCACTTCTCATGTTGAGTAAAGGATTTCCTAAAACACGTAAGTAATAGTTAGATCCTTAGCCTTTGAATGGAAGCATTTTAAGTAGGGTTAAAGTTTAATACTTAATATTAAGCTAAATAATCCTTCTATAAAAAATAACAGGATGTCTGTCTGGCAGGAGGACCTTGCTAACGCCTCAGGCTTCTTATAGGTCCAGGGAAGGATTAAAACTATTTTGGAGGAGGGTGCCTACAACCTACCAAGAGAAATAATTTCCCCTAAAACAAATGATATTCCCCCCCCCCAAAAAAAAATAGGCCTCTAGAGGCATAGCTGCAATGTTCTAATAAAAACTAAAATCTGATACTATGTACCTTTACCTTGTGAAATGCTATATGCAGGTCTATTTCTGTTCATGCTAGGAAAACTGCTGCCATTGGTGCTGCCAATAACCTTAAAATAATAGGTATATAATAATATTACGCATATATTGTACATCCAATTATAAATTTCCTATTGTAAGTGTTGTTGTTGTAATTCGGCTATCATGTATATTGTATATTGAAGAAAAAATTAAATACATTAACTAAATTGGTAGATTAAAATAGTTTGAGAAAGTTACGTTGTGTTCTATTTTCTAGCTTAATCTCCAAGATTTTTAAGCTAACCAATTACAAAGGGTGTTTATTTCAGGAATCTTAAGGGATAAGACAATTAACGTACTGTACATTCACGTTAAGGATTAACACTTAATAAAACTTTGTGTAAAATTACAATTTACACTGGATTTATTTAATCCTAATTGTCCATAAATTTCTCTAAGTACCTCAATGTCATCATCGCTGTCATCTTTCTTGCTGGTGCTGGGAGCAGCACTAGCTTTAGAACTTGAGGCGCCGTTGTTCACACTTCCATTTCCAGTTTTCTTCAGGTTCTTTAAATTCTTTCCACCCATTGGAACCTGTAATAAAAGGTAATATTTATAGCATTAGTACTATCTTTCTTTACATAAAAGGGATGTTTTGTTTAGTAGTTTTGGCAGAGGGAAAGGGGGTTATTTGAGAACCAGTTGAGCATTAGGGAGTTAATTTTAAAAGGTTTCAACCTTAAAAATTGCTACAGCCTAATTCCGCCAAAAACCACCGAAGAGTCTCGCCTCTCTGCAAATGTATTTTACGGGTTCAGCAAGAACCATAGACTTTATATAATTCAATCTAACTATTACCATAACTTTTATGTTATATGTTTTACCATGTCTGTATATATTAATCATTGACATGTTTTTAACTCACTAACGAGACTCACCTCCATCTCATCTGGGTCCTCAAAGTCTGACTCTGTGATATCACTCTCTGCATCCTCACTCTCATCAAATTCATCCTCATCATCATACTTCTTCTTCTTAGTAGCCACCTAGATAGATAGATAGATAGATAGATAAATAGATAGGCAAGTTGATAAAATCGATAAAGTAGTTATTAATAATAATGGTATTAAAGGGGGAGGTAGGTTGTGCTAAAATTCCGTAAATGTGTGAGTTTTAAGAATTTAAAACAGAAGTAGAACTTTAAAATTTGGCATGACAGTTGCTTTAATTTGGTATAACGTAGATAAGTACTATATTTTAGATTTCTACTCCTATTATAAATTACTAAACCTCACACATTTACGGAATTTTAGCACAACCCTCCCTTTATGATTTTTTATTTTAATATTTGTAGAAAGTTGTCCGTTTCGAATAAAAAATAAACATGGATGCGTTGGAGCATCTAGAACGCAAATTTGTATGACTGGTTAGATAAGATTAAGCAGGTAGTACAAAGTTGTGCACAGCTCTGCTCCGATGGCAAAAATTCGTCCTTTTAATCTAAATTATATTATTAGATTTGGTAAATAATTTTAGATTTTAGATTGGATATGTAGGTACAAGCTCCAGTTTTTAGGTACAATTACGATTTCTGGTATAGAAAATGACCAAAACGCAATAATATGCATAGAGAAACTAAAGGCTGATCAGTTACATTTATTTCGCCAACCCCTTATGGCAAAACGTTGTGCATGCCAATTTTAATTCGAGCAAAAACGAACGTAAGCACGTACAAAATATTTACAGTCTGAAAGAAGAAGAAAAAAAAACCTAATTCTAATCCTATTACATAAAACAGTAAGCTTTTTTTGTCTGTAGCGAAGGATCTCGCTAACCGATTCCAATAGGTCCAGGGAAGGTTTTTAACTACTTGGGGAAAAGGTATCATCGCCCTCCCAGTAAAAAATTACGCTCCCCATTTCTTTTTAAAACTCAAATTGAAAATTCAGTGCCCCTAGAGGCTTCTGGGGACTCAGCCGCTAGTTATTAGAATAAAGTAAAACTATCATTGTACCTTTATTGAAATTAAACATTGATCATTGAAAAGAAAAAAACTCATTAAACGTACTTTGCAATATTTTTGACAAAAACGTATTTAAAGACAAAATATTTTGGTAAAATGTAAACAAATCTTAAAGATTTGAAAATAAAAATAGTCTCTAAAAAAGTTTAAAACGTTCCGATATATCAAATTAGATAGGATAATAATTTGTCCCTCAAAACGACCAAATAGCATTATTTTTCATTAATTATTCATTGTTAAACATATTATTTGTATCAGGATAACACCGGAAATAGGAGCAAAATGGTTAGTTTTGGATTACTTATCATAAAAACTAAAAAATATGCCATAAAGTTTAATTTTAAGATTGCCGGCTTTGGTAGGTGGTTCCAGAGCCGCGAAAAGGGTCCCTAACCTCAAAAGCCTTTTTAGGTATTAAACCATTTTATAATAAGAAAACTAATACTTACAGCTCTTTTAGGCCGAGGCATTTTTATCACTGAAATTCACAATAAAAGAAAATATTATTTGTTTATGTTCCTTGTTCAATTATTTAGAGTTAGAAATCACAAATAGCCACTTTGTATAGTTGAGATTTTGAAGATTCCTCACTCACTCATATACACATACATGGCATGGTTGCCGGCTGCAGCGTAGCTCACGGTTGCATTTTTATCTGAAAACAGAGAGCCCAATTTTATTTATCTATATTTTTAATTTTTCACAAAATTAACTATGAATTAGTGCTTGTTTAAAAAATAAAGAAAATTTCAATATCTAATTTTAATTTAATATCTAAAAACACAGCTTTTATACAATTATAGAAATAATAACGAAACTTTTTAACATTCTTTATTATATCATTAATAGATTTACTTTGTGATATTATACATTAGAACGATCGTTTTAAGACTTACATCATTCTAACATGCACAAAACTATAAGTTGACAGTACATTGCAATTTGTATTATTCAGTTGCATTTTTTGGCAGCTATGTTGTGGGGAAACAGTAGTAAGAGGGCTGAAATAGGGAGCAGTAATATGATTGCACCGGGGCCGGGGGGAGAACAAAATATTGGGGAAGCGGCATCTCAAATGGGGAGGTGGGGCAGGCACCTATTCAAATTGGGGGTGATTGCTCATTCAACTTTTGGAATCCGATTTTATTGTTTAACATTTAGGTTAAATTTTGATAAAAAATTGATTTATAATTATTATTTGAGTTCCCAAGATACAAAAATATACTAAAATAAACTGTAAATGTAGTTACTTATAAGTTCGCGGTATTTTAGCGACTCAATGGCGTATTCCTCAAATAGCAAATTTTTTTTGTATTATAAAACTAAAGCTGTCTCCAAAATATAGCCTTAATTTTTTTATTCTATATAACAACTTTTCTTATGTCAAAGAACACAAAAACAGTGAAAAACATAACTTGATAAAAAAGGAAATTTTGAAAAAGTAAAAAAATTCTTGCATTATACAAAGACGACATTGATTTGTTTTGGATTTTTTCTTGTTTGAATTGGACATTTAAACGGGGCATCTATTATCCCATTTCATATTAGATTTTATGTAATGTAACAAAGCAAATAAAATATTTTTAAAACTATTTAATTGTAATTCAAACAGAAATACTAAAACTAAATAAAGGGATAGTTGCATTTAACAAGTTTGATTGCAAGCATAAGTTCAAGAAAATAATTTTGTTTCACAAGAAAAAGCAGTCAATTTGGCACTATCAAATTAGTCATCATGCTGTTTTTTTTTTGTGAAAACTAAAAACGTAAAGACTACCTCTTGATATTTTTAAAAATACCCGGTAGAAAATTTAAATTATCTCAAATATATATCCTATAGATGTAGTTTAAACTAAAGAACTCAAAAAAATATGCAGTTTACTATTAAGGGATAGTTGCATGAAGTGCATTTAACGAGTTTGATTGCAAGCATAATTTACAAATACCATCTGACATATATAATTTTGTATTACAATAAATAGCAATCAATTTGGCAAAACCAAAATAGTCATCATGCTGTTTTTGTGAAATCAGGACAGCCATTTATGTTACCTATCCATAAAATTTTATTTTCAAGTCTTGATATTTTTAAACTATGATTTTCAAGTCTTGACAAACTATCTGGTAGAAAATTCAAATTCTTTCAAACATATGTCCTATAGATGTAGTTTAAAATATTAAACTGAAAAAAATATTAAGTTCATTAATTTAAAGTTTAAATGCAAGCTTTGTGCAACTACCCCTTTAAAATACAAAATCAATTCAACTTGTCTCAAGTAATAAGTAGAAACATAAGATACAGCTGAAAACTCGAATTATGTTAAGTTTTCGCACCAAATACGGTATGGGGTTTTGTTAAAAGGGAAAATGTTGAATTAAATTTACTTTATATATTTTGCAGATTACAATATACAGGTAACGAGGAAAAAGTGTTCTTTATTAATTTAGCAGTTATTTTCCAAGCCAAAAAACTTTTACAGTTATTTTTGGATACTAAGCAAGATTTATCATATTTTAATAGCTTTCTTTAATTAAGCAACAATAACTATATTAACGTGAAGTCATAAGCAAAGAATTTCTTCAATACATATACTCAGAGGCGTAAAGGGGGGTGTATTCACCCCCCATGGAAAAATTAAGTGGGATTTTTACACCCCTTAAATACAGGCAAGGGGGAGGTCATGGTAAAAAAGTCACACCAACCTTAAACTTAAGAGGCTGTTACAAAAATATACGCCCATCATTTTGACGCTTGTTTGACTTGAGTGGACACCTAGGAGGGTTGATATTACACCCTCAAAACAGTAAAATTAGACCCATCAATTTGGGTTCAAGGAGGTATCAAAAGTCGTTAGAATTCTAATAAATCTCTCTAGTGTGATCATATGACTAAGCTTCCATGTTTAACACTCCTAATTGAAATTTAGCTGCGCTAAAATATTAATGAATTAACCTGCTAAAAGTGCCTAAATTTAAAATTGACCTGAATTTATAATTTTGGACAAATAGATTTTTTTCACTTCATAATACAAAGCTAAAAATCTGAAATGAAATAGTCTATTAATAATATATCTAAGTTAAGAACTAATAAAGATAATAAATAATAACATTTTGATACAAAATAAGAAATGTATTTTTTTTTTGAAGAAATACCATTAGGGCATCCCAAAACAATATGGGCCAAAAATAAAACTGAATGTCTAATTCTATAATAATAACTCGTCATTGTACAGGAGAAAACAAAAATATAATAAATCACATGTTTACGTACAAATGTACAGCAGAGGCATTGATTCTAAAGGTAGATTAATTAATAGGCCAGGTCAGAGTTTCATACAAAGATAAGATTTGAAATCTCATTCTCAATAATAAATTCAATTGTTAATATTATCGATGTATGAAATACAATTTGATTCAACGGATTTTTTTTTCATCCCAAGAAACTTTAGAAAAGCTTTAGAGAAAAAATAAATATTAAATATTTTTTTCAATTTCTTGGGATTTAAAAGGAAATACAGGATTTTTACATTACAACAAAGGTCTTTTTTAGTGTTCAGAACAATTTTGTTTTTATTTAAATAAATCTACATTATTTTTAACTTTCTTCTAAAAATATAATTTTCATTGATAAAACCAAAAATTGCTTATTATTAATATGCCAAAATTTAAAGTTATTAAAACTGTATCCAAACACAACTGGATTTCTATTGTTAAGGCATTCAGTGTGGTAGGCAGTTGCGTTACTGTGTAGGATCAAATCTAAATGGCAAGAATAGGAAAATTTGGGATTTTTGGAAAACAAAAAGTTTAAGAAAGTTAGGTAAAGAAATGCTAAAAAACTACACTAAATAATATATTTGTTGATTATTATAATTATTAATTATATTGCTGCATTAATTAACTCTTTTTGATTTAATGAAAGGGAAACATTTCTCCTTGAATAAGCAAAACTACCCACTACATATTTGTACATTGGTTTAATACAATATAATAATAACATATTAATTACACAATAACTATTTCAGAAAACATTAAACAAAATGTCCATTTATTTCAGGTAGGGTTTTAGGGCCTTTACAAATTACATGAATTTGTAAAGCCCTTTTAGAGGATTAAATAGAAAGGTAATTTCAATAAAAATAATCTAAAAACTGTTATGCTAAATGCCACTACTACCAAAAAAATGGCAGCTTTAAGAGCAATTTACATAGGGGATAAATTATTGCGGCTAAAAAGTGCAAAACAGTGAAAGAAAAAAGTACAAAAAATAAGAATGCCAAATTTGGTACCAGAAGGAATAATAATACAAAAGAATGAATACTTAACTTAATTTACAAGTTTTTTTTTCAGATTTCTTAAAAAGAAAAGTTGCTTTATTTACATTATTAACATTTTCATTTCTTTTTTTTTATAAAATAATAATCTCTGCGGGTAAAAGAATAAAAATGAACTTTTGAAAATCATTTTCAGTTTTCAAAAAAATGATACCCAGCAAGGTACTGAAAATTACTTTAATTAGAGCTAATCTTACTAGAAAAATAAATTAAACAGTTTATTTAAAATAACTTATTTAACAAGTTAATGGCATTAGCTGAGAAAGTAATACATTGAGAAGCTCAACTCAATTTTTTCTAAAAAAGTTCTAGATCTTTGGAATTATCTTTTATTAAATAAATGTTAATTAAAACCAGATTTTAATTGTATAAGATATGTGACAATTTGATAGGTTTACTTGACATTGATATTTATATCATCAAAATCAAAGATAATCCTTCAAAACAGATAGGGCCAAAACATGCCAATATATTTAGGGGATGATTATAGAAAAATATCTTAGGACAGAACAAAAATATTTTAAAAGTTTTAGGTCAATTTTCCTTTCTTTAATAGGTATTCAAAATAAATCATTAAATGTTTATTTTCCTGAATGTTTTATATAGTTTTTTCTCTCAAAAAAATACTCTACAACAAGATGACCGGAGCTTTATAAGTTCCAGAGCAGTTAATGCCAAATTAGAGTTATTTTTCATTCAATGCATTTTGTTCCAAAATAAAAACATTGACTTTTGAAAATATTCCATTTGCTTTATGTTTATTTGATATGAATAAATCACATAGGAGAAAAAAACCTTACATTTTTGGCATTGAATGAAAAATGAAAAAATTACTAACATTATAATATACACACTTTAAAACAGCATTTCAATGCAATACAAAATATACAAAAATACTATCATTTTTCCTTAAAAAAGGATTAGATAGTTTTGCTCTTAACACTATGAATCAAATACTTATACCTAAATAAACAGACTTTGCCTTAAATTATCAATATAAATATATAATTCAGTGATCATAATTTTAAGCTAGCATATAAAATCATATTAAAAGTGAAGTTTGTAAAAAATGTAAAATTGAGCAAGAATGTTGTTGTCTACCTATTAAAAATATCTTTAAGAGAAGAATCTTTATTTTGCTAGCTCGAAACCAATTAGGATTAAAATCACTGAATTATCGTACTAAAGTGTACATTTATATGAAACAAACAAGATTATATTTAAGACAGGTATAATAACATATATACATACATACAAGAAGGACGAAAGCGTAGGCAAAATCCAAGGCGGCTGTGAAGAAAATTTTTACTAGTCATTAGAATACAAAAATCTTATAGCTAATCTTAAAAACTCTTTTAAACATTAGGTTCTTTCAATTTCTTTCAAGCTCTGAGCAATTATGAAATGTTATTTCAAAATAGATTTTTTTCTATAAAAATTCATCTATGCCTTACTTGGATTTCTTAAAGGTAAGAAATCTTTAAAAAGACTATGTTCTAAAATAGTAAAGTACGTATTGTACAGAGAGTACATTATGTACAGAGTACAAACTCAGAAAATAATATCAGGGGCTAGTTTGTGCTAATCACACACTACACAAATCAATGCTTATCAATAGTTTTCAAACAACAGAAACGATACAATTTTCAATAATTAAATAAATTACAGCCATCAGAAAATTTGTGAAGCCAAAAATATTTTCAAAGATTACAAAAAAATCAGAGATTTTAGGATAATCTTGGAAAAAAACTTTGGCCTGAGAATCATTGGGAAATGATAATTTCAATAAGAAGGTAATATTTGCTAACACTTGCTTTTCTCTAGGGTTTATAATGATTAGTACAAATACTCAAAATACTCTACAGGCATTGAGAATCAATTATTACCTTATGGATTTACTTGAGTAGAAAATTAATAATTTGTAGAAACTTTAGATTTTTTTGGTGTAAGAATAGACTTTTTTTTATCAGTGACACAAAATATAATTTGAGTACTTTTTTAATACAAATATAAAATAAATTCCTTATGAAAAATCAAAAGGTTTTTCTTTTCCTTATCTTCTAAAATTAAGTATATTTCTCTTTGTGAAGTAAAAAATGTACAATGGCACTTTGTCTTTAAAATATTACTTGAAGAAAAATTTGCACCAGATCAATAAATTACAGTTTAATTGTCTTTCAACATAATTTTCTATAATAATATTTACACGAATACAACTTAATGCTTATTAAAGCTATCTTATGATAATAATATTACTACTTAATCTTCACACATAAATATGAAAGAAGCCTCTGCATGATTAAAGAGGCCTATAGATGAACAGCCAAGTACAACAAAGTATTGTTTTTGAACACAGTCTCGGAGAAATTACTGTTATCACGGTGTACATACGCTGTAGTACATAATATGTACCTTATGTACATTCAACCTAACAGAGATTTAGAGCAGTCTGTTGATATGGTGATATTTTGACATTATTTCAATGAAAATTAAGCATCAAGATTATTTTTTAAAAAGTAAACCTTGATTTTTAAAATACCAATAGTTTGTAATTATTCCATTTTAATGCATTCTAATCATAAATGTTCGTGTTGGGCTTTGATGAAAACTATTTTCTGTTTGTTTTTTACAATGCCAACCATGGATGTGCTTTCAAACTCTCTTTACTCCTAAAATAAAATAAAAAAACATGAATTAATAGTGATCTGAAATTTAGTAAACTAAAAATAAGCATTAAGATATAGGTATAGTTTTTAAGGAAAAAGATATTTTAGTGTCATGAATCAAATAAACAATATGTGTTTGAATATGTGTAAAGCAGTTTAAGCGGCTTAGTTGACTTATTTTTAAATGACTAATCACTTTCTTTATGTTAATTATTCCTAAAATTACACATTATAAATAGCCTTCTAGGATTAGGTATAGTTCTTAACCTCACTCTGGGACAAGTTTATCACAAGTCCAAAATTGACAACTGTAGTGAGAAATGCCCCTCCCAATACATCAAATTAATTTTAATTTACCTGTCTCCATAATCATAAAGAAGCTCTGTACCCTCGTCAATATCCTGTTTAGCCACTAGAATTAGTCTGGGCTCCTCCTGGTTAGGTAGCATTACAACCTGAAGACAAATTCGGCCTTTGAAATTAAGAATATATACCTATATCTCTTTACACATAAAAATGACTGATATTTTCAATAGCTATTTATTTTTAAATTTTAATAGGTCTAACGTCATAAAAGGTTATGTACGTCACAAAAAGTTAATAAAGTTGAGCTAGATAGAGTAGGCAAATAATAAGGATCACAAATAGAAAGAAAAATATGAAAGAAACATTACCTTAGTGACACAGTTAGGAGTCTTGCAGCTATGGTTGAGAAGTCTGCCATATCTACCAGTCTCCTTTGTGGCATCAATACTAAAAAAAAAAACATTTTTATAATAATAACATTAGAAATAAAAATGATTGCGTTCATATTAAGTCCCCAAACAATGAACCTTTTTTCTTCTAAGTGTACCTTAATGTTTAAAAAAAATAAGTGTTTTAAGAGTTATGCACCAAAAGCACTTTCTATGCACCATAAGCACTTTCTACAACTCCATTAAAGAAGTTTATCACGAACGTAAGCAAGTGATTCTAAGCACCTTCCAGCAGTGATTTTAAATATTTTTTTTGTGAATATACTAGGGTTCTGTATAATATCATTATATCGATTTAAAAAATCAAGTTTCGTCATGGTTTTATATAAAAAATACTTTAAAGTGATGAGCATTATTTGACGAAATACCATCAAAAGTTTTGTTGAGTTCAAAAGTTCAAATAAAATAACACTCCAAAACATAATCAATTGCTGTAAATTACGAAAGTACACTAATTAAAACTGTTTATAATATTACAAATTACCATCCCTTTTTCTTAATTAAGATTTTTTATTGAAAAACTTTACTTTTGTGTCACAGCAATTTGAACTCAACAACACATTTGGTGATGTATAGTCAAAAAATGATTAACCTTTCAAATTTTTTTTTCATATAAAACCATGGTGAAACTTAATTTTTAAATGGATGTGATGATATTACACAAAAAAAACATTTAGAATCACTGCTGGAAGGTACTTAGAATCACTTGATCTTGTTCGTGGTCCCCCTTTTTTTTAGGTATTTATTAGGGTTGGAATATTACCAATAAGCAGATTGTAAAATAATCTTTCTCGAACTCTACCTCGTTTTGTCACAGGCTAACTCAAAATAATAGAGAGATTGAGAAGATGATCATGACTAGAAAGAGATTATTTTATCGTTTATTATCCTATATCCTTGTGATTGGACGATTCATTTGATGATTAGACAAGACCCATGCAAAAGACATCATTTTGGTTAAAAAGTAGGTTTTCAGATAAATATATGTTGAAAAAATATAAGTTTAAGTAAATACGTATTATCTTCTAAGCTTCCCAATAATATCTTTATATAAATCCTAAACAAACAAAACACTTTTCTGTTCCAAAATAAACATAATAATCATATTTGTTAAGCTTGCAACAAATTATTGTGTCAAGCAGGACCATCATGTCCATTAGTATCCAGCTTACAATGTTGTAGGATAAGCCACTGTCAAGCAAGTGTTAAAATTCCTTTAAAGCAGATATATATTTTTTTTAATAGGAGCTTTCACAACTACCTTTTTACAATACCTAATTAAAAACCGTTTATAAAAAGGAGATAAAAGTAGAAGTTTTACATTTACTGTGTTTTATGGTTAGACGGACAAGTAAATCATTAAGTGGCTATGCTACTTTTAAAAAAAACTTACCAGTATTGTTTATCTCTGTGGTTGAAGTAATACATATAACAACCTAAATAAACACAAGAAATGAAACATTTATAACATTTTAGCCTTCTTTTTAAGCAGTAAAGCCATCAGTAACGCATAATCTCCTGGCCGGCACCTGATTAAGGTCCTGCC
This sequence comes from Acartia tonsa, assembly GCF_053477335.1. Classification (NCBI taxonomy): domain Eukaryota; kingdom Metazoa; phylum Arthropoda; class Copepoda; order Calanoida; family Acartiidae; genus Acartia; species Acartia tonsa. Next base: position 11,519,628 of record NC_137262.1, on the reverse strand, counting down.
AGCTGTACAACATGGAGGTACAGTTTCTATACCCCTGCGCGACTCATCATTGGAAGAAGATTTAAAATAAAATATTAAATTGATGAAAGCTAAGAAATAATATAAATAGAATTGTTGGCTTAAGATAAAAATTTTAAAAAAGAAACTTTATTAGACAGCCAATTTATTAAGATCCTCTTACCTTTGGTTATATCTTGAGAATACTCAGATTCTTTTTCTTTGGCAGCCACAAGATCTATCAACTCGCCGGCATACTCCACAACAAAATCACCCTTCTTGAAGGCCTTCTGTGCCACAACACCGCGACCCTTGCCGGGTATATCCTCTATGGCGAGGTCGAGGTCTGTGTCCTCTGTTGCCAACAGCCTCGCCTCTATGGTCTCCATCCAGTCTTTGTCAAGCTCGCTTTTCTTTTTACGTTCGGATCTTCTGATGTTGAAGAAATCCGTAATTTTACTGCTGCCCTCGGCTGCCTGCGCCAGCTTTGTCGCCTTCTTTGTGGGTTTTGTAGCACTGGGCGCGACGCCATTGGCCCTCTGCTGAATTGGTCGTTTCGGGACCGACTTGGTACTAAAGGCTTTGGGGGAGGATGAGATCGCGTGCTTCAGCTTGTCGGTCACGGAGATACGTCGCTCAGGGATCTGGATCTTGTGAGGGGACATGGGCGATTGGGGGGCGAGTCCACCACCCTAAAGTATAGTAATAGTCAATTTAATTTGAATTCAAACACTTGAAAATGTGTAATATTAAGGGTACTTAAAAAAAGAAGTTATGCTTCGAATCTACATTTTACTTAAAACAATAATATTTAGTCTTTTTTATAACAAGAGTGGTTTACTAACTAGGTGATCTATTCATACTATGTAATCATGAAACATCCTACACACAATTCTATTATAAGAATAAAATCTCTGTTCATCTCTTATTAACTATAAGAATAATATGTAATTTTTATTTATAGAAAAATAATAATAAAATTTTCCAATAAAAATTAAAACTTGAAAAATTTCATAAATTGACGTATTAAACCTAAATTCTTTAAAAATATGAATAGGTAAAGAAAAAATAATTGACTGCATTAACTATTGTTAAACTTTTCTTCATTATTCATGATTTGAAAGAAAAAAAAACAAGGAAAGCCTATTACATGCAATAATAACTATTTATCTGAATCTTAAGATTTCAATAACGGTTGATTAGTTTTGGGCTATCTTTAGATACAGAGTCCCTCCCTTAGATGCTAGTGGCGCAACCGCTAGAAGTCAATTAAACTATTAAACACCTAATACATATAAGTTTGTTTAATGAATGTAGGGTTACTTTTTTAGTCGATTTTTCTAAATTTCTGAAGTTCAAGTAAATACAATCTTTTTTTTATTTGAGATCAGTGGCGCAAATTCTCCTGGCAGGCACCAGATACAGGTCCTGCCAGCTGTACAACATGGAGGTACAGTTTCTATACCCCTGCGCGGCTCATCATTTCTCAATAATTTTTTATGTAATAAAAACAATACCGAAATGAAAAAAAAATATTTTTACCTTAACTGGAGATCTTGGAGATTCAGTGGTTTGGTTGATAATAAGCTTCTCTTGTGAGTTCATCATTTGTAGACGTCTCACCGTGGTTCCTTCATCCCCTCTACAGCCGACGCTGCTTGTACTAACAGTCGGTGAGGTAAGCGTGAGCTGGGCTGACCTGACGGTCAGCTGTTCAGTGCACACTTGTTGTTCACCATCAATTTTATTAGAGACACTTGTTGTTGTTGTTATGTTAGTAATAACAGCCGTTGTTGATGTTGCTGTGGTAATAATTGAAGTGGGGAGCGGTTGGGACTTTTCGGGAGTGGTTAATACTTGCTGCTGTTGTTGGTTAGACAACCTTTTGGATTGTAGTCTAGTTGTACGGGTTGTACGTGTTGTAGGAGCAGCTCCACCGCTTGTCTGCTGTTGTTGGGATGATACAGCTTGTACATTAGTTTCATACAGAACAGTCTTCTTGTCAGATTCCTTAACCTTAACAAAACAAAGTGTTAGAAAATTAAAGTGATGATTACAGAAAGTGCAGTAAACCAATTAAGGTACTTCGACTGCTGAAACGTTCATATTTGTAGAACTTAATAAATAGCTTGGCTATTAATATAAGTTACCAATGTAACTAATGATGTCGGATATGTGATTGTATAGGTTACATTTGATGTGATGATTTTTAAAATTTGCAATTATCATGAAAGTATCATGTAGAAGTCTATACAATCTTTAAAAATGGTAAAAATATAAGCCTTTTAAATGTAGAACCGGCCCTATAATATAACATGATAAAGATCCGGATAACTAATTTTAGTTAAGAATAATTTTTAGAAGATGACTTTTCAGATAATTTAAAAATAAATTCTTTTTATAATGGATGTTAAAAATAAAACTTAATAATCACAAAAAGACGTAAATTGAACATAATATTTATGTAAAGTTTTAATATGGTTTCTGAAAAGGTTTTTAATGGGATTTAATAAGAAAATTTGAAACTGTATAGGAACAAGGATGGAAAAATTAATGGAAGCCACGTTTAATGTTACAAATTCATAAACCTAAAAAACAATTTGTTTAGGTACCTGTTTATTAGTTGTATTGATAACGACAGTATTGATGAGATTGAGCTGGTTGAATGGCCCTGACCTTGGCCTGGAGCCTCTGCTCGCCAGGCTGGTCCTGCTGGTCAAACTTGACCTGCAAAAAAAAAATATAGTATATATTGGTGGTGCTATTGACTTTGTAAATATTTTATTTTATTTTGAAAAACTCCTGGATGCCATAAACCTGAGGGGAAGGTAATTGAAAAATACTTCAATAGCTAAATAGAAGGAAATCAACACGAACTAGGTAGAAATCCCATACTAAAAATGTTTGACCGAAATGTGATCTGGATAATTACAAATTTCCAGTCGGTAAATTGTGTTACTCACACGGACAGACACACTCGAACACACTTTTTGGAGGCCCCTATGAGGTCCCAAGGGCCATACGAATGACGAAAAGGCGTATTTATTTTTGTTAATTTGATGAAAAAGTAACTACATGCCTTTTTAATCAAAAAAGGCATTCAGAGCTAGCTTTATTACCTACTACCCCTGCTGGTGAGACTACTCCGGCTACCCCTCCACTTCACATTGGTGGTTGAACTTACACAATCCTCATTCTCCTTGCCAGAATCACCTAAAATACGAAATAATTCGTTAACCTTTGGTATCGATTAGTCTCATGTTGTCCGTTAAGATATCGCTGGTCACAGGAACGATTGAGTTCTTCATTTTAGAGAAGCTTCACATTGGTCCAAGGTTTGGTTCAGATTATTTTTCTACCCTCCTGTCCTTGATATTAGTTTTTAAAAAGCTCCAAACCTTTCAATAGCCAATAATCAAAACAAAACTATAATTATATAAATGAAAAAAAAAACAATTAGAAACAATAAACATATTCAATTCACAAAATTGATATTTTTGTGAGCAATTTAATATGAATAAAATTTTCCATTAAATTTGTACGATAATAATACGTAAAAAGCTGAATTTTAATTTCCAATAAATCGATTGGAATATTTTATAAATCTTTTTTTAATTAGAACATTTTGTAAGTTTAATATTTTACGTTTTATTCCAGAAACAAAGATAAATAAATCCATTAATAGCACAGCCATACATGCATTAGTTGGGTTTTCGCAACCCAAGTGAAACCCAACTTATGTCCTCTTATGAAGGCCAACCCAAGTAAAACCCAACTGTTGTCCTCCTTATGAAGGGCAACCTCGGTTAAACCCAACTTTTGTCCTCCTTTCCTTATGAAGGGCTATCCTATGAAAAATAGGGTCCACCCTTTAAAAAGGAGGATAGGGGGCACCTAGCGCAACTAAGGAGCTGAAAATTACAGCATGTATGAGCAAAGCTACAATTTTTCATGAATAATATTGTTTAATTCTTTCAGAGTCAGGTAGTTTTTGTGGAATGCGAAATCAACATTAAACAAATGTTTATGTACGTTTAAAAATGACGGACGGATGAAGTGACGAACTAACGGACATACCCCAATTATAGAGTGTCTATCCTAAACATAATATTATATATTTAGGTTTACATTTTTTATGAGATGATAAAAAGTGTGTAAATGCAATTACAAATTTGAAAACTCACTCATCACACTACATATTAAAAATTCATGGAATAAATATTAACAACTTTCAAAATTGCTCGCTGTCGTTTTTCTTTAATATTTAGCGAGATTCTTTTTATTTTTGTGATAAAACTTAGTATTAGTTTACATATTAAGCGTCGAAAGATTTATATGCCTTGGTAAGTAAAATGTTGACATTATTAAAGACTAAATTAACACTACATCTTTTTTAAGAACAATACTTCTAAAGAAATTTGTGACATTAAATATACCGATCGCAAACTGGTTTTTTTTTAGCTTTTTAACTATATAGGTACTAGCTTTTAATCTTTCAAAGTTTTATCGTTTTTCCGTATACAAATGGAGACGCGATTAAAGTAGAGATCCTTTAACCCTAGTAATAACTACATCTGGAAACTTCCTATTAAGCTAGAAATTAAAATATAGCTTTTCTTTCTACTCCACCAGTTTCTTGTAGAGCCCTAACTATCCAAACTTACCTTCACATTTTTAACTGTTATTATCAGCCTCAGCTGTTTGATCTTCCTCCTCCACTAGTTCCTTATGGAATCCTAACTATCCAAACTTACATTCAGATTTTTAATTGTTAGTATCAGCCTCAGCTGTTTGATCTTCCTACTCCACTAGTTCCTTGTGGAATCATAACTATCCAAACTTACATTCAGATTTTTCACTGTTAGTATCAGCCTCAGCTGTTTGATCTTCATGTTCCATAAGTTCCTTTTAGGACCCTATCTATCCAAACTTACCTTCAGATTTTTCACTGTTAGTATCAGCCTCAGCCGTTTGATCTTCCTACTCTAGTTCCTAGCAGGACCCTATCTGTCCACACTTACCTTCAGATTTTTCACTGTTGGTATCAGCCTCAGCTGTTTGATCTTCCTACTCCATTAGTTCCTAGCAGGACCCTATCTGTCCAACCTTACCTTCAGATTTTTCACTGTTAGTATCAGCCTTAGCTGATTGATCTTCCTACTCCACTAGTTCCTAGCAGGACCCTATCTGTCCAACCTTACCTTTAGATTTTTCACTGTTAGTATCAGCCTCAGCTGTTTGATCTACTTACTCCAATAGTTCCTTGCAGGACCCTATCTATCCAAACTTACCTTCAGATTTTTCACTGTTCGTATCAGCCTCAGCTGTTTGATCCTCCTACTCCACTAGTTCCATGCAAGACCCTATCTATCCAAACTTACCTTCAGATTTTTCACTGTTCGTATCAGCCTCAGCTGTTTGATCCTCCTACTCCATTAGCTCCTAGCAGGACCCTATCTGTCCAAACTTACCTTCAGATTTTTCACTGTTAGTATCAGCCTCAGCTGTTTGATCTTCCTACTCCACTAGTTCCTTGTAGGACCCTATCTATCCACACTTACCTTCAGATTTTTCACTGTTAGTATCAGCCTCTGCTGTTTGATCTTCCTCCTCTGCTGGTTCCTTGTAGGATCTCAGTACCAGAGGCATGCCAGTATCTAAAATGGGTAAGGAAATAAGTATCTTGACATTAATTTAAGAGATGATGATTAAGTCGCTTTATTGATTAATATGAAAAAAAAGACTCTTAATCATTATCAAGATTTTAAAGTAATACAAAAAATCACAAATAACCGCCATTTAGTGTATTAATGCCCTTGTCTTCACCTAGAGATTGTTAAAAAGTTTCTGATAAAACCGCATAATATACATTTTTACAATTAATATTTATTTTTTTATATTTCTTATTAAGTTTTCTAAAACTAAACAAACTTAATTGCAAGTTAATGTAAAATAAAAAGTTAATTCATTGTATTAATTCTAATTTCATTATTTAAATTACTTTATATATTTTCATAGTATTCATATAAATTGTTGCTTAGTAATATAACTTGTAAAGCATTACTTTATTATTTACACTCTACCATCAAATTGTGCGATAGGGGGGAGGTGCAATGTCACATTAATCCATTAATGGGACAAAAATTCCCAAAAAGAAACTTGTGTAATGTACAATTACTAGCAGACGAATATTAATAAAAGAGTATTATCAGGGATAGGTTAATGTGCGATAAATATATGTTCATGATTCACAATTTGTGAAGAATTATTTTTCATCGATTGTCCTTTCCCTCTTCGTTGTATTTTTTGCACAATTTTTTCGTGTCCCAATGTGAAGTGTAAAGTTTGAAAATAGGCAGAAAAAATTTACTAGAAAATAAAACTTTGGTTGTGTAGAGTGTTGATATTGATTTATAGAAATAGTAAAAAAAACGATGTAATTATTTTCTCTTTGTGTCTGTGTTGTGTATTCATTGTTCAACTTTTTCTTATCCTAGCTTTTTTTCACAGAATAAATAAGGTCAATAAACCTATAAAAGGAAACAAAGACTTTGTGTGGATATCTAGAAAAAAAAGGTAACTTTTACAGAAAGTCTATCCTTATCAAAAATTCTCAAAGAAAAACTATGTCCGTATGTACTTTTTAAAGATAGGTGCATATTTTGTGGTTTTTATACCTTTTCCAGCAAATTTGTATTAATTTCGCCACAATACAAATAATTTTCCTTGTTTGTAATAATACACTCGAAATTGCAACAGCAATAAGTTTTTGCATTTTACAAAGTAAAAACAAGTATTTTAAAATGTATTTAGATTTCGGGGCATAAATCGTTATTAGAAAAAGGAATGCAACAAGTACATGACTATCATTTAGTTAACCAGCCTGAATGGTCAGACAGACGGACGGAAAAGCGCTATAACAATAATGTATAGTAGCTACAAATAATTTCATTATGTAATAAAATGTATTGAATTATTCCCATTTAGAAAATAAACTGAATTGAGAAATATAAAGGTATGTTGTAAAAAGAGTCTGGGATTAAATTGAGCTCTGTAAAAACCCAGCAGACAATTACAAACGAAGCATAAAAGGCTAAATAGATATTTCTTTTTCTAAAATTGAAATTTCTAAATTCTTTCCTCACGTTCGAGATAATTATATTTAAATAGTTTAAACTTTTTCTTTCAACTAAATTCATATTCTTATTAAAACAAGAATAGGTATATTCATTTTCTTATTCTTTACGCAAATTTAGAAATGTTTTTGACATATATGTATAATGTATGTTACAGAAGTTTCTTTGTAATCCTATACTTTTCATTATTTTTTTGTCAACGTAAAAATCGATAGAGAACGTGTTATTATATTATTGCCATTGGATAAAACGATAAGAAACGTGTAATAGAGTAACTGAAAAGAAGATTAGCAAGCAAGCAAATTCTGTATTTAGTTATAACAAAAATGTAGAAAAGTAAACCCTTAAAAAGTCACTAATAGTTTCGTTACGGAATTGACATGACTTTTACCTACAAATAAACAAATTTTAAAAACTCACTCGCATAAAATTAACGCATCTAATTTTATTACTTTTCAACCCTAAAGTTATCTAGCTTGATTTGTTGAACAGTTTATAGATATTTCTCTCTTTTAATATTTCTTTACCTAAACATGAAGTAAGCTCGGCGGTGGGTAGAGGCACTTCAGGCGTTAGTATGGGCATGGTGGGTGAATCACAGGTTGGTGGCACACACACGTCCATGTCCACGGGACTCAAGACAGGCGGGCTAGACACGGCCGAACAGTCCACCAGAAGGGGCGCTGGCAGAAGCGAGGCTGGCAGTGATGGGCGTGGGTCAACTTCCCTGAAAAAAAATAAAATTCAAAGAACATATTTTTTACAACACTTATTATTAAAAATGTACCCCTTAACAGCCTAAAACCTGACCAAGATCAATACAACGGTTTTCAATATTTTGATACTGATAGATAAGAACTCACAACATAAAACACAATTCCAATTACTTTGATTAAGAGAATGATAATAGTTTCTAAACAACTCAATTGCCATTTACAATTCAGGAAAACAAAACTTAACATTTAGAAATGAAAAGTTATAAAAATTGCTTTGTTTATACCTAGTAAACTTTTTCTGCAATAAAAATACATCTCAATGTTCATACTTATATTAAAAAGCGAAACTTTTCTGTATTACAGAAATTCATTAGAAATAAAGATTATTGTAAATGAAACATTAGAATTGTCCTACCAATGTCAAGCCTTGTGTTCAAATACTTTAAAAGAATATCATCATTATCATTTCAGTATTATCAAAAATGACAAAATTTAAGTCAAAGTACTACAAGCGTAGCATCTCTATAACAACGTCCTACTTTTACAAATAAAATCATTTCTGTTTGGACTTTATAATACCTAATGTTTTATTGACCTCTATAAAATGTATGAATTTATTTTATTCACGATTTTTTTAGATTCATATTTTTGGATAGGTAGGTATTATCAATTTTTTTACTTGTGTAAAGTTTAACAAGTCAAAGATGATTTCAATAGTGCAATCAAGGATGAACTGGAAAATTAGAAATTTAGATTTTCGTATTATAGACAGCTTTCAGCGAATATTAAAATGAAAAATAAAAATGAAAAAAAATTCTGTAATATTCGATGTTATACATGATTTTATAGCAGGACTGAAAACCTGTTCTAATCCAGCGGATATTAATCAGTTTCGAGGCCATACTGGAATAATCTTTTAATTTTAAAATCCTCAGATAACTTTTTTTTATGCACAAAATTATCATTTATGAATAAATAGTTTATGAATTTTTTTGTAGACATCAAATTAAATATTCATTAGCTCAAAAAATGATTAACAATTCTAAACATAAATATAATACTAAGCCACCATGTTAAATTAAAAACAGCATAAACAATACACAGTGGGTATTAAAATCAATCCTTCGACAAAATATTGCAGCAAAAAAACTAATGATTTGCAATCTTTTCTGTTTTAATGGATTATATAACTATGGACAAAGTATTCTTTTTTTTGTAAAATGTTATTTTAGTGCTTAGATCAAGATAATACGAATAAGACAGTTCCTATTTATCAATATTTCAATTTTAAAAACAATTCTAGCATGCTTAAATTTCCTAGCACAAAGAAAACCGCCAAATAAAGAAAATTTTAAAAAGCAAAAAATATTTTTCCCTGATTTTTTCCTCCATTGAGTTATTAAATCTAATAAGCTATTCTATTTTCGTGGCAGAAATGTCAGAAATTGTCAGGGATAAAGGATTGGAAGCTTAAAAAAAATTAACAATATTTAAAAAATATTTTTTATCTTTCTTAAACAATTTTAAAAGCAGTTTGTACATTGTACATTTTATCAATATTTTTTGCTTTAGACAGACAAAAGTACAGACATTGTAAAAAAAACTTATGAAAGCCATTTCCTATATCTTTATCTAAGGTGTTGTAACTAAAATGGTAATGTAACGCTACAATGCTTTCACTAGAACAACTAAGTATTAATCAGGAATAAGAGCTTATTAATCACACAAATCAACATAAATACAAATCAAATTAAAATGTTAGATAATATTGTCATGAGCATTTAATCTTACATTCTTTCCATAAAATAAGATCTCGTAAACAGTTTAACTGCAAAGACAACAGAAGCTTGTTATTTTCTGTGGCAGTTTTAGGCTATTTGGTAAGATAGATCCACCCCAAAGCTAAGGTCCTCAAAAATCTTGACCACCCCCCAAAAAACCTTCTAGTAGAAAATATTTAAAAATAATAAGATTTCCGTTTTTAAAAGTTTATGGTTATAAAACAAAGGCTTTTAAATTTAAAAAAGCTATAAGTGTAAAGAAATTAATGTTAAAACATTAAGACTAATGTATCATTTAAAACTAAAATACGCAAAACTCCTCCTTTCTCCCTCTCCTAGTGACATTTCCACTATTAGCTCACTAATTGCTATTAAAAGATCATTAAAATTGGCATTTTAAGAATTCTAACAAATTGGGCGGCTTTAATTAAGCTGTTAAACTAAAAGAAGATCAAATTTATATCTTTTTTTATTATCAACTTAACTATATTTTTAAAACCCTTTGATATGTTGACTATAAGTTTTATGGTAAAATAATTAGGGCACTAAAGTCCTTAAAGTCAAACTTCTTTTATTCTAAAATTACATAAAAACTGCTTTAAACAGCAAAAGAGGAAACCTCTACTTTTGTGGTGTGCAAAGTCGTATACATTCTACAGCCTATCCACACACACACACACACACACACAAGTACAAACTGCACTCACACACCCACTCAAATGCATTACACTGACACAGACAAACACACACAACATATATTCTTTACTCCCCGAGAAAAGAAAAAAACAAACAATTGTTAAAAATGTGAAAACAAGGCTTCATTTATTTGTAGTACACACAAACACACCCACACACAGTGGCACACTACACACAGACACACACATACTCGCAGTATATGAATATGATGCTCTAGTTTGTAAAAGGTTAAACAAATACTCCATATTTGTTAAAACTAATTAACAAACATGACCCTTGAAGTTTTTAAATGTCTTACTCTTGGTAAATTTCAAGCGTAGTCCAATTTTAATTTATATAGGTATGTACGTCATTAGATGCAAAAAAAAGCCGAAATAATAAAATTCCTATGTCTCCACCCTAAGATGACCCGACTAGGTATATTCTTTTATAATCCAAATCACATAGAATCGTACATTTTTTAGGTAGTATTTTTGTCATTGTTAATTAAGAAAAATCTAAATAATTGCCTAGACACAAGTATTTTAAAATCTGCATCCATTCCATTGTTCATTTTGAAGTATGATCTAATTCGAGCCCTGTATGCAATTTAAAATATTACGCAAATTAATCTTTATTTCTTTTCAGCATTATTTAAAAGTTTAAAATTGGTGTAATTAGCCGAAACTTTAAATACTTTTATTGCTGCATTTGGAGGTTTATTTTAGGTTTGATTGTGTTTTGCGAATCCTAAAATTGAAGCCCGTAAATTCTATTTTATAAATAAGTTTTATTTTGCTTAAGCTTTCAATAACAACTGGACCGATTGAGTTCTCTTTTCAGGAAAACTTCACATAGGTTCCGGGATGGGTTTGGGTTATTTCATTTAAGGTTTGGGATAATTTTAGGCAATTTTCCCTACCCCTCCGAATACAGAGCCCCTAACTTCAAGGGACAAAACTGTTGTAGAACATAGAATATTTTTCAATTCTATCCATGTAATAATATATCTAATGGATTTTTCGCTACAATTTTTATTAACTTAATCCGAACCAAAAACAAGGATGACAACATCCATAAAAGCGAAGCCCTGAAACGGTAGGACAAACTGACATTAACACTTGTATAGTGTCAAAACTGAAAAATCAGAATATAAATGAATAAGAGTCGAAGCAAAATTGTAAGTAAATTTGTTGAAAAACTTCTTGATACAGGATAATGTTTATGGGCATACTTACATTTGAAGGACTTGATTATAGAGTTGCTTTGCTTATAATTTTGAACTTTGTTGTCCTAGGAATCAGTATACCAAAAATCAGAACAATCGGATAATAAGATCACAAAAAATAGTTGTTAAAAATGTAAAAAATCAAAAATATTTAAAATGGACGTACGGACATTCTGGTAATGATTAGAGTTGCTACGCTTTCTAAATCGTACCTAACTACTACAGGAATCACCATGCAAAATTTGAAATCGATAGGACAATCCTAACATGTCTAAATTAATGAAAAAAGCTATCCATCTCAGACGCACGGACCGACCCTAGTCCCTAATTATAGAAAAGCTTCGCTTTTAAAAAGATGTATTTTTTTAAAGACGTATGTTACGTAATCTACATTAAATGTAATATTTTTCTACCTTTCGAACAGCATAAATAAAACGTGTGGGAATTACATAACAGAGCTGAACCTTTTTGCGGGGCATATATTACATAATAATAATTCTAGTATTAACCGCATGGTGAAATATTATTATTTAAAACTTCAAATGATTATTTTACTTATTTTCAACTGTTAAGATGGGAGTTTATAATGACATGGTGATCTACTTAACACTGGATAGAAAACTTGAAGAAAAATTCTTTGGTTTGTCAAAATAATGAGGGGGGGGGGGAAGAGGGGCAACTATGGTAAAAATGGATTTAAGATACGTGGATATTGTGACACTGAGGATGGGGTAAAGTCATAAGAGGGGAGGGAATGGGAGTATCGTTATATTAACCATCTAAGTGAAACATTTTATCAGGTATGCGGGAATCTCAAACATTACCCAATTAGTATCATATGTTTGATTTGACTAAGATGGTTTCAGTCGCCCCCCCCCCTCCCACACACCCTAATGGAATAAATAATAGCAACTCTTACCTTGAGTAAAACTTGTGAAAATGGTTCCTAGTTTCTGAAAGTTTTGTTTCTTTGTATTTTGGACGTCCGTCACAGCTTTCTTGAGATGCTTGACGTTCACTACTTTGTGCAATACATCGAGCTTTTCTTCGACCTGATAATAAGACAAAAATCAAAAATATTTCTAAACAGAAACCTGAGTTTCCTCATAAGTGGCAAAAAATCTTAAATCTTTTGAAATTAAACTATTGGGAAATACAAGCCACTTTGCTCCTAACACGCGTTTAGATTAAATGAATCATTTTGATATTGGTAGCATGCAATAATCTTTAAGGACATACTAACATGCATAAGTTATTTAGTAGCAGCACTTTTAAATAGACCAATAGAAAACTGCGACATGGAAAAACACCAAAATTAAAGTAAGTACTTCATAAATAAATCTTTGTGTAAAATCCTACACAAAAAAACGTTTTCTGACGCATGAGAGAAAATGCACAAATTAAAATGCAGTTGTAACTTGTGTGCAAAAAATGTAAAATAGAGTCTTTACAGAGTTCTTTTGACCCTTAGGTAGTAAGTTAAGTTAAAGTATATGTGATATTATTTTTATTTTGATAAATTGGTTCGTTTTAACGCCGAATCAACTCTTTTAATTATAGATGTACTTATTAGTTTTTTGTTTCCTATTTATCACAAATGATCATGATTCGCAAGGATAGTGTTTCTCTATGATGGGTAATAGGTATTGAGACAAAAATGAAAGGGATTTTAAGACTTTTGGGGACTTATGTAATATATAAATCGATAAAAATGTACTAACCTCTTGGCATGACTAATTGAACTAAATAACAGAATTATCACTAAAAATTAAGGGTCACATTTGCACATCTGAAAATCGTATAATAATAAACAACTTTAAAATATGTATAAAAATATATGAAACATTTAAAAATCACAATTAAAATCACATTTTGATTATGTTAGGTAGCACCATCTAAATTCATACTATCACATTATAGGTTAGGTAGATTTGTTATAGTTTGCATTAAAATTGAGTATATCATGAGTATTATATCATTCCAGCCTTGCTATATCTAGCCCCTTGGCAGTCACGGAGAGACATTTCTCGTCGTTTTATCAATTCTGGTCCTTCTTTCTTAAGCTCTTCAATTGTACCACATCCCAATAACCCCATAGCTCTGTCTAGTTCAATTCTAAGTATATCAAAGGTTCTTAGGACGCCAGGTGTCCCACCAGCAGCTAGGCCATAAAGATATGGTTTGCCTATGGCAACACCGTCAGCCCCCAGCGCTATTGCCTTGGCAATATCGGTGCCTCTTTGAATTCCGCCATCATGTATGACTTCAACATTCGGACCAACAGCTTTACGGATGGCTGGCAGGACATCAATAGTTGCTGGACTGGTATCCAGTTGTCGTCCACCATGATTTGAAACCCATATTGTGGTAAAACCACATTCAAGAGCTTTGACCGCGTCTTCGGGACGACAAATGCCTTTAATTGCCTTTGGGCCGTGTGTCCACTCTTCACAAAGCCATTTTGCGTCCTCCCAACTAAATTGTGGATACAGCTGACTGTTTACAAAGCTAGCTAATGAATCAGCAGGAACGTCTTTGTCTAAAAGAGCATAGTTGTAGGGAGGGTTGGATAAAAAATCCCAAGTCCAAGCCGGAGCTTTGATAGCTTCAATGCATTGTTGTAAAGAATATGAAGGTGGTATTGTGAAATTATTTCTTATATCCCTTTCTCTATTGCCATACCAAGAAAAATCAACAGTCAGAGCCATAGTTTGTATCCCACCAGCTTTAGCTTTGCCAAGAATATCCCTTAGTATATCTCTGTCTTTCCAAACATAAACTTGAAATAGTTTTGGATGTTCTGGTGTTAATATTTTAGCTATGTCATCAACAGAGGTTGTTGCAAGGGAGGAGAGACAATATACACTGTTGTTCACCTTTCAGAATGGATATCAAATGAAATTGTAATTATTTTTTATATAAGCAAAAGTTGAATAATAAAACAAGTGTTCAATTTTGTATTTTGTGATTCATCCTTATCGTTAATATCCATACCTTAGAGGCAGTTGCAACAGCACTTTCCCCATCCATATGAAACATCTTGTTTCCTGCCGTTGGACTGGCAAAGAATGGTATGTCAACCTTGAAATTAATAATGTGACTTATATGTTTTTAAATTGTTCAAATATAAAAGAAAATAATGTTAAAATTAAAGACCTTTGATCCAAAAATAGTTGTGCTAAGATCCAAAGGAGGTGAGAGTCCACTCAAGACTTTGAAATGCATTTCCAACTGGGTATAGGCATCCTTGTTGCGTCTGATGGTTATCTCATCATCCCCACCACTTAATGATTACAGATTATTTAACTTTTTTTTTGTTTTAATAAGATGAAATGTTTTTTTTAAAATAATGTTAATTTTAATTCAGCCTTACAGTTGGCTTATGTTTCATGAACTAAGCAAATAATGGTAATAATATTAATAGTCAATTGAAATCTAATATTTTCATTTTAGTACAATATTAAAAGACTTGCCTATCTAAGTAGCCAAAGCACATTTTGTGAAGTCTAGATTCAGCGCATAATCTCAGATCAGCAATATTTACTGCCTTGCGCAAACGCCTTCTGTACAATACAAACTATTTGTAAAGTATTAATAGTATTAATTAATTAATATTAATTTAATACAATTTTCGGCACATCAGTGTATTTAGTACATTCAATAGAAACATCCTCGTATCCGATAGTGGTCGGGGAAGTAATAGTTAGGATATCTTGACCAAACTACATTAATAGAAAGATTAGGAGAATGCTCTGGCAAAAACAGGCGCAACACATCGCCATACACAGTATAAAGAAATCCAGATAAAAGGTTGTGATATCAAAGGAGTTAGTTGTCTGCAATAGATGGATTGTTTATAGAGCCTTGGGAATTCGGGCTTTCAGTCTAATAATAGTTCTTATTGTTCCTAGCAGGAATATTAACAATAGGACGAACTAACGGTGAGAACAGCCTTAACAGTTTATGAATCTTAAGATCATGTGGCGTTAACATGTTATTGCATTTGTTAAGTCTTCAGGGACTTCTGAAATTCATATAGTTCTTGTGAAGCTTTCTTATTAATGTTAACGTACGTATGTCCGTCTTGTTCGAAACAATATGAGGGAAAAGCTAATTCCTTTACTGCAACGTAATGAATCGGTATTTTTCATTAGTATTACCTCTACCATCAAGCCTACAGTTCATTTACTAAATAATCCTGTATGAGAATAATGCGATCTTAATATAATCACATAAAAGTTTATTTATGTTTGAATAATATTTAACATCTCAGCTCTATAAATGACTCTATACATAAAATTTTCTCTTCTGAGGTAATTAATTTTGTCATACATATTTATTTCAAATTACTAGTTTATGATATGAAAGCAAAAATTAATAGCCTTCAGCTAGTTCAAAGATATGATGTAAATTACGCATCAATTTTCAAATTAGTATAACGACATAGTCCAATATGCAAAGTAAGTTAAATAAAATATGGTAGAATTTAAGCAAATGTATTAAACCAAATTAAAGAAAACTTTAAATCAAAACCTTATTATTTTTAAAATTAGGTATACTTCTTAAAAATCTTCAAGAAAATAAGATAAATTTGAGATGACAACAATAATTTTCGTACTTATAAATTGGTAAAATATAAAAATAAATCAAATTTAATACTTGATTTAAATGCTTTATGATCGATTTATTTTATCTAATGTCATATATATCATATAAAATTAGAAAATAATTTTTATAGCTTTTGAATTTTAAAAAATCTGTTCACGATTTTCCTAAAAAAATCGACAATCTATATAACAATCATTAACAAAGGGGTAGTTTCACGAAATGCATTTGAACTTAATTTAGTGAACCGCATATTTTATCCTGGTTAAATGGTTAAACTACATTTATATGGCATATATTTGAAAAAATTTCAATTTTCTACCACGTAGTTTATAAAATATCAAGACTTGAAAATCGTCTTTTTAAATTGCATATATCACAAAAAGACAATTTTCAGGTCTTGATATTTTAATAACTACGTGGTAGAAAATTGAATTCATTTCAAATATATGCTATTTAAATGTAGTTTACCCCATTAACTAAGAAAAAATATGCGGTTCACTAAATTAAGTTCAAATGCATTTCGTGAAACTACCCCTTTAGGTAATCATAAATCACTTTAAAAAGTTCACAATAAATGGTTCAAGTAACGTAAATGTAAATTAAAATACAAGCATAGCTTGGGGTTGCTTTGCTCGCTAGAGCTTTGCTTTGCTTGCTTATGGAGAGCAGAGCATGGTTGCCAAAATATTAAATAAAAATAAAAAACAGAGTGACAAAAAATATTTTTTGAGCAAGAAATAAAAAATACTTTTTGAAAAAATATTGATTTTCTTTAAAAAAAAGTTAAAAATTGAATTTTTGAGCTGAGACTTTATATATAAAGTGTTGTATAATTTCATTATAAAGAATAAAATCAATTATTTCATATTTTTTTCAAAAATTTAGTTTAGTTTCTGCTCATATACCACTGTATGATAAGTGTTTTATATATTTTTAATAAATTATGAACAAAGAGCTTGGTTTAGTTCTAATTTGGCAACTTGTAAAGCACACTACGAAGTAAAGACTCATTCCCAATGAAATTACTCTAACTTTTCTTTTCCATTTGAAAAATTCCAAATAAAACCTCACATTATTTCTTCATAGCTATATTTTTCAAAATTTGCTTTGGAATGTGTCCAACCTCGCGTTCAATAATTGTCTGAAGCACGTCGAAATAAAACGAGGAAAGGCTCGGAACGAATATCTGATCCTATTATAAACAACCTGCAAGTTTCGAGAATGGAAATTTTAAAATTTAAAGGGCGAATATAGGTTCGATATGATATGAGCTTATATGAAAGGTGCCATTTCATACTTTTAGAATATCTATGCCAAATTTAAAAATTCAAAAAAATCCTTAAGTAGATTTTGCAATTTTCTGTTTCAATTGAACATATGATAAATGAGATTGACGACAAACGGTTTATTTTAGCCCTTTACAAGACTTTTTTTTGACTATTTTGCTTAAGTTTGATTGACTATTACAATGGCACGCATCTTAAATGATAATTTAAATGTTTATTATTTTAGATTATATACTCTTTAATTCAATTTTTAAAAAGCGTAGAAATAATTTGCGTAAAAGTTTTGACTAGGGTAAATAATACGTCTTAAAGTTTATTTTCTGTACAAAGATCATTGGTTGATTCTGGAAAATATAAAAACCCTGATGTACGCAATTTTAACACACACACACACGAACCTTAAAAAAACAGGGATTTGAAATCATTCTTCCTCCAAGAAAATTTTATCAATTATTTTTTTTTTACTTTTTACATTATTTGATGTTTTTTTAAACTTTTAAATATTTTACTTTATATAATTTGTATTAAGGTAGAAGATGGGTATATTTACCCCTGATTAATTGGTTTCCACGTTATTACGACTATCCTTTAACGAAAGCTTTTTAATTCAACCTTGCTACGAAGCCTTGTGTGATGCTAGGGTAATTGAGTTCTTAGGGAACCACACTTATTACATAATATTATCTTGAGTTAGAAAGGTTTTAAGCTATAAACAGACTTATAAAATTAGATATGTCAATATCTTTAAGTTATTTATAATCTATATAATGGCACCTTTGAAATAAGCTCATATTATATCAAACCTATATTCGCCCTTTAAAGGAACAGAATAAGTTCTTTGCCTCTACTTATATCTTATTTCGAAGAATGAAAAAACTGTATTTATCTTGCCTCGAATACACGTATTCGTAAAATCTTATCGAACAAATTTCTTATAATTGAACGTCTATTTCGTGCAATTTAATCGCTAATTTTATCGATTTTTTACGAAAAACGTGCCCTAATTGTGAATCTTTGATTTATCTGATTTACATTACCCCGCGCTGTTTCGAAAAATTTTTATCCCTGGTTCTGTGCTTTTTCGTTTCCATATATTTTGAAATTTCTAGGCGAAAGAATACCCGAAATGTTTGTGTCGAATTCGCCGGTTGGAAGAAAGAAAATATTGTGACAATATGCGAATTTCGTGTTTGACTCGATATAATTCGAACTAATTTCAAGATGTTCGGTGATGCAAAACAAATGAACTATTTCGGGAAATCTTCTGAATCTTCGATATCGAGTTTAACGTAACAATAAGTTGTATGATCGATCTTTTGAACGTAAAATTCGTCGCTTATTAGCGAAAATCCGTAAGAAACCATAAAACTATATCCCGGAATTGTTGATCTCTGTTCGAATTTTTGGTCATGCTTGAAAAAACGATTAAAAATAATGTAACAAAACCATTGCTTTTAACAAATATATTCAACAATTTTCAAAACATGAAAAACAACTTCTATGATAAAATATATAATGATAACTATCAAATATTAAATAAATGCTGTGATAATGTATTTTGCACTGGTATAAGAGACATTTGAAACGCTTACTGATTGAATTACTGTAACCGAAGACTTATATTTCGGATATCACAAAGAATTTTCGTGTATATAAAAGACTTTTGTCAAATATGACTATCGAATATTAAATAAAATCTGTGATACTGTATTTTGGCACTGGTATAATAAGAGACATTTGAAACGCTTACTGATTGAATTACTATAACCGAAGACTTATATTTCGAATATCACAAAGAATTTTCGTGTATATGAAAGACTTTTGTCAAATATAAAAATGACTATCAAATATTAAATAAAATCTGTGATACTGTATTTTGGCACTGGTATAATAAAAACACTTGAAACGCTTACTGATTGAATTACTATAACCGAAGGTTTATATTTCGGATGTCATAAAGAATGTTCGTGTATATAAAAGATTTTTGTCAAAGAATGAATTTTCGTGATTCAAGTTGTTTTATCCAAGAACAAGTGTGGTGAAAAAACATGAAAAAATCATTGTACTAATATCGAAGTGATCATAAAATATGATCTGTGATCCTGATATTAAATTCTTGTAAATAAATTATCTAAACGAAATCCTATGATTTTTTGTTTTTTAGAAAAAATTCTCACACACTTTCCCTTGGAAATCTCAACTATCAATGTAGTCAAAAGGTCATAAACAATACTTTAAAAAATTGAGACTAATAGGTTGAACACTGGTAATAAACTTAATTTCCCATATTAAATTTGGACCTGAAGGTCTCGTTGTCCCTTGTGAAATGGGCATTTACAATCTCGTCATCGACGAATTTTGGCTGCTGCCTGCCGCCCGTGAACGGCGAATTTATCACGATGTTATGGAACAGGCCCGGCCTGGTTGGTTGGCTGTTCGTCGCTGGTAGGAAAGTAAATCGTTTCTGGGCTGTTGGGATTGGACGACTTTGTGGCCGCTGTAATGTGGCATCTCTATGCCTTCGTTGGGGCGAATGAATGACAATTTTGGGAATGGCGGTCGGATGTCGAGAACAATTATTTCTGCACCAATCACGTTGCGCTCCGTTGTCCCTGTAGATAGGTTGACCGGACTCTCGCGCAAAGTTTGTTACATAAGGATTATCTTGCATGGTGATACATCTCGACAATGCCATTTGATACGGCTCCGTCATCTGGCGGTACATTCTCGACATTTCGACCGACCGCCATTTGCCCTTGTCGCGCAGGGCTTCATCCGATAGGCCAGCGTCGCAAGCAGCAGAAACTCCTGCCATCTTGCAACTTTTCCGGCCTACCGGACCGAAGTACCCTGCTTGACGACAAATGTTCTTGATATCATTCAATAATGTGTTGAGGCTCAGCATATACTTGCCGTCTGAGACAGTTTGTTTCCCGGTTGGAGTCCATACTACACTCGATCTGCAGAACAAATAATTCTCATCCAACACGCCTTCGCCCATAAAACTGAAGCCGCATCGTTGATAATATTTGTTTATCAGCAGCACAGGACACGTCTCTCCTCCCTCAGCTACGAGTAGATTCTGCACTCCATCATGTTCTTGGTCGTTTTTGCGCTTTGGATAGATGACGCGCAAAACATCCACCCCGCCGATCGTGTCCTTGCTTATATGACACGCGCGGACCTGCTCTAAATCGGCGAGGCGCGTAAAGGTATGGAACTGCAAAATGATGGCTACTGCTGCTCTGAAGATTGGTAATGGGATCTCCCAGATGTTTCTGTAGCCGTAGGCGATGCGTTGCATTATCGTTGTGAGGGTCGCTTTGGGTATGGGAGTAGCCTTCTTAATAGGTGCGCGCTCGATCGCGGCGCGCCTGGTGGCTCCTTCCAGGAGCCGCGATACTTGCTCAGAGAATTCTGTGACCGGCTTGCCTATGATATAGGACCAAGCTTTCAGTGATCCGTTCACCTGAAAAAATAAAAAACGTATTCTTTATTTGTTCATGGGTTGTTAACATACTGCTCCGAATTTTACCTAGCTTTGTCAATAATACGATATTGCTTGCCATTATATATTTTCGTAGTTATCCACTGTTAACTTAACGTTCAATTTGAACCTAAATTTATGGGTAATAAGGTAATGATTGCTATGTTTATGTTACGAGAGAATATCTGGACATTTCAAGCGGAAAGACGAACCATCTTTTATTTAGTTTGGAAAGCTAGAAACATAAACTTTGATAAATCTGATGCCTAGTTGACAATGAATTTGAACGTGATATAATCCTGATGCAAATTACGTCAAAATTATAAAAGGAGGATCTTATGTGTAAATAATTTAATATTGGCCTTGAATCCTAATGGTAGATATCTAACAACCTGAAACGCATTTCAGTTTCTCATTTGAAAAAACTTACTTGTTTTAAAAAGGAATACGGCTTTCGGATATTTTCCACGTGGTGTATGAAATCCTTCAGAATCCTCTCAGTGAACGTGGTCGCTGGTAGATTCCTCTTTCTCAGGTATGCCATGTAGACTTCGACTACATGAGAATGCACACTAGTGGTAGACTGCGCTCTTGCGGAAGAATACAGGAGAGCATCACGGTTCTTCTCTGGTGATAGGTTTAAAGCTCTGGCCGCCTTCATGAGCCTCAGCGCCGGCCTGTGTGAGATTCCGGCGGGTAAACTTTCACCAACTAAACAAAATTTAAAACAATTAAACTGGGGAACTGAAATGTTTTCAATCATATCGCGTGTGACCCTCATGTTCCCTGAGACATGGATGATTTAAAGTCTTCGTCAAATTAAACGATTAAATATGATGTTACAATTATTGACTACTAAGAAAAAAGACGCTAATGCCAAAAAGACTCTACCCCGTCTATCCTGGATCTAACTACACTGACTATACTTGCCTCTCATAGGTCTCTGTTGTCCTCTAGCACGAATCCCGGCATCATATCTGGCTCGGCCCATTTTAACAAAATCTGTGAGGGTACGTCTGGTAATACTCTAGGAAAATGGTCTGAAATGGGTATAATAAGTTAGAGTTTCTTTAAGAAAGATGTTTATAACAAATAATTTATAAACTTATCAAATTTTGTAAAACAAAAATTTTGGAAAAAATGTGCCTAAAGAATGAAACAATTTTTTCAAACCCAACCTATCACATCCCATTGCTCTTTATGTGGCTTTAACAAAATAAATTTTCTGATATCACAGACTAGAATAATTTTCAATAAGCGTATTGTTCCGAAAAAGGAAATGGTCTAAATTGATAAATCTGACAAACATATAAAAAACAAACGGTCGATACTATAGACTTTATCATAAAATGCGTTTTTTGGTAAAATTCTTTGTACAATTTAATGTGTGGACTAAAACACAATCTGAGATATTAAGAACGAATTTTTTGCTTCCTTTTAGCGTTGGCCAAAAAGGGTAAAAAACATATTTGAAAAATCAGTTGGACAATTACTTTTTTGTCCGAATACAAAAAACATAAAAATACATATAACATTTTGTGTGGAAAGAATATATTCCAGATATACCGGCCTCATGATAAATGTCATCAATAAATGTGTTAAATTATAGAATTTTTCTATAAAAACTTTTTTAAAACAACCAAAAAATCTAATTTGGAATCTACGTTATAATATTAATCTTAGATTACAGATAAGGAGGATCAGGTATTACGATCATACAATCTTCCCACACAGATAATAATAAAATGAAATATCATAATAAATGACTAATCAACATAATACTTGGCATATTTAGGTTTTGATTAAAAAAGCAATCATGGAGAAATTGCATGCCCCTTTAAACATACAATCAGATGCCTCAGATGAAAACTCTGTCTTAAATACAAAAATTCTTTTTATAAAAGATCTGAATCTACCTACCTCCATGAATTGTGACCAATAACAGGCAGATTGCCAAAATGGTACTACAAAAACAATAGTGGCTGCTGATAAGCTTAAAACCTTATGCAATACTGGTATGATACATTTTATGGGGGGGCATACAAACATAACTTGATCACTATTCAACTGCTGTATGAAAAAGTCCGTTCCAGCAGCCGCTTTATCTGGCAGCTTAGAAAAATATAAAGGGCATTTAGTATTTGTGGCACTTGCCATTAAGTCTATGACGGGTTTAACTTTGAACTGTCTGCATATTAAATCATAATCCTCCATTTTGAAACCCCATTCGTCCGTATTTGTCACCTTTGAACCTTCGTCCGCAATTTTGAGAAGGAGTGTACTGCGTCTCTGCCATACGGGCAGGAGGATTATGTCATATCTCAATTGGGCTAATTTGATGTCAATGACATGGCGCTGGAGAATCTCTACCCTGGATCCGCGGTTTAATATGCTTACCATTCCCCGATTGTCACTGCACCAGGCTACGGTTTTATGCCTGTTTTGCTCCAGGAAAGCCTCCTGTTGGAACATCTTGGAGACGGCCAGCAGTTCTCTTAAAGTACTGGACTGTTGGATTTCTGACATCTCAAATGGGAATTCCTTGACTATGCGCAGCTGTTCCGCTTCATAAACAAAAGCCCTGGAATCGCTCGAATCAGAAACCATAACGGATTCCAGTCGAGCAATTTCCAGGGGATCAACTGCCTCTAGAAGCACTGCCTGTTTCGCTGGTTGAATGATGTTGATAGTGACATTGCAGCGATTTACAGGTTGCCCGTTGAAACTAAAACAAAAAGATTTTTATTGATTACTACAACAATGTTAAATTTACTACAGTAATGTTAAAATATTTTCTTTCTGAGGTGATAGTAACAAAAT
Source organism: Acartia tonsa (assembly GCF_053477335.1). Taxonomy (NCBI): domain Eukaryota; kingdom Metazoa; phylum Arthropoda; class Copepoda; order Calanoida; family Acartiidae; genus Acartia; species Acartia tonsa. The sequence goes on along the minus strand of NC_137262.1, from coordinate 11,495,894 downwards.
TTATGGATTGAAAAAGTGTAAAAAACTTATGGCTTAATAACTTGAAAAATATTTTGAACCCCGAAACTACTAGTTTCCGTCAATTAGAACTTATGTACACACCTTAGTAAGAAAGTCTGGAGCATGTCGAACTCTTGGAGCATTCTAGCGTTAATGACAAGTGATCCCTTCCATCCCTTTTCTTGGACAGTCTGTCCTAGTGTCTGCTGACATGCTCTTGTGACAACCCTCATTACGTTTCCGTGGGAACTGATCAAGTGGCAACACACGCCAAGGATGTGAGCGAGTTCCTTGGCGTGTATGAATCCCGTTTCATTGAACTTTGACACCGCTTTGTTGATATCATTTGTTAAAATGATTATTTTCATTTGTGGGGCACTTATCCTCATTGAAATAGAGTTGATGTTAAAACCCAGATAACAGAGAACGGTAGTAGGACCAACGCATTTTAAAATGTTGAGCTCCCACCCTGTGCATTCAAAAATAAACTTGATGAGCTTTAAGCTGGCTGTCCCTTTTATCTTGGATAATGCGCAGTTGATAGAGTCATCCACGAAGGTCGAAATGTCGACACCTCGTGAATGACAATATCTCCTGATCGGTAAGATGAGGGAATTCATGATGAAAGTTGCTGGACCTAATAAAAATAATTCTAAAAATTGTTGTGACGAAAAAAGAATGAACCCACAAGGGTTTTTTTCGAAAAATGAATTGTATAAAACCAAAGGAAAAACGATAAACATTTTGCGTTTTGATTCGCCGAAATTCAGAGTTCTTAAGCCGCAAAAAGATATATGTGTCGATAAATTTTGCAACATTTCATTATGCTCTTTAAGTATCCCCTCGTCGAAAAATATACAAAAATGTAAAATATGTAAAGAATTCCTACCCGTTCCAAATGGCAGAGTTAAGCATTCATAAAATTCGCGGACACCAGAAGGATTTACAACTGCGAATCCAAATAAGCTGCGGAACTGGGGATGGATCCGTAAGTGGCAATACATAGCCGAGATATCTAAAACTGACATCCAACAGCCAGGTGTAACTCTGGGTAAAACCGCGCCGATATCCTCCATCTTCATTTTAACTTTTCTCAAGCAATCGTTGAGTGTCCTGGACAAGTCGACACACTGGCGCAACTTAAGATTCCCTTCACCGTCGAGTTTTTGTGCGACGGTGATGGGGTTAACAAAATAGGGTTTATGATTAACTTTTGCCACTATGCGCTCTTTAATCCACTTATCAGTTTTCGTATATACAAACTGAATATTTTGTAAAGCGCTTAGATTATTTCTAAGGTCAGTTGCCTCTGGCAACTTTGTCACTATGTCCGGCTTGTAACCGTTTTGTAGTAAGTCTAAAACTGAATCGTTTGCCTGGAGGACTTTATCGTAAAACATGATTGCTCGAGGATCATGTATTCCCCCCGAGACAGGACCAAAACCCTTCGAGCTGAGTTCATTTATCTGGTTGTCGATAAAGTCAGCAAAATCCTGATCAGATATGTCACTTAAGGATTTTACTAAAGAGTCACTGAGGGTAATGTTTAATTTAGGATTAAAAGCGTCAGTATGAATTTCACCGTCGATATCAAAGTTCTTGCTGTCCTGGTCAAAGGTTGGGCTTTGGCTGTCTTTGGTCGTGTCTTGAAAGAAAATTTCTGACTTATCGAGCTCCTGGAACTTAGTGGGCGACTGCGGAGCAGATGAAGCCGTAAGTGTCGGGCTCGATGCCTCGCCCTATTCTTTCTTTTTCGGGGCATTGCATTGGGAGGCTCTGTGTCCTTGCTTCTGGCTGAAAAATATAGGCCGACGATAAAATCAGAAATATTATTGTATGCCTATTATGGAAACAAAACTTGAGAATCAATACAGAACTTTCACCCAAAATTGCTTGTGAAGATAATTCTATAATGAAAACGCAATAAAGCGGCAAAAACAAAATATTTGAAACAACGTAGACCAATAGAACGGCCAATGTGAAAAAAGTTTTTTTTTTTTTTTTTTTTTGAAGGATAACTGCCAAAAACTAATATATATATTTCTTTCTATGGACTATAAAACGAATTTATAAAACATTACTCACCAATTGTGGCATATGCCTGTAAAACGTTTTGCGGCTGGCCTCTGATTAGCCTCGCGTTCCCTCTCTCTCCTGCGCTTCTCACCCTCCTCGTGCTCCTTGCGGAGATTATTGAGTCGGGTGAGGCGCTCACCATGGAGGACCTCACGGTTATCGTTACAGGCGAATCTAAAATATGTATTTGTGACAATTGACTTATAGTTGAATATTGGAACTCATGGAAAGGGAAATTCCCATATTTGACACTGCAATGGCTATGCTATAAAAGATCTAGGAGCATGACCAGCAACTTCGTTTCCTTTCTATCGTTTAATGAAAAACAGCTGATATGCTGACTGCTCAGTATTTAAAAAAGATGTCGAGGCTCTTGTAGAAATAACAAAGACTTACTTGACTATAACTGAGGGGGAGTTTGTAAACGCCAAGCTTGAGTACAGAGACATGAATTTCAACAGTTCCACAGCCATTAATGCGAACTCCATAGCCCGATGGATGGAACCGTGTGCCTCTGGGGGTAAATGCGTGTTGTATAACTCTCTAACCGCGTCCTATTATAAAATAAGAAATTTTTTACCTATAGGTCTCATAAAAATTTGACTACTATGTGTAGAAAACGTTAAAATGTCCCGTGGAGTTTTAAATAAATTAGTAAAAACTGTGTGATTTTAAAAGGTTTATCAAAAAACAAATTGATCTTATACGCTGAAATAAATTTTGAAAAAAGTTATGTAAATTTTACCTCGACGTTGTTCTGTACCGACAATATGTCTAATCCAACTTTCTGCATGAGTTTTAAATAACTGGAGTCACGGCAGCTTTGCGCGTTGACTTCAGTTATTTTACCCAGCCTTGATTGTTGGATTACGGCATAATGTGCGAGACAGAACGACGGCGGCTTAGCTTTCGTGAGAATGCCCCCAATTAATCTCCTGCTAGGTAGCGCCACAATTGGCCATCCATCGGGGAATGGAGTGGCCTGAGCGTAGTTCTGTGGTAAGGCCATTTGTGCGGCCGGTCTCTGGAGCTGCTGGCTTGAAACGGCAACACCACTGGTCGAGGGCTGGGGGGAGTTTGTGGCTTGTTGCCTGCTGCCAGCCTGGTTCCTGTTCTCTGCCAACATCCGGATGACATCAATGAGAACATTGTTGGGAACTTGGTTTGGGTGTGTATCTGGTGCCTGTGGCCTGTCCGTCGCTGAACCTCTGCCTTGGGCTTGACTTCTTGGCGGGATGAAAGGCTGAGCCAAACTTGTGGGGACTCTAGCTGTCTCCTCAGATCTGTGCCGTGCGCGACCGTTTGGAGCACTGCTCTGTGGCCTGGCTCCTGTAGCCCCAGGGAAACTCGGGGGTGCATGAATGCTGACGTTGTGAAAGTTTGACGCCTGGTTTTGATAGGGTTGGGGAACGGGTCCAGAGCGGCCAAGTGGAACATGTTGAGGATGGGATTGAGCTGTCCTGTACTGTTCCTGTTGCTGCCCATAACGCTCCCTTTCCTGTTGAATGTACGATGCTGGAGCTGGAATGAGGGGTGTAGAGGCTCTTGAAGGCCTAGGCCCGAAAGGGGCACCGTCGGCCACCATTGCCAACAACTCGGCTGGGTCTCTCTCATTTCCCACATTCATGCGGTCAGCCTCCGCTATTTCATCTATAAAAGGGGGCTGCTGTGACACATGTGGTGATATGTGCGGTGGAGCAGGGTGACTGTTGTGACTGCTGTCGCTGTCATCGTTGCTGGCCGAGTCCTGACCGTCGTCATTATCTCCCGCTAAAAATATAAAATTTGTTTGAGCAAAAATAAACCTTTGAAGATCGCAATTTAATGCGAAAAATTTTCTAGTGGTAGGAAAAACATAACTAAAATGGTGCTAGGAAAACAAATATAAATCACGAATAAAATCTAACAAGCAAAAATTGAAGAGGTCGGCAATTATACAATGTGTTGTCCCCTAAGAACGGTTGCAAAGCATACATGGATTATGTGATTTTCTTTCAAATTAAATTTGTTATTGGTGTGCGTTGACTGAAAACAACAGTAAATAAAACTAGAAATATGCAATCAAATATCGTCACGTAAATTATACTCCTTAATTTATTCAGATTTCTTATTATTATCGTTCCTGTTCTTTATTTTCTTTTGCAAATGTTTAGGCACTGCCGTAAATTTTAAAAGAATAACAATAACTTCCGCAGCTAATTAATCACTATGCTTACCTGGAGAAACAGGCTCGAAACCGTTTTCCTCATCAAACACTGGGAGGTCTTGGACGATATCGCCAATATCGGGCAGTTGCACATCATCCTCAGCGTCAGCCATATTAAAGAAAAACGGCAAAAAATCAACGCTTGTGAAAAGGAAAAATCTGAAAATATATAAATTCATTAAAAATCGAATGAAAGAAAATCTAAATTTGTGGGAAAATTCTTGCAAAAATAAAGGGAAGTAGTATTGTAAATCTATAAACTTAAAATTGGAAATTGAATAGAACCAAGCGTAGAAAAAGAACCAAAATGTGCGTGAAAATACGTATGGAAATCAAAGAATTGCGGCGAATGAAATATTAAACAAAAATTTTATTTTTCAAAAGATTTACAAAATAAAAACTTATCGTTAATTGTCAAATGTTTTTAATCGGCGGAAAAGATATAAGGAAAAATTTATATAACATTCTTCATGGAAATAAGAATGAAAAAAGAAGTTAAGAAAGGGATGGGAGGGTGGGTGAAAAAATATTATTAAGCTTAAAATCCATATCACAAGCGAAAAGTTTAAATAAATACGTTCAAACTCTTTTAGGTTTTCTTTCACTGTTATGTTTAGATGTTGCTCGTTTCGTGGTTAAAATAAGAATGATTGAATATACGGGCTTTCCTTTAGCCCCCTCTCTCCCTCGTGGTATACTATAATTGTACCGGTCCGACTAAATTCCGTCTACCGCAATTGTAAACTTGAACTTGGCCCGTACCGCCTTCATAGAGTGCTCCTCTATTATTCAAAATGGCCCCTGCCGTTATTCTTGCCTGCCGATGGGGCCCAATTTACAAATATTTCAAAATTAATCTGTAAGAGGTCCTCCCAGTTACGTCACGTCTCTCTACTGCCACCTAGCGGCCGTAGCTGACAACTATTAATTTTATAGGCATCCGTCTGCTAGTTACGAGCTTTCACACGTCTCTCTACTGCCACCTAGCGGCCGTAGCTGACAACTATTAATTTTATAGGCATCCGTCTGCTAGTTACGAGCTTTCACACGTCTCTCTACTGCCACCTAGCGGCCGTAGCTGACAATTTAATTCTATATGCATTTGTCTGCTAGCTCTATGAGCTTTCTCTCTTATTAATATCAGGCCAGACAATTCCCAATGAATTTCAACAAAATTCACCCTAAGATCTCAAAAGCTGGTTGTTTATAATCGTCTGTACGCGAAATTCTAATCCTCCCCTGTCCACGTTTTCTTTCGACGCTCTGAGCCGCTTATTAAACTGCTCCTAGAGACACATTTAAGCAAATTTATAGAAAAATCCTACCATATTCCGCAACAAATATCAAATCTTGCCAACTCTTAGGAAAACATGCAACCATTTTAAGTTTTTCTCATTAAATTCTTAAAATAGATATTTTTAGAGATTAAGATCTTTTTTCAATTTTTAGAGGGGGCAATTTTTTTGTCTTTTCTATAAAAAGTAAACTAAAGATTTCCGGATTTTCTGAAATAATTTTAGAGATATGTTAAATTTACAGGAAAACTATACTGACAAATGTCCATTTTAACTGAGGTATCTTAAAAATCATGTCAATTAGTACAATCTAAACT